>NC_085946.1:2500000-3125000 GCF_963556715.1 Cydia fagiglandana
CGGCTGGTGCCAGGGCTCGGATAGGTGCGAAGTTCAAGAACAGTGCGGCACGCCTAGTGTTTGGTTAAATCGGACTCAAACATGTCCTAACCCGGAGATTCATTCGTTTAGGCCGCAGTTAGGTCCGTGGGATGGGGGCACTAACATCACAATTGAAGGCATAAATCTAGGTCGCAATATATCCGACATTTATAACGGCGTCACTATTGCGGGTATTAAATGCCAGCCAATTATAGAATTGTACGTTAAAACAAGGCGTATTGTTTGTACCGTAGACGGCCCCGGCGAAGAAGTACCCCGGGATGGCCCTGTTGTCGTCAGAGTGGCAGATTATCGCGGGGAATCTAAGCATCATTACGCGTTCGTCAATCCGAAAATAAACTCTATTCAACCGAAATACGGTCCGCAATCAGGCGGCACTATTTTACGTATCACTGGCGAGTATCTGAACGCGGGAAGTAACATTCAAGCTTTTATCGACGATTTGCCTTGCGCTATTCTGACTGTGACTCACGAAGAAGCAGTTTGTAGGACGAGTCATTCTTATCAGCTTAAAATGGGTACATTACGTATGCGTTTCGACAACGGTATGCGCACTTTAGAACGCGAAAAATTTGAATACATAGAGGATCCCGAAGTAGTTGCAGTCGAATCTGGCCCGCCTCTCGCGACACAGCGCAAGCAGCCTAAAGGAATTCCATCCGGGGGCATAAAGATTAAAGTAATGGGCCGTAATTTCCATTCTATTCAGTTCCCTCGGATGTACGTATATCACGACAATCGACCTTACATCGCGCCTTGCCATAGAGTCGACTTTCAAACTCATCTCATTTGCGAGTCTCCCGGGATTGAAAGCGCCGGGCTCAGCCTAGATCCGGATAGGCCTTTGGAATTAGAATACGGTTTTTACATGGACGACGTGCAAAGCGTGCAAAATCTGACCAGCAAGACGCATGACGCTTTCCTGCTTTATCCCGATCCGTATTATGATAAATTTGATGAGGACGTAAAGTATTATAAATCAGAGTATTTGACGATAAACGGTCAGAATTTAGATAGGGCGTGTACTGAGAGCGACGTGGAAGTTCACATAGGAGAAAGCCTATGCAACGTGACGTCACTCGCAAGACACCAGTTGACTTGTCGGCCTCCCTCGCGAGACGAACTGCCCGACGGAGTCGACACACCCGAAGTGGTCGTCAAAGTAGGTCGCCATCTCATGTATAAGATCGGCAAGTTGTCGTATTCCTCGCAGGCGGGCCTACAGGCGGCTATCGGGAAGCCAGTATTATTCGGCGTAATCGCCAGTATAGTTATACTCATATTAGTATTTGTCGTGTTTTTAGTTATGTATAGGAGAAAATCAACTGAAAATATTAGGGTACTGAAGAATATGCAGGAGCAAATGGATATTTTAGAGTTAAGGGTAGCTGCGGAATGCAAGGAGGCGTTTGCGGAGCTGCAGACTGAGATGACAGACTTGACGGGAGACGTGACGGGCGGGATCCCCTTCCTGGACTACCGCACGTACGCCATGAAGATCTTGTTCCCCAACATCGACGACCATGCCGTCCTTCAGTGGGAACGTCCAGAGCTTATTAGGAAAGATAAAGGCCTCAGAATGTTTGGACAGCTTATTATGAACAAAACATTCCTTTTATTATTTATTCGTACTTTAGAAAGCAATAGATATTTTTCAATGCGCGATCGTGTCAATGTTGCTTCCCTTATTATGGTAACTTTGCAAAGTAAAATGGAGTATTGCACTGATGTTCTGAAAACCCTGTTGGCGGAGCTTATCGAGAAGTGCATGGAGGGTAAAAGCCACCCTAAACTGCTATTGAGGCGAACTGAGAGCGTTGCTGAGAAAATGTTGAGCGCCTGGTTTACTTTCCTCTTATATAAATTCCTCCGCGAATGCGCTGGCGAACCGCTCTATCTTTTGTTTAGGTCAATGAAAGGTCAAGTAGACAAAGGCCCCGTAGATGCAATAAGCTCTGAGGCGCGATATTCGCTCAGCGAAGAAAAACTTATTAGGCAGTCGATAGATTTCAAACCGATAGCGGTGAGCGTGTCCATATCCCAACAAACGATCTTCGTGAGCGGCTTAGACGCTACGACGGAAAACGTACAAGTAAAAGTTCTCGACTGTGATACCATAAGCCAAGTGAAAGAGAAGTGTTTAGATGCCATTTACCGCGCTACTCCATATTCGCAAAGGCCGAGTCGTGACGAGCTAGACTTGGAATGGCGCACGGGCGCCTGCGGTCGATTAATTCTGTACGACGAAGACAGCACTACCAAATGCGAGGGCGAGTGGCGTAAACTTAACACCCTCAATCACTACCGCGTGCCAGATGGCGCTTGCCTCAGTCTAGTTGCTAAACAGAGCTCCGTTTATAATCTCTCCAACATGGAGAAAAACGATAAGTCGCACACTTATGAAACTCTCAATAGGGGTAAATACGGCTCCGCCAGTCCGCCGGCGAGTCCTTTCAAATACGAACACGGCGGAGGCTTCAAGTACTGGCATTTAGTTAGGCACCACGACGGTGACGCGCACAAGGAAGGGGAACGCGGAAACAAAATGGTCTCCGAGATATATCTCACCCGCCTCCTCGCCACTAAGGGTACGTTGCAAAAGTTTGTGGATGATTTATTCGAGACTATTTTCAGTACCGCGCACCGCGGCTCCGCGTTGCCGCTCGCCATAAAGTATATGTTCGATTTCCTCGACGACCAGGCCCTACAGCACGCTATCTCCGATCCCGAAGTAGTACACACGTGGAAGAGCAATTCGCTACCTTTACGCTTCTGGGTGAATCTCATTAAAAATCCTAATTTCGTGTTCGACGTGCACAAGTCTAATACGGTCGATTCGTGTCTCTCAGTAATCGCTCAAACGTTTATGGATTCGTGTTCCACGTCCGATCACATTCTCGGTAAAGATTCGCCATCCTCTAAGCTCTTGTACGCGAAAGATATTCCGGTATATAAGGAGTGGGTGGAACGGTATTACGCGGATATTAAGTTGATGCCGGCGATATCGGATCAGGACATGAACGCAATGCTAGCGGAGGAGTCGCGCCTCCACACGAAGGAGTTCAACACGAACTGCGCACTGAACGAGCTTTACGCGTACGCGGTGAAGTATAACGAGCAGCTGATGGTGACGCTCGAGGAGGACGAGTTCTCGCAGAAGCAGCGGCTCGCGTACCGCCTCGAGCAGGTGCACGGCCTCATGACGCACGACTACAACGTGTAGGCTCTGTCTGCTCTGCTCGGGTAGTCGCGCGTCGGCTGCCAAGCCACCCACCGCCATGTATATAACGCCCTCGCACATATCTATGCTGGCAACTTTTGTATATATTAGATAGTGTACAGTCTTAAATATTGTAATTTTTGTATAATTTCAGCGGTCCGATGTCGTTTTTTAATTTTATATAATGAACTTTGTATTGTTTTTACACGACGAACTCGGCCGGCCCCGGTCGTGCCACAGTATGCATCGTAAAATAAAATTGTGTATGTCTGTCTATGTGTGCTCGCGTCGTACGAGTTAATGTTACGTCGAATCGGTGTAAAATGTGTGTCGCAAACGAAATCGCATGTAAGCTCGCCGGCGAGCGCGAGGTTCGCTCGCCGACGGGCAATTTTTAAATTTGTACTTGCAGTCTACTTACGAAATAACCGACAGTGAACCGGTGAACGATTCCATTAATAAATATCGTCGAATGTACGTTGTGTTTTGATTGTGCACGGCGCAGCGCCAGGTCCGCAAGCCGCCCCGAGCCCCGACGAAAGCCCCCGCGGCAGTATCAGCAGGGAGGACGCACTGAACCGTCTCGCCCGGGCCTCTCGCGAGTAACCAAACCCTCGGTCTCACTCTGTGGTGTTCGCACGTCACTGTACTCTCACATGGTGGTCGCTTTGTGTCCGTGTCGCGCGGGGCCCGGCGTGGCGCGTGCCGTGACGTGACGTGTCGTGGCGAGACGTGAGGTGACGCAGCCCTGCTGTTTCAGCCGGTACGTGCGGATCGCGGCGCGCACGGCATTCGCGGTCGTGAACAACTTGTACTGCATCCCCGCATACGTGGTGTGGATGATGGCGCTGCGCCTGATCAGACCCTTCTGCGCCCCCCTCTATTGGAAGATCGAAGGGCTAATGTACCACTGGCTGCTCGCAATGGTGGCGCTCTGGTCGTGGACGGCAGGATATGAAAGTAAGTCATTTTCACCTACGAGCGCACGCCGAGCGGGCAACAGGAAATCGGTCACCGTAACCCGCGGCTAAAAATAATTGCTCCACGCTGAGGATGCTTCCAGATGTGATGAATTACACTTTTAGTCACACTACGTAATTTGAATACAACTTTCTTAGAAACTCCTCGTGGTATTAATGACGAAGGAAAATGTAGTCTTAATTTAGCACAAGTAATCAACATTAAGACACTTGAATTACATAGTCATAAAAATTGTTATTACAAGCTTCTATTGCAGCAATTCAAGCATGGTTCTTAATTTAAGTTTTTAGCCATATTTCTTGTTCCGAAAATAAACTGTAACATGTGTTGTAAACTTGAAACGCGATCCCGTTTCTGTAGTATATACTACGCTTTTTCTTTTAGCTGTAACTTGGTCCGCCCCGGGCACTAATGCTCGAATGGCGTTCGAAGGTAAACAGCGTTGCATTGCACTTTTATGTAAACTTAACCATTGTTCGTGGAAAACTGCATTGTTTGCAGGAAAGATTCTATTACAGTTTATCAGCTCGGCGTGCCCTCAACTTTACAGTTGATAAAGTAAACAATTCGCATTTGTCGACGAAAAACAGATAAAGCTATAAATCATATTTTTAAATTGCCTTCGCAACAGTGAACCGTCGCTTTTCGCAGTTAATTAATTCGTAATGAGCTCAGAGTACGATAAAGTAAATATTTCTGTAAGCCGAGTCGAGCGGATGTCAAACAAAGTGAACAATAAACGGGCGCTCGGCCGTTCTGTTTAAAATTAACTGATACTGTTATCTTATTAGTCTTGTAGCTGATGAATCAGGCCAATACCTACCTACACACAGTATCTATGTACGTTCATTTGACTGATAAGTACTTTATGTCCGAAATTGAACTCTATTTCTTGAAAATACGTGTCAAGGAATTTGATTTGGGATCACGGGATTGTTATGCCATTTAGTGTTCTTGCTAAATTAGATTTTTTTTAGCATAAGTATTGAACAACCAATTTAGCTAGGACTCTAAATGGCGCAACTATTGCGGAGCGTGATGGTACCGTTTCGTACATTGTCACTGTCACAGACGTCACAGTGACAATCAGTATGAAAGCTGGGATCTCATGATATGATTACCTACCTATCACTGTGATGATGAGTAGTACAGAAACCAAATTTCTTGACCCATATAATGGGCTAATTGATCAATAGTATAACCACAGGTAACAGAGTTTGGGACGGTTGCCAATGCGTTGGCCTTGTGGTTAATATCACATTATGTCATTACTAGAATGTTACATGATTCCTACACGAATATGCAGGTTTGATGTAGAAATAGGACGAACACTGGACTCGCCTTTATTTCGCTAACTTGATACCAACTGACATTTCTTTGTTGTTAATTAGGTACTTACCCGCCTAGAAATGTATCTGTCGGCGGCCGATCGTAAGAGCAGGCAGATCGTAATGTTCTTGTGTAATGTTTTGACGATAGTCACATTAATCCAAGATATAGGTAGGATAGGTTCGTTAGGTTGCTTCAGATGCCCGAAGGTAGGGTTTGCACGACGGATCCGAAATGTATGGGAAGATCCGCGGATCCGGATCCGGATAATTTCATACATTTCGGATCCGGATTGCAAACCCTACCCGAAGGGCAAACTGCCCAGAAATAGGAACCCCGAGGAATTTCACGATATGCCTGATCTTACGATCGGCCGCCGACATATCGATCAAGTTACCGAATTACGGGCCTTGCGGCAAAGGTTAAAACCTAACCGACAGGTATAGCTTCCAATAGTGGTTTTTACACTAAAACTAAGACAAAGAGTTCGTCCCTTACCAGCTAAAGGAGTATGAGAAGGACGAAAGTTTTATGCCGGACGTAAAAGAGATGCTACTGGTGCAGGATTATACATTCTAGGTTTAAAGGCAGAAGGCCACTGCGGCGTACCGTAGGCACGCGAGCCATTTAAGATACATAATTGCAAGTTTTTTGCTCCTGTTTTTACTCTTTTTAATACGAAGCGAATGTGATCAAACTCGCGTCTCTTAATCGTGCGCTGCAGTGGATTTCCGTCTAAAAAGGTACGTCGATGGTGAAGAAGAAACGCTCGCGGTAAGGTAAGTACCATTTATTCTTACATTAGTATCTTACGAGGTGTCACGTCACGATGACATCATACGTACTATGACCAGGAAAAACTTGACATGAGATTTTTTGTCGTTTTATCATCCAAGTTATCGTTATCTCGGTATGCGTATGCTTGGCCACTGTATGGTATAATATGTATGTACGTAGTGAGTCATGGAGTCAGGTGACGTTAGTTAGCAGCTGGTCGCTCACACAAGCTATTTATTATTTAGACAACGTCGTAAGGCTGATGTTACGGTCAATATTGACTAATCCTTTGTAAAGGTGATGTAGCATACACACAACCAAAGACATACGTTGAACGTTGACGATACAAATGTATGCAGGGTATAAAAACTCTGACAAAAGAATTAAAGTACAACTCGACGCGTACAAAAATACGAGTAGATAATATAATTTTATAATCTTATTCATAGAAATATGCACGCTTGGCGAAGCGTTCCAAGTAACTCTTTTTCCATTTTCGTATGAATAATTAACCAGGCGCTTAAATTGTAAATTAGGTCATTTTCTCTTTCACGTATTGTCTGAGAAACATTCGCAGATGTAACACGCGTGTAATACATCAATATTGCCTCATACTGATGTGTATTACCGCGCCAAACCGAATAAGAGACTTAGCGACAGTTTCGACGCGTGACAATACGCAGACAATCGAATATACAGATAGGTATCCTCTTGCGCAATACATTAGATTAGTGTGTGGGCCCATAATTGGTTTTCGGGTTAAGAACAATAGTTGCGAAAGCATTGGGTTCAGTTCGGTCGTATTGACCTTATGCGGCTGCGTAGTTTATGCGCGCCGCGCGGAGGACGGTCGATGACCGCCCCCCCACTCGGCCGTCCTGCTAGGAATGCCGTCCCCCCTCGTCATGTCACGTTGCATTTCGAGTGGCGAATTTGCATGCCACCGACTCCGTGTGGTCTCGGCGTCGTGCTGGTGAAAGTATTGTATCATGTTTCTCTAGAGGCTGTTTCGTCTCCGCGACCTCGTTCTAAGTGATTGATAGTTCGCTTTATTTTCAATCTTTTGTTACGTTAACGTTACGATTAATCAGAACTTTACCGCTCGCTCGACAATGGGAGCGAAAATGAATAAGCAACATTTGGAATTCGAAATTGTTTACGTCGGAAATTGATTAGGAGCAATACAATTAGACAGTCGCGTCACGTTTGAAATTAACATTGAAAGACAAAAGTGAAACAAATGTGTATTCGAGGGGTGTCCGCCTACGTGGGCATTACTTTGATCGTCGCGTGTAATAATTCAAAGAGTAAATTCCTTCGGCCACATCCTTCGATTGTAGTGTCAAATTGAGATCTTCCTGTGGTTGGAATGAAGCGGAACGACTGGAAATCTGTCCCTTATCGCTGTTTGCTTGCACAAGTGTAAAATAAAATATACAGCCGCGTTTATTGAGGTCGCGGTGCCAGATGTAGGAAAATAGCTTTTTTGCAGCGGCCGGCAATTTACATTAATACTGCTGTATCGAACGGGAACACAACAATTCCGGGCCGCAGTTTTTGTTAAAAGTTTCGCGACATTGCAATTTGACTTTGTACCGTGAATCACATCCGTTCGGGAATGAATCAATGATCAACTTGGTAAGTTAGCTTACTTCTGTGTATACTCGTGACTCATTTTCCTGTTAAGATAACGTATGGTGTATAGCACCAACCACTTTACATATGCTTATATTATCTATTGTCTTCATGTTATCAAGCCTTTATGTAACATAGCTATTAACGTTGTACAATATCATCCGATACAATCATACAGTATGGTGCGTGCTCAAAAAAGACAATGGAAACATGATGGGCGCATCGGAAAAATAAACATAAACAATACATTCCCACAAATTTAGAACACGTAACAATAAAATTTACGTTGGCAGATATTGCGTTAGGCTAGCGTGGCACATTATGAATTGGGGACGAATTCTCATATAGATATTATGTAAAGGCCGTATAGCTGGCGCCCATGAATTATTAATAATTTACACATGTAGCTTCCAAAGGCTAAAGGTGTCGCTACGTTCTATCTATTTCATTTACATTGTAGATACCACCGGGATTTGTCCTTTCCGCCTCACTGACTTTATGTAGCGTGTTCTAAAAGCCGTGCTCGGTCTAAAGCGGCAATTTCTGCGCAAGGACGACTAGCCCTCTACCACGGGATTCGACAATCTGCCATATACATTACAGCACGCATTTAACGGTTAGAGCGGTGTATTTGAACGGAGCCTGCAATGAATGTCGTAATCTCGTAATCGCAGCATTTATCGGCCAGTCTCCTGGTACTGGGTCAGGCCTATACTATATCATATTCGTGTAACAAAGAACTGGTTTTCTCGTTGAACAGAAACTTTATGGTCCGCTCATCGGACAACGAAGACTAATTTTAGATCACTTATATGCGTCAGCTTGCATTTGTTTTCAATGAGTAATTGCCCGCTGAGACATTTTACACTTTTTAGTTTTATCTTATCTCTTGTAGCCGGGTACCTAGTTAATTCATTCATCCCGTTTATTTTTTGTTGTTACAAGCTTTAACTTTAACATTGTAAATAACTTGTAAACCTGTGTACAGTCGACGTCAAAGATATGTTTACACTTTTGCACCTTACTCCCTTATAATAAGGCTAAAAATGTAAACATATCTTTGACGTTGACTGTACCACAATAACAAGCAAGGAAATTTGTTAACAATCAATATATTTAAATCCTTCGCGTGTCAAGACCGTTCAGTAATCTTTTAGTAACATTTAATTCAAGGTTGCGTAATGTAATCTAAATCTATACTTCCTTATCATTCGTCAAGCGAGTTCGGACAAAGCAAACCACATGAATAACACGACACTTACGTATCAAATACCTACAATAGTTGACATATATTTGTGTAGGTACCTATTTTTAGGGTTCCGTACCCAAAGGGTAAATCGGGACCCCTATTACTAAGACTGCTGTCCGTCCGTCCGTCCGTCTGTCTGTCACCAGGCTGTATCTCACGAACCGTGATAGCTAGACAGTTGAAATTTTCACAGATGACGTATTTCTGTTGCCGCTATAACAACAAATACTAAAAACAGAATAAAATAAAGATTTAAATGGGGCTCCACACAACAAACGTGATTTTTGACCAAAGTTAAGCAACGTCGGGAGTGGTCAGTACTTGGATGGGTGACCGTTTTTTTTTGCTTTTTTTTGTTTTTTTTTTGCATTATGGTACGGAACCCTTCGTGCGCGAGTCCGACTCGCACTTGCCCGGTTTTTTTTAATGAACAAGTTTATGATCAATTTCACATGACAAAGATAAAATGACCGTTCTGTTTAATGTCAGATATTAATGATGAATGTGTGAGAATAGAATTCACCGCAAAATCACTAGAGCCTGGCGCAGAATCGTGCCACCCGACCGCATTGTCAATGTAATGACGCGTACTATGTAACGAGCGATTATCTACTTTATATCGAAAGGAATAAGACCTTTTTTATTCGTGCTAGTAGGTAGTAATGTAGTTTATATATTGTAAGTGTTTCACCCTCGAAAAACCAGTGTAATAACTGTAACTTCGAGATCTATTACTGCGTAATCAGAGCTCATAGATAAAATGGTCCGCCTAAGTTGCACACTGAAACAGTTTTAGAAATGATTCTGCTCGAGAAGAACCAATAGTAACAACACGTTGCGTGTGTGCGTGTGTCATTGTTTGTGACCATCGTTCTGTCACGAGCGGCTAAGTAGATGTTTTCATTCTTGAGGACAATTCGAACTTACATTTTGTCATTAAAATGATGTTTGTCAGTTCGTCTTGCTCGCGCCAGTATATGTACGAACAATTACGAGCAAAATGCACGCGCGAACGATAAAGAATTATGACATTAAGATATAGATATCCAAATTTAAAGCGCTGGTGGCCTAGCGGTAAAAGCGTGCGACTTTCAATCCGGAAGAATCGCGGGTTCAAACCTCGTACCAATGAGTTTTTCGGAACTTATGTACGAAATATCATTTGATATTTTCGGTGAAGGAAAACATCGTGGGGAAACCGGACTAATCTCAATATAAAGGCCTAGTTTATCCTCTGGGTTGGAAGGTCAGATGTCTGTCGCTTTCATAAAAACTAGTACCTACGCCAATTCTTGGGATTAGTTACCAAGCGGACCCCAGGCTCCCATGAGCCGTGCCAAACGCGAGAAAGGTGATGAGATATCAAAATTAAATAGTTGGATGTTCTGTACTGTAGGGAATTTCAGCTTTATCACAAAGGGACAGAATCCAATTTTAACTAATTGTCGTTTTAATGGTATCCTCAAAATCTGTACAATTTAAGAAGCGTCGCCAAAAACCCTATTAAGAGAAGGATTTACCTGTTTCATTTTCACTAACCGTTTCAGAAATTAAATTGACACTCGGAAATGTTGTAATCGGGGGGCACGGCAGTGCCCCCGCCAAGTCGAGCGCGAAGCAAACACTGCCGTACCATCCTTTACTGGAACCATTTCGCCGCATTTTCAGGCCCCTATTTGAGAACCTCTGGATAAGACCAGAACGCAGAAATTTTGGTCATCCAGTAAGCTATAATCACATACTTAAAATCCAAACTTTCAAGTCTGTAGGTCATTTAGTTCCGAAGTTAAGCGAAAGCAAAGTTTCGCATTTATGAAACTCACTCATGATCATCAGAATAGAACTAGTACTTCCCATAAACTCAGAGAGCTGAAATTTGGTACAGAGTTAGGGTTTAATGGCCACATAAAGGGAAAACCTTAAAATATTGCAATATCAGTCACGTTTTAAAGATCTAAGAACTGCATAAGTAAGTTTGTAATCCCATATAAATATATGATATTACAAAGTTACTGTTGCAGTTCCTACAAATAGTAGGTAAAGTAAAGGTACACTACGATGTACGATGTGAGTATCAATGAAGATATGTTTAGTTATGATATGTGTATACATAGTATGGGTATGAGTACCCGAAAAGAAGGACTGCCTACAAAAAGAGATGAGATCCCATCAAAAACATTACATGTAAAAAGGTGCAAGTCTCGCAACACTTTTACTACAAAAAAGTTTTGAGATGTAATGTGAAACCAAGTCGGTTATTTTAATCAGTGCCAGGAGGTTTCTACAAAAAGAAGTGAAATCCCACCAAAAACATTCTGTAAAAAACTAGCCAAGTCTCGATGGAGCTGCTTGTTTATCTCTAAAAAGTAATGAAATCTAGACAAAGTCGTGCCAAGTCTAAGGTTCCTTACTGCGATTTCTTTATTATTATAGTTAATGTTGTGTGACTTGGCCGTTGAAGGGTACACAAGGGTACAAAACCAGGTGCTCCATGACACCATTGCACCAATCTGTCGCCAGAACCGCTACCCATTGACGATGGAAAATTGCCACTTGGAAAACGTTGATTCAATAACCCAGTCAATTGTAGGCTTGATAAAGCTGCGTATTTCAATAATACTTATGTATGGGCGAGCCTGAAAAACACTTCTTTTTGGTGCAATGGCAGATTGGTGCAATGGTGTCATGGAGCACCTGGTTTTGTACCCTTGTGTACCCTTCAACGGCCAAGTCACACAACATTAACTATAATAATAAAGAAATCGCAGTAAGGAACCTTAGACTTGGCACGACTTTGTCTAGATTTCATTACTTTTTAGAGATAAACAAGCAGCTCCATCGAGACTTGGCTAGTTTTTTACAGAATGTTTTTGGTGGGATTTCATTTTCACGAAAGCGAGAAATGTAACAAGCCAACGCAATTCCTACTTTATTACTACCGCAATAGGTTGAGAATGCTCTGTGTTGGGTATGACACTATTGAAATGGATATCGATTGTATGTAAAACAGCGTACAATTTTATTTACCAATTAGTCATTGTTCGTAATGAGTTTTTATAAAGTGGGTTGATAACCAATAATGATTGACAGGAAAAAGAGTTCTACCATAGAGAAATATAGTAAGCATAGAGTGCTCACTTCATACATCAGTTTTAGTGCCAAAACAACTATTATATTATTTTCATAGTCGACTCTAGCATCGAGTAGCGGAATCACCAGTACCGCTACTTGATACTATATAATTGTCTCAAGTGTAGCGACTTACGAAAATTGTATTGAACAACAATTTACAACTAATATTACAGGAGTTGAAAATAGAGTTCCGGTCATAATATTGGTTGAAAATTGTTGAGCATTAGACTTTTCGGTCGTCGCAAAATATTGCAAGTAGCATTACTGATAATTCGGTTACTCGATGCAAGATGTCGACTACGAAAATAATAGTCGCTTTGGTACCAAAAACTGATGTAATGTAAGTACTCTTATGGATTTTTTTCTATGGTTCTACTTAAAGTGACAGTCCATTTCCAACGACAGCTGCATTACTGTTCATTTTACTATGGAAATTGACAATGACAGCGACGCGTTCAGTGCGGCTGCGGTTTGTTAGAGAGCGAGTCTTCTGTACTTAGTACTATTATTTATTCTGTGGCTGCAGTTAGAAATGGAATGTTACCATTATACAACGCACACTGTTAATAATAAATATGCTGCTGTTTCGATGCTGACTACTGCATCATCTTTCCGAAGTACAACAAAATGTTCAAACGGAGATACTTAGATCTTTTTGTCCACTTGAGCTAAAAATAACATCACAAACACATGTTTCGGATGCTCCGGACCTCGCGAAGCACTGTAAATCACTTGCTCACTGCACAAAATAAGAGAAGCTGTGTAAATGTGAAGTGTGAATCATATTGTGGAACACAAATTGCCTCGTGCCAGGCTCCTGTTTTATTAATTAGGTATAATATTGTAGTGGATTTAGCGCTGTTTTAACGGACTTGGCGTATTATTTATATCGATATTAATTGGTGGGTCATTCTAAGTTAAGAGGTAATCGCTTGTATGAAAAAGTGGCACAACATAAATGTTTAAAATTTCATCTAATTATACAATATTTATATTGAAACAACTCTTTTATGTATATTTGTAAGCTAATCAGTCATTTCTTTAATTTTATACCATTTTAGA
The DNA here is from genome assembly GCF_963556715.1 of Cydia fagiglandana. Taxonomy (NCBI): domain Eukaryota; kingdom Metazoa; phylum Arthropoda; class Insecta; order Lepidoptera; family Tortricidae; genus Cydia; species Cydia fagiglandana. The sequence continues at coordinate 2,513,428 of NC_085946.1, forward strand.
AGACACCAGGGGAGAGACCGTACTTTTTCTATGTAATAAAGAGAGAAGGGTCTCTCCCCTGATCTCTTTAAAAACAAACAAAATCGAAATTTTGACCAGCCGTCTTACAAATTCGAGCAAATTAAAGTGTAATGATTCATTTAAACAAGAATTCATACCTTCACTGTACATTTTGGAAAATTATGCACCAGGGGAAAGACGCCAGGGGAGTGACTTTTTCATGTCAAATCAGATATAATTGCGAAAGTATTTATTGTAAATAATTAAAATAAAGTATTTATATAATCTATGCATAAACTATAGTAAATATACAAATACAATTAAGTATTTAGGTCAATAATTTTGAAATAAAACTGACCAGGGGAGATACCACTTTCATAAAACAACATTGTCAAGTAAAGAGGTCAATGATCAAAATGACTGACAATCAGAACCAAAAGATGACTGTCGCAGGGTTAGTGGTCAGTATTGAATGAAATGCATTGCTATTGGAATTAAAATGGCAATAATTAAAATTATAAACCCAATATGTTTACATTTACATAGTGGCCAGGGTACGAGACATAGAATTTGGGGGACAAAATTTAACATAAATATTTTTTATGAAAAAGAAAAGTTTAAAGGATTTTATTAATGAAATTACAATCAATATTTGTTTTAATTTATGAAGTATACCAAATTTAATGGATTTATGGGAATTACATCTGGATAAAATTACTGATTTATTGAAAAACCTGCAAAGGGACAGGCCAGGGGAGGGACATTTTGCATGTTTGAGGTGCAATTGTGACAAAACTGAATTAATTAATTAATTGAAATTGACTGTATATAGAGGAAATGCAATTTTTTAAGGGAAATTACCATAATTTATTTAAATTGTTTTAGAAAAGTATGGATATTTATCATGGACACCGTTAATACCTCTTAACTTAAAATGACCCTGGTATGCTTTTTTTTTTTTTTATTATGCATGGGTTTACTCATGGCCACAGACTAGCCGAGGCGTAGACGTGGCCTACGATGGAGCGAGCTCGCCCAGAAGGTGCCTGTTCACTCTTGATTTGAAGGTTGCCGGGTTATAAGAGCACGGAAATATAGACGCCGGCAAGGAATTCCATTCCTTGGCAGTGCGCATAAGGAAAGTAGAAGCAAAGCGCTTAGTGCGAATTGGCGGAATATCTACCAAGTAAGGATGGAAACCGGCCGTGCGTCTAAAAGTCCGATGGTAGAATGGGGACGGTGGAATGAGCTCGTGTAGCTCTTGGGCACACTCCCCGAAGTGCAACCTGTAGAATACCGACAGGCTGGCGACTTTCCGCCGATGGGCCAAAGTCTGAAGCTTAGCCGTTAGCTTCTTGTCGCCAATCATCCTCCTGGCTCTGCGCTCCACTGAGTCCAAAGCGGCGAGTTGGTATTGGTGGTTGTGGTTGGAGTTGGTATTATGCTTATGTTTCATGGACCAAGCAGTTCGTACATCATTGTTTTGTATGCGTTAATTGCAAAATTTTTGGTTTTAGTAGTTCATAGTATCATTTTATAAACTAAATCCAGGTTTACAAAAAAAAATTAGGTACCTACAGTAGTTGAAGTACAAAGGCAAACTTGTCCCTATAAGGGATCTTTTCCAGCTAACCTTCAGTTCGGTTCAGTCAGACACCCTGATATATCAGATTTAGTTAAATAACTAACAATACAAGGAAAAAAAGACAATAATAGGTATCTACAATAAAATAAATCCTGTATGATTGAACTTTATTATATCAATTATAATATTTTGTCAATTAAACTTGGCATTTTCCTTATTGTACGTATTAGAGATGCACCGGATATCAGGTTACTATCTGATATCCGGCCTATCCGGCCATTATTGTACTATCCGGTCAGATACCGGATAGTAACATTGCTTGCTTTCGGAGTAAACAAATTCATCATCATCATCATTTCATCCTATATACGTCCCACTGCTGAGCACAGGCCTCCTCTCATGCGCGAGAGGGCTTGGGCTTGGTAAACAAATTGGATTTAAGAAACAGACTCGGTCATAATCGTAAGTAGAAAGTATTCCCCGATTCTGGCCCCGCCTCTCAGTGGTCCCCGATCCTGACCCCAAGGCCGAGCCACCGCCCCTGCTGAACCTAAAAAAAAAAAAAAAAACAATTAGCCCCCCATTTGAATTGATTGCGCTAGGTCTCAGCAGTGCCCGGCGCCTCCTTCAGGGACTTACGAAATACGCTAATTAAACAATACACCTTGTTCACCACGGTAACAATAGGCTTATCGACCCTTTTCTATTGTTCGATCTCGACTCGGGCGCGCTATTGTGTTACCGAGCATACTACCTGCCTGGACCCTTTCCTTAACCCACCGACGTCTCCATTCATGCCTTCTTTATGTGTGTATACTGTAGGTGTTTGTGATAGGTATTTTGCAATAGGTATTTGCGACAGCTATTTGCAATAGGTATTAGCGATAGGTACTTATTTGTGATGCATAGGTACTCTAACTATCAACTCTAATAACCCGCATTATCTTATTACCTCTTGGAGCTATTTCGATTTATAAGGAATACAGTTCTAACCTTCTTCTGACGTAGAATTTACACTAGTAATCCTTTGGCAGCCTAAACTAACCTTAACCTTTTACCAAACCTAACTTATTCTTCGAAAACCTAACCTAAACCTAACTTGACCAAACCTAACTAAAATCAACCTAACTCATTTCAAACTAACCTGCTTTCACCTAGTCTTCCGATATAAAGTAAACTCGTAGTTACTTGTTTCTTTCTATTATTTAAAAAAATAACGAGGCGTGTGAGGCATTTCTTGTGCACTTGTGTTCATTGTTATAATAGCTTAATTGTTTTATTGATAGACGTCTATTATATTTTATACTGACAATGGATTTATTGTTTCCTATACCTATTCTTTTATAATTTGGGTTTGAGTAAAGAGAACGTCTGTTTAGATGAACTTGTTGATACATGTTACTTTGTGTGATTTAAAAAAAAGAACGAGACGTGTCAACTGGTTTCAACATGATTTAGTCTAATACATCAACATTTCTTGTGCGTTGCTATTCATTGTTATAACAGCATAATTGCTTTATTAATAGACGTCTATTATATTTTATGCTGACAATGGATTTATTGTTTCCTATACCTATTGTTTTATAATTTGGGTTTGAGTAAAGAGAACGTCTGTTTAGATGAACTTGTTGAGACATGTTACCTTGTGTGATTAAAAAAAAGGAACGAGACGTGTCAACTGGTTTCAACATGATTTAGTCTAATACGTCAACATTTCTTGTGCGTTGCTATTCATTGTTATAACAGCATAATTGCTTTATTGGTAGACATCTATTATATTTTATACCGACAATGGATTTATTGTTTCCTCTTATGCTTTTGAATTTGGGTTTTAGTTAGGGCTCGCGGTCGGGTCCGGGTTTCGGGTACCCGTTGCCGGGGCCCCGTTCTCGTGCTACACGAAACCGGATTTGTGGCCCGTTCGGAACGGATAATTAGGATCCGTGTAATTAAGATCCGTGTACCCGTGTTACCCGTGTGTCCGGATCCACGGATCTTAATTACACACGGGTCCGCCCGTTTTCGATGACGACCGGTCGCGTTCTTTATAAAAGCAAAGAATCTTATACCTTTAAACGAGCAATTCCATTATATTCAAATACTAAATGTACTATTTAACTAAACAGACTTCTAACCATTGTTACCAATAAACTTTTCATTTTCATTTTTTCAATTTCTATTTTTCGAGCATCTCGGAAATGGCTCTAACGGTTTCGATGAAATTTGCTGGGCGGGGGGGAACAAAACGAAAAAAAACAGAACGGCAACAACTAGGTATGACTATATGAAACCAGCTGAACTAAGATTAGAAACTTTGACCGACTGAGTGGCAAACTAAAATCTTAAAAAATCCATAACTGAAAAAAATCCAATTCTTGTTTGTAAAACAGCACGGCTACTTCTTTAACTTTCCAAACAAAAGGTATGCCGGGTAAAATACCTGTGTCAAAATTGCCACGGCTATTTTATTGCATGTGCCGCCGCAAACCATTATTATCTTAATCTACACGTGTACATTTCTATGAACTTCGCACGAAATAAAAATTATCTAAGTAATAAGTGGGAATGTGAGAAAAAACTAGAGTCGGATAAAAAAAGTCTGCAGCGCTGCAGACTATTCTTGGTCTGACTCTAGTATCTTAATATTTATTATAAACCTCATTGTTATTATTTAATCATTTTTACAAGCAGTAACATCTAATATACAATTGGTGTCTCATTTAATATAATCCGACTAAATTTCATTTCAGCAACACCTCCATATTTCACAAAATAAATCAAGACATTATCCACCAGTAGAATACCACCTCTTAAATATTGTTTAAACTCGAACCGGCCGGGGGAGTCGGTCCGCCGGCGCCGTGTATTCAATACCCGAACGAAGCCGAAGTCCGCGGCTCCGGAGCCGAGCGTATATCCGGAGCCGAGCGTAGATCCGGAGCCGAACGCACTACACGGGAACGGATCTTGACGGGTTCGTGTAATTCGGAGGCTTAGCACCGCCGGGGCTAAGAACACGGATACACGGGGTGGCGTGTAGCACGGATATCGGGAGCCCTAGTTTTAGTAAAGAGAGCGTATGTATTAGATGAACTTGTTGAGACATGATTTTAACGGTACTGTACCCTGGTCATAGTGACACAGTATAAAAGCCGAAGAGAAATGAGTTTGAGTAAGTATTACCGTCGTGGCAGTCCACTGTATCAGAGCTCCTTGTATCTATTGCAGTATATAGAAATATAGTGTTAATTCAACAGTGAAGTGTTTAAGTGTTTATAGAAAGACCCAACAATGGATGTAAGTATGTCTTTTATTACCGTAACTTACTTTGTTTTGTTTTCACTTGTGTTCTTTGTGTTTTAATTATCAAGATTGTAGACAGTGTGTAAATTATTGTTTTATATTGTTTCAGTTCACTGAAAATACTTTCAAGAACTATTACTACCCGGATAATAATAAAGACGAATCAAGCGATGAAGAGGGTACGCTTGGTTTCAAAGTTAAACAAGCCATCGCAAAGAAACGTTCAGGAAACAATATCGATAGTTTCTTTGAACGACCTAAAAAGCAACCCAAAATTGTGAAACGGTCTTCGAATGTGAGCAAAAGTTCACCAGACGGTGTTGCAAACTTATCATCCGGACAAGACGACGGGGCGTATGCATCACATTTGATTAAAATCGAGATATATGATATGCAAACAATTAAAAACGTCCCACCCATGGAACACTGGAAGCATGCGGACTTCAGATTGAAATATTTTGCGTTGGAAGACGATTTGGAGCTACAAAATACGCGAAATATTATTTATAACATAACAAAGCAATTAGCTTCTAAGGACAGTAGTGTGAAATATTTTATAGATAATAAGAAACAGTGATAGTTATAATTATTAATGATAGTAGTAGCTTAATGATTGTGTTAACGTATTTCTCATTTTTTACCTCTCCTTAAGTACATTTTCCATGTAACAGATTATTTTTATTGTATCACATTACAACAAGTATTAATTTAAACTTCTCACTTGTAAAGGTCACAGTCCCCACTCTTAGAAATCTTATACGTGTAGTCAATCAACTATTTAAATGAAAGAAAGCACTGTATGATTTCTCATTTCATAATGGACTCTTTGAGCTGTGATGTCTACGATCTTGAACTTATCAGACTCTGTGAAGAAATAGAAGAAAATGAAGATCTATGCGAGGCTGCCCGTCTTGTGAGCCAACTTCACCGAGAGGCGTAAGTAAAAATATTCCTGTTCATACATGTTTATAACTCTTAACCGGTACCTGTTTAACAAAGGATGGGTCCCTGACTTGTTGTGACCTGAACTTATTGTTAGGATAAACGTGGGGTGGGAGAGGACTGGTTATATAAGCGGGGTATCTCGAGTTCATATCATTCAGTGTTTTGGTGCCGTGCTTGTATTGTGATATCCTTTTCCATAATGGTGTTTACTTATTATCATATTGGTCTCACCTTGCCTCGTGATAAGATTGAGGAATTAAGTAAAGAATTTATTGTATCATATTTTCATAGAAATATAAGAATGTGGTACATTTCAAACAAATTACCTCACTCGTTACTGGAAGATTCTGATATTATACCGTATTATACACCATGTGATGGGCATATAAAAAATTCCAAGGGGAATACTGAGTCATCAGATGTGATTGATGGAGTTTTGATGATGCAAGCCTATTGTCAGCAGTGTCGAAAAGACTTACGTTAGTATATACAACCAACCATTTTAGTAATTATTTTTATTTTATCTCACATTAAGATATTTATGTTTATTTTGTATTGTTATAGATCTTCTCAAATAGGACGGGGAGTAAAAAGGACAGCTGCAGTTTTGGAGACTGAAGAATTCTTATTGAAGAAAAACCGTCCAGCAGCTGCTGAACCTGTCGCATCAACATCATCCGAACCAGTTCCCGATGTCATTGTGAGTACAAATAATAATCATGAAATTGAATGTTCTGTGTGTAATAAGTTTGTCTCTAAAAGATATTTTAAAAATCATTTAAATAGTAATCTTCACAAAAATAATGTTTTAAGGGCTGACATTGAATGGGTTAATGTTCAGTTAATTGAAAATGCTTTTAAGAATAGGGTGGCCACTTACAGAATACTATTAAATGAAAATGTTCACCAACCATTTACTCCCGAATCTATTTTACTAGGAAATAAAGATAAAATCTTTGCATTATTGGATCGTTCCCTCACTGATCACCATGCTTTAAAAGTAAACTTTATTTTAAATGCGGATTTTACTCAAGAGAGCAAACAAGTTAATAATACATTTGATTTCCAATTATGTAACAATGTAGTTGATGTTAGCAGCGACAAAGATGAGATTTTCGAGTCAGTTGTTAAAGATATATTAACAAAATTATTTAACTTTGAGAGAAAAGATAGTGGATGGAGTTTAGTAAAATTTAACTATCTAGATGTCAATGTAAACAAATTTAATCCATTGCGTGGTTCTTCCTATATCGAATTACCACGTGATATTCAGAACAGAAAAGCAGTTATTAATGTAAAAAATAGTGATCATGAATGTTTTAGATGGGCTGTATTGTCAGGCTTGTATCCACCTACAAGTCATCGTTCAAACACTACGAAATCGTATATAGCGCATAAAAATAAATTAAATTTTGGAAATTTAACTTTCCCACTTAAAGTTGGAGATATTCAGAAATTCGAAAAAATGAATGATATAAGTATAAACGTTTTTGGTCTTGAATACAATTCGAAAAGTAAAATACATGACGTAGTAGGCCCATTACACTTAACAAAGTGCAAAAAAGCTACCCACTTGAACTTATTGTACATATCCAAAGACAGTAAGGGACATTATTGCTATATCAAAAATTTATCTAGGTTAGTATCTAAACAATTATCAAATACACAGCATGCCGCACATATTTGTGATGGTTGTTTGTCGAACTTTACAACTCGCGACAATTTAATGAATCATCAAAGAAACGATTGTTTCCATGTTTGTACACATTTACCTTCAGAACAGGATAAAAAGAAAAACTGGTTCAATGAAAACGTTTCCTCCAATATACTTACTTTCGATAATTATGAACGTAAATTAAGGGTACCTTTTGTTATTTATGCTGATTTCGAGGCCTTTCTAAACCCGATTCAAACAGGTAAAATTAATCCTACTACATCCTCAACAACAAATGTACAAAAACATGAGGTATATAGTTTTGGATACTACATTAAATGTTCTTATAATGATAAATTGTCAGTGTACAGAACATATAAAGGTAAAAATTGCACCCAGGAATTTATGAAGTATATGGAACAAGACTTAAAGGCCATTTGTAGGAGAAATACTTTTGTAAAAACTCCATTGCCTTTATCTAATGCAAATAATGTACATATTTCTCAGAGTAGTACATGCTATATTTGTGATAAAAATTTAAACGAGGATTCAGTCATTTCCTATAATTACCATACTGGTATTTATGAAGGAGTGGCACATAAATTTTGTTCTGAAAAATACAGGGCACCTAATTTTGTACCTGTATTTTTCCATAATTTGTGTAACTATGATAGTCATTTTATAGTACATGGGCTTGGTTTGGTGGAAGGCGACATTGAATTGATTCCAGAGAACAAAGAGAAATACATTTCATTTTCTAAGAGCTTGCAAATAAATAATCGCACAGTTAAATTGAGATTTGTTGATTCACTTAAATTTATGTCCAGTAGTCTTGACAAATTGGCAAAAAACTTGTTGCCTGAACAATTTCATGAATTAAAATTGAATTTTTCATGCGAGGAGGATTTTAAACGCTTATTACGAAAGGGTGTATATCCCTATGAACACATGTCATCATACGATTCTTTAAACTTGACAGCTCTTCCCTCTAAAGATGATTTCTTTAGTTCCTTGTCTGATAGTCACATCTCAGAGGAGGATTATGATCACGCAAAAGATGTTTGGTCTCATTTTCAATGCAAAAATATGGGTGATTATTCTGATTTATATTTAAAAACTGATGTTTTATTACTAACTGATATATTTGAAAATTTTAGAAACCTTTGTCTTAAGACGTATGGATTAGACCCCGCTCATTATTATACTGCTCCGGGATTAAGTTGGGATGCAATGTTAAGAACTACAAAAATAAAACTAGAACTCCTAACTGATATCGATAAAATAGCTTTTATAGCGAAAAATATTCGAGGTGGCATATCACAATGTAGTAATAGATATGCGAAGGCTAATAATATTTTTTTGACAGATTATAATCAAAATATCCCATCGTCATTTCTTATGTACTTTGATGCAAATAACCTTTACGGGTGGGCTATGTCTCAATGTCTTCCTACCGGTAAATTTGAATGGGTAAATACAGATACTGACTTTAATATATCTGATGACGCTGATCATGGTTTAATTTTAGAAGTTGATCTCGAATACCCTAACGAGTTGCATGACTCTCATTCAGATTTGCCATTCTGTCCTGAAAACGTTTGTTTGGGTAATTCCAAAGAAAAAAAATTAATTCCTAATTTAAATAAAAAAACGAATTATGTCATTCACTATAGAAATCTAAAACAGTGTTTAAAAAATGGTTTGAAATTGAGTAAAATCCATCGCATTCTTAAATTTCAGCAGTCTATGTGGTTAAAAAGTTACATAGATTTGAACACCCACATGCGATCACAGGCATCATCCGATTTTGAAAAAGATTTCTTTAAACTAATGAATAATTCAGTGTTCGGTAAGACCATGGAAAATGTTGCAAAACGTGTAAATGTCAAATTATTAAATAACTGGGAAAATAGAGGAAAAACGCAGGGGGTTCAATCTTTGATAGCGAAACCTGAGTTCCATAGTTTATCCATATTCTCTGAGAATTTAGTGGCCGTTCAGTTGAATAAAACTAGAATATTTTATAATAAACCGATTTATTTGGGATTTTGCGTATTAGATATATCAAAAACTTTGATGTATGACTTTCACTACAGCTACATGAAAACCAAATATCCAGACAATCTTAAGCTTCTTTATACAGATACTGATAGCTTAGTATATCAAATTTTCACGGAAAATTATTACGCAGATATAAAATCAGACCTTAATTTATATTTTGATACATCTGACTATCCTCCTAACAATAAATATGATTTGCCGTTAATAAATAAAAAGCGATTAGGGTTTTTCAAAGATGAAAATAATGGTAGAATTTTAAAAGAATTCGTAGGTCTGAGATCTAAAATGTATACCTTAGATGTTGAAAAATATGACGAGAATGATGAGAAAACTGAAAAATACGGTGTTTTATCAAACGCCAAAGGAGTCAATAAATGTGTTACAAAAAAATTTACTCTTGACAATTACAAAACGTGTTTATTTAATAAAAATTTGCAACGCGCTCAAATGCTAAGATTTAAGTCTATAAAACATATAATATTCACTCAAAAAATAAAAAAAATATCATTATCGCATGAAGATACAAAACGATACTTATTAGAAAACTCTTCTGACACTCTTGCGTGGGGTCATTACCGCAATAATTAAAAAGTTTCAAAGTTGTAATTTAATCACACAGAACATTCGAATTCCAAATTATTGTTTGTACATTGTATATTTTTAAGATATTACTTGTAAACATGTAAAAAAAAAATGTATGAATTTTATTTTATTGTATCTTTTAAGGTAGTTTTGTAAATAAGAAACAAAAAAAATTAATGTTAAAAGTGTGATCATATATAATAAATTTTTGTTTTTTACGTCATCCTTTTGTTTTTTCTACTATATCTGAGTTGTTTAAATAGTAATCTTCTTTCTGAATATTACCATTTAAAGTCCATCCGTTAACATATCAACACTCACCCACACACTCACACATACACATAGATTACGATATTTAATAATGATTCACTTTTATCATCCTTTCACCACCATTGTCGCAGGTCCTAGTGGCTGTGGTAAAACTCAATTTGTCACAAACTTTTTGAATAACTCCAAAGAGATATGTAATGTTGAATTTGATGAAATTATTTGGTGTTATGATGAAATGCAACCTCTCTACAATCTGGAAAATGTAAATTATAGTCAAGGAATACCAGATTTTTCAATTTTTGATGGGAAGAAACCTAAACTTCTTATTATAGATGATTTGATGAGAGAATCAGATGGACGAATCGTTGACATTTTTACGAAAGGTAGTCATCATAGAAACTTAAGTGTTTTTTATATTACACAAAACATATTTCATCAAGGTCGAGGTCAACGTGATATTTCATTGAATACAAGCTACATTGTATTTTTTAAAAATCCCAGGGATAAAACTCAAATACGCTACCTGTCACGACAAGTTTACCCAGAAAACTCAAAGTTTGTGGACGAAGCCTACAAAGATGCTACAAAGGAGGCTCATGGTTACCTCATGATTGACCTGAAACAAAATACAAATGACATATGCCGTTTCAAAACAAAAATATTTCCGTTCGATGGGCATTGCACAGTGTATGTACCTAAAAAGGGGTTTAAATATGATAAAAATCAGCATATTTTAGTCAGTTCTACATGATGCATGCAAGAGTAAACACATATAAACATTTACTTGAAGCATTGCAGTTGCTTAAACCCAAATATCGTACTGCGTTACTTAAATCTTGTGACGATGAAGAGATCAACATTATTTGTGAGTGTATTTATAACGTCCTAAATGGGAAAATTCCATTAGATAAAAAAGAAAAGACGAAACTAAAAAAATATAAAGATATTTTAAGAAAATTAGTTTCGAAAGGGAAACATAAAATAAGAAAAACTGTTATAGTTCAAAAAGGAGGCGCATTTCTACCTATTATTTTAGGTGCAGTTTTAAGTGCTTTAGTGAACTCTTTATCATAAACAAAATGGAAAACACAAAAAAAATGTTATTAGTAGAATCAGATTTTATTGAAAGACTGAAACGGAATGAGAGTCCACCCGAAAATTCCTCATCTCGACTAGATGGAGAGATGCAAAAGATCCTTAAAAGTAAAATGAATGATCGCGAAAAGTGGACGTTATATTCTCAAGCATTACAAAGATTTCTACATTTTATTGAAACAGATCGAAAACCGTTTAGAATACCCATCGTGATGGAGGGGCTAGATCAAGTCATCAACGAAAGTAATGATATTATAAAAACAAAAGTGAACAAAAAGGAGGAGAATGAAAATAATGAGTCAGTTACAGATAATATAACTGAAGCAGCCACACCGTCATCGTTTAATACACCACCTGGTGAAATAAATCAAGAACTAATGCCAATTAGTCCATCAAAAATTATAAACATATTACCTAAATCTTATGAAAGAAAAGCTCGAACGTTGTTAGATTACATTGTTTCAAGTAAACCGAAAATTTGGTGGAAACAGACTGGTGAAGTTGTTATAAATAACCAAACCATTCAAAATAGTAATATTACTGATTTGGTAAGCGACACCGTTAGATGTCTTAAACGTCCTAAGCCAATTGGATGGGAAGTGTTTGCTTTACTTTTAAAAGATATCGAAGTTCCTAGGTCATGCATAGGTAATCCTACAAATTTAGCATTTATTAAAGGTACTCCTTTGATTGAACCCTTTACCCCCTCCACATCTGTGAAGACGAGAGCCTCAACAGATAAAGATAATAATACTTCTACACCTCTTGCTACACGGGAGCAAAAGCGATCCGGAAAGAAAATAGAGTGGGAAAGATGGACTCCTTACTAGACATTAACAGAATCTACTATGATGTCTCTAATCCAGCTGGCTATAGCAGTTTAAATAATTTATCAAAGGAAATGAAAGGTCAAATGAACAAAGAAGAAGTGAAAAAATGGTTACAATCTCAAGATACGTACACACTGCATAAACCTACTCATAGACGATTTACTAGAAATAAATACATTCTCTCGAACTTTAATGAACTTTGGCAAGCCGATTTAAGTGATATGAGTACTTATAGTCAATATAATGATGGGTACAAATATATTCTTTGTGTTATTGATGTGTTCAGTAAATATGCTTTTGCAAGAGCCATGAAGAAGAAGGATTCAGCAACTGTTAAACAATGTTTTGAAAGCATATTTACTGAAGCCAACTCTGTTCCCCGTCACATCCAATCTGATAAAGGTACAGAATTTGTTTCAAAGGCGGTTAGAGATTACTTTAAGAGCAAAAATATTAATTATTATACCACTAATAACCCCGACATTAAAGCAAGTATAGTAGAAAGGTTTCAAAGAACACTTAAAATGAAAATGTGGCGTTACTTCACTCATAAGAATACGTATAACTACTAGTGATGTACCGACTATTGATTTGGCCGACTAGCCGACTAGCCGACTAATCGGCGCTCGAATGGCCGATTAGTCGGCCGACTAGTCGGCTAGTCGGCCAGATCATTAGTTTCGTATAAGATTAGGTGAAAAACAATAGTTTTGCTCTTTTGGTTGCGCTATTCATAAATTAGCTTGGCAAAAAGGTGTTCTCTATTATAGGTTCAAAAACCTATCACAAGAATCCTCGTTCAATTTCTGTCTTTCTTTTATTTTGCAATCCTGAGCACACCGTCAGTAGGTACAACTTGTAGGAGGTATTTCCAAGGCTCTATTTCTCGTACGTAGTCGCCAGTTAAGAACCTATCCCCTGTGGTCAGCGTCTTTACGAGCAACGTGCCCTGTTTATAAGTCTCTAAATTCTGCAATAACATTAATAGTTCCCCATGGCTCCACCATTAAAAAAAACAAGAACTGATAATAAAATCCTTTAAGTATAGAACTTGGCCATGAAATTACACGGGAATCAGTTGAGATCGACCTGAGGAAAACACCAGCCCACCACCACACGATAACGATCAAACGGTCAATTATATGAACAAAAGTTTTCACACCCTGAATAGGTATTTTAGTAAAATAGACATAAAACATATGGTAAATATTGACTGTTGGTTTCTGTTTTTTTCTGTTCTTCTTTCACTAATAAAGTGCCGACTAATCGGCCATTTTTGCCGACTAGTCGCCGACTAATCGCCGACTACAAATGTGGCCGGATAGTCGGCTTTCCTGACTAGTCGGCGACTAGTCGGTACATCCCTAATAACTACACAAATATATTACAAGATCTTTTACATTCTTACAACCATAGCTATCATTCTAGCATTAAAATGCGCCCAGTTGATGTTAGCTCTAATAATATTATGACTGTTTGGTGTAATTTATATGATCGCAAAAAAGATAGGCAAATTTCATCAGAAACTAAAAAACTAAATGTAGGTGATCATGTTAGAATCACTAAATATAAGCATGTGTTTCAAAAAGGTTATGAAAGTAATTGGAGTGATGAAATATTTATTATTGATTCGATTATTAACAGATCGCCACAAGTTGTTTATACAATAAAGGATTTAGAAGGTGAACCCATCATTGGTACATTTTATTCTAAAGAATTACAAAAGGTAACTTACCTCCCCTCCAACGAGTATAAAATTGATAAAATAATACGCCCGCGTCGAGTTGCTGGCAGAAAGGAAATACTAGTTAAGTGGCAAGGTTATCCTAATAAATTTAATTCTTGGATACCTGAATCAAACTTAAAGAAAATATGAGTGAAAATAGTTTTTATCTAACTTTGTTAAGTAATAGTTCATCAGATTACTACACAGATAACACGACTGCACATTTCTTAACTAAATTACCAAAGACCATTAAATTGGATGGAGAATGGGTAGTTGGGTTGGTGGAATTTCAATACCCTTGTTCCATGTATAATGTTCAAGAGCACGAAAACATCATTTATTTAAAGAAAACGGTGTTATCACCCACCGATAAAACAACAAAAATAGTGGATATAAAAACTCATATACCAGCCACTACATATGATAATATAGATCATTTTCTTCAAGCGTTTAATGAAAACCCACAGTTAAAAAATAACGTGAAATTTCGATATGATGGATTAACAAAACTGGTTGGAATAGCAACAACAAATAAAGAAATAACATCTATCATAACAACTCCGATACTAAGTTTGCAATTGGGTTTTAAACCGAGAACAAATTTAAAACAAAATACATTAGGAAAAAACCCTGCAAATTTATATTTAGGTTTACCATCTCAAATATTTGTTTATACTGATATAATACATCCACAAGTAGTCGGAGATGTTATTACTTCATTACTCAGAATAATACCTTTAGATCCAACTAAGTTCATTTATGGAGCTTATAAAACTCACATCTTCTCACCCGCTCATTATGTACCAGTTTTACGAAGAGAGTTCGATACAATTGAAATAGATATAAGAACAACGACTGGTGTCAGAGTACCATTTCAATTTGGATCTTCTTGCGTGAAGCTACACTTTCAACGAGTAAAATGATTTACAACAGATCGTCAGTCTCTTGTCCTTACGAACATTATTATTCACACCAAGCCGGCTCTGGGATAGGTATTGTCTATAAGGGAGTTCCATATACCAACGAGGACATGGTATAGGCAGTTTTTTGGGTGGACTATTTAGATCAGTGCTCCCTTTGTTATCTAGCGGTTTAAAAACCATTGGAAAAGAAACCTTAGGGGCAGGGGTTGGTCTGTTATCTGATATGGTAAATTCTCGTCCTATGGATAGTTCCATTCGATCACGATTTAAGGAAGCGAGCGCTAACCTAAAAAGAAAGGCTGATGAAAAAATTGATTCTCTCATGTCAGGATCTGGGTATAAAATGTCGAATAAAAGAAGAGAACCGCTCATTACTCGAAAAGCATCGCGACGAAGAGGAAGTAAAAATAATAATAAAAATAACGATATATTTTCAAGTTAAATAATGTCATTTCTACACAGTCATTCATGTGAATGTGCAAAATCAGAATTAGATATATTTGCCCTTCCATCAACTCAAACAAGTATTGAAAGCGGACATTGGATTCATTACAAACCAATTTCATCTTTAAGTGATGATGGCCCCATTGAATTTCAAGTACCTGGATCAGGAGATGACTACATTGATCTATCACACACAATGTTACATATTACTGCTAAAGTGTTGAATCAAGATGGGACAAAATTAAAAGCAGATGCCGGAGTTGGACCCACCAATAACTGGCTACATTCCCTTTTCAACCAACTTGATGTATATTTAAATCAAAAACTCATATCACCCCCAAACAATACATATGCTTACCGTGCTTATATGGAAAATCTTCTCAACTATGGACCGGCAGCCAAAAAAACCCATCTTACTTGTGGGTTATGGTATGAGGATACCCCAGATTTTATGGATACCGTTGACGCCAACAACAAAGGATTTCAGAAAAGACTAGAATTTATCAAAGAGAGTAAGCAAGTGGAAATGATTGGACATTTGCATGGCGATATATTTAACCAAGAGAAATTCTTGATAAATGGCGTTGAATTGCGTATTAAGTTAGTCCGATCAAAAGAATCGTTTAATTTAATTTGTCATCAAGATAAAAAATTTAAAGTACAAATAACAGATGCTAGTCTCATTGTTAGAAGAACAAAAATTAATCCTAGCGTTTTGTTAGCCCATCAAAAAGTATTGGCAACAACGACTGCGAAGTACCCCATTACGAGAGCAGAAGTTAAGGTTCTCACAATACCATCAGGGGTCCAGGGTAAAACATTGGATAATATATTTCTCGGACAAATTCCTAAACGGTGTATTATTGGATTTGTATCAAATTCAGGTTTTAATGGAAATTTAGCTTTGAATCCATTTAATTTTCAAAACTATAATATGAATTCATTTAGTTTGTTTGTAGATGGTCATGAAATTCCTTCTAAAACATTACAACCGTCATTTAGTTCTGGTTTAATAGCGGCGGCAT
Source organism: Cydia fagiglandana (assembly GCF_963556715.1). Classification (NCBI taxonomy): domain Eukaryota; kingdom Metazoa; phylum Arthropoda; class Insecta; order Lepidoptera; family Tortricidae; genus Cydia; species Cydia fagiglandana. Next base: position 2,529,871 of record NC_085946.1, read on the forward strand.
ATCACACCTTATTTTCCGGAACTGGTATTCATTTTCACAACGAAGGTAATGGAATAAGTAGAACAGATTATGGTGGAGGTTATTGTTTGTTATGTTTTGATTTAACCCCAGATTTATCTGCTAGTTCAACTTCACATTGGAATCTTGTTAGACATGGAAGTGTTCGGATAGAAGTACGCTTTGATTCGGCTCTAACTAGCACCATTAATTGTATCGTTTATGCAGAATTTGATAACATTATTGAAATAAACAAAAACCGTGATGTATCTGTAGATTATAATAGTTGAAAAACATAATTATATAAATACAATGTTTTCTTTCGTTTACTTTATTTTGTTGTAGTCATTGTTTGCAGCATCATCAAGACAAAAATTGTTATTAATTAAGTAATTATGGATACTAATGAGATACAATTTTGTATGAAGAAATTAAACCCACTTTTTGAAACAAATGTTTTTGCTGCTAACAAAATACCTATTTGGGTCGATCTACCTGTATTTATTGTTAGTAATTTGGACCCTGACACGAAACCAGGCTCCCACTGGGTTGCCATACACATTGATGTTACTGGTGTAGGAGAATATTTTGATTCCTTCGGAAGGAAGCCTTCAGGTTACCATAACTTATTTTTAAAAAGAAACACCAGACAGTGGTTTTATAACAATAAACCTCTTCAAAACCATTTTACTTCAGTTTGTGGTGAATATTGTTTAGTTTATTTGTATTTTAAATATCATGGAAAAACTATGAAAGATATGCTAAGTTTGTTTTCTGATAATTCTGTATGTAATGACCTTATATTAAGGAATATGTTTAAAACATTTTTTGTGAAATAAAATAATACGTGTACTTAAATAAGATTTTTTATTTTTTCATATAATACAAAGACCATTCTAAACTATACATTTTTTTTTTAAATTTTATTATTTACAAAATATTTCTTAACATTCTTTGTTACATAAAAACGAGACGACACAAAAAAAATCTGTTACATGGAAAATGTACTTAAGGAGAGGTAAAAAATGAGAAATACGTTAACACAATCATTAAGCTACTACTATCATTAATAATTATAACTATCACTGTTTCTTATTATCTATAAAATATTTCACACTACTGTCCTTAGAAGCTAATTGCTTTGTTATGTTATAAATAATATTTCGCGTATTTTGTAGCTCCAAATCGTCTTCCAACGCAAAATATTTCAATCTGAAGTCCGCATGCTTCCAGTGTTCCATGGGTGGGACGTTTTTAATTGTTTGCATATCATATATCTCGATTTTAATCAAATGTGATGCATACGCCCCGTCGTCTTGTCCGGATGATAAGTTTGCAACACCGTCTGGTGAACTTTTGCTCACATTCGAAGACCGTTTCACAATTTTGGGTTGCTTTTTAGGTCGTTCAAAGAAACTATCGATATTGTTTCCTGAACGTTTCTTTGCGATGGCTTGTTTAACTTTGAAACCAAGCGTACCCTCTTCATCGCTTGATTCGTCTTTATTATTATCCGGGTAGTAATAGTTCTTGAAAGTATTTTCAGTGAACTGAAACAATATAAAACAATAATTTACACACTGTCTACAATCTTGATAATTAAAACACAAAGAACACAAGTGAAAACAAAACAAAGTAAGTTACGGTAATAAAAGACATACTTACATCCATTGTTGGGTCTTTCTATAAACACTTAAACACTTCACTGTTGAATTAACACTATATTTCTATATACTGCAATAGATACAAGGAGCTCTGATACAGTGGACTGCCACGACGGTAATACTTACTCAAACTCATTTCTCTTCGGCTTTTATACTGTGTCACTATGACCAGGGTACAGTACCGTTAAAATCATGTCTCAACAAGTTCATCTAATACATACGCTCTCTTTACTAAAACCCAAATTCAAAAGCATAAGAGGAAACAATAAATCCATTGTCGGTATAAAATATAATAGATGTCTACCAATAAAGCAATTATGCTGTTATAACAATGAATAGCAACGCACAAGAAATGTTGACGTATTAGACTAAATCATGTTGAAACCAGTTGACACGTCTCGTTCCTTTTTTTTAATCACACAAGGTAACATGTCTCAACAAGTTCATCTAAACAGACGTTCTCTTTACTCAAACCCAAATTATAAAACAATAGGTATAGGAAACAATAAATCCATTGTCAGCATAAAATATAATAGACGTCTATTAATAAAGCAATTATGCTGTTATAACAATGAATAGCAACGCACAAGAAATGTTGATGTATTAGACTAAATCATGTTGAAACCAGTTGACACGTCTCGTTCTTTTTTTTAAATCACACAAAGTAACATGTATCAACAAGTTCATCTAAACAGACGTTCTCTTTACTCAAACCCAAATTATAAAAGAATAGGTATAGGAAACAATAAATCCATTGTCAGTATAAAATATAATAGACGTCTATCAATAAAACAATTAAGCTATTATAACAATGAACACAAGTGCACAAGAAATGCCTCACACGCCTCGTTATTTTTTTAAATAATAGAAAGAAACAAGTAACTACGAGTTTACTTTATATCGGAAGACTAGGTGAAAGCAGGTTAGTTTGAAATGAGTTAGGTTGATTTTAGTTAGGTTTGGTCAAGTTAGGTTTAGGTTAGGTTTTCGAAGAATAAGTTAGGTTTGGTAAAAGGTTAAGGTTAGTTTAGGCTGCCAAAGGATTACTAGTGTAAATTCTACGTCAGAAGAAGGTTAGAACTGTATTCCTTATAAATCGAAATAGCTCCAAGAGGTAATAAGATAATGCGGGTTATTAGAGTTGATAGTTAGAGTACCTATGCATCACAAATAAGTACCTATCGCTAATACCTATTGCAAATAGCTGTCGCAAATACCTATTGCAAAATACCTATCACAAACACCTACAGTATACACACATAAAGAAGGCATGAATGGAGACGTCGGTGGGTTAAGGAAAGGGTCCAGGCAGGTAGTATGCTCGGTAACACAATAGCGCGCCCGAGTCGAGATCGAACAATAGAAAAGGGTCGATAAGCCTATTGTTACCGTGGTGAACAAGGTGTATTGTTTAATTAGCGTATTTCGTAAGTCCCTGAAGGAGGCGCCGGGCACTGCTGAGACCTAGCGCAATCAATTCAAATGGGGGGCTAATTGTTTTTTTTTTTTTAGGTTCAGCAGGGGCGGTGGCTCGGCCTTGGGGTCAGGATCGGGGACCACTGAGAGGCGGGGCCAGAATCGGGGAATACTTTCTACTTACGATTATGACCGAGTCTGTTTCTTAAATCCAATTTGTTTACCAAGCCCAAGCCCTCTCGCGCATGAGAGGAGGCCTGTGCTCAGCAGTGGGACGTATATAGGATGAAATGATGATGATGATGAATTTGTTTACTCCGAAAGCAAGCAATGTTACTATCCGGTATCTGACCGGATAGTACAATAATGGCCGGATAGGCCGGATATCAGATAGTAACCTGATATCCGGTGCATCTCTAATACGTACAATAAGGAAAATGCCAAGTTTAATTGACAAAATATTATAATTGATATAATAAAGTTCAATCATACAGGATTTATTTTATTGTAGATACCTATTATTGTCTTTTTTTCCTTGTATTGTTAGTTATTTAACTAAATCTGATATATCAGGGTGTCTGACTGAATCGGGGAATACTTTCTACTATCGTACTTGTTTATTATTTTAAAACAACTTAATAATTCCATTGACTTGCACGCGCACTCATTTCGAACCTAGAAATGAGTCCGCGCGAACGTCCACTAGGAAACAGGTCAAACCTGCAGAATGCACACCTGAAAAACCGAAATGTAGGTATAGTTCCGCTGGCCGAACATCCAGCGGCCGGATACCGGATATTCGGCGGATGGTCAGGCCGAATATCCGGTATCCGGCCAAACAACTATCCGTTGCATCTCTAGTATGTATTACTTACTCTAATTATAAATCATAATTATAAAGAGTAATAAAATAACACGTCCATAAGTCCTTCCGCATCCATAAATAATATGTGGTTTATCCATACTATCGGAAGACCAGTTTCCTAGTCCTTTCTAGGCATAGGCTGGAAACTAATAGGCCTCTAAGAAATCTTTAATGAGGTTCCTTTCCTTGTAATAATGATGTTAGGGAAATGGATGGTTACATACAGAAGTGAACAACAAAATAAATGAAATGAAATTAACTTCATAGGAATCTGTAATTAAGATATTTGATATGGTATTACTAGGGAAATAGGTGTGATTATTATGCATGTATGATAAGGTATTTTTTACAATTACTTATTAAGTACAAGTACATGGATATGCAAAATTGCATGCATTAGACAATAAATAATTAACCTACTAAATAAACAAAAAAGTATAATCTATAATTCCAACTCGGAACCCTTTATTAAGGTGGTTCGCCTAGGTTACTCAAAACTTAACTCTCGCTAGATGGCACCACTTTTGCAAAATTTCAGGTTTTATTTTTTTGTAAAATGGTCATGGTATTTGTATACTTAAAAGTATGTTTCGCGCACTCTTTAAATAAATATTGAACTATTAAAATAAACATTGAATACTTCATTGTGCAAAGACCACCTTTTTAATTCGACGGAGTGTTGCTGTCACGCTTTTTCCTACTATTACTCACACATGCAAACAGTGTTTCCGTGATCCTTGTAGTAGACAATTTCACACAACGTAAGTATGTTGCAATAGCGTAACGGTATGTTCGTGGAAATACGTGCAAGAGGATTGGGGTTCAAGACTGGTGCGAGTAGGTAATTTCTTTTTGTTTCTCCTTTGTGTTATCTTACCTTTAACCCTTTGACCGCCGTTGTCCGGTATACAAGACAACGAGAAAACGATACGCTGGCGCCGTCGTCTTGTATACAAGACACAAATTCAACCACTCCGTTAATGTGAAAATAATAACAATTGCAAATTCTTTTACACTCTTGTTCATATTTTAGGTCTTTGTTTTTTCATTTATTTGCATTTTAAACAAATATGTAAATCCATTCTTTTATAATAAGGCATTTAAAAAAATTGCTCCAAATTTCAACGTTTTTTATGTCCCTCGACGCCGCTGTCTTGTATACAAGACAGCTAGGGATGGGAATGTTAACTCGATATGGGAATTTTCAAAGTAAAATAAAGTCAGAAATATGTTTTTATTTAAGTATTTGAAACCTTGTTAATCGCCAATTGTTGGTAAAGAGTAGGTAATTACTTACTAGAATACGTAAAACGAGAGACAGATAGGCATAATAACTATATGTAAAGTTCAGGCAGCTTCTTTAGCTGTAAAAACTAGGGTCAGACAAGTAAATTTCCCCTTGTGGATTGTTGACTAATTGCAGAAAAGATAAATAAAAAAAATAAAATAAATAATTGATTTTATTTTGAGCTGATAGCGTCGTAGTGGGAAGGGATAAACCGCAGCGACCGCTTCGTATAAGACTAGTACAGATGGACATACCTATTTATCAGACTTTAGTTTTTTGTTAAAAGTAAGTACCTATCTAACATTGACATCAATGTGTTATTTTTTTATAACAATTCGTCGTTAATTTGGTAAGATTTTAGTAGATTCATGTATACCAAACTGAAATTATAATGAATGATTCTAATTCCGGAATAATTTCTTCACTCATTGAAAATTCAACCCACGTGTAATTTTCACCAAAACAGTTCCGGTATATTTACGTTATCGACACATGATGCGCGGCTTTAACGTTACGCTAATAAAGTTTACGTACCGACAAGCGCTTACGCCGTTGACCTAGAGGCTATTATTACTTAATCCGCGCGGAAACAGTCCTTGTCGGTCTGCACTGCGGGCACGCGGGCAGTCCATACGCGCCGTTGTCTTGTATAAAAGACTTCTCGTACAGCCTAGTGCGGCGATATTACGTCTTGAATCGACATTGTTTAGTGGTTGTTTTTGATTATAAATCCCTATGTTTTAAACATTTTCGGGTGTAAAACATATGTTTAATTTTGGCAATTTGGAAATAAATTAAAGCTGGATAAGAACAAAGCTAAATTGAAAAGATTTTTACCATAAATTGCAAATATCGATAACACTATTTGCAATCCCTAAACTTTTTATTAGTTGTTTACTTAAAATTTGCTCTGGCGTGTGAGTGAGCGTCTTTGCGGACTAGGTCCGGTGGCCAAAAGGCTAAACGAGCAATTATTATATATATGTTACTGTAAAAGCCCGAAGTACGGCAAAACCTAGGATTTACCGGTAAAACCTAGGTTTTACCGATGCCGATCGGTAAAAGCCCGAAATGTTAAATCTTACTAGTTTACTTTGGGCTTTTACCAACACCGATATGGTAAATCCTAGGTCTTACCACGGCGACCGGTAAAGTTTGAATCATGCACTGATTCTTTAGATTATTAGATGAAAAGTAGGTAGGTTTGGATCTCCCGGTTCTGCTGAAGGTGAAAGAGAACTCTACTAGCCTGCATCGTGGCTAGGCACCCAGGTTTAGGTATAGTTAACTTTAAAACCGAATCTGCAGCTGGCCACTGTATTGGGTAATAGAAACGCGTTCCGTATGTGTTTCGCTTTCCAGATGACCAGGGTGCCTACCCAGGATGCCAATGGTGTACGCTCCGTAGCAAACGAAGCGCAACCGTGTCTGTCGCATTAATATGACAGAGTGATAGAGAGAGGTATTACCCTAACGTTCGCTACGGAGCGAACGACTGGCATCTTGGCTAGGCACCCAGATTTAGGTATAGTTAAGATTACCGCCGAATCTGCAGCTGGCCACTGTATTGAGTAATAGAAACGCGTTCCGTATGTGTTTCGCTTTCCAGATGACCAGGGTGCCTAGCCAAGATGCCAATGGTTTACGCTCCGTAGCGACCGAAGCGCAGCCGTGTCTGTCGCATTAATATGGCAGAGTGATAGAGAGAGGTATTACCCTAACGTTCGCTACGGAGCGAACGACTGGCATCTTGGCTAGGCACACAGATTTAAACGCTTTTTAAAAATCAAAAACTATTACTTATGAAAGCAGAAGAATATAAATGATCGTATTTGATTTATAATTGTTACATATTTGCCGTAACTTATTTTTAAAATGTGTTTTTCAATTAAAAGACACGTCAAGATTGTTTACCTTATTTCTAATGCTAAAAAAAACAAACTATAGTAATAATTGTGTTTTTCATTCATAGACAAAATCCATTATTTTTAACCACAGGAAATTTTATACATTTCTTTTTTATTGCAGTGAAGATGTCCTGATTGTAAAAATAAGAGAGATTAGGTAGAGTATAATTTCTAATTTTCTTTGTCAAAAATAAACGAATACGTGTAGCCCATACTTAATCAATCGATTTATGATAATAAGAAAAATTAAATAAAAATAAAAAAACAATACGAAATTTAGATGTAACAAAAATACAAAAAGTTATGTTCCAGCATACAATGACTGGGGATCGAACCGGGAATCTTTCGTTTGTAAGCAAAAAAGCGACTGTTTGCATAACACGCCATGATAGTTCTTAGCTAAGCTGACGAACTTCGGGTACTTATTCTCGCTTAGGTCAATTAAGTACCTGTCAAACGTCAAGTGTCAACAAAATTGCACTAAACATGACGGCACTCCAAATTCGCGCCGTGGTCAGCCCGGCAACGTCGGAAATGGTATGGCAACGTCGCAAATGTATCTGTACACGACATTTGTGACACACACATACGTAAAATTGATGAAGATTTAACTATGATTTTTGCATGATTTCTGTATGAAACATTGTTTTCCTGTTAATTTCGCGCAAACGAATATTCGAAGGAAGATAAATGCGGAAATATTTATGTACTAATAGTGTGTAGTTACTTAATGAGCTTTGATTGAATTTTGTATGAAAAGCGAACCACCTTAACCTTTGAATTCACCTGTCATTTATTTTTTTCGAAGCGCAGCGCAGGTATATTGTATTTATATGTAGTTTCATCCAATATTTTTTTATTTTAGTTACCTACCGTGAAATAGATTAGATTTGAAATACATACATATATAATGGGACGTACAACTTCTTAGTTGTGTTGTGTTAATCAAAAACTGTGTAAACTTTAACATACTTCAATGCCAAAAATGGATTGATAATGCAATTAAAACTCAAGTAAGAATAAAAATGTATCATCTACTCCACTTTTGTGTAACTTTGAAAATTAATATCTTGGTTCACTTCTGCTTATAACCATGCCTATTTCATGGCCATAGTTATGATATTGAGAGCATGTACCGGAATTAAAAATAACGAGACATAGCGTATACAGGCAATGACTATGGCCAGGTTGTAGATCATGAACAACTATGAAGAAGACTTAGAAGACCAACAACTATGTCTGATTACTATGTGCTATGTGGAAATGGTAATAGAAATATTGAAAAGTCATAATATAATTTTTTGATGGGAACCCGCAGTTGCTTGTAAGGTAAAGTATCCATAAGACATGCTATATAATGTGACAGCATTCATATGATTCTACACATTACAACTGAGGGAGCCATATATAGGGCGATTTCAACCCTTAAACCATTTGCGAGGTCTATGTATAGGTCCAAATGAATAACTTTATTATGGCACCAAGCCTGAAAACGCAAATATTTGTATTCCGTAGAAAACATCGATATCTGGGGCCAAAATCACTGTTGGTATGTGAAACCTGACTGACGCACCTAACTGTATTATTAAAAGCTAAATATTCAAGCTTTAAAACATCCCATTCCACATTTCAGGAAACTCTATATTCATGTACTAAAACATTAAGTACTGTATAAATCGGGATTAAACATGGCTGCTGCCGCAAAACGTACACTTAAAATTAAGCTTTTTTAACGTACTATAAAAGCGGTTGGACTCATTCATTTTGCCTGATAAAAGTATGATAAGCCAGGAACATTAATTACTCGGCGTATAAAAGTTAGGGCCGTCGACTTAGCATTTATATGTGTTAAGTTTCTTTCAAAATTTGTGGAGCAGAAATGGCTGATGTGGATTTTGGACGGTGATGAGTGATTACAGGAGACTGGGAGATGGATGTTCGCAAAATACGGAATGTATAGGAGATTTATTTTTAATTTTTAGATATTAAATAAGCAATTAAGCACGGCTTGCACATTTTGTACTGACTTGCGCGAAAACAACAGATCGACGCATCATGTTATACATATATAAGTAGATAGGTACTTAAGGTCTTATAAATGCTATTGGCACCGTGCCACCGTGCTTTTATTATTATTACTAAAGGCGCCCACTGATTAACAGTCCGCCGGACGATAACGGCCTCTCAGTTGTTCGGTCGGAACTGTCAAAATTTTGTTCTGATAGGCCGATACTTACCGTCCGGCGGACTGTTAATCAGTGGGCCCCTTTGCATTTTGCAATTCCCGTTACGTGTTTGAAAAACGAATAAGGTCATAGGTAATTACATAGTCTATATGACCTGAACTAACACAACTCATTTACTCGTAATTTCTTGCAGAATCATACTCAAAATTTCAGTGTCTCAATTAAGGAATGCGGAACCGGTACTGTTCCCAGAACCGAGACTGAAATTTCCGGTACTGGGAAAGAAAAAAAGTTACTATAAGCATAGTAAGCATAATACAAACAAATGTTCTTACCGGGATTCAAACCCGGGACTTCTGGCTTCGTGGCAGAGTCACTAGCGAAGGCTAGGAGGCCGTCAAATAATAAACGTAAAAGAGTATATTAGTAGTAGCGGCATTGTTATTTACCACTAAACTTACTCAATAAATAAGATGAAACACAAGGAATGCCTTTAAAAGTAACATCGGCTTACGGTTTATCATCGGTATATACAGTCGCCTGCATTCGACAGTTTACTTTAAGCACTCAAACTAAACAAAGGCGATTCGTAAACATTCCAGGGTGAAGTTAAAATATCAGGACAGTACGTTAAGTTCATACCCATTAACACTCAAGCCTGTTTTTTGTAACATCAAAACTGATACTTCGAGCAATACTTATATCCATAGATATAAGTAAGTTGTATTTTTGTAACGTCCCAAGTTAACCTAGCTACAGTAGGAGCTAATGAAATAAGTTTTCTTTAAACTGTCAAGACCTTTTAGAAGGAGTAGGTATCGTGAACAACGGCCAGAATATGAATCATCAAACGCGAACATAGGACGGCAATATGGTAGCCTAGTCTTACATGGCATGGCCAGACATCATGACCAGGCTCCAGAAAAACTACATATTCATTAACACATTCACTGCCCCCGACGCATATGTGCGTCCACCGCATACAAGTTTGTTCCTAGGCCACGCCCCCTGGCAGTGAATGTGTTAAATTATTCTTGTATAAATTTGATTGTTATTTTTCATGTTAAGTAACTTATTAGCTCTATGGCTTTTTACTTTCCATATGTATGTTTTTTTATTTTTTTAAAGATACCTATGCATTGAAAGCTCGATTCTAAATGGATTTGTTGTATAATTAACAACAAAAAATATTTGCGTGCGTGTGCAAATCTTCGCCATACCAAGCGTTCCGACACACTCCAAACAAGCCGCTGAGTCATGATAGTCATGATAGTCATGATACTGACAACATTGACTGCGCCGCAAAAGTTATTTATACCAAAGTTATCATCAGTCAGCAGAGACACGGAGCAGACCATTCCTGGACCAATAAACACACTGGCACTAATTATGAGAAGACGGACGGAAGGCGTGCGAGCATTAGACGGGATACTTTTACCATAAATAGGCATTACGGCTTTTAATATTGTCACGAGTTTCTCGTGAGAACGGGAATTAATACTTGCTTTATTTGATGATCATCATTGGCCACAGCGTCTTTGCTGATGATCGATCGTTGCAGCATCTAAGGAGGTATTTTGAGGAGCTTGTTGTATTGTATTGTAGTACGGGCGATTTTCCGCAACTCGACGTCTTGCGCCTATTTTGCGTGATATGGGGTGGGCTAGTCTTGCCAGCCCAGCTCCTCGAGGAATCCTATCAGACCTTTGATGTTGAGTAGGACCTCGGGGAGGTCTCTCGGGGATCCGAGATGTTTTGCCCTGTATGGGGCCAATCCGCTGCACTCCAGCACCACGTGAGAGGCTGTTTCTTCTTTCTCCATGCACCCACGGCATAGGGGACTGTCTGTGACACCTGTTATAAAAAGATGTTTGTTAAAAAGTCCATGACCTGTTATGACACTGGTTACCATACTCAGTCGAACCTTTCCTAGTTGAAGGAGCGTCCTTGTGAGCTTACCGTTCATGCTAGGCATGGCTTGCTTGGCCTGTCTGCATCCAGCTTGGTTCAGCCAGTGTTCTGTGTGTAGTTTCCCTGTACGTGCCAGCAGCATTGAGCGTACCTTACTAAACGGTATCGGGAGGATCGGTTCCGGGCCAATAGGCCCCGCACCCGATCCTTGTCTGGCGAGCTCGTCCGCGGCGTCGTTGCCTCGGGATCCACTGTGTCCTTTGATCCATTGTAAGGTGATCTTATTGTTCTGACATACCTCCATTAGTCGTTCGTGGCATTCGTGTATAAGTTTGGTTGTGATTATATGGCTTTTTAGGGCCATTAAGACTGCTCTACTGTCGGAGAGTATGCGGATGGAGGATCCTACTACCTTCCTTGCAGTGATGGCAGCCGCCGCGTTAATAATGCCCATGCACTCAGCCTGGAATACCGAGTTATGGGCTCCTAGCGGAGTGGTGATTGACATGTTCAGGTCTTCTGAGAAGGTTCCAGAGCCTGATCCGCTGTCTGTTTTGGACCCATCAGTGAAGATTCTCAGCTCCCGGGGATTGAGTCCTTCGCAGTTGTCGTCCTCAAATAATTGTATTTTGTACCTTTTGTCAAAAATGGCTTGTTTGTGAGTTCGATCCGTACCCGCCATGAGCACCGGAAACTCGCTGTATAACTTTTCCAGGCATGTTGTGTGAAGAGCTCCTGTGGTGTTAGACCATTGAGGAGCTTATAGCCTAACTACATCGACTGCCGATGGCTGTATATTCTGTATAACCAATCGGCATATATCTTGCCGCATCGATTACTGTACATGGCTTGGGGTGATCCAGTAGCTCTGTGTGTTTCCGCTTAAGTTGATCCAACCAAACCTCGTTGTTTCAATTGAAAATATCAAAATAAAGCTAGCATTTTAAGAAACTTAGATACTACCGCGAACCTTCGTTCGTTCATTCGATTTGTCATAGGCATTCATTCGAATATGCATTATAGCAATAGTGCTATTTTATTTTATTTTATTTATTTGGAGCATCTACAGCAATACAAAAAGTACATAATACATAGCACAGTGAGCAAAAAACAAATACCATTAGAGAGACAGTTAACGCGGATTTTTGCGATACGCCCTCAATTGATGTCCTAGGAACGAATTTTCTAATACCTAACAATACAAGCGTAAAAACATTAGGTAGTTCATTCCATTTCTGAACAATACCTCATAACCTTCATTACAGTCACGCAAATACATAACTATAAAATAAAATTGTTGTGCGCTCAAATAAGCATCTCTTGCATGTAGATCGTATCTTACATACCTACGTCCCTGGTGTGTCAGGGGTTTCTAACATTTCTAATTAAATACTTACATTTTTACCCCCCAAACCCCCCAAGTGTGCCATAGATTTGGAACCGATGTTCTAAATTCTAAACTATCTAAATTGTTCGGACGTACCTAATCTTTGAACCTATGCGCTAATATCGACGCCATGCGTTCAGTACCCTCACCATGGGTTTTCCACAGTACTCAAATTTCTATGTTTAAAAAAAAAGCAACTCGCTTGCAACAATGTCAGTAGATACGAGGGAGATGCACTATGAGTTAGTTTACGCAGTTGCTAGCGAATATGTCAGTGCTAAACTCGTGGTAAGGATAATGGTGGGATAACGTGATAAGCGAACTTGCCCTATCAAATATCGGTTTTGTGCCGTGCCATGGGGCAGCAACTTTAGTAAAACTTATGTCAACGCATTAGTGCTTGGTATAACAGTAATGGGCTTAAAATAATACGTTTTGTTTTCTTATATCAATTAGTATTCCACAAAAATGCTCTTAGCTAGTCAAGTTCCAGTAAGAAAAACATTTGTCCGGGTCGCGTGGGACGCGCGGCGCGTTTCAACTTTCAACCCTTTTTTTTCCGAATCCCAACGGTTTTAACAAAAAGTGATTAAACATACTGACAGTTTGAGCGTCATCGATATGTGGGAACTGGTTTATTAGTGGGGAATTCGATTCTCATGTTTTAGCTTGGGTTCAGTGGCATGTATGAAATCCGTCCGGGAAGCTTATTCTGACTCAGTTGAGACTTCTAGTTGAGAATTTGATGTGAATTTGATATGGCTATGATCTGTCAGCTGTCGAAAGTGACATTTCTGGTTGACGAATGTCACTTTTAGCTGAATGAGCGAGTGCGAAGCGTCTCCATATCAGCATGAGCAAAGCAAAAATGCTTTCCTATTCCCGTCAGTTCTTGTGTTCAGGTCGAAATTCATAACCGATCGCCGAGAAATTTTGTTAGCAGGATCGGATCGATAATGTATCAAAAAACCCTTAAAATCGCGAAGCTATGGGAGTTACCAGTCTACTGCTTACAGAGCTACTAGTGGTAGGTATTTGCCTTACAATTGATCCACTAATTGTCGATTTGAAATAGGTTCCTACGTCACACATGTCGGTAAATACTCTTAAGGCCTGTACACACCGGCTGCGTGTGCGTGACGTGCACGTGCGCGTGCGGCGTTGTAGTATACAGATCCTTATGAGAGATGGCACACCGCTTGCGTGACGTGTGCGTGTGCGGCTCCAACATTTTAGCGCACGCACACGCGCACGTCACGCACACGCAAGCCGGTGTGGCTCGGCCTTTAGGCACGCGTAAAGTCTTAAGGTGGCCACTGACGAGCCTTCCAAGAGTCCAAATAGCGTGGCTGCAATCCAAAATCGGTCCGTGAATGTCAAAAACGTACAATGTTTAATATTAGGATGCCTTCCATTTGGATGAATCCATTGTAACGGCATCCATTTGGAAGGCTCGTCAGTGGCCTGCTTTATATTTCGTTGTCGAAAGTACGTTTCCAATAAAAGGGCTAATCGGGGGGCACGGCAGTGCCCCCGCCAAGTCGAGCGCGAAGCAAACACTGCCGTACCATATTTACTGGAACCATTTCGCCGCATTTTCAGGCCCCTATTTGAGAACCTCTGGATAAGACCAGAACGAAGAAATTTTGGTCATCCAGTAAGCTATAATCACATACTTAAAATCCAAAATTTCAAGTCTGTAGGTCATTTAGTTCCGAAGTTAAGCGAAAGCAAAGTTTCGCATTTATGAAACTCACTCATGATCATCAGAATAGAACTAGTACTTCCCATAAACTCAGAGAGCTGAAATTTGGTACAGAGTTAGGGTTTAATGGCCACATAAAGGGAAAACCTAAAAATATTGCAATATCTAAGAACTGCATAAGTAAGTTTGTAATCGCATATAAATATATGATATTACAAAGTTACTGTTGCAGTTCCTACAAATAGTAGGTAAAGTAAAGTAAAGGTACTCTACGATGTACGATGTGAGTATGAATGAAGATATGTTTAGTTATGATATGTGTATACATAGTATGGGTATGAGTACCCGAAAAGAAGGACTGCCTACAAAAAGAAATGAGATCCCATCAAAAACATTACATGTAAAAAGGTGCAAGTCTCGCAACGCTTTTACTACAAAAAAGTTTTGAGATGTAATGTGAAACCAAGTCGGTTATTTTAATCAGTGCCAGGGGGTGTTAAAACCGTATCAATAAGATATCTTTAATTTGTAATACGTATAATGACTTGGCCATCGCACGGCTGCATAATGACAAAAGGATCATCGTCACCTATTAAAAATAATTCTAATTGAACACAACGCTAGCGCTAATTGCAGTTTGAGCATTACACATATTTACGAGTACGGTACGAGTAAAGCATTATGTGCGATTGCCAAGTCATTATATGATGATTAGTGACGGATTACTGATTATTATTTAATTATTAGATTTAATGAATGGGCAATACGAAAAACTGTTGCTACTGTACAAGAATCAGAACCGGAAAAAAAGAAAAGAAAGATTTGTAATAATAAAAAAACTACTCCTAAAAAGAAAAAAAATGTGTTAAATAAGAAAATCTAATAAAATAAATCAATATGCCCACGTTTCTACAAAAAGAAGTGAAATCCCACCAAAAACATTCTGTAAAAAACTAGCCAAGTCTCGATGGAGCTGCTTGTTTATCTCTAAAAAGTAATGAAATCTAGACAAAGTCGTGCCAAGTCTAAGGTTCCTTACTGCGATTTCTTTATTATTATAGTTAATGTTGTGTGACTTGGCCGTTGAAGGGTACACAAGGGTACAAAACCAGGTGCTCCATGACACCATTGCACCAATCTGCCATTGCACCAAAAAGAAGTGTTTGTTTCAGGCTCGCCCATACATAAGTATTATTGAAATACGCAGCTTTATCAAGCCTGCAATTGACTGGTTATTGAATCAACGTTTTCCAAGTGGCAATTTTCCATCGTCAATGGGTAGCGGTTCTGGCGACAGATTGGTGCAATGGTGTCACGGAGCACCTGGTTTTGTACCCTTGTGTACCCTTCAACGGCCAAGTCACACAACATTAACTATAATAATAAAGAAATCGCAGTAAGGAACCTTAGACTTGGCACGACTTTGTCTAGATTTCATTACTTTTTAGAGATAAACAAGCAGCTCCATCGAGACTTGGCTAGTTTTTTACAGAATGTTTTTGGTGGGATATTTCCTTAAAACTAATATGATGTTACGAAATTCAAACGAAAACAAAATTGAAAGGGAACCAATTTCAATAAACGGATGGGAAAGTTACAATAAATCGTAAATACTGTTTTGATTATGAAACCTACAAATGTGTGGGCCGTGAACGATATTATTTATTACCTATCTAGATAAGATGTCTGATTCATGCCAATTGCTTGTAATATTAATAACTTCTTACTTGATATGAAACCTGGCATATTTAGATTTAGCAATGTAGCTGGCGCCAAGACAGTTGCTAACCCCATTTGATACAGAATCATATGAAGGTTATGTGTGACATAAAATAGGTAGTAAAAAATTAAATAAAATGGAACTAAAAAAAATCCATACTAAATTGTTGCCATGTTTAAGCATTTTACGTCAAAAATGTGACAGTTACGTAGGAAGTGGCGCCCTCGATAATTTTCTAGAGAAAAGTCTGCAGCGGATTTGATAGCCCACGCAGTGCAAGTGTTATTTATACGTCATAATTTCATAGAAGTTCTTGTTGGACTATTATAGGTGCAAAAATAATAAATACTGGCCGCTTTATTAGAAAGATAAGTAAAGGTATGTCAAGTTGACAGTCAGTTTCTTTGATCGAATACATAAAATGTTCGTCTTTATAATAATTACTTTAATGAAAATACCGCAGCTATCAGGGTTAGTGCCGGCAATAGTTATTACTATTAAGTGAACATGTTGTGGAAACCAGATCTCGTCATCATCGTATGACAGAGGAGCGACTGCATTGGTGAGCCCATATATTTCTTCTGACTTTTTTTTTTTTTTTTTGTTCTTTACCCTTCTTACTTAGTTTCATAGATGCTTTAAATATCATATCCTGGGGGTAATATAGCTAGGTAATAACAATACTATGTAGGAAACATCGCAGGAATGAATATTAAAATAAGGTGAAAAAAAAATGACAAAATGTAAGTCCCAAAAGGCCATGAAAAGGCGCCCATTTTGCACACACCAACCGCAATTTTGTACGACCATATTTACCAAATACATTTAAATTGCTCGACATGCTTAAACTCCGTTCCTGGTAGAACCATCGGAAACACGCGTTGGCCGACCGACGCAGACTCCCGACAATGCTCCTCGGTATTGAATAGAGTGAATCGTTGAGCAACTTTCGACTTAAAATTACGCGAGTTATTAACTTATAATATATTTGATATGTCTGTCTCAAAGGAAGTTTTGTTATTAAGACCACCCTTACCGTTTTAAGGGCGCAGTATAGTTATTTGTTTTACAAGGGGGCAAAGTTGTTGTTTAACCGCTCGTGCTAATATTGATACGCGAGCAAGCGAAAGATTCCAAAATTGAACCCCGAGCGTAGCGAGTGGTTCGAGAAATGGAATCTTGAGCGTTGCGAGTGTTTCAAAGCACGAGGGTTAAACAAAATTTGCCCCCGAGTGAAACACAAAATTTTTCACCACACCAACCGAAGCAATTATTAAAAGTAAAATATCAAACAAAATCAAACCAAATTATATCCAAATGAATGTTATTAAATATTGATCATCCAAAATCATAATTTAAAAGTAAATTCTACCAGCAAACATAAGAAATCAACTCAAAATTTGCCTTAAATTACTTTGCCTCACATGTGAATAAAATGCAGCTTTGCTATCAGTTTTTGAAGTGCAAAGTAAGCCTTTCCGAGCTGGTGTGGTGAAAAATAGCATAATAGGTACATCTTACCTGTAAAGTGTTATATCCCGAACCCTCCTCTCATTCCCGTGTTTACCCGAGCCAAGCGTCGATGATTGATGAATCTCTGGATTTAGTTTGTTTGTATTTGGACTTTAACGATTCGACTGAGCATTTAGATACTTGTGATTGACATAGAGGCCAATTCGAACGTGCATTATCAAAATGATGTCATTTAGTTATCACTCGCGAGTGCATTTCCCTCGTGTATTGGCGCGAGTGAGGCGCACGGACGATTGAAAACAAAATGACATCGTTTTGATATCAAATGTGGGTTTGAATTGGCCTCCTTGTCGCGTTGTTGAACTCTCTGTAGGGCTAAGATGGTCGCCTCTTTATTGTCTGTCACCATACATATAAAGATTGTAGTGACGCAAGACATGACAGGCGATTAAACCGCGACGACGCAACAGAGAGGCTTGTTGTTCAGGACAGAATGGATGGCACAAGACCCAGATTGCGGCCTTCAATGCGATGGACCGACCAAGTTAAAGCTCTCACCGGGTCGCCTTTAAATCTGTGCGTGCGGAATGCAATAAATAGAGAAGCACGGCGAGAAACAACGAAAACCGTACAACGACCTTAATGACCACGACAAGAATAGAATAGAATAAAATTTATTCGTAAACACAAACAGACGAGACAATACATAATATGAAAGAAAACACAAAATCATATTAAAGTGCCACAAAATGGCCCTATCTCAGCATGTTACTGGTGGCTTCCAGCGCTGATCTTCCGATGAGACCATCAGGTGAGAAGAATCCGACTAAGACCTACAAGAGTATCCGACTAAGAAGATGTAGTTGCTAACGCCGCTGCTAGCCAGTGACCTGACCCTTTATTCTAATATCTGCCACATAAATAGTTAGTACGGTAGTCTATAGTTAACACTACTTTATTTGCATTAAGTTAAAGCGACGTGGGAACCGTTGCACCTTCAACCCACACCGTATCGAGAGTGGGTGTGATACCGGCGTATCCTGTGATCACATTACTTGCACACTAGATGAAGCATGGGTGATTTCGGAGTCATGATCATGAAACAAAGTGTATTAAATATATTAAGAACGGGCCACTCACGATTTTACGTCGAAAAACGCTCGACATGTTCCACTCCGTACTGACGTACGAACGATACGTATTTAATATGTCTGTGTCTCACGGAAGTTTTGTTATTAATATGACAAAGTGATGAATATGGTCATACAGTCATACAACATTTATCATGGGACTGCTTACGAAATTGAGAAAGAGCTTCCATAGAAAACTACGCTCAAAGTAGCCAAAGCGTACAAGGATAAAATGTTCACCAGCTTTGAAGGGCATTTTCAGAAATAAGTGTACCATTTTTTTCGAAAAACTTTTGTTTTATTTCTACTCATAATCACGTGTCGATTGATATAAGAGAAAGTAGTTAAAAGTAAAACGCAAAGTCTTTACAGCATAGTCTATGCCACAGATACGCGTAAGGTGCGTCTGCGTTCATTAGAACTTGGGTGTTTCCTTTTAAGTATTACTTAAGGGCCGCCTGTCATGTTCGATTCTTATGCGGTAAATGCGGTTTAGGAGCTTTTTTTAAAGTTCATTTTGATTAAGAAGAACGTCTCGACGCCAATTACCGCGGACCGTAACGATTAAGCGATATCTATGCAAATGCTTGATACATTGTTTAAATTTGAATAATGTACCTACCTTTTTAGGTACATAATAGAAATATCTGTTAATTCACTCAAATACCTGACATTTTCGTATTTCGACCGCATTCTAGACATGTCTGGAAAATTCCTGAAGGTAGGGTACCTTAAACAAACTTTATTTTTAATTGTGGCTGAATTGTCCATGTCCAGTGATGGACCCTTTAAGCAAAGTTAGCCCTTATTTTTGAAGTAAAACTATACCAGTACCTTAAAATCCTTAAAATCAGGTTGACAGGCTTAACAGTGATGGGGATCGACATTAGCATGGTATAATAATATACTCCGCCTGGTACTCTCTTCCCGTCTTTTCTAGGTGATGTGACTGACACAAGCCTACGTCATCATGCGACAGCGCTATATGATAATATGCCATAGCGCTATGTATAGCGGCCATGTAATTGTGACGTAGGCTTGTGTCACTCTGGGAAGAGAAGACCATGTTTTATTAGACTATGGACATTAGTACATTCAGAATCAGACAATCACAGTCACGCGTCAAAATATTTACTTAACAAATTTTAACACTACGTACTCGTAACGTAGTACAACCTTGCACGGTAAATCGTTACAAGGCATTTGTGCGGTTAACCACTAGCATGTACATTTGATACGTGAGTTGTTTAGACTAGATCAAGTTTTAGAAAAACTGCTACTGATAACATTGTTAGACGTCTAATGTTATCAGTTATCACTTATGAAACGCGATATGGGCTTGACAAGCGCGACGTTCGCTGGTTTAATCACTACATCTTAACTCACATTTATAGAAGGGTCTATCGCGAATTTATTTTGTTACCTACCTTTATTTACCAGTGAAACCTGTGTCGAAAGGTCGGTAAATAAAGATAATAAAATAAATAGACCCGTGCCTACTAGTAGACTAGTGCATACGTCAAATCATGGGATTAGTTGCCAAGGGGACCCATGGCTCCCATGAGCAGTGGCAAAATGCCGGGATAACGCAAGGAAGAAGAAGAAGAAAATAAATAGACTCGTCTATAAATGTGAGTCAATATTGTATTCAAAACGCGAAAGTTTTAAATATCACGACAACTTAAGCGTAAAACAAAATAGGTAACTAGGCATGCTATCAAAAACTACCGAACGGATTTTATGCGGTTTTATCTATCGATAGAGTGATTCTTAAGGAAGGTTTAGGTGTATAGTTTGTGAAGGATTTGCCCAAAGTGGTTGAAATATACCCGGGCTGACTCCGGAAAACAACGAAATGAAATATAATAACGAAGATAACTTCGAGTCACATGTTTTCGACATTCCAGCTTTAGGCTCATAACCCGATCCGTGTCTTCTCAAATTGCCTCCATTAAAATTCCGGTAAAGCTCATAAAACAGTAACTAAACGTTATGGAAACGCATTTGTTAACGTAATTGGTCAATTACTGAAAACCGGCCATTTTATGCGCGTAAAGTGCATCAATTGAGTAATTTGACTCACGCAACTATTAGAAACAAGGCGTATCCAAAAGTGATGGCGGTATCTATGTCGGCGGCCGATCGTAAGATCAGGCATATCGTGAAATTCCTAGGCATATCGTGAAACGTGAAAATCTTTGACTCGTTCCCTGAGTCGACGGAGCCCCGTGGGGCTCCTATTTCTGGGCAGTTTGCCCTTCGGGCATCTGAAGTAACAGTAACGAACCTATATATTGGTTTAATGTGACTATCGTCAAAACATTACACAGGAACATTACGATCTGCCTGATCTTACGATCGGCCGTCTACATCTAATACTCTGTATCTTTAGGTATTTAAATAAAAATAACTAGTAAAGTTTGGTTAACCAACCAAATACAAAACAGCTTGGATCTTTCACCGTAATGTTTTCATCTACCCTTAAGGAGCCATTTGAGTGTATATTTTGTTTACTTTCTATTCTTTTATATAAATACCTAAAGATACAGATATGGATGTAGAGGACGTTCACCTGGATTGGGTGGGATTGGGTGGTTGACATCCTTTTACACTGTAATTTAGGCGTTGTAGGTAGTAGGTACTCTCTTTGATATATGAGGATTCGTATTTTGTTACTCTGTTGGCTTAGAGACAAATGATAAGGCTTGGCCTCCGACATTAGACCGCGTCTTTCTCAGGTTACTTTGCCAATTCTGGACTAGGAGTAAGCGTAGACCCGTCTCAACTATGTTACGTTGTTACTTTGTGTTTTACTTACTTACTTTGTTGGTCCATTGCAACGGCAACGTCGGCGTGCAGTTCCCATACAAGTTGCAGTCGAGTTGCAGTCCGTCTGTACCGGCCCTAACAAACGTCTTGCAGTTTCTGCACTTTCTCGCTCCTCCTACAGAACCCCTTCTTTTAAAAATACTAAAACACATAAACTCTGTTTACTAAATATACAGGTAACACAGCTATACTTTAAATACAAATGGCTTACTTAATCTAATTTTAACATACGAGTACGCGGAAGTTAATATCCTTTCTGCACTACAATTTACAGTTAGCAAGCACATTTGCTAACATAATATTAGACTTGTGATTACTTTAATTAAGCTAATGACAGGTTTACAAAACTAACGGACCGCTAATGTTATGTGGATGGGTCTCATTAGTTTAATTTGCTATAGTGTTTGAACTGTCATCGTCATTACCTAATTATTTTCGGAGGGAATTTAGAGCATAATGTATTATTTGAACTTTATCTATTCTTTATCAAGTGCATCCCGTTCGGAGGAAGCGACGTTAGAAATTGTAAATTAAAACTAATATTTTAAAGTAAAAGTAACTTAATGAATTTACCTTTCACGATTTTCACATTTCAATATACTCGTACTAAAACGGGTTTAAAATCGGCTTAATACCTCATCCGAATGACACATTTGTAATTTTCATATTTGCTCTTATAAGTGATTAAAATATCCTGTTTTAGTAATAATGACAATTAAAAAAAACAAGTGCGAGTCGGACTCGCCCACCGAGGGTTCCGTACTATTTAGTATTTGTTGTTATAGCTGCAAGAGAAATACATCTTCTGTGAAAATGTCATCTGTCATCACGCTTCATGAGATACAGCCTGGTGACAGACAGACGGACAGTGGAGTCCTAGTAACAGGGTCCCGTTTTTACCCTTTGGGTACGGAACTCTAAAAAAAGTTTTAATTTGACATTTAATAAAAATAAACGATTGTCGATAATTTTCATTAGTCATCTTGTTCCTAATACTCGTAACTTGAAATTAGCTAACATTAAAATAAACGAGGTACTGATGATTCTGAAGGATTAATTGATAACAAGAGTAATTATCAAAAAACCGGGCAAGTGCGAGTCGGACTCGCGCACGAAGGGTTCCGTACCATAATGCAAAAACAAAAAAAGCATAAAAAAAACGGTCACCCATCCAAGTACTGACCACTCCCGACGTTGCTTAACTTTGGTCAAAAATCACGTTTGTTGTATGGGAGCCCCATTTAAATCTTTATTTTATTCTGTTTTTAGTATTTGTTGTTATAGCGGCAACAGAAATACATCATCTGTGAAAATTTCAACTGTCTAGCTATCACGGTTCGTGAGATACAGCCTGGTGACAGACGGACGGACGGGCGGACAGCGAAGTCTTAGTAATAGGGTCCCGTTTTACCCTTTGGGTACGGAACCCTAAAAATCAGGCCGATCAAGTGACCGAGTTTTAAGCGCACTCTCAACCACCATCTTGAACCTAAGCTACTCTTGAGGGCCCTTCTCCTTGAGCGCAAGACTTGCAAATCTTGAGGGCTCGGGAAACCCGCAAATTCTTTCAGGGCGTTAACCCTCTTATAGATCGTGTCATTCACGAAGACGCGTGCCTTGACTCGTATTGTCATGTAATTAAGAGCCCTTCAACGTGCACACTAGCGCCACTACTAAATTATCTTGATTATTTAAATTTAACGAAAGATATTTAAAAAAGGAGGCCGCCTCGGACTGTATTCAATCTATGCGTCCAAAGTAAAAACGGCCGTTTTGGTTTTGAGTTCCTAAATCGACGAATCCAGCAACATAAAAACTAGTTTGATGTATTCAAAAGGTACTTAAATACACAATACAGTCCGTAGCGGCTCCCATTTTTAAATACCTGTCGTTAAATTTAAATAATCACGATTATTTAGCAGTGGAGCTAGTGCGAACATTGAAGGGCTCATAAAGGTTAAATTTGACAAATCTGCGCGTCAATGTGAATGACACGAACTACAGGTACAGTCGACGTCAAATGTTTACAACTTTACACTTTTTGCTTTATTACAGAAGGAGTAAGGTGCAAAAGTGTAAGCATATTTTTGACGTCGACTGTACTCGTGAAACTTAGCAAAACATCTGTGGAATGTCTGTTTAACAAAACTAAAATGCCAAAATATAGGACCAACCACTTTCAACGGCATTATTGTATGCTTTTATTTTTTGTCAATATTGGCGATTTTGTCGCTGAATTTTATTTTCAAAATGTGTTAACATCTATAATAATGAATTAAAAAATCAGGCAAGGTCTTCTACACTGCAAAACGTAATTCAAGACCAAAAAAAGTAAGACAATGTTGCCACTGCAATAATTTGTTGGTAAAATAGTAAATTCCTTTTGATAAAATAATCACGCAATAATAATTTTATTTATTAGTAATTTTACTCCTTCGTTTTAAAAAAGTATTTTTATTTATCTACTTATTTTTACATAAATACAAGACGCGCTAGTAAAAAGTGGCAACATTGTCTTACGTTTTTTGGTCTTGAATTACGTTTTGCAGTTTAATACAATTTTGGCAGAAAGGGATTTGGTAGCTGCCCTCAGTGCTCCATTTAACATTCCACCCTGTCACTTTATGGCTCCTCTACACGATGGGCCATCGCCGGCCACTCCAAGGGACGCATTTGTGCGTTAAGGGAGCAAGTGATATTGCTATCTCAATCTACCGCATGGCTGCGTCCCTTGGAGTGGCCGGCGCTGGCCCATCGTGTAGAGGAGCCATTACATTTCCGCGGCATTACCAAGGATCAAAGCACACAATAAAATTAAATATTAAATTTCATTACTTATCATTATCACCATTATTATCTTAACGACTCACAATAACGTGTTTGTCTCATAATCGACTTTGAACTCTGTTGACCTTCACATTAAAAAGTAAATAGTCGTCGGAATCCGGAGGCATTTTTGTGGAGTCACATTCTTGGTTGCGTAATTTTTGTGCTGAATTATTATAACGGAACAGGAAACGCAGCTTGAACTGCACGGCTACCGCGAATTGGCGTTTGACATTTAATTTAGCGACTGCTTAAAGTGGCTTAAACTTGACAGCATTCCCTCTCTATCGCACCAATGGATCAGTGCGAAAGAGATCGAGTTTACGCAGTCGCTAACGTAAACGTCAAGTGTCAACTCGTGGTACGAGGGCCTACTGCGAACCACGTTCGACGTGTTGCCTCTCTGTCGCAATTTTAAATTCGTACGTAAGAACATTGAGCTTTATTGCTTGATATAAAAGTCCAGTTTTAAATAATTGACCTGATTATGATACGTTATGTTATGACTAAAGTTCTTTGGTGAATAACATTGTCCGTCACACATGACATGACGTCAGCGCGTTACGCTGTCTCGAGTTTATAATTTTTTCCCCACCTCAAAAAGTGCTCAGCGCCGCTAAATAAGTTTTCACTTCAAAAAAAAAATAAACAGAGGACATCCCGTTAATATCAGGCGGTTCGTTTACCACGTTTAAAAATAAATCCATTCTTAATATAATAGTGAATAGTTATGCACAGACAACCGGACAGACATCCTGTCTCCGAGCCCCGAGGCATGTGCAGTAATATCCTGTTCAGGCGGTATTTAGAAAACTGACAAACATACAAACAAGTACGCGGATCAGGTGCGAAATGTCAAGAGCGCGATTGTACAGTTGACGTCAAAGATATGTTTACACTTTTTGCCTTATTTCAAAGGAGTAAGGTGCAAAAGTGTAAACATATCTTTGACGTGGACTGTACATTCTTGTTTGACAGGTGACAATCTGATAACATGAAATGATCGCGATATTGTAGTACATATGTACAAACAAAATTGAGCGAGTAAAGGTTTTTTATTTTTTTTATACATAATGATTGCCCACTTTTTATTACAAGGTTTTATTTAGTTTCACCTGACCGTTGTCTGTCTGTCTGTGTGTAATCAAATCTTGCAAGTTAAATTTGATCCACTTCCCGGTTTCCGATTGAGCTGAAATTTTGCATGCGTGTATAAATCGGATGACAATGCAATATTATGGTACCATAGAGCTGATCTGATGATGGAGACAGGAGGTGGCCATAGGAACTCTGTGATGAAACAACGCAACCTAATAATTGTGTTAGGGATTTTTAGAATTGTCTCGATGAGTATTAGTTGTCTGTCGTAAGAAAAGTACAGTTAGCGATAAAAGCTTGTACCAAAAATGAAATTTATGCCCAAAACTTATTATAGTTATTAACATAACATCTTTCAGCGAAACAGCAAACTAAAGTCAATGTAATAACTTTAATTATAATTATTTGTTTATTTACGAAGTTAATAATGTTAATATTGAACATCAAATCAATATCGAACTTGAATCTGATTACTCAGTTAAATTATATTAATTTGGTTGTTGATTTACTGTGGTTTTGGTGTTAATGAAGTTTAATTATCTAATTGATAATGTTATCTACACGTGTGAGCAATTAAACTTGTACATTTTGTTAGGGATTCTTCTAACCGTTTTCGTTCTTCTTGACAATTGATAAGATTTTTGTTTGAAAAAATGTCAGTTTTGACACTTGTTTGACACTGACATATCTAATCCATATCGTTTCAACATCTAGTTTTTGACGTAACTCATTGTTCGAATACGGCTGTTAGTCTTGTGACGGGGCGTCATTTTAACTCAATTTCCACCACCTTGCCAATGAGCTCGATAGCCTATACCTTCCAGAAAACAAATAAGTTTAAGACTTGCTCCAGTGTTGGTAGGAAAGGAACTCGAGTTTTTTGACACGTAATACTCGTATACTGGAAAATGAGATCGTGATATGTTGTGTGTTGTGTTGTTTTTCGAGGCCGTTTCTAGAAAAACTGTTTAATCTTTAACTTTTCTTCATCGGATAACGAATTAAGACAGCTCCACACATTGTCTTAAATCGCCATTTTTTAAACCTAGCAATCAAAAACTGTACTTTAATCTCCCAATCTTATCATTACACCATTGATGATATTTCGCCAACTAAATACCAAAAACTGTTTCAAACAAACAAACCAATGATTTGTAAGTACGATTATCTTATCGTAACTATTTCCGACCTAAACACGTTATGACAAAGCAAAGTGAGTCTTATTTCTTTAACAATTAGGTTGATTATATGTGGGGGTTGTTTAGATAAGATTGTTGACGCGACGACAGTTTTAGGTCAATTTGCGTCTGACACATGATTTTTACTGTACTTAATACTTACAATAGTTACAATGGTTTCCGAAGAGTTTATTTTTTTTTATTTCCACTCACTGTCATTCATGACCGTTTTTTTACTTTATAGTGAGGATGTTAAGTGCAACAACCTTTTTTTGTTTGATTAAAGCATGAAACTTGGCACAGCAGTTCCTTATATCAAAATAAGCCGATTTAGATCGGTAGCCCGAAGGACCCCCCCCCTCAGGGGCCAGGGAGGGGGGGGTCAAAGAACCGCTCCGCCCGGCTTCATTCTAAAAAATCTAACAGGCCCCGTTTAGCTAATAGGTCATATTTGGTATCAATTTCGGATAAATCAATAACGTAGAATTCATTTCTGTTATTAAAAAATTGCAATTTGTCGAACAAAATTAAAAAAAATTAAAAATAATCTAATTTTTCAAGTGTAATTTTTATGTTTTATTTGGTGTCTAAATTAAACTGCCTGGTTTTTCTACATACAAAAAATATGACAATAAAGCCTATTTAATGCATATTTTAAAAACATAACTTTTATTTACCTTTATTAAAAGAAAATTGCATAAAAAAACTTATACCGTCTCGCGCCGGTGAATATCTTTTTACCGACATCGGCATCGTTATAGACAACATCCGAAGTACACACTCTGGAGACCGATTAAATGTATTGTTTATTGTTGTAGATCCTATTATAAAGATAGAAAAGCGTACATATATTATTATTTATGTGTCGTTCAGTGAAAAAACGGACCTAGGAAAAAATTATCACAGAGCCTCGCGTTTGTATAGAAGCATACTCGTATTTAATTAGTGCCAACCACTCCAAGGACTCCATGGTCGCTGTTCTCAATGAATAAGAAGTAAACTGTAAGTATATATGTCAGTTTCAATCATATTCTGGCCACAGTAGGGTTGTCAGAACAGTTTGGAAACAGTCATTTGCTTTTTGCTTCCATTCCCAAGAAGACAGATTAAGCGTTGAGGGGGCTTTTGACACAGCAACCTTCGAGGCCGTGGAGGAAAGTCTGAAGAGTGAGGGCATCTGACCGGCAAAAGCGCAATGGATAGGGAAAATGCTAAAAGGTAGATCCATTACGGCGGAGCTGGGAGGAGTAACAAAGACGATTAGTCCAAGAAGAGGGTTCCCACAAGGGGGATGCCTGTCCCCCCTGATGTGGTGCCCACTTCTAAACTCAATGGTAAAAGAGCTCAACAGAGGAGGCATGTACATGCAGGCTTACTCTGATGATGGAGTGCTGTTAGAGAGAGGAATGGTTGTCACTGCGATAAGAGATATAATGATAAGAAGTCTCAGACAGGTACTGAGATGGTGTAGAGAGAGAGGGTTGGATCTCAATCCATCGAAAAAAAAGCTGGTGCTATTCACTAATAGAAGAATAAAGGAGATGAAACCCATAAAGATACAAGGTATAGAACTAGACATGGTGGAGGAGTTGAAATATCTGGGCGTTACTTTAGACAGTAAACTCAGGTACAAAACTTACATCAAGGAGCAGACGGCTAAAGCTATAAGAACACTGTTCCAATGCAAAAGGGCAATAGGAAAGAACTGGGGACTGAAGCCAGGAATGATCCACTGGATCTACAAGGCGATAATACTACCCAGGGTGCTATATGGAGCCGTGACATGGTGGTATAGAGCACATATTAAAGAAAACCAAAGAGACCACCTAACCAAAGTCCAGAGATTAGCGTGCCTCATGATGACGGGGGCTATGAGAATGACCCCGACACACGCAATGGAGGTAATGCTAGGCTTGAAGCCACTCTGGATTGAGGTAGAGAAAAGAGCTACCGAACAGTGGTACAGAATGAAAGCATGCAACGAATGGAGAGGAAGCTGCGTAGACAAGAGACACGCGCTGATACAAAGAGAGGCACTATCAAAACTTGAAATGTTGATGGCCAATAATGACCTTATAAAGAGGCAGGAGATATTTGACAAGAAATATAGAATACACATAGGAGACAGAGATAACTGGAAGGTGGAAGTCGGACACCCGACGACCATCTGCTTCACGGATGGCTCAAGAAGAAGCTCGATGAAACTAGCAGAAGCGGGCATAGTGATCCTCAAACTGGGAGAGAATCAGTACCACTGGGTAGATATGCTAGCGTGTTCCAAGCCGAGGTATGTGCTATAACGCGCTGCGCAAGCATAATCAAGAAGAGCGTAAAACAAGAGGGCGCTGTCGTAATATACACAGACAGCCAGGCAGCACTAAAGGCACTAAAGAAAATATCAGTTACCTCCTCTCTCGTGAGAGAATGTCGAGAGGAGCTCAACTTGATAGGCAAGCAAAGAAGTGTCACGGTGGCATGGGTTCCAGGACACCAGGGAGTAACGGGAAACGAGAAAGCTGACGAGTTGGCGAGGATAAGGGCGGAGAAGGAATACATAGGTCCGGAACCGGCTCTGCCTATGTCAGCGGATGTCACGAAGGGAGTCATAGAGAAGGTAAAAGAGATGGAAGCACAGAGAGAATGGGAAGAAGAGACTGGATGCAGACAGTCGAAGGTGATGATCAAAGGTATAGACCACAGGAGAACCAGGTATCTTCTGAAACTAGGTAAGAGCAGTCTGAGACTATTGACAGGTATCATTACAGGTCACAATACTCTCAACAGACACCTCAAGATAATGTAAATTAGTAGAGACGCCTCCTATCCACATTGTGGTAAGGAGGAGACTAGCTTACACTTACTAGCAGAATGTACTATGTACGCGGCACCGCGATATAATACATTCGGTAGAGACACACTAAAAGAAAACGAACTAAAGGACGTCGAACTCAAAGATGTCCTTTTATTCTGCAGGAAAACAAGAAGATTTGAGGAGAATAGTGTGGGAATGCCGCCGGGACAGTAACCTGAAGCTCCAACTCCAGGGAACTGGGCTGAATGAACGCGACAAGCGATCGACAGCCCGCCTGCTTCTGACCGGGCGTCCCTACACTACATCTACATGTATAAGTTCGTCTATGAATTTACTAGAGTCGGTAGTGCTGCACTCTGGCGGCAGAATATTGCAGTAATATCCCATATTGAGAACAGCGACCATGGAGTCCATGGAGTGGTTGGCACTAACTAAATACGAGTATGCTTCTATACAAACGCGAGGCTCGGTGATAATTTGTTCCAAGGTCCCTTTTTTCACTGAACGACACATAAAAAAATATTTGTACGCTTTTCTATCTTTATAATAGGATCTACAACAATAAACAATACTTTTAATCGGTCTCCAGAGTGTGTACTTCGGATGTTGTCTATATCGATGCCGATGTCAGTAAAAAGATATTCACCGGCGCGAGACGATAAAAGTTTTTTTTATGCGATTTCCTCTAAATAAAGGTATGTAAAAAGTTATGTTTTTAAAATCTGCATTAAATAGGCTTTATCATCATATTTTTTTCATGTAGAAAAACCAGGCAGTTTAATTTTGACAATAAATAAGAAACAAAAATTACACTTGAAAAATTAGATACTATGAGTTTTTTTTTAATTTTTTCTACAAATTGCAAAATTTTTATACCAGAAATGAATTCTACGTTATTGATTTATCCGAAATTGATACCAAATATGACCTATTAGCTAAACGGGGCCTGTTAGAATTTTAAGAATGAAGCCGAGCGGAGCGGTACTTTGACCTCCCCCCTCTCGGGCCCCAGAGGGGAGGCTCCTTCGGGCTACCGATCGAAATCGGCTTGTTTTGATATAAGGAACAACTGTGCCAAGTTTCATGCTTTAATCAAGAAAAAAAAGGTTCGACCTTTTTTTGTCACTTAGAACCCTAGCTATTAATGGTACAAGTTGGAACGTGACCGCAGACAGCAGCAACAGAGCTGCGATACTACTGAGGGGCTACCGCGAAAACCGAAATTCGCAAATTGCGGGGATTTTTCTCTGTCACTCTAATTACGCCGTCATTGGAATAAAAGAGAAAGATCCCCGCAATTTGCGAACTTCGATTTTCGTGGTTATAGCCCTGGTTTTTTTTAATCCGTCATCAGATCACCTCCTGTGTCCATCATCAGATCAGCTCCATAGTACTCTTACTCGTATTATATTGTTTTTTCACCTAACTATTTAGGTAAAACTTATGTATTTATTTAGGTATATGATAATTCGGACAATCAAGTATTGGGAAGTCGGTCTAATTTTAGCTTGCAAATTTTAACCCGAACATTATAAACATTACAAGTTAATAAAAGCACAAAGAATGAAAATAAGCCAGCTACAATTTTTACTACAATACACTTGTACTAAATTTAAAAACTAAGTGAAACCAAACGCTTATGAAAAAACTTTACCAATTTGCCACGTTCATTAAGCGAGCCAATTGAATGCAAGTACAACCTGTTTTTTTGCGCGTTGGTATGTCGATGTCTTACATTCCAACCCTCGTATCTCCTTCTGCCGTTACATCAATTTTAGAACTTTATTCTCATGGGAACAAGGTTGCTTTTCCAATGTTACTCTTAAATAACATATGAGGTTTCCAGAGTAAAGGCGTTTAGTCGTGAGTCGATCACTGGGGAAAGGCTTTCGAGTTTCGAGTCTTATAACTCGAGCAGTTGCTGGAACCAGTTTTGTGTGAACATTCGCAGCGTGGCCTCCTTATGAAGTATGAGTCCTGATCCATTTTTTTTTAATGCATTGTGGACGGAAGTTCTTCGCCAACCGCTAAGTAGCTTCGCAATTTCTTTCAATTCGTCGTTCTGAAAAAGAAATATTGATTGCTTAGATACTTACTTCAAAAAAATAAAAGTAAGTTAGGGAACAAATCAAATTATTTTATTAAATATTTTTTTGATTTGTGTTTTTTAAATAGTCAAAAGACTCTCAACGTGGTACCCGAGAGACGGGTAAAGGAATGATGGTGGGCAAAATATGAGATGGGAAGACGAATTCAGGCAGATGGCTGGAGACATGCGGAGAAGACATACTCTGGACAGGGACGCGTGGAGGAATTCGAGAGAGGCCTATGCCAAGGGCAACCAGACAAAACGTCTGTGGAGAAAGGCTAGCAGTAAGCAGTACCAATGTACGATGTCAAATACATACTAGCGGAAGCCAGATATACGGCCACTGGAGGGCTTGGTCTCTTTCTTTAAAATGTATATGACATCTATTTCAATAGGTACCACGTTTTATTGCGAGATAGATCGGTGAAGATCTGAATACTTAATCGGTGATTTAAACCAATACAGTCACCTTCCGTCATAGTGTGACTCACTAGTGTTTGTCTTACGTCGTCGTATGCAAGAGCAAACTAAACATACGTAAGTTCTTTTAAAAACACCTTAACGAACACGCAAATTGTTTTATCATGTCAAAAAACGCAGAGCGAAAATCTGTTTTAATTTATGAGAGATATGGTTGAAAATCGAACGAGGACTGCGTGGAGTTAAGCCTTTATGATAAAGGGTAAGCAAAAGGGCACGCATACCTGCGCTTGATCCCCGAATCATAAACCGTTTTCTACTCATCTGTACATTAACCAATATAACTTGAACCAGAGATATATTACAAGTGAACTTAATCAAAGGTCAGATATACTGGCCCGTTTGTCGTGAGATTGTCAAGCCTCATGTTAGTACCTTCGCATAGTTTATACTCATGAGACCAAGTACGACTAGGGCTCCATTGGCAAAGTCAGCTGAAAATGAACCCTATTGTAAAGGAACAAGGTCGAACATTAGTCAGTGGCTATACTGAGAAAGGTTTTCTGAATGCTGCGCTTGCGACGCCCGATCCACATCCGTTGGAGAGGGGAGAGAGGGGAAACTTGTTCCGGCAGGCTGGGACTTGCATTCGTTTTGTTGTCAGCGCTGCTACTGGCTACTGGTTACTTATTGGATTATAGAAGGTTTATGATAGCGTTTAACGTGTTATGACTTGTTTGGGTATGATTCATGATCGCTCAGGGTACAGTCATAATGCCTGCTTAGTTTTTATTTGTTTGTTTTCACTTTAAATTGAATGATTTAACAGCCACGAGTGGAATTTGAATCATCAATAAAATTCCTTCTCAGTTTATTTTTACGAGTTTTAATGTTTTATATGACCTTTCATAGGTATGCTTTGTCCATTCTATAGTAACCGTTTGAACTTTTTGAAACTTCAAGGTCTCTTCTTCAATAGCAAACTTTGACAACGGCTTTTATTTTTAAATTTTTATATCTAAACATTTTTAGTAGGATAGTTAGGTAAACTATTAATATATGCTACCTAAAATAACTAATATGCTGTATAACAACATCAAATATTCCGTCAGGGTCCTTATCAATCTTATCATACACAGACAAGAGGCATTGACATTTTATTCAACAATTTAATACGTCTTAAAAATTTAGGTCTAAAATGTTTCTGTTGGAAACTAGTTTCTACCCTTTATTTAAGTAATTTGTTACATACTTACATAATGTAGTTTGTAATAAAATAAAGGATATCGACATGGCATTGGTATTGGTTCTAAGTTCTAACTTACATGTATGCATGTTTTTAACAGTTTTTAATTGTAACTTCGTTAAAAGATCTCGATCTTACAAATTCGGCGATACCTACAAAACATAAACACTTCTGTCACGAACGGTATGCACGGGACATTCCGACTGCTCTAAATTCCGAGCACATCTCGAACATTCTTGAATGGGCGTGTTATGAATTGTAAATATGCCAAAAAAACTCATTAGGGCTGTTGGTTTAACCCTGCGTGGGTACGGTGGGTTGTTTGCCTGATATTTCTGGTATTTTGTACCCTTACCATGGATTTACTTCGCTAGTTCGCTCGTATTTAGTCTTAGCACTAGGGCTTGCATTCCGGAATTCCGGAATTTCGAAATTCCGGAATCTCGGACAAATTTTCCGATCTTACAATTCCGAAATTGATACAACTGAATATCGAAAATTCCGGAATTGGATTTAATTACTTTTTTCAGGTTTTAATTCGTTTATTATTGAAAATTGTTAAGAAACTATACTATACTGGTGTTTTTTGTTGTTAATAAGTGCCTCTTAGTCATACAGTGAACTATAGTAAAGGTATATTTTACTTTTTCGTTAGTGCGTAAAGCAGTGGGAGTGGGACAATATGGGCTGATAAAAAAAAGCGATTTACTTGCTTAGAATAGTCAGAATAGTCTGAATCGCATATATATGAATCGCAATCGAATAAGCGAATTTTAAGAATTGAATTTATAAATATTTAGACATTTTATTTTCATCAACATCATTATCAACGATTTCGGATCTTGTAGAAGCATATAACATATTATATTCTGAATCATACTTAGGAACTAGGAAGGAAAAAGCCAAACTTCGACCTTTAACTTCTTAAACAACACCACTACGTACTATGTTAGGAAGAGTAGGAAGCTGTTTGTTAACTACATATTTTATAAAATTATGCATCGAATGGTATCATAGAAGTGAATGAAAGTAACCATTTTTTAAGGTGGTAAAATAAGAGGTGAAAAAAAGTAGGTGTAATACTTGAAATTCAATTTATCTTAAACAATACTAACTTTAATAATCGTAAATTATCAGAATTTCACATTTTTTGTTGTTTTTTACTCAAAAATCGAATAAAATTACTATAAACCCTAATTCCGGAACCAATTCCGGAATTGGAACCCAATATCGAAAATTAGTTCCGGAATTGGAAACCATCCGATAATATTGCAAGCCTTACTTAGCACACTCACCTCACTTGAAGACTTCGAGTCTTAGCACACTCGCCTCACTTGAAGACCTCGCTCGTGAGCGAGTGGTTAAAAACTCGAAATCATTTTCTCACTGATTTTGACTTTTGTGGGATTCACCATCAATGGTATTTTCGATACTGATTCTAAAAGTGTCATATTTTTAATGGAAATTTTAGTTTCCACTAGGTACTTATGTCTGATGTCTGATGTAACACTATACGTGTGACGCAAGCGAGATGATCTGCAAGAGACGGCTTTATTCATAGACGTCGGTCAGATCTAACCATAACTGTATATCCGTCTCTGAAGTTCATATTTATAAAGAAGATACGAAATAAATGAGCTAAGCTAAGCTCATGGTAGGGGAAATGGTCCGTTTGGGCATTGTGTTGACGCTTATCGGTAAAATAACATGATGGAATTACATTTGTGGGCCCGCGTTCAGAGGATGTGATGGTTGTTTGTGTAATTGTTTAGATTTTGTGCTTTCTAAGTCCTTTCTACCCTGGACACTCAACTGCATGTCGCGCTTCACGATGCCAAGAAGAGGCACAGATGGCGGGACACCATAAAAGAGAAGCTGAATCCACGGGGATTTCACGACCCTCAGCAATGAGGAACACGACGCGAGGAGGAACGACCTATTGGCTCTGTGTCCTGTATGTAGACCTGGCGAACCCCCAGTACCCCCAATACCCCCATGGCTCCGCCTGTTTGAACAACTTCATGAAAATCTATAGAGAAATGCGATGTAGAGGAGAACAGCCGGACAGACATACGAAAGCATTTGTGCTAATGTTGATATTGTTGATCTTTGCAAAAGTTTAATAAATGAGTTTCACGAACCATGTCAAAGATTTAGCAGCGATTGGGAATACCCGATCAAAACAAAACAGTCACCCATATCCATTCGTTAGGCGTTGAATTTTAGACTATATACTTACATAAATAAAATAATATATACTTGAGGACAATTTTTATGATGCTTTTGCTTTTATTGGAAACACACATACACAATAACATTAAAATAGGCTTAAATTTGAAGTTACAGTGTTGCGAGAGGTTCCAAAAAGGATAGGAAGGACAATCGACCTAAATAGCTCCAAACGAAGCAAAGTTTATACAATGGTACATACTAGGCGACGATGTATGGGCAAGGGATTTAATTTCAGTACTAGATACTTCGTGCCTCGTCACAGTGAGGTCCAGAGCGACTTTCATATTGATTATTACTGTGACAAAGGTACGAAATGGTATAGAAATTAAATTCTTTGAATGTACATACATAAATAGAAAACATCGATAATTAATAAACAAATATTTGTGATAAATACACAATTAAATGCCCTTATATGAACTACAATCAGAACCTCCAACTTCGTTGGAAGGGTCATTACCGCCGGCTAGGAACGTTTAAAAACGAAGCCAACTTAAAACGTCATTACCTCATTACTTCGCCCGTTGGGGTTATAAACTAAAAACTAACGTTACTGAAACTATAGTGGCCCCTTATCTCTTCACAGGACATTAACTCTTCGACTCCCAAGCTAAATAAAGTCTGTGGAAGTTTTTACCTGAGTTTTAAATGTTTAAATCTGAACTTAGCTATCGGCTCTAAAGTGTTAAATTATAAAAAAAAAACCTATGGATCTTTATTGGGTAAAACAATCGTGGTCCAGACGAGTCATATTTCTTCCCGCATTCTGATTCAAGTCCTGCTTGACTAGATTAATTTTTCAATGTTTCATTCATTAACCTTTGATATTTAAGCACTGATCGGTCCACTGTATATCGGAACTACTTTGAAAAAATCTCGTATCTCACACTGCAATTCCAAGTTGAAAGGCAGTAACTCTGTGTGCATCCCATATTTACATTGACGCCACATTTTTCTTTTGATTGACAGAACAACATACGAGTTTTTAAACTAGTACCGATATGTATTTATTACGATCACCGTTTAAGCGGAAAATTTTTGACAGCAACATACGTAAGATTAATACTACTACAAACTACCTAAAGTTCTGAAATAGTGCCGGCTGACCCGGGGCTATCACCGCGATACGGCGTCCGGTAGCGGCCGTCGACCCGTCTATCGGGCCTGTGCAGATTCGCTCGCTTTTGTCCCACTATCAATGTCGACCACTGCGGTCTGAGGCTTAGTGTTGTGAATAGGGATGACTGATGAGATGAGTGTGTACCTACTCTAGGACCTGTATTTTAACGATTTTTGTTATATGGGTTAATTCCACGTTAACTGACGTTATTCAGAGTGCTTAGTTGTCAAACAAAAGTTATTCCTGGACTTAAATATTATTTTTGTTTGTGCACTAGGTGTTACATTTAAATGTCATTAAATTATATTGGAAATAACTTGAAATAACCAGTATCTTGACTCAGCACCTATAAGTTCTGGTAACTTACGTAATAAAAATGGGAAATGAGTTTTTGAGGCAAGGCAGTAGGACCTAGGTACCCACAACATTTTTGCCACGTTGATAAACTAGCATACAGCCCGCGTGATGATAATATGCCACGTTTATTATTATTTATTTAGTATGATAAACAGACGTAGAAATCCGCGGGGCAGATTGTGAATTAAGACTTTATGTTTGGCACTTATGGTACTAATTTCAACAAAATTGAGGCTGTTTTAAAACGATTAGGCAATTGAAAACTAATATTTAACTATTTTGGTGTAATAGTACCATAAGAGCACAAACATAAAGTCTTAATTCAGAATTTGCCCCGTGGATTCCTGTCTGATGTTAAAGAATAGATCATCAATGCCTACGTAAAATCTAGACACGCGCTATCCCAAAACATGAGATAATTGTCATAAAATGCCCGAGACACGGCCAACCATTTAATAACTCCATCATGGAATGATGTAACCACACAATATGCTTGGCTGATGACTCACAATCCATCGCCTATCCTATAACAACTATAAAACCTCAGTCTTTATACTCTTGATAATAGAGTCGAGAATCCTGTGAAATATGGACGCGACTGATCTTATTTCGGATTTCTTTTTTGTATGCTCAATTAGACCTATAAGTGTATAAACCGCTTTTGCGTCAATAAGAGATAGTGGCATATCTAAAAGGTCAAAGTCGAAGTGACTGTTGGAGTAAAAATTGTCAAAATAAATGTGACTTAAGGATATTATGCTATTATGTCCTATACACGGTGTAACATGAGGAAACCGAATAATTTTAACCACGCATTTCTGAGGTCAAAAGAAGTAAAAAATGTAATATGAGTTTAGGTCAATTTCGTCAATTTTTTGAATCTATTTGTACATAAAAAATAAATGATATTGGTAAACTTGTCACTTAAAATTAATTTTTACGTTTTTTTTTCGTAAAACCTACTTTTTGCAAAGTGTTACTTGTCACTTTTTGACATCTCTCAATAAGGATATTTAGACTACGTCCCATAGCAGCAACATCACCATCAAATAGGGCTTTTACACTATGTAACAATAAAAACTTGTTATTTTTACAATTGATATTATCTCTGAAACTAGGCGAGTTTCAAAAAAGTTTATAGGACATTTTTGTGTCTAAATATGATCAGGAATACGCTGTTAAAATTATTCGGGTTCCTTATGTTACACCGTGTATATTTCTTCTTATAGACATTAGTGCCCGTTATGACAGCTGCTCTTTGCATAAAAATGTATCCGGTTTGGATGACATTGGCTATAAATCTTATATCGATTTAATATAAAAAAGTAGTTAAGGCTAGTCTAGGAATTTATAGCCCAATAATGACATGCACCTCGCATAGGCGAGGAGTCTGATTCAGATTTAAAACCTCGTTATGGTTCTGATACGACTTTGGCTCGTTATGGTTCTGATACGACTTTGGCGATCGTCTTGCGGCCGGATCGAACTTTAAGATACGTCAGTTAATAGATCTAGAAACGATATGGATTAATAGATGTGTCAGTGTCAAATGTGACGTTTCTTCAGACAAATACGTCACTTTTGACACTGACACAAGAGTTTTTGTTTGAAGAAACGTCATAATTTGACATTGACATATCTAATCCATATCGTTTCTAGATCTATTAACTGACGTATCTTAAAGTTCGAATCGGGCAGTTGATGACTGGCGCATCTCACGCATGACTTTCAATTCATTTCACGTGCAACATACATCAATCAGCTCGAGCGACCTTCAAGGTAAATAAGATCAAATCCGTAACAAGTTTATAAATCTGAATTGGGCTCGGTGTTGGTATTGTGTAAAATTATGTCAAACCAGCTTAGAGTGATGATTTCTGTGGTAAAATCTATGTTCTTATCTTATGTCCTTCCATGGGACTCAAACTGTCACCATACTAAATTTCATCTAAATGGGTTCAGCGATTTATATTAAAGTGTGAACTAATAGTATTAAGCGTGAAAAGGTTACAGTACAGACAGATATACTTTCGCATTTATAATATTAGTAGTAATTTCTAACAGGAACCAGGTGATACCCAGAACATTTCAGTTTTGAAACTTAATTGTTCCTATAAAAACGTTTTTGTGAGATTTCCATTTTAAACTGCAGCCATGAAATAAAAATGCAGTACCATAAAGTTCTGCATTCTAGATCATAAAAAAAAAAAAAAATAGAAGTTAATGCTTGCACAAAAATGTGAAGCATCTAAAACCGATCGTCGGGGAAATATTTATTCCGAATTCCGTGCGATATTAACATTCCTATCCAATAAGTGCGATTCTCATCAACTGAGCCGGATCTACAGTGTCAAATTAGAGTTAACATTCCAACCGCAACAGCATTGCAGCACAGCGTTGCTGCAGGTTGCATTACTGCAAGAGATTGACATTACCCGCAGCATTACTGCAAGAGTTTGACATTACCCGCAGCAAAGCTGTTTGCAACAGCAACAACTCGGGATATCCTCAAAATGTTTGTCATTAATTCGGGACCTAAATACATATCTATATTTTTACATTTAGCAATGATGACAGCATAACAAGTATATAAATAAATTTAGTGTAGCAAGTAAAAAAAATTGGGTGTTTCATAGATTTTTGCTGGTCCATTTTCTATGGGGGGGTAATTTTTTTTTCGCTATTTCAGGGGTGGTCCCATAGTGAAAGTTGCTCAGTATAACCCAAAAACCTCCCTGGCAACAAGAATGTACTTATTTTTTGGCCACCGTGCTGTATATTTGTATAAGCTTGATGATTCTTGAAAAATCATAAAATGCCTCGCCCCGGTTGGGTCCGGTCGGTAATGGTCGTACATTACCGCTCTTTCGTAACTACTTGTGCATATTGATCACGCCTGTAGGCGCCTACTAAAATATCCATAATATTTGAATACTCCATAAAAATCAAATAAATTATCTTTGAACGAAGTTGGGTCTTTAAATGATGTCACTCAATGTGACATTTCAATTTGTGTAGGTAAGTGGGACATTATTTAAATAATTCATTCTTGACATACCTACTTGGATTTACAAGTGTTCTATTGTCTTTGTTCTTTACAAAATCGAATATGTTTTTTGGTGTTTAGCAACATTTGTCCACTAATATTATAGAAAAAACACGAATTAAATTATAAATATTGACAAGTAACACACACGTGTAGTCGTGTTGTTTAAAATAATCAGCATCATTCTAATTTAAAATAATTATCTCCATACTAATTTTTACCGATTGGTTTCATTCATTTCATTCCACATGTGGGTCTACTTCCTAATGCCACACTTAGGGTCCGTTGTACAGTCAGCCAAGAAAGTGGTTTATCACTTTTCGACTCTATCAATCAGATAATAGAGTCGAAAAGTGGTAAACCACTTTCTTGGCTGACCGTACCAAACCGTTTCTCACCGTTTTAGCATTCGCAAAATTTTATGGTATGGAAACTTTCATAATTCTCTGTGCTTGTCGTTGATCAGTCTGTTGATTGAAGTTGGTGCAATTGGCCCTTAGACAAAACAAGTTTATCTTCGAGCAATGTCTGACGACCTAGTGAGATCTCTGATAAACCCATTAACCTCTAGCCGCCCATACGTCAAACCTTGCCAAGCAAAATGAAATTTTATTTTGTCAACACAAAGTTCAAATTAGAATGGAACAGGAGACCTTTTTATAGGTCTCTGGGCGGCTAGAGGTTAAGATTCCCGAGCTCAAATTACACTAGAAGTCACAATCGAAGGCAAAATGTTTTGTGTAGTTCACCTGCTTTAACACTTGACGCTGCCGACGGAACATTCAAATGTAAATCGTACGTTATGCTCCAATTCGTTCAGCCTTACGTCGGATAGACTGACCCAGTTGGTAGCTCCTTGTATACTGCGTTAAAATGTTCTCTGATTTCGTTTTCAGCCGGCGTATTATGAATGGCTTTATCCATCTTCAGTGTTGCCAACTGGGATTTTGAAAAAATGCTAGAATAATGTCTAGATTATGCCAAAATTATGCCATAGATATTTGAAATATGCTAAAAAAATGCTAAAATGTCACATGAAATTAGACACTTAAAACACATACATTTTTCAAATTTGCCGCCTTTTTCTACTGACAGGATCTGCTTGACCAACTTTATATAGACCGTCGACGTCCATCCGTTCGCAAAAGTCAAAATTCATATGAAAATATGAACCACATAAGGCGAAGGCGCATATTGTTGCTGCCAAGTTAGTGCAAACTAGGCTTAGACTAAATTATGCTAAAAAATATGCCAGAATATGCTAAATGGACAATTTTCTTGCCAATGCGAGTGAAAATATGCCAGATTTGGCATCATTTATGCCAAGTTGGCAACACTGTTCATCTTTATCCACGTGATAAAATAACTGTCACTTATTAACACCGTGGTCCGTGGGATTGAATGTGATGGACAGTCGGACCGGACACCGTTTTATCACGCTGTCATATGCCTTGCCTTGCCTTTTTGTTATATGCCTCTTGAAGTAATCAGGTAATATTCAAATAAGAGCACTAAGCCATTTAACTAACCATATAAAGAACTTATTTTTATGCACAAAATATTTACCAATGCACACTTAATTTAAGTACATAATATATGTTGCATAGCATAAAGTAGGTAGGTAGTTGAAAGAAAACCTCGTTATTATGACGAAACGTTTACGTTTAACCAAATTATATGCAAATTTATTTAACTGATTACCATAAACTCATGAGATTATTACCCATTATTAACAATAATCATCATCATTTAACATTCTTGATTTAAATCCCGAAGCCTACTGATATACATGGGAAAGGAGATCAGTCTGTCTGTTACATCTTCAGATCTTCACTTTTGAACCGCTGAACCGAGTTAAATGATTACATGATATGGTTAATTCTTAGGAATTTATACTGTGATTGTTTCGTTCAATTGACTCAG
Organism: Cydia fagiglandana; assembly: GCF_963556715.1. Lineage (NCBI taxonomy): Eukaryota > Metazoa > Arthropoda > Insecta > Lepidoptera > Tortricidae > Cydia > Cydia fagiglandana. The sequence continues at coordinate 2,571,696 of NC_085946.1, forward strand.
ATGAAATTTGTTAAATTGGAGATTGTAAAGGATTTCTTTAATTCCATTTTTAGGGTTCCGTACCCAAAGGGTAAAACGGGACCCTATCACTAAGACTTCGCTGTCCGTCCGTCCGTCCGTCCGTCCGTCTGTCACCAGGCTGTATCTCACGAACCGTGATAGCTAGACAGTTTAAATTTTCACAGATGATGTATTTCTGTTGCCGCTATAACAACAAATACTAAAAACAGAATAAAATAAAGATTTAAGTGGGGCTCCCATACAGCAAACGTGATTTTTGACCAAAGTTAAGCAACGTCGGGCGTGGTCAGTACTTGGATGGGTTTTTGCATTTTTTTCCGTTTTTTTTTTGCTTTATGGTACGGAACCCCTCGTGCGTGAGTCCGACTCGCACTTGCCCGGTTTTTTTATATTTGGTGGCTTAAATCAGTTACATGATTATGCCAGCCCCATTGTACCTTATACTAGTATTCTTACATGTCTACTTATGGGATAGTATTGTACCGTTTGAAAAAATAAAAACATATAAAAATATCTTTTTAGCCTGTTCTAAGGCCGTATCAGTTAAGCTCTGAAAAGCACCTATATTTAATCTATTTAGCCTAACTAAAAGATTGTTTTTATCAGTTTTATCACGGAAATTTGAATATTAAAATAAATGCTAATTCTACGCAGACGAAGTCAGGGGCAAAAGCTTGTAATTTAATAATCATAGTAACGTCTCATTGTTATCGTCATACAAAGCGAACCGGTTAAGAAAGTAACTGTTATTTTTGAACGGTATGAAAAGATTCTAGTAATTTGCTAAGCCGGTAATGATGGGGTTAAGATATGGACGTGATGATAAGATCTTTATAGAAACTTTTGTATTTGGGTACAGTTAGCATCGATTATTAGGGTTCCGTACCCAAAGGGTATAACGGGACCCTATTACTAAGACTCCGCTTTCCGTCCGTCCATCCGTCCGTCTGTCACCAGGCTGTATCTCACGAACCGTGATAGCTTAGACAGTTGAAATTTTCACAGATGATGTGTTTCTGTTGCCGCTATAACAACAAATACTAAAAAGTACGGAACCCTCGGTGGGCGAGTCTGACTCGCACTTGTCCGGTTTTTTTTATAAGTACCAGTTATTGTCTGCATCCAAATAGGTAATATAAGTGTTCCGTGAACAAAGTTTTGTACGGAACACTAATAACGCAATATTTAAGGTTACGGAACGGATAGGTATTTTTATACTTCTAAAGTTTTTTATCACTGAAATTGGCTGTCTTTCGCTTATATACATAGTTTAATAGGCGTCACGACCAAAGAGGAAACATTCCTAATGTCCAACCAATACCTATCTAATAAGGCAGAGAATACATAAATAGACGAAATAAACATTTTTTCCCTCCATTGTCATTCTCCGTATAAAAACACTATCCCCGTCCTTTTCTTAGTACTTAGTCGTTAGAAAGAGATAAGTATCGCATTACGAATTTACGGTATCGAGTGCTGCGTGACCTTGGCGTGGTATTTGCGTTGCTAGCGCCATCTATGAGAGTTGTGTGAAAACGGGTTGAACGATTTGTCATACTGGGTGTCTTTGACCATAGAACTTTTAAATGGAAATTGAAATTAAAATTATTTATTACACAACATATGATTGAACAAATTACATACATGTCATTAAAAGAGAACCAATATTGTGATTGTAGTACATTTAAATATGTAATAAGATAATTGACATACCTACATTATTAGCAAAAAAATATATATAAGTACAACAGAAAAAAATAAAAATACATAGGTATACTAACTCGTAATAAGATCAGTCATATAAGGTCGTATATCGTTGAGAATGCTATTTTGACAAATCCATTATGTGCTATTTGATGGATAAATATGTAGTTACCTAGCAACAAAAACTCGTTAACTAATTTGTTTAAAATCGCGCACATATCGAATTTGACATTCTCATCTAATGTTATTAAACTGAAATGAAGTTTCTATGCCAATTTTGTTGCCATGCCATAAGCTTCCTTTGAAATGTAACCTGAAAGATGAATGTCAGGCGGGGTCTTTGATATACTATCGCATATCACATCAGATTAAGTGTTTTGCGAATTGATTCAATTGAATGCGAAGAACACAGGTTTAGTTTAGGTTTGTTGAAATTTGAACACATTACAGTTACATCTACAGGCTGTGACAGATACCCAATAAATAAAATGAATTCCGGTAATATGAAGATTTCAGATAAAATTATCATTTTTATAAAAAATATTATTTCTAATCGCTACATTATTTCAATTACAGAGGTATTAACCCCTCAACTGCCTTGTCCCGTATCCGTTCCAGACAATTTGGACTGTAATAAAATTAATAATTTGGTTATTAATTCAGTAGCAAATTATTGACACTGGTGTTCGAGGGGTTAAGCAAGACTCGTTTCAATAATAGAGGTAATAAGAAGAGCTAAAATAACGGAAATTTTTAGCACAGCTTCAATTATAGAGGTTTTCAAAAATAGGCTTTGACGACGGGGCAGGCCTACCGCAGCCCTAGCCCTAACCAACCACTACCAACCAACTCTCTTCATACATGTATTTTTTCCTTGCTTTAAGTAGTTTAAATAAACTTGTTGTTGTTTGTTTTTAATAAAAAGTTGAGACAGACAACAGGTGGTCTTATCATTGAACCGGGCAATCTTTATTTAATGCCATTATCCGTTATTACTGACAGTGTCAAGCTTGCATAAACTTGTTAGCAGCTCATCTGCCAATGGCAATGTAGCGGGACTGGTTTGGCACCTGCCAACGGGCCATCCTGTATAAGGTGCTTGCATAACAGGCGTCGCCATTATGGGCAACAGGATTGGTTAGATTGCTTGTACCTACAATGTACAGAGGTCCTACCGCGAACCAAGTTCGACGTGTTGCCTCCCTGTCACACTTACGTATGAATTTACAAGTGCGACAGAGAGGCAACACGTCGAACGTGGTTCGCGGTAGGCACTCAGAGCTATAACCGCGTAAACCGATGTTAACAAATTGCGGGCACCTTTCTCTGTTGAAAAAATAAATAAGTATTAGTAATTTTATAACCCAAAACTGATTAGGGAAGGAAATTATACGAATAAAAATTATTATACAATTATATTTCCAAAAACAATTTTATTTAACTGTACTTACAGCGAAATATAAAATTTAAATAAGTTAATGTGACGTCACAAAGTTTGTGACTCCCTCCCTCCCCTGGCAGATCATGTCACATTTTCTTGACCCCCTCCCCCCTAAACGAGTGATGTAATTAATGGATGACTCCTAGCGGGATTTAAACAGTTTTGTCTCTATAGGCAAAAATACTAAAGATACATAGTTAAATACATAAATTACATATACTGGAATCAGTTATGTAACGCTGCCATACATGACCCAAAAAATGGGGTACAAAGACGGCCGCCACCCGTCATCTTTAAAAAAAATCTATTCTGATCCTGGTGGGTACTAGGGCAAGTTTGGTATCATTTTCGTATAAACCAAAAACGTAGAATTCATTGCTGATATTTGTTTTTTTCAGTTTCATAGTAATTTTACAAGAAAAACGTAAAAAGGTGAAAAATTTGGTTGGAGATTTTTGCTACGCGGAGCCGAAACTACAAAAGATAGAAAGATGAAATTTGCACACTAGATTACATTTATAAAGTGTACAAGAGATAAGAAGCGATTTTGAGAAATTCAACCCCTAAGGGGGTTAAAAAGGGGACGAAAATTTGTATGGGGTTCAAGTTTTATTTTAAGCTAGGAATTTGAAACTTCGTAAAACGATATATTATTAAAATACAAGAAAACTAATTTCAGCGTTTTTGAAAATTCATCCCCTAAGGTGGTGAAAAAGGGGTTGAAAGTTTGTATATGGATATCAAAGAATTTGACTTGACTTGAATCTTTGTATTTGGGGATATTATTAAAAGACAGGAAAAGTAATTTCAGCGTTTTGTAAAATTCATCCCCTAACTGGGTTAAAAAGGGGTTGAAAGTTTGAATCCATTACAAATCCGAGTAGACACACATTTCTTATTGCCTCCCAGCAGTGTTGGGCGTAATTAATTACTCGTGTAAATTAATTACTAAATGAATTACATGTAATTGAATTACAATGTAATTGAATTACATAAAATTTAATTACATGTAATTAAATTTTCTGTGTAATTTGCAATTGTAATTACATTAATTAGTAATTAAATTACTCAATTAGTTTTCATTGACCTTTTTAATAATATGCAAATATGAACAAATTTACTTGGAGTAATTATAAAGAAAATCTTTTATGAATTCCATTATAAGTACGCTGGATAACGTTATAACATATTTTTTGTCCCTGGAATCATACCTTTACAGGGTACTATGTGACAAACCACGTTGAATATGGCGGTCGGCGCTTACGTCGCGTAGCACCGCATTAGTATTGGGGCGCCGCTAATAATGACGTAAGCGCCAACCTAAGGTGCCTTTCGGGTTGGACTGTAGCAAATGTTTTTTGACAAAGTGGTGTCATTATGACACTATTTTTAAATGATTGTAATGTGTAGATCACGTCAAAATAAGCATCTTTTACTGAAAAAACTTTTCTCTAAAATAAAAAATGCCTGAGTTAGACGCCTCCAAAGATTGATGTTTTTAAAGGGAGCTGGGACTTAGAAAATTTTCATCGCGAGTGGTGTCATTATGACATATTTTAAATGATTGTAACTTATAGAACACGTCAAAATAAGCTACTTTTAGTTGAAAAACTTTTTTCTAAAACTTTATTAAGAACTGTTTTAAAACCCCTGTTTTTTTTCATTTTCTCAAAAAAAATCCAAGTCCCAGAAACGGCCCCCCTTTGATACAGTCCGCTATTTTCAATTTTAGAAAAAAGTTTTTCAAGTAAAAGTAGCCTATTTTAACGTGTTCTATACGTTACAATCATTTAAAATATATGTCATCCAAGTCCCAGCTCCCTTTAAAAACATCAATCTTTGGAGGCGTCTAACTCAGCCATTTTTTATTTTAGAGAAAAGTTTTTTCAGTAAAAGATGCTTATTTTGACGTGATCTACACATTACAATCATTTAAAAATAGTATCATAATGATTAATGACACCACCTTAATCAGAAAAAAATTCTAAGTCCCAGCCCTCCCTTCGCTACAGTCCAACCAAAGTTAACATTGACAATGTTGCTTAGTCAAATTTAAAACCATTCAAAATGTTCATCTGATTTTGGAAATAAAGATGATCAAAAACTTGCATTCAATAAAAGTAATTGTAATTCAAAAAAGTAATTAAATTACAAATTTTAATTTTAAAATTTAATTAATAATTTAATTACTAATTACATTTTGCAATTGTAATTAGTAATTAGAATTTTAATTACTTTCCACATGTAATGGAAATTATTTGTAGGAATTACATTTTGTAATTGCAATTGTTAATTAGTAATTCAATTACTTTTTGCCCAACACTGCCTCCCAGGCTTGAAATGCTTAGAATTACTCAAGGAACATATGTGATGAAGCTCATAGCTTAATATATTTTTCTCAAACATGCAATAAAATATTGATGTTATGTTCCTTATAATAGGCTGCGAAGTATGACGTTTCAGGTGCGGCTAGGACAAAAGGTCGTTAATGGAATTTCATACACATCTTGCAGGCCTAGGCCGGCAAAGTCCTCTTTTTAGGGTTCCGTACCTCAAAAGGAAAAAACGGAACCCTTATAGGATCACTCGTGCGTCTGTCTGTCCGTCCGTCTGTCACAGCCAATTTGCTCGGAAACTACTGGACCAATTAAGTTGAAATTTGGTACTCATATGTAAGTTTGTGACCCAAAGACGGATATGTAACGTCAACAAATGAATTTTAAACATAAGGGCTACTTTTGGGAGGTAAATTATTAAATTAAAAAATAAAGTTTTGCAAACTATATCGTGTTACATATCAAACGAAAGAGCTCATTATGAGAATCTCAAATATATTTTTTTTATAAATTTACGATAATAAGTTTAGAAGTTATTCAAGAAAATAGACAAAAAATGACCATTCCCCCCCCTCTATCTCCGAAACTACAGGGGCTAAAATTCTGAAAAAAATACACTAGATAGTCCTTTACCTAAAGATGACAGGAAAACCTATTAGAAATCTAGAGTCAAGCGTGAGTCGGATGTAAGAACAAAAATGCGGTTTAGATTATTTTAGCGACACAGCCGCAATGGTTTAAGTGAAACGTGATGTAGACAGCTTTTGCAAAGGCCCTAGGCCGATATCCGCATAAGGCCGAAGGCCCGAAGCGTCCCAAAGAGCCTTTAGCTTCAAGCGTGAGTCGGACTGAAGATAAAAAATGCGACTAGGCTGTATCTGGCACACAGCCGCAATAGTACTTGTAGTACTGATTGATTAGGTTACTATTGTTAGGTGTTTTAAAAAGCACTATACAGCAGGGCTCGGAACCGGTATTTTTTTAAAACCCCGAATTAGCCCAACATTTTGAATTATTTTATGCTCTTTACGTGGGACTGAATCATGTATTAAGGTAACAACTTTGTGTTATTAGATTGTCCCATTAAAAATGAAATAATAAACCAAAGAACGAAAAAGAACGCAATAATACCGGTATTTTTGTATGGAGCAAATACCGGTTTCCGACCCCTGCTATACAGGGTGGCCAAAAAATAAACTAAGTGTATTAATAAACTATGTTGCCAAGGTGCAACCCCGAACTCGCGAAGAAAAATTTGGCTGTTTCATACATTTTGGCTGGTCCGTTTTCTATGGGAGGATACTTTTTTTTTTGCGATTTCGGCATTGGTCCCATAGTGAAAGTTGTAATGCTCAGTAAAATCCCAAAACATCCCTGGCAGAGGGAATGCACTTATTTTTTGGCCACCCTGTAGGTATTATATCTCTTCGGCCTTCGCTTTTAAACCACTTGCGAAAGTTGTAGGAAGCGCGACCCGTCGGACGCTCCGAGCTATCAGCCCTACGCGGAGCTCGGTCTTCAGTATTCGCATTTGGACACTTGTACTATTGTTCGGCATTTAATCTTCCTAAGCTACTTTGCATAGTTGCAGAGATATAAGCCACCACGATAGAAAACTTCATGTTACATCTGGTTTTAATTTTTTTTATTGAAAATTGTGTGATGTACGGAACCCTTGAAACGCGAGTCCGACTCGCACTTGACCAGTTTTTTTTTAATTTTCATTTCACAGATATTTGTGACACAGCATCGTGGCATTCATCCATAAAAAAAACTAGAGGCAGTATTTGCTTTATGGTTCGTAATGACACTCTGCCACTACGCCTATAAAAAAAAACAAAAAACAATATTTGCTATAATTTGCAGTTTTATTTGTATAAAATCAACATGAACTTAATAAATAATACATTCTATAATTTTATAATTTTAAATTATAAATTTAACTACACAAATAAAAACATTTAAAATATTTCATCTAAACGTTAGCGGTAAAAAGGTCTACTCAAACACGCGTAGTTATATTTTTTAAATTGTTATGGAGGTAAAGTTGAAAAATATTCATTCTGTTTTATTGGATTTATGGTGCGTTGTTGATTTTTTGACTTTAATATGAGTTCCGACGAAATAATGAAATTAATATTAATTGTAATCGTAGGTGTTGGAATTGGCAGCGTAAGCAGAATTGATTTTAAATAACTTGCTGCCTCTGCCGCCAAGTGAAAGACGAAGTATGTATATATGGTTGCTTATGGCAATTTTATTATTTGAGAAACTAAGAAAAATGGCTTACAGTTTATTAGAAACAGTTTTGTGGCATATTTTAAATGAATGTAACTACAAATTCGTCAACACTGTGGAAATTATACTTATTTACTCCATGCATAAAGCAACGATGTATGTGAAACATGATATCAATATGAACACTATGTAAACTTATGTGACGAAAACGACAGCAGACGGATACAAGGCGAAAAATCAAAGATACCTGAAAATATACGGGTAGTAAAAATACACGACTCGTGTAAAACATACGCGTGATAATGATATAGGTACGTGTTGGTTATATTTTGGGTGTAGTTTACTTTTAGTTTTTTCTATAAATAAAACTTGGGTTTCGTGATTTTTTTGTGATGTTTGAGAAAAGCACTATACATTCCTCGGCGGGAAATGGGGTTGCCCGCGCTCAGACCTATCCGGCCTCGCTTCGCTCGGCCGTCTATATGTCTTCGGCCGGCAACCCCTTTCGTCCCGGCCTTTGTAGTAATGTACTATTTTTTTGGGTCAACTTTATAACTGCTTCCGCTAATAATACTAAAGGTATCTTAATTTAATTACGAACAACAATATCGCCAAACAATAGACCATTTCAAACAAACTATCTTACCTCGTCAAGCTAATTAAAACAAGAGAAAACGATATCGCATTGTCAAAGCAAAATTAACTAGCCACGCGAAAATAACCCTTAATCACTTGAAATAATAGGCCAATTCGAGTTTTAGTTATTCGATCTGTTTCCGATTATGATACTAATCTGTCAGTGTCAAAAGTGACGTTTTTCGAGAAATGTCACTTTTGATACTGACCAGTAGGTATGATATCGGAAACAAATCGAATAATCAAAACTCGAATTGGCTACAGGCCAGACGCTTTTGTCACGGAGACCAATTAATTCCTATGTTTACAACTGTACAAGCGCCTAATTGGGAATCTTCGATATTCTATCAAAAGGTTACCTTTCCGACTAACTATTGAACTTTTAACTTCAAAACCTTCATACATTCCCCAACCCCATTACTGTGAAAGCAACCTTGACTTGATATGCATAGAATTTATATTCCCTTACGTTGCATTAATGTGATACGAGTTTTCAAAAGTAAACCGCCAAGTCATGACAAATTGGTATTCGTACAATTGAAAAGATAATGCCCTCGAAATTGGCAGTTGTTGAAATGTGAACCTTAATCGTGGGCGGTTAAAGTTCACGATTGCGTGTTGGAGCGAATAGTTGTTTTGGTTTTTAGTGGGCCCAATATGGCGATACGGAATTCGGAGGTAATCGCTTTGTCGGCATTTTCTATTTAACCATAGACTAGTGAAATTTATGGGCACGCAATTTAAAATTAAGGTAGAGTGGGACTAATCTAACTCTGCATGGAATTTGTAATGACAACCTGTGAATTTTACGTTTATAAAGGTACTCCCTCCCTTTGTACTGTTAGCATAGTTCGAAGGACTACTTATTCTGAGGTGGTTAAACTGGTTTTACAAAATTTTAAAATTTTCATGAAAAATTATCGTTAATTAATACTCGCACTTTAATATTTTGTTTGGACGAGCGAGATGCACAACGGATTATGTAGGTACTCCAAATCAATAAGTAGGTCTCAAATCACACACTTAGTCTGTTTCTCTGCTTTTGTTGTCTGTACAATCATGTTCGTATATGTTTTGTGATTGCCACGAATAAATGCCTTTTAGTTGATATATATCTTATCTTCAGTACCTACACCTAATAAAACGAAGTCCCCTTCTGTCTGTCTGTAGGTCTTTAAATTCGCGATAAACTCAAAAACGCACGGATTTTGATGCGGTTTTCACCTACCTATCAACTGGGTTATTTTTGAGGAAGGTTTAGGTGTAAGTATAATTTGTTAAAGTTTTGCGTAAATTTGGTCTACCCGTGCGGAGCCAAGGCTAGTCACTAGTAAATTAATTAATTTTCAATCTTCGAACGTAGTCCATACGCTGTAAGTCGTTGGTCGAAGCGATGAAAATACCCGTAGCTATCTGCTAATTGTTTTTCATTAACATTTGCATCCGCAATAATAGCTGTAAAGCGTGTCAAGGTTTCTACAAATGAAGTCGTTTATTATTTCACTGATTTTGACGGACGGTCATGACATCGATACTGATGAATTAATGATTACTCATAGGTTAACTGGAAGACATGCCTTATAAGGTCGTCATTGTTTCATTCTTTTTTTTGTGGACTACATACATACTCGTACCTACCTACCAATATTACAATCATATATGTAATCCGCGCTCAAATATATAACTTTTGAGGACCGCTGTATAATAAGTACCGGAGTTCCAAGTCATACTTATTCACCAGCAACGATGCGCTATCCCATACTGATAGATTTAAGGGGCTACCCCACGCCAATGACCTTCGATCTGAATCCCTTACTTTTCTAATGTTTTTAGTAGCTTATTATTATATTAACAGCAACGGCTTGAAACAATACCTATAGTATCCCATCAGATATTTAAATATGAAACCAGTGTGTTCTATCTTCAGTCCTAGTCCTAAATCACTGGTCCGTCTGTAACTTAAAAAAAATACGAAAGCAATGTTTACTTTCGTGAATTGCTTAAGTCCCAAACATTATAATAATAAAAAAAAACAAAAACCATGTAAAGCCAGCATTACACTGCGAGATTACAGTAAGTCTCGGACTGAAGATTTCCATACAATAGAGCTGTATAGATGCTGAGTTGTCACTGAATGACTATGAACATTGTTTGATAGAAATCTCACACCAGTTATAGTTAAAATTTTTCGAACTGATCTTGTTCACTTACCTGTACTAACAATGGCATTGTTCTATTACAATCCTATTATCTGCTTTTGTTCTCGTAGGCGCCAACCAATTTACTTACAAAATAAGTTCGAAGTACATTGCATGTATATTGAATTTTAAACCTTATTTCTTGTTGAATGGGGTTAAAATGGTCTAAAAAGATAATATCATAATCAATCTTTTGGAAAGTCACATGCACCTTAGCCACGACAGGGACGTATTCTGGTGTTAAATAAAATATGTAGAAAGATAAAAATGTATAATTATTAATAATAATTTATTATACATATTAGTTAACAAAAATAATCACATTTAATCAAAATCAACAAGTTCTTATACAAATATATATCAATATTCAATCTGCGAAATGTTTTACATGCTACTAGAGGCAAAAAAGTTACATAAGTGTATATATAAAAAAATAATCCCATGTGTCCAAAATCAACAGATTCTTATACAAAAAAAATATGCCTATAATCTTAACACACACAATTTGATAACAGGCCAGGTAATTATTTTTTATTGGTGTCTCGCTCGCTCTTTTATAGGTCAGAAAAATTACCACTAAATAACATGCCGACATAAACAGATAAACCACGTGCTTATCAATTGCAACAATGAGAGTACGACCCTGGCGGCACATCTGTTATCTCTAAATGCAAAACGTGTGAAGTGTTATTCTTACCTTCAAAGCATTTTTATCCTTATGATAAGACTATAGAGCCGATAATATAATGAAATTTTATGGTATCTCATAGCTGTTTTTCTACTGAGTGCATTATTTTTGAGTGTCGATGGTGGTTAAATGCAAAAAAGTTAGGTTAGCCATTATTTAGTTAGTGTATTTTGTAGTCTATTGTTTAAAGAAATAGAGTCGTTAATCTATACTAACATTTCAAGGCGGTTATAATCCGCTTTTACTACGAGGTGATTATCCTAATTTGTGGTTTACCATCCACCAGATAATAGGATTGTAATAGAACAATGCCATTGTTAGTACAAATAAGTGAACAAGATCAGTTCAAAAAATTTTAACTATACGCAGTTACGTATAGTAAAATAACTATAAATCTATTTATACCTACGTATAGAAATAATATATGTACATATATAGATTTTCTATATGATTGATGAAGAGGGTCAATCTGAAACATTGGAGGATAAAAAGGCATCTAAATAAGAAAAAAAACCGGACAAGTGCGAGTCGGACTCGCCCACCGAGGGTTCCGTACTATTTTAGTATTTGTTGTTATAGCGGCAACGGAAATACATCATCTGTGAAAATTTCAACCGTCTAGCTATCACGGTTCATGATATACAGCCTGGTGACAGACGGACAGCGGAGTCTTAGTAATAGGGTCCCGTTTTTACCCTTTGTATACGGAACCCTAAAAATTAATTTAAGCATTCACCTTTATGTTCAATTTCCTATTTATTTACATCCAGCCCAGTTTTCCTCGAAGCACCTGTCAGTGTCAGTTGACAGCAACCATGGCCATAATTTTTTAAATTTACTAAAAACCATTCATTATATAGATATGTTAATAATATAATATATTGTTACGATTTCTAGGAATTGCTATTGTGGCTAGTAAATTCTACCGCAGACGGTACAGTCGCGCCGATAAAGCGATTAAATTCCGTCACACGATACGTGACCTGACGACTACGTACAACGTCCAGCACGAACACATACTTTGTAAAACATACTTTAGTGCCTAGTTAATAGAGTTGATTGTTAATTGAGCGTTTTTTAATTAGCAGCTCCGATTGTGCGCTATCGACATGCACTCGTATGTTGTACTTGTATGAGTCAAATGCGGTTAAAGTCATGAATAGCATATAAAATGTCTAGTAACAGCTAAACTGCGCGATTCTAACTCTAAGATACGTCAATTAATAGATCTAGAAACGATATGGATTAGCGCATCCACTGCCAGGGGGCGTGGCTAGGAACAAACTTGTATGGCGGTGAACGCACATGAACATGACATGTGCGTTGGGGGCAGTGAATGTGTTAGATGTGGCAGTGTCAAAACGGACGGACGGTGTCACGGTTGACACTGACATATCTAATCCATATCGTTTCTAGATCTTTTATTTGACGTATCTTAAAATTCGAATCGGGCCGAAACTCTTAAGGTGCAGTACGTTCAACCAGCAGACTTTTTGAAAAATCCTTACGCTTTTTTTTAGATCTTAACACGGTTTTGACAATTTAACTAGCATTCTTGACGCCTTTGTCTAGTAACTTCATTTAATAGAAACCTGATTTATTGACTTTACATCGTTAGAAAAAAAAATACGAACATAGGTCTAAAACGCATCTTAAAAATTTGTAAACTAATTGGAAACTAAAAATATGATAAATCCTTCTTGAGATGCGCAATTTTGTTTTTGATCGCAATCATCGATACTTTTTTTGTTCATTCTTAAATCTGAAAAACATGATTACCACGATCCCGAGCACGCACAAGGCACATCCCTCTCGCTCACGCTTACGCTCAGTAAGAGTGAGAGAAGAATAAGAACCTACGGGGCCTTAAATAAGTTAAATAATGTAAGTTATGACTTATGTTTTTGCAATGAGGTTGACGAATTGTTAGTTAACGGTGTGTTACTAGAGTTGCGTCTAGGCTTAAGTTAGGCAACAACCCACTGCTCAGAAATAAAAATGACCAGTAGTTTATTTAAACTTTCACGATTATTTAACATTATGAAACTACACAACGGGACTTAATCGCGTATTTAAGATTTAATCGGGACGAGGGTTTTAAGATCTCATCCACATGGAATCCAGTCATTAGTAAATGTAAGCGGAAAAGAATATCCAGTCATTAGTAAATGTAAGCGGAAAAGAATATCGACAGTCGATAAATCGAATATCGTTAGTGTTGTGTGTCGACAGAGTGACATCCCTAGTGCGCAAAATGTTCAAACTGATAAACAAGACCAAGTGCGGGTAGTTCGAAAAACTCGCGCGGCTAGAAGATGTTGATGTCAACTTAAGCCAGTCTTCTCCGAGACCACGGGTACAACGCCGTCCTCGAAACGTCGGAGGTAAATCTTAAATCTTAAATACGCGATTAAGTCCCGTTGTGTAGTTTCATAACCAGTAGTTTTTTAGGCTTTTACATAACGTGTAAAACAAACTTGCCTCTCAAGCCATTGTTAGTAAAATGGTTTGCGATCTGGGTCGAGAAAAACGAATCGGTATAAAAAACGGTAAATACTTACCTACTTGCGTATATAAAATGAAAATATTCAGGTTTTTATTTCTAGTAGGTAAATACTTATGGGGCTAACCGAGGTTTTCATCGATTTTTGACAAGTTTTGAATCGTATCTCCTTTTTTGCACTAGAGATAGAATTATAAGACAAACGGTTATCGGTTTTTCAATCTTTTATCTCTGGTTTTGTCCACCGGATTTTGAAAGAAATGAATAAGTACTTATTTTTTATTAATTTTTTATACATTGTCTAAAAAGAACTTTTTGCGTATCTACTTTGCAGTGAAGGATCTTATATGACGAAATCTACATATTTGGGTTCGTATTTCATATTATGTCTCGAAAAATGTGCCCAGGGTTTTCATTTTAAACTAATTAACACAAAAGTTATGGCCAGAAAACCAGTTTTTTGGCCTAAAATTGTTCAACATTGATGCCAAATATTTCGAAGACAATGAACTTTGCAGTAAGTATGAAATATATGGCTTAAAGCCGTTGCTGTTAATATGTATAATAAAATACAAAAATATTAGAACAGTACAAACATTTGACAGTTCCGAACAACTGACCGGCCGATATCGTCCGGCGTACTGTTAGTCAGTGGTCGGCTTTAGGGATTCATATCGAAGGCCATTGGCGTGGGGTAGGCCCTTATTAACTTATTATGGTGTTATTCATAAACGCATTACAGGTCGGAATTAGCTATGAATCGTTTGTCTTTCTTTGTCATTTTCAATTTTGTATTTCTAAGAAAGGGATAAAACATTATTTGACTAATTCATGCTCGTAAAGTTTTATGAATAAGGGGGTTAGTCATTAGACATAGACAGTATCATCGTCGACATAGTTGACTGACCATCCGTAAACTTTAGTGCAATAAAATAAGGTTTGCCAATGTTCTACAAAGAATGTTGCTATTATAAGGTAAAAAATGGATTTGTTCCGCCAATCCATTTGGCGCCTTTAAATGGATCTGAAAAAATATAAATAATACATTACGATACAGAGGCGCTAAATTAAATTAAGACCGAAGGGAGTGTTTTAAATCGATACGAGTTGCGAATTACCTTTTCGCACGTGTATTGTACAACGTTTTACAGTAGGTACATAATATGGCCCTTAATTTAACCTTTTCGACGCCGTGTCAAACTTAAAACCTGTCGCTCGGACGCCGCGTCACCGAAGTGTCAAAACTGAAATTGAATTTTATGCATACGCACGTAGGTCTATGTTGCTCCGTGGTTTGTGATCGATTAATCGGTCTTTGGCGTTGGACCTGCGGTGCGGATATATCGGTCATTGGCGTCCAAAAGGTTAAATTCGACATACGCACGTAGGTAAGTACCTATGTTTAAGTAAATAGCACCATATATTATATACCTACTGTAAATAGTTATTTGTACAACAAGAGATCAAAGTTTAATATTTCTTTGAGTGCTTATTTTGAGTCCCGTGCAAGCGAAAGATTCTATAATAGATTCACGAGCGTAGCGAGTGAATCTAATTTAGAATCTTGAGCGTAGTAAGGGATTCAAAAGCGCACGAGATGTAAATAACTTTGATCTAGTGTAGTAGACAAAATTTTTCACCCTAAGCAGTGAGAACATACCTAGAGGGACAGAGATAATAGAACCCAAGTATATCGAACTTGTATTAGACCCCGCATGTTGAAATGACATTTGACTATAAATATAAAATAAATAAATAAATAAATATTATGCGACATTTTTACACAAATTGACTAAGCCCCACGGTAAGCTCAAGAAGGCTTGTGTTGTGGGTACTCAGACAACGATATAAATAATATGTATACAAATACTTAAATACATAGAAAACAACCATGACTCAGGAACAAATATCTGTATCATAATACAAATAAATGCCCTTACCAGGATTCGAACCCGGGACCATCGTCTTTATAGGCAGGGTCACTACCCACTAGGCCAGACCGGTCGTCAAAATGTCACTTGAATGTCATTTTGTGCTCACTGAGTGAGACAAAATGACTCAGTGAGCAAAATCACATTTTGCTCACTGTTTTTAAGAAGCAAAGTACCCTTGTTCGAGCTGCTGAGGTGAAAACAATATTTAGCTCTCGTATTCACAAAAACAATATGCAATAAACAAACAAAAGAATATCGAACTTCATTTTAACAGCTTTTCAGTTAAAAAATCAATAACAGCGTTTTTCCCGGGGCATTAAACTGTATTGCTTCCGAATGGTGCAACCATTTTGCTGTTCAACGCCAAGCAATACTCGACCTTAATACAGTGTTAATAAAGTGCGAATCGTGTGCGTCTGGTCTGGGTGCCCGGCCAAGATGCCAGTCCGCTCCGTGGCGAATGTAACTTGTCACTATCGCACTAACATGGAAGAGTGATACGGCCCGATTCAGACTTTAAGATACGTCAGTTAATAGATCTAGAAACGATGGATTAGATAAGTCAGTGTCCAATGTGACGTTTCTTGAAACAAAAACGTCACTTTTGTCACGGACTCATCGCTGGCCCAATATTATAGCTCCTCTACACGATGGGCCAACGCCGGCCACTCCAAGGGACGCAGCCATGCGGTAGAATGAGATAGCAATATCACTTGCTCCCTCTAACGCATAAATGGGTCCCATGGAGAGGCCGGCTTTGGCCCATCGTGTAGAGGAGCCATTACAGGGTTCTATGTTACATTTCTATGATAGTTGAAAATGTCACTATGAGAATGTTCAATCGATAAAAGTGAAACATAGAACCCTGATGTAATATTGGGCCAGCCACATGTAATCCATATCGTTTCTAGATCTATTAATTGACGTATCTTAACTTAAAGTTCGAATCAGGCGATAGAGAGAAAATACCATATCACCTTGGCTACGCACCCTGGTCAGTATCGCTTTGCCGTAGGTACCTACATGAATGCAGGATATATCGTGAAAAGGTTTCAGTTTTTGTTTTGACTCCTTGAGTTCGGAACACGTGAATTGTTTTTGAACGAAAGTGGATTTGCCGTTGCAGTGAAAATCCCGTATTGCAATAGTGCTTTAACTAATGAAATAAAGGGGATATGAGGTGACCAAAAGTGCAAAGGAGAGTAAAAATAAACTTTATATTGTTGGACTGATTGTTATTATCACTCAAGTTTACAAATTACAGTTTTATTCACCCGTATTTACGCAATGATTTTAACTACAATACAGCAAACACGTTTGTAAATACCTATGTAGTACCTAGGTCAAAATGAATATTAATTGAAAAATCAAAATAATGAATAAAAAAATAAAAACATTGCTCTGCTATTGAGATAAATTTTGACGTTAGGAACGCAAAACTGATAAAAAATATCAAAATCTTTCAATTATTGGTTAGGTACTTAAAAAAAGAGTGTAATATAGGTTTGTAAAGGGTCGGAAACGCGCATGTAACACCTCTGAAGTTGCAAGCGTCTATAAGTTACGGTGACTGCTTACCATTAGGCTGGATGTTTGCCTCCGACGACGTGATATAAAAAAGTCTTAAAGTACCAATACTGACATAAGTAATATAAGTATTTGTAATTGCTTATGTTTTTTGCTGAAACCGATTAGTATGCGGCGCTGAGAGCACAAGTTAATTATGTAATATGTATAATTAAGAAACATTTGACTTTGATGTCACCAGTGACATGCTTTTGACGTGTTGACAATCTGGGCAAACGTGTCTCGCCTTCGTAATAAGTACATGTTTCGTTTTGTTGCATACTTAATTTATTCATTGATTATTATAAAATAATGATTGTCTAATGCCCATACATCTTTATTTTGCGCATTTATATTTTAAAATTCAAGTTAAGCAAATGTTCTTACAGTTCGGATGTATATTTTTATTAATAAAAAGTTACCTAATTGGCCTAAAGTAATAGTTGGATCATTCTACTTTTTTTTTGGTGCCAGATATTGAATTCGTGTGTAAAAATTGTATTCCCAAATTGTACCTGAACCAGGCGTGTCTCACTCCGCGATTTCGTCGCTTTGCTACAGGTAGCTAAAAGTACATCCGTTCGGCCCCAATTTCGGGGTTTGCCATAAGCCGCGCGTGGCGCTGTCGCCACCTAGCGGCCATATCTAATATATCTATGCTGATCGTGACAGAAGCGTTTTGTTAGAGAGTGAGTCTTCTGTACCTAGTACTATTATTTATTCTGTGCCTGAACCAAATCGTAGGAATTTGTTGACCAAAATTCATATATGTACATATTAATATTGATTAATGTCAAAAGATCGTAACGCAGTGGTAAATGCCTTATTTTCATACATAACCGGGTGACAACCCAGGACCACTGAGTTACTGTTATTAAGAATATTTACAGTACTACAGTTAATGGCTCCTCTACACGATGAAGGGCCAGCGCCGGCCACTCCAAGGGACGCATTTATGCGTTAGAGGGAGCAAGTGATACTGCTATCTCATTCTACCGCATGGCTGCGTCTCTTGGATTGGCCGGCGCTGGCCCATCGTGTAGAGGAGCCATAACAGTAGTTATTTATTGAACGAAGCTACCTGGATCGATAGCCTAATTAAAATTAAGCCTTTTTCTTTATCACAAAACAGATAATGAAAGTAATGGCCAAGTATTCTAAAATATGCATTTTAGAAAAAAAAAGTCGAAAACGTAGGTATGTACTTACAACGAAAAGTAGAATGGCCCAGTACGGCTACCATCAGTTTGGCATTGACATAAACGCTATCGTGAACGTAATTTACTTTCTATGCATCTCGCTCGTACTGACATATTAGTGCGAAAGAGATATATAGAAAGTAAATTACGTTCACGATAGCGTTTATGTCAATGCCAAACTGATATTGGTAGCCGTACAGTTATATTTTACTACCCAAACTTATAATAATGAAATGAATGAATAATGATTTATTTGTAAATAGTACATTTACACGTCATGGGTACATTACGATATTATACATGGTTATAAACATTTTAAACTTTATTTACTTAGGTATTTCATATTATACATCTGTACTCACCACACAAATAAATGCCACCAGGATTAGAACTCGGGACCATCGGCTTCATAGGCAGACTAGGCCAGACCATTCTTAACCTCATTTCACTGACCATTCATAAGCTCTTATTTTAATATTTATACCTATTTCTATCCCTCTTTCGCACATAGCATTACACCAGTTTATCTCTAGCTGGCATCACTCCAAAACAGTTCATTCAATTCAATTGACATCGCGTGAGAGACCTGAGGGCTTACCGCGAACCACATTCGACGTGTTGCCTCTCTGTCGCACTTGTGAATTCGTATGCAAGTGTGACAGGGAGGCAACACGTCGAACGTGGTTCGCGGTAGGCCCTCTGAACTTTGAATTACGAGTATATTACTTGCCAAACGTACTATTGAACCAATGGTCAATGTTATTGAATGACAGGCACCATAGCGACGTAAATAGTATATCCCCACTACTACTGTTTATGATTACTTTAGGTAAATATTTTAATTAATTTTTAGGTTAGCTGGAAGAGATCCATCGTAGTAACTAAAGTAGTGCTACTTTCTGTAACTATCCTTGTTTCGTAGGGTATCGTCTTGGCTCGTCCCATTCGTTTTTCGTCAAGTTCTTAAATTAGTCCTATTCTGCTTTCGTCACTCATTCTACATTGAGAGTCACCGACGATTGTGATGAATGTAGAATGAGTGACGAAAGCAGAATACTGCCGCCCTAAGCTAAAAGGCAGTTTTTCGACATTTTGCCAAAATGGACTTTTTGTGATATTCGTAATGTAGAAATCTAGACGCATCGACCACTTTGGCCCGTTTTCCGATAAGTGGCTTAGTTTTCGAGAAAAATATCGTAAAAAGACCGTATTTGCACTAATTTTCGTTCGTTCCTAGTCTAAAAAGCGACTATTTGACAAAGCCAGGCTAAAACAATGTATATGCAGTTATACGTTTTTTTACGCTCTGGTTTGCGTAAAATCTTATCCACCATGTCTAGCCTAAAATAACGTATAAGCCAAAAACTAGGCTAAAAATACGTAAAAGACGCTATACGCACTTTAAAATTAGGATCTTTAGCAAAATTTTAGATCTGATACTAGTCTAAAAAATCGTATAATATTTTTTTTTGTTTAAATGTCTCATACGCCATTTTAGCCTAGTATCACTTAACTTTTTTACGTCACCATAATAGTCTTTAGAAACGTATAACTATTATACGTTCTTCTTATTTTGTATGGACGTCGTATTAAACGCAAACAAACTTTTAAAATGGTTGAAAGTGCGTCTAACTAGTCTATAACGCAGTATATGCTCCAACCTTCGTCATGCTCCCCGCGCGCCGAAAGACACCTTAACGCTAAGTAAAAGCCGTCAGCCGTAAGCGCAGGCTTGTGGCTGCCGGAATGAGAGCGGAGGTGGCTTTTTGCGCGCGAAATATTGACCGAACGCCAAGGTTAAAAAAATACTTTATTATTGCATTACCATCATATGTTATCAATAATATGTAGTATATAGTGTTTACAATTAGTACCTTCGAGTATTATCATTTTTATCAAGGTATATACTTTAAAAATGCCTCGCAAATACTTCCGCTCGACAGCAAATACGTCTTTCTAGCGTAGTTTGTGATGGTAATATTGTTCATACGTACTTTTCTACAGCAAACGTTGTTTAAGTTTTATTTATTCATTGGACGGTTTGACTGCTTTTATTTAAATAAAATCAAATTGATATTACAGCGAATCGTATCGGGTTCAATTCCTTATAAGCCAAGTAGGTATTTGACATTATGAAGAGTTTAAATCTTATTGGAAAATGTTTTTTAAAGGGAAATTTAATGAGAATTCTTACGGGCAGTAGAACATTTTCCGCCTAAGTATTAAGATAACCAGGATTAATTTAAGAAAAATATTATATATATATATATATATATATATATAATATTTTACTTAAATTAAATACTTAAGTAGGTTTTATCTAGTTCATATCGCACCAATAGATTTCGATAAGAAATATCGTAAATTTATTACTGCAAATTATATTACGTTTTATTTATCATAGTATTTATATATGACAGTATTATCTTTTTCATATCTCATGCTCTGAAAGTGGGTCGTTGTTGTTCTAAAAGGTGCGCAGAAAGTGATACGTTTATGCTCTAGTGCAGAAAAGTGGTGTACTCCTCTGCGTCCCCGTCCCACGAACAACTGGGTGGAAACAAAATGGAAAAATAGTGGCTTTATTTCCTCGCCTGGAACAATTGATACTTGTTTAATTTTACTAATCCCACGTTGATCCTTTTTTTATAAAAAATGATTTAAGTGAATTGTTATAAACAAATTATTCTTGATTTCTTTCGTCGAATTCTATTTACTCGATTTCATAAAGCGGGAACCAAAAGGAATACACCAAAAATATTTTTTTAAACCTTACACTTGCGTAAATGAGCAAAGGCAGAATCTTATACAGCCACAGTTAAACGTTTGTACGATATTGAATTGATTTTTAAAGTTATTTGGCACTATATTCATGAAAATAAAATAAAATACAAGATAAAAATTACTTATATTATTATTAATTAAATTGTTATTTAATATTTAAAATACTTTTATTATGTTATTACGTGGTGCGGCGCACCAAGGTCGCGGTGCGGTCCGGTAGTCTGTTGCGGCTTTTAGAACGAAAAAGTATAAAATTAAAAAGTAAGAGGCAATCCCGCTGATTTTCATACTATAATTAACAAATCATTTTAAAATTAGTGCAGTTTGTTAAAAAAAGTGTGTTTTCGTAAATATTGCAATCTAAATGATTTTCGCTAGGGGTTTAATCTTCACACACGTAAAGTCTCCGATTGCAAGTAAGTCCTAAGGAAAATAAATCATGGCCGTAGATCTATTAGGTACTTCCATTACTGATTTTGCGAAATTGCCTTATCTTGTTTGGTTTCCTCGCATTCGATATGAAAAGTAGAGTGTTTAACTCGGGTGAAAGGCACCATTTCTGTCTCGGACTATTGGCGCTCTCACTGCGTTCGAGCGCCAAACTACCTCGACAGAAATGGGTGCCTTTCAACCCTTGGTTAACAATCTACTATTACGTTTTATAAAAAAACAATATGTATCTTAAAATAGGTATATGTTAAAATAGTCAAAGCTATGAGTTTGTAATCTAATAGAAAAATAATTTTATTGTGAATCTGATTTTTAATTACAACTGCTAAAAGGCGTTTTAGAATCAAATAAATGACAGAGTATGTGCAGGAATTAATACACTCGTATTAATTTTATTGCTAATGTAGATTACATAGTTCGCTAAGGTATTACCGTGCGATGAAATTCCATGCCTATTGATAACAAACTAAAATAACTATTAGAGATGCCACGAATTCGGTAAAACATTATGTATTTTTTGAGTTACGTTTATGCAAAAACTAGTCACCTACAAAGATAAATGTTTGCTAAGATTTAAGTCAGCAGCAAGCTGGGTTCTCCATATAACTGTAGTTACGCTCTCATTTTAAAACGATTAGCTAGATTCCTCTAAAACTTTGTACTCAGTAAAGGATAAGGTACATCTATGCCTGTAATTAATGTGTAGCTTCAGATACCATAGAAAAAAATACAGCGAATATAAGTTTTTCATACAAAACTTATTTTTCCTCTATTTCATTAGTTTTGTTGGAATATAAACTAATTAGGTACTGGCATAGATATACCTCATGTCATTGTATGTGCAATTTAGTACAATCCAACACGTTGTTTTAAAATGAGTACGAATCTCCGTTTTTATGGGAAGTAAAAATTCGGCTGAGCTTACTGCGGACTCTGTTAAGTTTCGTTGCTCATGCTCATTAGAAGTATATTTAATGTCATTAGTAGAGGCGAGTAAATCTAGTCTATGATACAAATAAAATCAGAAAGGCCGTACACTAAAAATTTGTTACATATTATGGGGCTATTCCCACTAGTTAGGTATCTACCGCCAAGTTGTTACCAGTGGTAACTACTGGGAATTTATATCCCACTTTTCTTCCCAGTAGCTACCACCAACTCAGTTTTGTGGTAACTACTGGGAACTTCTTTTTCCACTGGTAAAAGATGGGATTTTTTCCTAGTAGTTACCACCAACATTTTTTTACAGTACAGTTTAAATGTTTGTTTATTATATGAACAAAAAACACTACTACCAGGCTATTATTAAAAAAACGAGATCCAGCAATTACTTTTTGGATTATAATCTTAATTACCATACAAAATTAACACATAGATCGGGTTTTTCCCACTAATTACCATCAAGTTGTTACCAGTGTTAACTAATGAGATTAGTTTCCCAGTAGTTACCACTGGTAAAAGGTTGGATCTTTTTCCTAGTAGTTACCACCAACATTTTGTTACAGTTCAATAGTAATAAAAACAGTATAAGTAGAATACTATAAATATAGAGGCTTTATTGAACCCTAACAAGATTGTAGTGGTAACTACTCCCATTAGTTACCACTGGTAACAACTTGATCGTAACTAGTGGGAATAACCCAATTTATATGCTAATTTTGTATGGTAATTGAGATTATAATTCAAAAAGTAATTGCTGGATCTCGTTTTTTTAATAATAGTCTACTAGTATGGCGTTTTTTGTTCGTATATAAATAAACATTTAAACTACGTGACTGTTTTTTATTCCCATTTCTTCCATAAATACTAATCTATAAAATCGTATATTTGGTGTTTTTGTTGGTATACGTTTTTTTACACTAGCACGCTAGTCGAAAATCTGGTCAAATTCATAATTTTTCCTAGTATACTAACCAAAAAGGCCGAATAGCTGCTATAGGGTCTTTTAACTTAGGATCTCAAGTGCGAATTATTCATTGGTACTAAGCAAAAAGGCAGCATGTGACATATACGGCGTTTTTACCTAGTTTCTACTTCGGAACTAAGTTAGAACGCCGCATAACGCATGTTTACCGCCTTCTTGACTAGTACGACCTACTCATTTTTAAGCTTAATACTAATTTAAAGTGTTTTTTATAAAATAAAAATAAACTGAGCTGTTTATAAACATTCTATAAATACCTAAAATAAGTACATATATATACCTACCACAAACAAAAAGGAAAAATGGAAAAAGTTTTACCGTTTCGTAGAAATTCAAGAAAGATGTTTCGATTGGTTTTTTGCGATTATCTCGAAACTAGCTTTTGTCGAAAAACTGCCTTTTAGACTAGGACGGCAGAATAGGACTAATTTAAGAACTTGGCGAAAAACGAATGGGACGACCCAAGACGATACCGTTTCGTAGGTATAATAAAGTGTTTATTACTTACTTATTTTAGGTTGCGTACAATCGTACATACGCAACAATGTAACAACCTGCCTCTGTATCAACTTACCCCCTTTCAATAAATAAACATACATCTGATATCGTCTATTTAACATTAATCTCACAGAATTATACTTGTCGACGTTCAGTATTCCGCTATCTATTACATTACAACTGTTTTAACTTATAATTTCATATCTTAAACAAAATCTACACTTAAAAATCAACTTTGTTTTAAGCACATTACGACTCAATTTAAAAGGTACTTTGTAAGAAGATAAGAGATTTTTAAAATTAGCTGTAGCCTGTATATTATCGTAGCAATAAATACAAAGTCGATAGCTTTCAAGGCACTGCCCCTAACGATTTATTGTCTCATACCTAATTCCAGTGCTATCTCAAATGGGATCGAATGGAAAATTATGAATACAACAGTGACGCGTTTATTGATCGATTATAGATCGTATGTCTATAAGGAGAAGGTTTAGCAATGGTCAGTTTTAACTGTTGTGATAGTACGTGCTTGTTACAGGATCGTGTGCTTTGGATATTTTTTACAGTTCTCTATATTAATTTTGGGATTCCTTGCTAAGACGATGTGGTGGGTCAAAATTCTTTTCGTTGTTTTGATTCTGACCTGACCACTCTGTAACGCTTGCATTTGTGTCTAAAATGAAAAAAACACACGATTCTAGGGCTTAACAGGGCAAGCTATAATGCTGGCGCCATCTGGTACTACGACCGGCCAATCCCATTAGATGTTTATTAAAGCCACTGCTATGCCCGTGTCGTTTGATTTTGTCGATATTTTGATTATATACGATTTACGATACAAATTTTTAAAAGTTCTTAACTCTTATAATAATTAAAAATCAAATGCAAAGTGACAGTTAGAGAGAACTTAAATATGACTTAAGTCGCGCTACAAGTTGAAATGATAATCGGCCCGATTCTAACTTTAATTAGATACCTCAATTTTTTCTAATGGCTTTCCCCTCTTGTTTTGGCAGGGGGGATCTTGCCAATGACGACGTTTTAAGACGTACAGTCAAGGATTTTAAATTCCGACCCATTTCGTACTTTGTCACAGTGTCAATCAATATGAAAGCCGCTAGAGACCTCATACGGTTGTCACTGTGACAAAGTACGAAATGGGTCGGAATTTAAATTCCTTGACTGTACCACGCACGATAAGCATGTTCGATATACGTCAGTTAGACCTAGAAACGATATGGATTAGATATGTAAGTGTCCAATGTGACTTTTGTTCAAACAAATACGTCACTTTTGACAGCCACGTCTAATTCATATCGTTTCTAGATCTATTAATTGACGTATCTAAAAGTTCGAATCCGGCAGTTAGTCATATTTGACATTTGACTTAAGTCGCGCTACAAGTTAAAAGACCATCTACGCTACGTTATTCTTGCATATACTTAAACGGTACTATTTTATTGCATAGTATGAATGATCGAACACGTTTTCAACAAAAATCCTTTTAGTGTAATATTCTCCGCAACGTATTTTCATTTGTATACGCTCACTGTTACAAAACATATTTTTTCTAGAATAATAGACATTTTATTCTATGGAAATACACAAATGGAAATAACGGAAATAAAAATATGGAGTAAAAATGGACAGTGTGTTACAGATAGGTTTAGTATTTCAAACCTGTGCACAATACAGGTTAGGAATTCTTTTTACCCCTTTTACACATCAATAGTGTAGTTACACGAATTTTGTTTTACTTTTTTCTACGTTAGAGCTAAAAGCATTTTCGTTTTTATTCAAAATATCTGCACAAAAGAGTCTTTTTGTTATTTTAGGTCACAGTAAATGAAGTTTATGTAGTAAAAAATCGTAGGTATTTAAAAATTGTATGCCAGCAAAAAACATAGGCCGAGCCTTAAAAGTAGACGTAAATGTGTTTTTTTTTAATAATATTATAAGAACTAAAATTCGCAACTATTAGTCAAATAAGAACACTGAAAACGAGGCTCTTGTTTGGAAATTGAAGTGACCCACTTTCGTTCTTATTAAGTGCACATAAGTGCAAAAGCGTCGCTATGAGAAATATATAAAATCGAAATGTGAGACATATTTTAAACTGTTTAGACGACATCGGTTTCACGCACGAAGTGCAGCCGCCGCGAGCACTAGAGCCTGAGGAAGGACCTCCGACAGGCCCGAAACATGTCGCCAATAGCTAAAAATTCAAGTGAGTGAAACTGTGGTCGTCTAAACAATAAATAAAATTGCGATCATATTTCACAAATTCAGTTTGCCTCTTACGCATAGGTAGCATAGGTACGCATAGGTGAATCATGTTACCCCCTAAACTACGCTCTCCTTTATCCAACACACCCCTATTTCAATACAGAATGTCAGTCCACTCGTGCGCGACATATGTCGCTCGATCTATTAGGTTTCGATTTGTCACTTGTCATAATATTTGCCGAAAGCATTCCGTGCGCGTAACGCTGCGTATGCGCGCTCAAGGTCACCGGAATGGGTCCGTACAGTCGGTGTCAGAAATATGTGAACTACTTTAGCTTGCTCGGTACTGATATGAACTTAATTTTCTTACAATGCTTAGAAATAAAGGAGTTTGGTGGAAAAAATAATTGTCCATCCCGCCCCTTTTGTTTTTCTTTTGTAAAGTGAGATGCCTAACTAACTAGGTCCTGTAAATCGTTCTTATGACGCGGACAACTGTGCATAGAGTTTTTTTCCCACAGCTTATATTTTTTTTAAATTACATAGTTCCTGTAGTTCCGACTCCATATTTAATCAGATGCTAATATGGAAACATCGTAATGAAATTGTAACGCTGTTTCTATCCTAAATATTTTTCAAATAAACATTTTGTACCTATTTTGTAAAATATGGGTGCACTTGCCTCAAAAAATTACATTTGCAAAATGTGCAGAATAATCTTGCAAAATATGTACAATCTCTAGAATCTCCTGAAACTAGCATTCAATAAAAGTAAAGTATAAAGAGTGTATCAAACTAACAAATATTTTGTTAGTGAATCCCCATGACTTAACTATTACATATACTTTTCATAGTGACAGTACCTCTGAATGTATTAACTAAGACGAATGAGCTAAGACTACATCTATGTGTAATCTTATGTACGAGTATGTACGTGTGCGTGATGCGTGTGTCACGTAATTACTGAGTTAGGCGCTATTGCGTGGACGCATTGTTTTATCTCTTTTTTTTTAAAAGAGATTAACTACTTTAAGTGTGAGCACGAACTGTCTACGAGGTAATGCATTTAGTTGAATGTGATTAATCTATACTTTGTTTTATTCTTTCTAGCTCTGAGATAAATTGATCCTATTAACTTTTTATTTGGGAACAGTGGGTTAAAAAACGTAAGGATACAAACGAATGACTTGGTACTTTTCCAACAATGTTAAACGTCGTCTAAAAGATACGACAGGCTTTTTTGTTTGATTCGATTGTCTAACCTAAGTGTCATTTTGTATAGAATTTTGAGTTTTCATAACGTCGCGCTTGGTGCGCTGTTCAAAATTGCATACAAAAATAAACAAACGCGAATGCTTAATTGTCACGCTATCGAATGAAATTTGCACTAGGGGTTCTGGAGAACTCTAGTTGAATAGTTTAACCCTCGTTTAGTTCATGATTAATTTATATTAGGATCAGATTGTCTATTGGCTCTGATAAATTCAGTTCTGAATAGATCTGGATTCAGATCTAGGTCAAGGAAATCTTTTCTGTTCCAAACAGTGAGTGGAAATCTGAAATCAGATCTGATTGTGTCATATCTAAAAGACAATCCGGTTCTGAATGTTGATATTTCTATTCATGGTCCTTATGGTTTCCTCTGGCGGTCTAGCTTAAGTTGCGTTCTCGCGCGCGTTTCCATAGGTACTTTTTTTTCTTTTCGCGCGTTTACGTACCTCTAGTCGCGCTTGATGTATGGAATCGCGCGCGAGAACGCAACTCATGCTTGACGGCCTGGCCACGACATTGGTCTAAGGCGATCGGCGGCGGCGACCGGCGGTAAGTCGCAAATACAATAACCCGGCGACGCATAATGCATGCCACGAGCCTTGTCGCTGAGCGGCAACGCGCGCGGCGTGCACCGGGCGACCGGCGGCGGCGGCGAGCGGGGCGGCGCGCGACTCGAACATTTGTATCGGGCAGCGCGGGCGATGCCACGACCTTAGAGCGGCGCGACTGGCCTAGGCGGCGAGACGGATCGAGCGGGGCGATGCGGAACAAAACATTTTGTTTTTTTTTCGAGCGACATGGAGACGGAAGGGTTTATTATTGAAATTTTAAATGTACTTTCGCGTATTTAAGTATGTTGTGACGTCTCCACACTTATTATTGTGTAAGTGTAAGTACTCGTTTTTTTGGGTGCTTTATATATACAATATATAAAATACTAAACTAGATGTAAATAAATTTGTCGTCCTGTATTTAGCCCATGCACCCATTGACAAACAATGAAATATATTCTAGGCACTTTTGAAAATAAAAACATGATTTTAAATACGTCTACGTCCCAGCCGCTCCTAGTCGCTGCCGCCGCTACTGAAAGTACGTGGCATGCCTGGCGGTCGCTCGCGTTTTCCGCCCCGCCCGCCGCCCCGCTGATCGCCTTAGACCAATGTCGTGGCCAGGCCGTGAGAGTCTGATAATGTTAGGTGTAGTGCACCGTACCATTTTTATATACCTAAGTAACTACTGCGACGGTAGCAAAAAACATACGGCCACCCGGTGGTCTAGCATGAGTTGCGTTCTCGCGCGCGACTCCATACATCAAGCGCGACTTCAAGTATGGACTCGCGCTCGAGAACGCAACTGGCTTGGCCACGACATTTCGCGACTTGCGACGGCGGCAGCGATAACCATAGGTTGGAGACACAGTGATCGGACCTTTCGTTCCCACCACTGGTTCTCACCGCCGCCGTCGCAAGTC
The DNA here is from genome assembly GCF_963556715.1 of Cydia fagiglandana. Lineage (NCBI taxonomy): Eukaryota > Metazoa > Arthropoda > Insecta > Lepidoptera > Tortricidae > Cydia > Cydia fagiglandana. The sequence goes on from NC_085946.1 coordinate 2,600,788, forward strand.
GCTCAATGTCGTGGCCGAGCCGTGCTAGACCGCCTAATGCCGCGGTACTTGAAAGCGGATACCGTATGGATGATCTATTGGGTGCGTGTAAAAGCAGGGGTAAATCTCAACAAATATAATGAGAGTTGGTTTTCTCGAATGTGCGTTTGTATGTTGTAAGTATACTAAGTACCTATTGATAAAATATTGAAAGCATGTTACGCACTTGTTTGTTATACGGCGTGGGCGTGACTAAATGCGCGAAAGCGTAAATTTAAATTAAAATGGAATCGAATTGCTATTTTATAGCTACAACCAGCTTTTATATTGTAACTTATTTTATCTTGTTGTGAAAGCTCAAGTAACTGACGACTAATTAATATAAATCTACTTTTTGTTCAGATATTGACAACGCAATACTAATCCTAAATCGATGAAGAGGCCCTTGAACACGCATTTTCGTCAATAATAGTCGAAAGTTGATGAGGTCTCTAGCGTCTTTCATATTGATTGTCACTGTGTCAAGGTACGAAATGGGTCATAAATTAATACTTTCGACCAAAGGATTGTGTATTGTGGGCGGTAAACAAGAAAATCATGAACGAGTGTGAATTGAAACCCGAAGCCGAAGGATAGGACTCAATTAACACGAGTTCGTAATTCCTGTACACACAATGTTTTTGCGTGAAAAAAGGGAGTGAAATAGATTTAGATTTAGATTTCTTTATTTCAAGATGAAAATTACACTATAAATTTGCTACATTCGTCAAAATTATGTTTATCTTCTCATCATGATCGTCAAAAATTACATTATATATTTAAAATAAAAAATAATACGATTAATAAAATTGTGTCTCCCAATAAGGATCGTCATGTACAAAGAAAAACATGTCAAACAATTGAATATAAACCAAGTTAACATTAAAGTCGATGTCAACATAAATAATTTAAAACTTCTGCTTAATTTTATACGTAAATAACAGTCCTAGGTCGGATTTAGGACTTAGGAATGCCATTGCCTATGTGTAATAACACCTTTTACGAGCAAGCGTGATGAAAATATTTTTGCAATTCAATCCTAGAAGGTTAATATCTTCAACCCCTTCTACTCGTAAACAGACGAAGTTGCAGGTGGATAGTACCTATAAACACAAAAGTATATCTTTATACTCTTTTCTATTTAAGTATTATTTTCAGCGCACTCAACTATGTCACAAACAGTTTCTCTAAATATGGCCCTAGGGTCGAAAGACGATCGTCTTGAAAAGGTAATTTTCTAAAGTACCGCGCAGTACGGTCGGCGGGAAATTGTGTCATTGCAACGAAAGAGCCCGGGAGAATGCAGGTGTGTAAAGATTTCATCTAAATTTGCCGATTCCGCTCTCCTGGGTCTTAAACACAATGTTGCTCCTTGAGAAACGAAATGCGATGTGCCCGGGTCACAGTAAAGTAAAATATCATTTATTCAAGTAGGATTCTACAATCTCTTTTTAATCGTCAAAGGTACATTATAAATGAAACAAAACTAAATAATTGACTAAATTCAACTAAATTTTTCTACTCGTCGACTGTAATGGTTGAATTAAGACTTCGTATACCAAACTACATATAATCGCATACTTTTCACTATGTCCAGACATAGAAGCCCCGCTACGCGGGGCTTCGTCGACTCAGGTAACGAGAGGCAATGATTTTTACGATTCACGATATGCCTAGGAATTTCATCATCTGTTTAAATTTATAATCGGGCGCCGAATTAATATATATAGCACTAATCTTTTTTGCAATACTTACAAGTGGAGTAATCGCCATAATAAAGGGCCATAATTTATGTACTACATATAAAACTGTACCATATGTACTGTAAAACGTTGTAAGATATGCATGCGAACAGGTTCCTTCGGTTTTGTTTTAAAATTCGCCACTCGTTGCGAATGTATTTTTCGCACTTGTATCGTAAATAACTAATAGGTAGAGGTATATAAGCTATCTTACTTTAAGTCTGCTAGCTATGACGCAGTTTTACGTGCAGCTGAAGTTGACCTACTTACACGTGATGCCTGCATTTCACGTCTCGGTGCAAGCACAGTCGACGTCAAAGATATGTTAACACTTTTGCACCTTACTCCTTTGTAATAAGGCGAAAAATGTAAACATATATTTGACGTCGACAGTACCAAACAAAGGTCTGTGTTTAAACTTCGCTATATTCCATTGTTTTATTAACACGTAAAGAAAAGTGCAGTAGCAATATGTTTGCGGTTTGGTATTTTGTTATTTTTGCTTCATTTTGTTCAACATTTCCGTAATCTAAGTTGTTTTCCTCATGTTGGCTGGTCGAATTGACTTTTAAATCGTGATTTCTAATGATAAATATTTAATAGCGTTAATTTGGATTTGGTTTAAGGTACTTTCCTCGCGTTGATGTGGTAAAATTTTTTGTTTCACTAGGTAGCATAGTTTGTTTAACCATAGTTTCTTTAACGCTCATTTCCTTTTTTGGACCACGGTAGGTACGTTCTATTTGATATTTTTTAACGATTAGCTATGAAAATCAGAATCTAAATGAATTTGTTGATCTTTTTTCTTAAACTGTTACTTGATAGCAATTTCAAGAAACATAGAAGTAGGTATTTACCTAGTGATGTATTATTATGTAAATATGAACATCTATTTTACTTTCCTCGCATTCGATTAAAACTAGTGATAGATTTCAAGTGAACCAACGAATGCGCCAGACATATTTCTAAGTAAATTGACTCATACCATTGTCTCGACTGAACTAAGTAAATAAACTTATATATTCTAAGAAATGTTCGATTCAAAGGTATTCTGTTTAATTTTCTAGATTTTTCAACACAAATAGAAGGAAGCTGCTTAATTCATTTTATTTAGTGCAATGGGCATCTTGCACGTTGATACATATCTGTTTCTTCTGAATCCCAAATTTATTTTTGTTTAAGTACAATTCAGCTTTTTCAGCGATGCTTGTTAACTTTGATATGTGGCACTCCACAAACAGGTGAAGTAAATTTTGTGCAAAAAACAGTTTTAAACTGGACAGGTTTTTTACACTCAACATCATAACAGATTGAACAGTTTTTTCAGACACTTATATTAGTTCAACTATATTTCCCTTTCTAAAGGCGTCACGGCAGACCTCGTCGGAGATGGCGGGACGAGCTTGACACCTATGAGAGAGACTAGTGGGAGACTTCAGGTGATAGGGATACGTGGAGAAATAAGAGGGAGGCCTTTGCCCAGCAGTGGGACAATATAGGCTCATAATAATAATAAAAAATATAGTGTTCATCGGCTACAGAAATACCACAGACTATAGACAAGTCTATTAACATTTTACCGGCATGAATTATTAGCGAGCTGACAGTTCGTTGCCCGCGTCGCGCCGCACTCGGTTAATATTCATACTATCCCACATACATCAGCCTTGCCGATGCCGACATTCATATACAGGGTGATTCATGAGACGTGAGCAGAACTAATCCTGCACACTCAGTAACTGATAATTGATCGATCACCGTCGTATTTAGGTGAAACAAGCACACTTTTTCCTATTTTGAAATTTATGGCGAGTGCAAATTTAATTATCTGCAATTATGGTCACCCTACAAGATCTAATTAATAAACATAAAACCTCTTTAACCGCAATGGCAGCATATTGATTATGAAGCAAATAAACTGTCAAACTTGAGTGACATACGAGTTTTCAAAAGTAACCAGGCCGTGATGACATTCAATTTGACACAGAATATCGGTAGTTTAGTATTCTAACTGTAGAGTGACCATGCATGTCGTAAATAAATTAATAACTTTTTTTTTCAACACGACTAGAAAATTAACGTTAACCTCACTAATACTGATACGAAACAGTTGCTTATAATTTACGAAATGTGCAGTGTTAGTCCTGCTCACGTCTCCTGAATCACCCTGTATTTTGCGTGAAATATTAGTATAGAAGCATAGAAGATACTAATCAGTAGCCAATATACAGGTTGACGCGCAAGACACCTCAAACGAAGGCCAATAATTACAATGGTAGAGGATTTTGAACGCTACCAATTTGATCCCCATTATGTAGGCTCAGCGAAAATTTATAGTTTCGCAGATATCATACATTGATAACCATCAAAATACATAGTTTGTAGTAAAATCTGAAGTAGCTACGTACTCGTAGCTAGTATTTTATTCAATAGATTCTTTTCTCCTAATTTCAATGTTCTCATTTCAGCAGGTATATTTGGGTCAATAAACAGTTTAAAGACTTTTAATTTTTTACAACATTTAGATAAAATGACTTTGATATATGTTAGGTGTCAGGCTATGCCTTGTGCTTATTTATTTGTTACTTTTCAATTCTAGAATACAAGCTGGGTATCCAAGGTTTGAATTTTATTGATAGTGTTATATTTTGGTGGAATTACACTCTCGACCACAATAAACAAAAGACAATTGAAATTCAACCGCAAGAACATATTTCCGAAAATGTTCGCCGCGCGGCGGTCGTGACGAATTTGGAATCCATTATTGTATGACATGTTGCAACGCGAATGCGAAACGATGCTCGTTGCATACTGATGTGCCTTTATAATAGGTTCAGTATTTATGTGCTGAATCTAGACGTATGAGGTTATTTAGTATCTCGGGTAACTTCTGGATCGTGAGCTAGCGCAACAGATTTTTATGACTAAGTTTTTCCCGGGCGATAAGATGGAAAGTGGTTAAAGGTAGAAAGGCGGGTAGTAGTAAGGGTGGTATTGTGACAATTAGTTAACGTCAGCTGCCGCTCAGTTGGTGGGTTATAAAAAAGTAGCTGATAGTGATGAATAGAATAGAATAGAAATAGAAATGGTTTATTTGATGTTGAAATATATGCTTAACCTATAAATCCTATAATACATCTTATTCTAGTACAAGACACCAAAATGGATAACCCCCTTATTTGTCTTAGTCTGAACTTGGCTATTGGGACTTTGCAAAACCACGATGCTTAGAGCATTTAGTAACTGGAGAGTCTGGAGATGTCATCGATGTCATTTTCTTTACGAAATAGTCTGTCGATTTTTGTGGGGGAAATAGCCATGTCAGTCCATACAAAAGTTTGCACAATTCTGCAAGTTTTTCGGCAGAGGGGTAAGCTGTTAAAGGCGGCTCCAGTTATTAAATGCTCTAAGCCACAATCCAATTACATTGAGTTAAACTAGAATACTGTAAAAAATAATTTGACTTGTTTCCTAGTTATAGCATCAGTGGTGTCAGGCTTGTTTTAGCCTGAGTGTGTTGTCTACGTTACTCAAATTAATAAGTATTACTGAGATCCTATATGCCCACCAATGTGCAGCATACCATTGGTAATCCTTATTCCGTTACAATAAGATCCATAATTGGTTAGTTATTTATGTCCACGATGGATGAGATTTCATGCTCACGCGTTTCCCAGCCGTAAACAACCTTCGATAGTTCATAAATCGCGATTGCAATTCGTGGATATTTGTCAGCTATTAATAACAATCTTCACTAGTAATACTGGAAACAGATCCATTTGAAATTAGATCTTGGAACTCTCGCTTTAAAGTTTCATTTTGAACGAGTGTTAGTTTTAGTTAATCTTTTTTTCATCTAAGGATGAACGGATATCAAACGCAAGCGGGCCATTGAGACTTCTTGATTGTTCGTATGTATTTTCATAATACGACTTCGTAATGTATAATATTGAGAAATGTTTTGACTTTATTGTGATGACAATGAATTTAAGGATGTGGTTGCAGAGTTCAGGCGTGAGTATTTCTTATGGGAAGTGGATTCGAATATATCCTGGCTCCTAACATTAGTTTTCCGGAACTTACGAAAATACACCTACGAAACCTTCATTTTCTTTTTCAAATTGCTTCCGACTGATCAAATCAAATAGGTATCTTTTGTTTTTTACTAATTTCCTATAGCTTTACGCCCCCTATTAACAATGTTGTAGTAAGTACACACACGACTCTCGTGCTATTAAAAATATGGACTAAATGGACTTGTCTAATAAGCATATTATAATACCTATAAGCAATCGGCTGGAAATGAGTAGTTGAATTATACGTGAGATATTGAACCCATGGCAAACAAATTGCTACAAAGTTTCGATAAATTTTTCATTCCTTAAATTCCATTACCGGCATACTGGTCTACGAAAAATGGTAACGGAATGGAAATCAAAAACCTGGGGTATTTTTATTGAGTGCAATGGCAATGTGGACATGGTTTTGTATAAGTGGCAAGGCAATTGATTTTGATGGCATCTTTGAGCACCTAGTACCTATAAATAAATAAATGATAATAAGGTAGCTAATTACCTACACATAAATTTATCAAAAAAAGAAGGCGGATAAAATGATCAAATAATAATCCGAATACACGTACTTAGTTCCAATGACACTGGACAACATTCAGTTTTTTACCGCCTTATAAAATTGAAAAGCTGTTCTACTCGCATTAGATCTGTGACGTATATAAATAGACTACGATTTGCAATGCAAGAAACTTCATAATTCTTTCTAACTGCCGCAATCAGAACTCATATTATACATTCTAATAGCAATGTCAATGACACATCGACATGTATGCATGATCAACCTTCACTTTTCATTTGTTCAACAACTACTTAACCCTTAACACTTTCACTTAAGGTTGGAATTTGATTAATTTTTGTTTTACCAAGTGCATGGTTAATTTTGTGTACGTACCCATTGAATGTTCACATCATAGCATGAACGTTATATTTCATTGTTGACAAGTCTTCTTTACTCTTGCTTAAGATTAGTTTGGATATGGACCTGGTCCGTTTGTTTAAGAGACTTTCATTAGCGACTGCCGACTACTGAAAGTACTGAATAATAAATACCTATTGTTAATCTTTTTACAAAGATGCATTCCTGCATTTTTTTTTTTATTTTTTTTTTTTATTATGAATGGGCTTACTCATGGCCACAGACTAGCCGAGGCGTAGACGTGGCCTACGATGGAGCGAGCTCGCCCAGAAGGTGCCTGTTCACTCTAATATAGAATTAAATAAAATATAGAATCTAGAAATATCTCTGTGCAATATAGAATTTGTGCAGCCTCTTTTTATTAGGTAAGTTATATGATTTACAATGTTATCTTCTGAAAAGGACTCAAGTCTCTACAAACTCTCGGGTTTCTAGCAAGTTAAAGAGGACTCGAGTTTCGACTTAATTATGTATAAGAGTCCGAAAAACTGAGTCCAGTCTTAAAATGCACTCAAAGGACTCGAATCTTAACAATGATTAAGATAAATAGGCCAATTCGAATGTGCACTGACATCAAACCGATATTGGAATGATTTTGGAATCATATTGTGCGGACAAGTCTGAGCGAAATGAACTCGTGAATGACAGCTAACAGCTAACTGATATAATTCCGGCATACTTGTGATATCAGTTTGATGTATTTATAAATTCACGTTCGAATTGACCTGAAAGTCTTATATTTACTTGTTTCTGTTTTTATCTAGTTTACTATCCCATTGAAAAGTTTGAATAGAATGAAACAAAGACTATTTCCAAGTGGAGCAATATACTTTACAGTACAAGTAACTAGTTTATCTGTTTCGTATTGTTGTCAGAGTCGTTATGAAAGCTGTTACTCTACTTACAAAATTAAGAGATTTGAGATGTACAACCTGAAATAATATTTTACACTTTGAAAGCCGCAAAAATATGTGACACGCTCATATGGCTCTACAAATAAGATCGAGTCAGATATTTTTGCGGCCTTTGTTGTGTAATATGTATATGCAGGTGACTGTATAGTTTTCGATCAATATATTATAAGCAGATATGTAAAACAACGCACCAAAAGTACAGTCGACACCGTGCACACGTTTGGATAACCGATCACTGATGCTGTTTTCACATCTGGTGTAGTTTTCAGCCTTTAGATTTCTAGACTGGGTTACCAATTTAATTTGAATATGTCGTTAGAAAGGAGTAATATAAGCAAAGGTAAAATAATATCTTGCGCTGCGCAGGTTGGAAGCAACTGAAATCAGATTGTAGGAAAAACGTCAGCTGATGGTTGTTCACAAATCCACTTCACCAACAAGACCGCTGGTATACTAAATTTGACTTTAGCAGCTATTGCTATAACTTACAAAGCAAGTTATTAAGTAGACATAGTGGGTAGGTTTCAATAAAATGATCGCATAGAACACTATTCTTATTCTTCCTCGCGTTATCCCGGCATTTTTGCCATGGCTTATGAGAGCCTGATGGGGTCCGCTTGACAACTAGTCCCAAGAATTGGCGTAGGCACTAGTTTTTACGAAAGCGCCTGCCATCTGACCTTCCAATCCAGCGGGTAAACTAGGCCTTATCGGAATTAGTCCGATTTCCTCACGATGTTTTCCTACACCGAAAAGAGACTGGTAAATATCAAATGATGTTTCGAACATAAGTTCCGGATTGAAAGTCGCACGCTCTTACCGCTAAGCCACCAGCGCTTTTTCGATGATTCGTACCTCTTTTTAAAACACTTTGGATAAAATAATTTGATTTATTTTCCTAAATATTCTAGAAATGAGCTCAGAACTAAAACAGAACTGTTTGTGAACAGGCGACGCCGTAAACTAGTAGGTACCATCGCTATCCTTTACTCTTGCTTTAATTAAAGTGTCTCGTTAATTTGCTCCGGATAACTTGCTTCGTAAGTTCGTACTGTATTACGGTTGTTAATGTTTAACTTTGTTTACGCTTATTTGAAATTGTTACATTTATTTATTAAAATTGGGTCACGTTTTTTAGAAGATTGCTCGATATTTCGTTCCGTATCATAAAAATAGTACTTAGAACAAAATAGCCAAGGTACTTCTTCAGGTACGTTGTATTAGACCAGGGGTCTTCAAACTTATTTACCTGAGGGCCATATTGCGCCTCAGAAACTTTCGCGCGGGCCACCGTCGGTTTTTGCCCCGGGTGAGAGTGTCTGGTTGCTGCTGTTAGGAACAGTTCCACTCTCAATGAATGCTGAATCCCGCGGGTTTGGAGATCCCTGTCCAAAAGTCTGTGACCAAAGCCATAAGATAGTACCTAATTTAATCGATCACTTTTGTCCATTTCATTATTGTATGACATTTCCTCAGTATCGTGTACAGTTTTCTCAGGTACCTATCATAACAAAACTTCTTGCATGCCCTCGTTATATAACCATATCATAGCTAACAACAGTAACAATCAATATGCTTGTTTTTGCTATCGGGGCGCTTGTATTTTTTGTTAGCAGCATTGTATTGTACTGTCAATATTGTTGGATAATGAGAAACACTACATCGTGTCGTGTTATTCTGTTCGGGCGTGTTACGCAAAACGGCGAGACGATATTGAATTAATCAGCTTCTTTACTGGTTCTATGGAATGCAGCATATTAGGTGTTCGGAAATCCCCAATGGGTATCGTCTTGGGTCGTCCCATTCGTTTTTCGTCAAGTTCTTAAATTAGTCCTATTCTGCGTTCGTCACTCATTCTACATTCATCACAATCGTCGGTGGCTTTCAATGTAGAATGAGTGACGAAAGCAGAATAGGACTAATTTAAGAACATGACGATAAACGAATGGGACGACCCAAGACGATACGCCCCCAATGGCTCCGTCATGTTGAAAAATGTGCAAAAACTTAAACGACAAAAGACGAGAATTTCCGGACATACGAAAGAATTATCGCTCTAGCTGAAACGGAGCGGCTGCGCTACTGTCAATTTTACTACGGAAATTGACAATGACAGCGACGCGTTCAGTACCGGTAGTGCAGCTGCGGTTAGAAATGGAATGTTACCATAAGTCGCCATGCACTTTTACGGCTGATGGTATAGTTGGTCAAACCAATTTGTCAGTCAGTAAGAACCAGGAAACTGCTTATACTCATCCTTTTCTTTTGGGTGCTAGTACTAATGTAAGATAAAGATAGTATGATTCTCTCTGTCGATGATGGAAATGAGACAATCCTTTGACAAACTATATATATGCAAGCAAGTTACGTTGAAAGTAATAACAAAAGAATAACAAATTTAAAATTCGAACACCGCTCGTAGTTTCTTCAATATTTTTTCTGTATCTCGTTCTCAAAACTTATCTCACCGTTCTTTAACTCCGCAAGTTAATATCACAGCGTCCCCACCCCATATATCTTCCCCCTCCACCGGCACCTCTTGCACCCTTCAAAGTTTTAAATTACTCACGTACGGCAACATAAGCGCCTGAACACGGCATTAGCAACAATTGTGCGGGGGCGGCCATTGTGATAGTGCCTGTTTCCATAACGCTTGGGTTGTCGGGGAAAAAATCGTGTGACTGCCGTATTCGAACTTCAAGATATTCAGAAGAGACGACACGTACAAGATCCATTCTAGATACGTTATAGTTTAGATATCAACTAGTTCTCTTTTGCAGCGCAATTCGGACAACCAATGTCACTTTTACGTTAGATAGACTTTTACGTTGAATCTCTTAGTCATATCCTGTGGAAATCGTTCAAGAGTATCTCCAGAGTCGCGTAAATGTCAAATTTGACAGATGAGATCTTAAACATATCGTTATCGTATCTTGGTGATGTCTAAAAGATATCTAATAGATGTCTATTTCTAAATCCGAATCGGGCCCTGTGAACCGAGCGATGTTTAATCCGGAGCTCATTGGCTAATCAAGGCTTGTAAAAAGTTTTTTGGAACTTGTACGGTACGCCTTGTGATATTTATCAAGTTCTATATGAAATTAGCCGTAGTTAATTGTAGCTATGGCTGCACTTTTAGGAGTTCTGAACATAATACTACCGTACTCTGGGGCTACTTTGAATCGAGAGGAAAGATTAATCATCGATTTTACCAATATCAATTTTCTAGAAATATTAAGTATTTAAAATGTGTATACCTACTACTTAGCAACCCACGGGCTTTTGCACGGGTTGCACAAAACCTTATCAATTTTTACACTAAAACCTTCCTCAATAAACACTTTTGTAGTTAGATTGAACTGTCAGAAACATTATAACTGTTTCCACAACACTCGGTGCGTTGGTTTACAAATGTTTTTTAGTGTCCCGACCTGATAAAAAAGCTGCGCATTCAGGCTTGGCTTTACATCATATTTGCAAATATTTGGGCGAATTTCCTCTATGACACGATTGCCCAGTACGTATTACATAATTGCAATTTTATCGTCTATCATGTCCAGCCTCACTTTCGCACTCACACACTCACTTACTTGTCAGAAAGTGACAGTCACGATGACATACGATAAAGACGCGAGTAATGAAGACAAATGTTTATTACAAATAAGTGTGCTATAATTATAGGTACTCAGGCGATTCACGTTACTCCCGTAAACGTTATCATTGTCCATTGTCAACGAAATTATCACACGCCATATGTTATGTCAAGTAACCTTTACTAGGATCCTCGCTTTGTAATACATAATATGTACTTGGCGTAACGCTCACTGTGCTATGCCCTATTAAATTTTAGAGCTCACTCTTTACCGTCGGGGCGGGACGTGACTGGCACGCGACACGTGATCTTCAAGAATTCTTATTTTCCTTGCTTTTCCCGTTTTCCCCATACTCCATTGAAAGGCACAAAAGCGTTTTACGACCATATAAAGTACCTTCTTCATACGCTTCTTAAGACGCATAACAATATTGCCGAATCATATCCCTAAACATGTTACGTAATCCGATGACGCTTTGGAAAATTTTCGCACATTTGCAGAAAATTCTACCTTCGGGGAATTACAATTTTCCAACCAAGTGACAATCGGCCTTAAGCTCGTTGAGTCTCAATCCCTTACCCAAAGCGTCCTCAGGTCACTCCGGTATCGCCGAACGCGAGAAAAAAATCTTATAACATTTTTAAAGATGAAAGGAGTCGCATTAAAGCTATTCAATATACGATCCGACCAGCCACAAGGAGCCTTCCCAAAATCCTGATCCGTACCGGCCTCAGAGGATTCAAAACGCCGGCAGAGCTTCCGCAGAGGTCTTTTATGAATTGCGAATGGCACAATAGAGGTGTGAAAGGGGTTTTAAGTAAACACTCTTTTGTGAGCGGTTCACAGAATTGTGCAACGCGCTCCGAGCAAATAGATTATGGTGGCAGCATTGTCGTCTGGAGGACTCGGATTCTTGTGAGATTCTTTCTAGGCAAAGCTCTTTGCTAAATGGAATTTCATGCGTGGAATATTAAATTTAAACGGCGATATTATTGTGTTAATAAAAACCAAAGATTCCTGCTCTTTTGTTGTCTAGACGGTCTTTGCTTTTTACATTTCTAGGTTCGTTTACAATCCCCATTGTTTAGTGTTTACCTTAAATAAGATCTTACGTTTTAAGCTTTATATTTTTATGCAGATATCTACAATTATTTTGATTGCAATGAACATGTCAAATTTTTCGGAACTTCGCAATGCACCACTATCAAATGATCATATTTTGCAAATTTGCAACTAGTAAAACAAGGGTGTAAACGTTTCGCTCATATATATATAACATTTCAAAATTGCATTTGCAATGCAATGAACATGTGACAATGGCCACGATAATTGCAACAACCCTCTCAGCCCCATCTGAATCGATATTACCTTGTCTTTCTGAATTTATTATTATTATACAATATTGCACCCGGGGCTGCAATCGCATAGTGCATTGGCAGCTGTCTAAGTAGTGTAGGGTGAAGAGGTTGACGAATTTTTAACTGTCCGTGCCAAAAATTGAGGTTCATTTTTCTCTGACCATGTTTCCCAAATCTTTCGGATCCCAGAGGACCATATGGGATGCCACCCCAAGCATTAGGTTTAGGTGGAAAAAATTACTTAATGCGATGTTTTCTGAATGAGCAACCGTAAGATGGGGATTTTTTCGCAGATCCATCTAAATTAAAGTTCTAATGAATTGTCTTTTGGAAGAGTAGCCGTCGGGGGACGAAGCTTAATGACGATTTCTTTGTAGGAACCAAAGTGAAATGATTATTAACGTCTAATTTTTTAATGGAATGATAATGACGACTTTGTTTCAAATGAGGTTGGACTCTATTACCAAGCACATGAAGCATGCTTTGGCCTGTTTGTGGTAGCTAACTATAGAGAAAAAAACACTGCAATCCCGGGCGTCGCCGTGTCGCAGGAAAGTTGTGAAGATATTTCACGCAAAATAGGTTCTCTCATAAAATTTCATTACCTTCAGACTGTCTACGTTCCTAATGTTTCCCTCAGACTCTGATATCTTAGCGACGCTAAATCATCAATCGATAAACAACCCTAAACTGGCAGCAATAAGAATGAAAATCTCTCGATGTTGCGCAGACTGCAAAGCAATTTGTTTTTCGCTAGTCACATTGAGTTTGTTCACCGTAAATTGAAATTTTAAAGCAGAAGCAGTGTAAGTAATAATTTTCCAATACATTTTTCATGTGCTCTTTTGGTTTTGTTATTTTTGTAATAAATACTTCCTGTCGTGTGTGAATGCTCGTTCATTCAAAATTCTATTACTCTCTAATATGTATTTTGTTAGGGTAGGTTATATTACATACAGTGTAGATACTGTAGATTCCTAAATTTGAGTAGGTACCTAATTAGGTACGTTTTTTTCTTATTCATGAATTCCTTAAAACTATTCTACATTACATAGCAGTTCAACAATTTCAGTATTCAAAGTAGCATTTATGAGGTGTAACTAAGTAATCCCAAGAGTTTAAGAAATCTGTCTTCAGCATTTTACGACTTCTTGCAAAGTTCAGAATACTTTTCAAAGCAATTAGTTTTCTTTCTAGTTATAGACTAGTTCTATCACGTATCAAACTATTATTGGAGAGCTAAACTACTTCAAAAGACTTACCCGTATTTTCTACAACATCTGTTACTTGAACAGGACCAACGTATCTTGGACTATCCGCTTCATTCGACTTAAGTCTTTATGATAGTTTTTCAAAGAGTTTGTAAGGGCAGGGGGTGTCAGGGTTGGTTGGTGGTCGGGTCGAGGGTTGGGGCATTGTACCACGTGTGATTCGGACCCCACGCGTTGTAACAGACAGACAAGTGATTTAATGGTTGTTACAAAAAATAGTGGGAACAGTTTCTGGTGTTGAGGAAATAATTGTCGTGTCGTTCTTTGTCGGAAGATGTAATTGTATATCGATTTCATTGATTGAATGATGCTTTTTGAATTGAATGACGTTTTTTTAATGCACTTGTGTATCGGGAATTATGTTGATGTTTTTCTTAACCTAGATAATGTGACGGAGATTATTGTTTAAGGTTAATCCATATTGAGTATGATAGATGTTGTTTCACAGACATATTTGAAAGGGGAGGGTTGTTTCTGTAGTTCTTGAAAGTTAAAGGCATTATTATTGGATCTTAGTTTAGATTTAACATTTATTAGATTACCATCAACACCGATCAAATAGGAACCTCTGAACATAAATTATTAAGTATTCAAGAATCATTTTTAACCCCCGACGCAAAAAGATAAAACCCCTCTTTTTGCGTCGGGGGTTAAAAATGATTCTACTATGTTTGACGTAAACGTTTGTAGGTATTTTGTAATTGATTAATTTAACCGTGATGTTGATGATGATGTAAAACCGGATGTCGATTTACCAAACAATATAAACAAGCAAATTGCACAAACAGTTCAATATGAGTATTTTTAGCGTTTGCGTTCCTTCATGTTTTTACTTCAACCGTCCATTCCTATGTTTCTGTTTTAAATCACGCACACAGCATTATCCTCAGAAATTCTACGTTAGATCTTTCTTAACATCTCTTGTTAGTTAAATATATCCCTTATTTATAACACTTTAAGGTTTAAAGTGGATATTTATCTTCGGTTGTTTTGGTATCGGATCAGTCTTGTCAGACGCGGATGTAGTCATTTTACCTTTTATGTTGACGATCTTAGATGATATGATAGGCGATGTGGTTTGCAAATATTTATCCTCGTATTTTAAATATATACTTAACTGAGATTGAATCTATAAAGCAGTTTATTTTTTGTATTTCCGTGGTTTAAGTATGTATACTATGCTTTCTTTCGAATAGTACTGTACTTTGAGCTTACGAGTCGGACTAGTACGATATTTGAGTTAAATAATTGAAATCGTGATATCACACCGAGTCATCACATCACTCATGTCATTTTATGTTATGCCAAAACTAGCATCCTAAGTCGCATTAGTCGATAATTTCTTCTCTAAGGATATAACTTTTTTGTTATTTTTTATGCAACTATATCTCTTGCGTCGAATGATGGTCCCTATGACACTAAAAATATGACAAATGTGAATTGTTTAGTGAGATTCAGATCGTATTTACATTTAATGTTAAATCGTTGATTTAATGCCATTTTGTTTCGTTGCAGGTAAGTATCTACATTCAGTTTCCTTGGATCAACAGTTTTCTCCTGCTGCAGTAACATTAAAGCTGCTTAATTGGTAAGTACGTATCCTATTATAACCCTTAAGAATATCATTTTTTAAGTTTTACATGAACTTTTATATTATTACTCAAATACGAACAAAAAATCCTTATACAAGAGTACCTACTAGCTGACTTAAGTGAATTTTTTTACGATATTAATTTTGAGGTAGCTTTTAACCAAAGCCAAATCCTGTGAATAATTGATCGGAATTCCGAGCAGCGCTCTGTTTTGCCAAGTCCCACGATGTCCCACATTACAGCACGTAATAACTTCATTAGGGGATGCATGTCGAGCGTGCCATGGGTTGATGGATGGTGTTTTAGCTGCATGAAGTGCAGTTGCGACCTGATTTTATTTGGGCTTCGGCACTCGACCTGTGTTGCCACTGTTTTGTAAAATTAATTTTGGTAATCCAAAAACAGAAGCTTAAAGTAACTTTTACCACCATATTTTTTAAAGCCCCAGCTTGTGGCCTGTGAGCGTAGCCAAGATGATAATCGTACATCGACAAAAGCTTAAAGTAAATAAGGTTTTTATTGGCATTTTTAACAACGATTGTCACCTTTACCGCTTCGCTTCCAGTGCTTATCACTAAAAACGTATGTTGTAATATACCTTAATATTTTTAGGGTTCCCTACCCAAAGGGTAAAACGGGACCCTATTACCAAGACTTCGCTGTCCGTCCTTCCGTCCGTCCGTCCGTCCGTCCGTCTGTCACCAGGATGTATCTCACGAACCGTGATAGCTAGACAGTTGAAATTTTCACAGATGATGTATTTCTGTTGCCGCTATAACAACAAATACCTACTAAAAACAATAAAATAAAGATTTAAGTGGGGCTCCAACAAACGTGATTTTTGACGAAAGTTAAGCAACGTCGGGCGGGGTCAGTACTTGGATGGGTGACCTTTTTTGTTTTGCCTTTTTTTGCATTAGTGTACGGAACCCTTCGTGCGCGAGTCCGACTCGCACTTGCCCGGCTTTTTTTGTACAAACAGTCGTGTAAACAAACCCTCCATCAAATTCCAGCCGGTTCACTGGATTCTCGTAAAATATATATAAAAAAACTCACTCGTCAGTCACATATTACACTATGGTGTGATGCACACCCTTGTAATTTAAACGTTAGTGTATTCCCACGATTTCGGGTTTGGACTATTATAGGAATTCCTACCCTATCGAGGGTAAAATCAAAATTTTGCATTTCACCTAAGTTGGTTTAATAACATTCAATTCATCTTCGTCGTTATCCTCACAGCTGAGGGTCGTGACCGCCATAAGTAGCTCTATCTATAAAATGTCTCCAGGCTGCTCTGTTCTGAGCCTGATGAAGTGCGGACTGTGTACCACTATTAATTGCCTCCAGGAGAGGATCCGTCCAACATTCAATAAAAGCTTTTAATTTATACAAGGCTCCAGTGTCAATGACAAAACCATTGACATTTGTCTCAGGACCGACAAGCCGAGGGACCCGATGATAATAATTTTATTTTGAATAGAATAATGCAGAAGGCGGTGATCTTAGATACGGCGCGGATAGTCCGCCGGTTCCTCTCTCTGCGGCCCTAACCACCGGCATCTTGGTCCTTGCCCCGCTTCCGGCGGCTCCCTAGATTAGGTTTATTATAATGTGTTTATACGTATTTTTTATCGTTTTGTAAGTGTTTTTATATTTTACTTTTATATTCAATTCATATTATAAATAACCTAAGCCAAGATATCAAATGAATACCTAAAGTGAATAATATCTATAATATAATCATTCAGCCTAATATATGTCCTAATAAGTATATGTCCTAGTAGCTGGGCAAAGTAGAATTGTAATAAAATTAAGTTAATTAAATGGTATGATTCCCGATATGAATCAGCCTGTATACTACACCGTAATGAGTTCTAGACTGCGGTAATTGAAGCATCAACAACAGAGATTGCGCGGTGGGCAGTGATGCCCGACAGTCAAATATATCTACACACCTACTGCCTTATCACAATAGGTGTAAGGTCGAAAAGCGTACACATGTCTTTGAACGTACGTTGTTGGTGACGGCGGTGACATTTAATTTCGGTTCTGCGTTTCACGTGGAGATGCAAGTACTAATTACACTGGGACTGTGGCTGAGGGGCGATTTCGAATGTCCCGTGACTATTAATTCAGGGAAACGCGTAAGGTTTACAAGTATTTAATGTGCAGTGAGTTCAGAGGGGCTACCGCGAAAACCGAAGTTCGCAAATTGCGGGGATTTTTCTATGTCACTCTAATTACGCCTTCATTGGAGTAAAAGAGAAAGATCCCCGCAATTTGCGAATTTCGGTTTTCGCGGTAGCCGCTCAAGTCCTCCGAACGCAGCTCGCTGAGCACTGAGTGGACGGCTGTGCGTGCCCGGATTCGCGGATATCAATATCATTGAATTTGAATTGTTATTTTGTAATTTTTAACAATAAATAAAGTACCTAATACATGAGTTTGCTCAAAAATAGAATTACGATATTTTTATGTTCATATATTTTGATTATTTTGTGCAAGAAGAGTTACAAATATTTGAATGGAGCATGTTCGTGTTTTTTTATATCGAGAGAAAGTTTTTTAATCAGGTTTCGAATCGATGAAGTTACTAAAGAAAGTCCTCAAAATTGCTAGGTCTATTCATATTGACTAAAGCGCTGCAATTTTTCAAAAAAACTCTGCTTGCTGAACGCACTGCACCTTAAGAGATAATACTTAGGGAAATCCTTTATTACAATAAAGTTACTTACCTATTGCAGAAATTGTTATGAAGAGTCAAATACTTATAGGTACTTATAGATATATTTTACCCATATAATATTGTAATGTTTAAGTTTTTAAGATTTAAAGTTTATATGCAAAATCGCCTTAAATGTGTGTAGGTTCATCTAATAATATGAAATGAAGTACCTACCTATTTTCTTGGAAGTTCTCACGATTACCAGACGTCATTCATGGACATAATGAATGAAGCCTACCTACGTGAGCTGTTCTGAGGAAAACTTTCAACAACCAGTTTGCGAGTTTATTTAGATACGATAGTGTCAAAGTATAGGCCCGTGTTCCTAACCTACGTTCGTTACTCTCACTGCGCTATATTTTGATTTTGACTTCACGCTAATTCAAACTGTAGTTAAAAGGGATAAAGTCGTGTTTTGATCAACGTGGAGATGTTAGATTAGAGGTTGTGAAAGTAGCGTCTTGGTGAATACAGCACGGTATGACTCACCTTGTTTATTTGCTAACCTCACTAAAGAGGAGACTACACACATTGAGTGAATTTACGGACACAGGGAGGTAAATTTGTTTTCAGAGACCACGAAAATGTCGAATTCTTAATAAAACTGTGTTCAATCACACGATCAATAACACGATCGCCACTCGTGTTAACTATACAGAATAATCATAATTATTGTTGCTGTGCGAAGTGTAAAGCACCTGTCTGACCGGCGACGAGAAAGCGACTAAGTAGCGACCGGCTATTTTATTACACAAAAAACAAACGTGTAAATGCGTCCCGCGTCCGTGTGAGACACATAATTAAAAGTCAATCACTGACAGATCACACTGCCGCAAACATATTCGCTAATGGTTGGTGTTTAGATAGTTATGACGTGAAAACTTGACAAGTAGAGCCTAAAAGAGGCCAATTAAAACTTACATTGTGACATCTTAATTATGTGACTGACATCTCTAAGTGATGTCAGTCTCGCCTGCCGACATGGCTCTCTATTTCAGCTTTGCATTGGCTTATATACAGCCACGAGAGACGTTATTCCTCGCATACCTACATTTTTTTTAAACATAGTAATCTGAGTCGGCCGGAAAAATCCGGCCTTATTTCTCATTACCCTAAGCATACCTACAGACGCTGCATAAATCATTTATACCTATTGAAATAAACACCCAAACAACATTAATACATTTATTAATTAATTCAATTAACAATTGTATAAGAAACAAACTGATCGTATTAAGTATAATATGCAGATCATATTACACTTAATACGACCGTGAATGATATCACAAATAGGTATGATACAATTATACTCAGATCAGCAATACATTTATAACCAAGTAGTCCGTCGCTGGTGGCTGCTAGATGGCAAGTGGTCGCTCCCGCCTTGTGCTTGTCCTTTTATGACGTTGGGTTTGACAGCTCCGGATGTACGTCACGCGCAGCGTTGCCAGGATCGTCAAAGTGGTGTTGCCAAAATGCCGTGGCGACAACACTATGACTAGTGGTGTGACCGTACCCTATTCCTCTTGATGTAACACGTGTTTTGTGGCCTTACTGGTGTGTAGTTATTTTTATACAAAAATAGCTGCTTTCTCAAGGCGAGGCGAGGGCCAGCCTATGACGTTTTCGATGGCCTTGGATTGGGGTTAAGTTCAATAATCTTGTTTGGAAATGTTACCTATTTATTTTCACTTGACATGTGGCGTTGTTCGTGAAAACACGAAATGTGCGCGTTAGCCTTGTGTGCGTAAAATATTACACAGAATTTCACTGATAAGATAATACTACCCTTACCACGAGTTACTGACAATGTCAACACTGATATCGTCGGGTGCCAAGCAAAAGTCACTAAGTACTATCAAAAAATTAAAGTAACAATGAACTTTATTACACTTGTAACACGGTTTATTGTCCAATAATTTCAATGGTGTTAGGTAGTGACTTTTGCTTGTCACCCGACGAATTATATACACTGACGTCTACGTAACTTATATTACTTAGTGCGAGATGTGTAGAAAGTAAATTACGTACATAGACGTTAACTCTTAACGTACCTGTATGCATCTGTCAGTGTTGGCAGGTTGACACTGTCAGTGACTCATGCTACGGGTATATTAGTAGCCATCAAAGATAATAGATAGTATAGAGGGCTATTGCCAAAGTAAATTCTGTTGTCACGGTACATTTACTGCCATCTATCAACACACGATTAAAACTTAAAATAAAATTGAAAATGTATAAATTAATCAAAATATGTTTACGGTTAAATGATTTTTAATTTTTATTGTTCCATACTGACCCATGTTCTTTCACTGATATGTGTTAAAATTGTTAAATATCAAACCGTGTCGTCAACGCCATCTAGCCGAGAATACGACAATCGTGTGTGCGCTAGGGAATGCAAATCGGTTATTTTCGGTTATTTTTTGTATGGAAATAATCGGTTATTAACCGAAACCGCGGTTATTACCATACAAAAAATAACCGATTTGCATTCCCTTGTGTGCGCCCTCTATTCGAGAATGATTTTTCTTGATTTCCGAGGCACGTTTTTTTCTTAGACTTTATTTACAGTGAAACCTGGTTAATTGGCACCTGCATAAATGGAAAACCTGAATAATTGCAACTAAAAGTCCAGTCCCAGTCCCTTGAGACCAAAAGGCCTCTATAATTGAAATTTTAGAACCTCTATAATTGCAATTTAGATTTTAGTGCTTTTCGTAATTTTGCCTCTGTAATTGACCACATTGCAACTTAAGACCTCTATAATTGACACTGTGCTAAAAAAATCCGTTATTTTTGCTCTTGTTTTTACCTCTATTATTGAAAAGAGTCTTACTTATTACCTCTGTAATTGAAATAATGTACCTAGTTGTAGACAGCAGAAACAATATTTTAATAGCAATGATCATTTTATTTATATCTCCATCCATAATTTAATTTATTTATTGGGTATCTATCACAGCCTATAGTAGGTTTTGATCAATAAAAAAACAAAGTATGCTCTTTACATTCTAATAAAACTTTCTTCTACAATTCAAGGGATTTTTTAAACCCAAATGATAAGGAAATAAAGTGGTAACTAATGTAGTGTAAAAGTGCAAGTATAGACAGAAGCAATATATAGACCAGAAACCCAGAACGTAAGCGTGTAAATCTACTTTAAATGGTTATTTGCACCTCCAGAAAAGAAATTTGTCGGAACGCAACCTCTATTAATGAAAACCTCTATAATTGACACAACGATTTTTTGAACTTCGTTAATTGACACGACCTGCTTAAATGAAAAACCTGATTAATTGATAAAAACTGGCCGGTCCCTTGAGATTGCAATTATCCAGTAGGTTCCACTGTATCTTATACGGAGTTATATATATCTCTGGTAGCCATACATTTACTATGGCATACTTGTTCTTAGCAAAACGGACAGACTATAAACACTTAAGTGTTTTATTCATTGTAGATTTGTCATTTATTTGGATAACTTAGCAGGTAAATACACAATATATCTCATGAAATCTTGTTTAAATGATATAGAATAGAACAAAGGTAACTAGAAGTGTATCACATAACGGCTTTTTAGGTTTAATTCTATTTATTGGATACACGCTCAGCAGCGGAACCAAATTCCAAGATTTAGCGCCGCGGCAATTTTTCCAAAGATTAATGGCCTGTGCACACCGGCTGCGTGTGCGTGACGTGCACGTGCGCGTGCAGCGTTGTAGTATACAGATCCTTATGAGAGATGGCACACCGCTTGCGTGACGTGTGCGTGTGCGGCTCCAACATTTTAGCGCACGCACACGCGCACGTCACGCACACGCAAGCCGGTGTGGCTCGGCCTTAAATCAATACAAAACAGTAAATTGTAATAGAATTGCCTGTTGAAGCTCAACGAATAGACAAATTTCGTGTTCTTTATGTTAAGATGGCTGGGGTTTTTGTACTTATACGTTTTTTGTCCCACGATTAAGATGGAGAGGACAAAAAATATGGCGTCACGAAGTGCTAAGTCATGTGGTGTAAGGGCGTTAAATTCACAGAAATAGGTGGAATCACTATGTTTTTTGTTAATATTTGTGTCTCAAATGGTTGAAATTTAGATTCTAGTACTTCTAGATATCTTGTATTCTGTGGCTTTTGGTTTTTGTTTCTGAACATAATAATACTAAAGTGAGTCGTCAAATAGTTTTAATCATTAATGTTTGTTATTGTAAATAGAATAAAAACTTTGTTATATTCATATGTAGCTTTTTTTTTCAAATAAGCTCTGATACCTAATATACTGCAAAAAAAGGACGATCAACTTCTTTTCTAGCGCAAGACTCCTTCAACTTCGAATCTCTCAAAAATAAAATTAGCTAGATCCATATAGGTAGGAAATATTAACCCATAAAGAAAAAACCGGTTCCTCGCTTCTTGTCGGCGGTAGGACATACATATTATGCGAAAGATAATTGGTGATATAATATCTATACCTCGCCTCATTTTAGGCTATTAGTAATTAAATTTACATGAATTTGTTTTCTAGAGATTTTTTAAATATTTTCACACATACACATAAGATATCATGTTTTTGGTTCAGGTTCCTTCACCTCAATGATCACTGCCTCAAGGATCACAAACATGTCGTAATTTCATCTCCTCGTAGTTATCCGCTTGCATTGTCAAGAAATGAAAGTAAATCGTCACCAATTGTGCGCGGGAGTTCCGAGCCATTCGGAACGCGTTTTGGCTCCTCTACACGATGGGCCAACGCCGGCCACTCCAAGGGACGCAGCTATGCGGTAGAATGAGATAGCAATATCATTGGCTCCCTCTAACGCATAAATGCGTCCCTTGGAGTGGCCGGCGTTGCCCATCGTGTAGAGGAGCCATTTAACTTCGAATGGTCCTTTGTACAGTCAGCAGCAAAAGTAGCTAAGCGGGTGAGGTGTTCAAAATAGTGTTGGTTAAGACTTGAGACTCATGTCTTTTGCTTGCTCTGCCTTAACCCCGTTAAAGGCATAGTAGTTAGTACGATATTTTATCGACCACATACGCGCCAATAGAATTTCAACTTTAGCATTCCGACTTAAGGTTCAAATTATATTGCACTTTCTGGAAATGTGACTTGGAATGTGATGGAAGATTCTATAAAACGGCCAAGCCAAGCCATAGTTTTTGAACCAAGGTGTAGGTTAGTAAAGCCAGGATATAGGGGCTTGGATTTTACTAAGATCTGATAACTTTTTTATAGTAAAAGCTAGCGAGTCTTGGCCGCCAGTTTCACATGAAATGTTTTTGGTGGGATTGTATTTACAAAATTACCTCTTAGGCGCAAATTATGTTCCAATATAGAGTTATGTAAAATAAAATAACCAGTATTGTGGAGGTTTCGTAACCTACCTACCTTATCTGTATTTGCATGATATCGATCTACCTATATCATTATGCATCCTTATATGGGAGGGTCCACCTAATTAGACAGACATTAGAACCCTATTAGGATCAGATTTTCAAAATCTGAATCTATCTCAGAGTACCGCCAAGCTGAAATGGGACTAGGCCGGTCATGTCTACCGCATGCACCCACAGAGGTGGCCCGGGCCAAAATAACCACGGTATGGGTGCCGCAAGATGGGCGAGGATCTGGTAGGCCCAGACGGAGATGGCGGGACGGCCTGGACGCATATCTTAACGACTTGCCGGAGAACCCGAAACCGAAACCGAAACCGAACCGAACGGAACCGAAGACGAGTGGAAATCGAGGGGGGAGGCCTTTGCCCAGCAGTGGGACACCGTATAGGCTTATATAAAATCTCAGAGTATAATATTGGCAAACTATAAAAACCATAAAAGGCAAAGAAGGGTTGGACCCTTTTATGACGAGATTTATTTTAAGCCAAAAAATTATACGTAACATAATCCCTTTCCTACACGATCTGACTTCGGATAATAATAGAAATATGTTATTTTATGTTTTCACTTACAATGGCATTGGCCATTTAAATTATTTATTGTATTTCTGAATACGTTATGTTTCTAAACATGAACGTCGTTTGTGTGTTCCGCTTTCGTGATTTACCGGGTCAAACGATTTTGATGAAATCTTTTATGAGTAATAGGTATGAGTATGTAACCAAGTTGAATAACATTACCGTAATATGTACTAGTAATATGACGAGCAATTAATTGCTATACTCGTCACTTAACTTCTATTTAACGTCTTTGTCTCTATATTAAATTTGTAATTTAAGTTGTTGGTTTGACGTAAATAAATGTATTTTCTTTCTTTCTTTCATTCTTAATTGACATCTAGTGATTGTAAAAACAAATTAGCCTTATGGTAACATTCCATTTCTGACCGCAGCCAGCACTACTGGTACTGAAGGCGTCGGTGTTATTGTCAATTTCCATAGTAAAATGGACGGTAGTACAGCCGCGGTCAGAAATGGAATGTTACCCTTATTCGACCACGTAGAAGTCGTTACAGCTAGTCCTGGAACTTCAACCTAGAAGTGAACTTTACTTGAATAGAACAAATTGAGGGAGTGTCATTATACTCATTATATGCGTCGTATTTCAATAGAAATTTGGCATTATTGATGAAATTTCCACACTTTGTCATTGCAAATGCCATGCATGCAAAGTTAATTTGGTTCGACACTAGCATAAAGCCGATTTTATTGAATAAAAAGACAAAAACAATGAAAAATTTTGCATGTTAGAGAATTACAGAGACTAGTTTCAAGGTGTGAACAAGTAATCAAAAGCAGCTTTACTGTACAACCACATTAAGGTCACATCTGATAAGTACCTAAAATTATTAAGGCCTTTATAAAAATCATGGGTAAAGCATTTATAAAGCACTACTTGGGCGAATGAAATTTTAGACCGACACTTTTCACGTCTCTGGCGTTACCAAAAAATGTCTCTGATGTTACCAAAAAAATCACGATTATAATTACCCATCTATAGTCTCTTGTACGATTTTTATGCAATATGCCCGTCCTAATCTTATTTGTAAGAATATCAAGAAGAAATATCGATCTTTAGTTCCTTCTAATTTTACAAAACTATCGACCTTTAGTTCCTTCTTACTTCTAGTAAAAAAATATCAATCTTTATTTATTATTTACTTTTCAATTCCATAACAGGCATGTAACCTACATCCTCCAATAACCGCGCGAATAATCAAAGTACCAAATTATCGTTATTCAATAGCCCAATACAATGGTTATTGCCATACCGCGACACGTTTCATCTTTTATCCCCCTGTATCTGTATCGCAACGTTTTTTATACCGTTTAACGGTAAATTGCTCGAAATGCTGGTGCTCCGCAGATGCAATACAGCGCAGATGCGGTGGAATGACTTTATACAGTACCTATGGATAACTATTAGGAAAATTTAAAGGAAGGGCTAGAGAAAAAAAGAAAAAGGGGCTGTGTCGATCAACTATTTCTTATGTTTATACTGTTCCATCAGCCAGGAGACAATAGTAGCATACCTAGTTTGTTATAAGAACTGATGTGCTATGTTCTACAAACGTGCTTGGTAGATGTCCCATTATGGAAAGGCCTTATAACTACCAAAAAATTCAAGTTTGGTTCATCTAAATACGAAAAACTAGTATTTTAAGAGTGACCCAGGAGACCGTAACCATGGCAACTAGTGACAAGAAAAAGTTGATTCACCCGGCTATCTAAAACGCCAATCGAAACTTAAATAATGTAATAATTAAATGAGAGCGTGCGCGTGACACTTCGTTAGAATATATCATCCCGATATATCATTTAGATGTCAAATGTGTGTTCGAATTGGTCTGTAAAACTGTTTATTCATTTTCATAAAAAGAGGTTTTATGACTTCATTGTTAGCTTTAAGCTTATTGCTGTTATTAAGTAATAATATTATATTGTTCTTTAGTGCTGCCTTTTTCGCCATATTAGAGTGTATTATTCTTTATATGTATGTAATTTATAAAGTGTGAGTGTGACGTATGTAAATTATACATTTGTGGTTTAAGGTCTTACCTTTTAAGTCTAACTTTTATTAAAATTGTGGAAAGTAGATTTAAGAAATAAAATAAGAAATAAGCAGTTTTGACTAATTTACAATATGAGTGGTGGTAATTGCTATAACTGTTCTAAATTTTAGGTATCTACGTCAAATGGTCTCTGAGAAAATCGCATTTAACTGATTTGCAAGACCGAAGTGATCCCATAAGTGTTCCGTGAACAAAGTTTTGTACGGAACACTAAAAAGCTGTTCTAATAGTGATCTTTTGATCTACGTGTGTGCTTGTCCGACATATTTATCTCGATAATGTGGAAATATATTATACTTAGCTAATTTAACCAATTTCAGTGCTATTATCATCATGACATCTTTATCCAGAGCAGATAAAATACGGAACACTAAAAATTGAACTGAAGCTCGTCGATTACCATTTTTGACCGTACCGTATCTACAATCAACGCGATCGAATATTTGTCTCGGCCAGTATCATGCGATCAGAATCGTGCCCTGCAAGTAAACTCCATTCATCCCGTTCCCCTTACTCCAAACAAAGGTCGCTTGGCCCTTCTCTGGGATATCTCCATCTCTCTCCGGCACACGAATCTGTGAACTTTCTACGCTCTTGCGCATCTCACAATCTTTGATGACCGACGTTCAAAATTAGAACGTACGGCTGTTAAAATACCGTTTAGATTGCAGTAACATGGTAACGTTTGCGCATCTTAAAATCTTTTACAGCGTCCATTCAAATTTAAGACGTTTAGTCATTAGAATAACGTTGAGATTTCAGTGGAACAGTATAATTTGAGATTTTACCTTTATTTATGTCGCTCGTGACTATGGATAGTACTGCACGTCCGATGGTTCTGTTTAGGATTTGTGTTTAGCTGTTGACTCGAGAGAGATGATTGTCGATAAGCCATCCATTGTACCTCCAACCTTAATGTCCTAGTCACACGGTTGTATTTAGATTGGCGGCGTTATTATCTCGAATGCGAGTCGTGGTTTCGTACCCCAGGGGTGATGGCTCGGCCACGCTGGACTTTAAGTCAAACCAGAAAGACGTAAGTCTCAAGAGGATCCGATACGTTCGACGCCTTATATATGTTTACATGTTTGAACCTTACTCGTTTGTAATAAGGCGGATGGGTGTTTACATATATTTGATGTCCATTGAGCATACTTCGTTTTTAAAAGTCAGATATTGTGCAACGCCACAGGGGCCCGGGCCTTGCATTGTTGCCCGTTATGCTCGGTTTTCTTTGCCTTTATTTGAGTGATTTATTGGAAACTCCTGTTATTGAACGTATTGTCCGTAATTCGTATGTATGGACATGTTACTGGGAAATGTGTCATCTTAAATCTCTATTAAATAATGTCATTTGACCAAGTAATAGTAAGTATAAGTAGGAAATGACTAACCTGTTAAATTGACGATTTGTGTTACCTTATTACTTGATGACATAGTAAATGGAAAGACTTCATTTTATTCTAACTCTCTGGAAGATGAAAGATTATTATTTTCTAGTTCTTGTATTTGCATGAATGCCATGATTTCCTTTGTCTTATCTTTAAGTACCCCACATGACCCTATGTTTTTATCTCAGAACACCGCCATGTGTGAACTGATTTGGTAAATTCTTTTTTTGGTCAAATTTACATATGTATATACAAAATCCCAATCCCAAGTTAGTGCCATTTTGATCAAATCCACTTCTGATGATGCGGTGATTAGGAGTTGAGGGAAATCCTAATTTATTTTTTAACGAATAAGGTAGTCAGTTAACAATATGAACAATTCAATGGGCCTGGGCCTACTATATCTACCTGCATATATATCCTTACAAGCTATAGGTATCTACTACCGTGACCTTTATTCATTGTTTGCAATTAATTACTTCTGATATTATTAATTGTTGCAACAATATTCCATAACCTAATTTTATATCAAAATGTCCGGATCTAAGCCCTATTAGCCAACGTAATGTAGCTCAAAGATCACAAAAAGTTTAACCACCTTATTGTTTCAAATGCGTTCCATCGTCCTTTTGTACAATTGGGTACCAGGAGGCAAATTCGACTTTATCTAAAAACAGCTTACAATATGGCGTAGCATGGCGATACGATTAAATACCAAAGTATTGAGTTATAGTTGACATTGCGGCAGAATTTAGGACTAGTCATAAGACTCATAAAATTTGCAATGTCGCCATCTGTCATGAAGCAATTAAGAACTGCGCCGTTAGTACAGAATAGGTGCGGACATTCCTTGCATGCTGGGTTGATCCCCGAAGCATCGTGAGGACTCATCTTACGCTGGTCGGTACAATATTACTGGAGCCATAGGTAGTTTAAATTGGCAAATTCCTGATCTAGATGTGTTTTAGAGAGAATAAGATCAACATAGGTACAAGGCAAAAATAACTACATTCAGAGATGAACTGATCCGAAAAAATTCGAAAATTTTGTATTATAACAGTTCCCCCTTCATTAGCAAAATCGCTTTGTTTGTTTGCATTACATTACATTACATTACATTCATTACATTCAACTGTTAGTTTGATTAATAAATCCAGTGACTGGAATGTACGAGTAGTTACATTTCAAGTCAAACTGTAAGAAATTTGCCGGCGTGTTTAGCTCATTGCTGTATGGTTATCGGACGATTTAAGTAAGAAATTTGCTAATATAAACTACCCAAGGCGCCGATACAACACCTTTACCGTTACCCCGATATCGGCCAGCATAGGTCAGCCTCAGAGCAGATCGCGACCTTTCGGATTAGCAGGTGTGTTTTGGCTCATAGCTGTATGGTTATGGGATGATTTAGATTGTATTGTGTTTATGACAGCGCCGTGGGAACTGGGTACAAGGGTTAGGTTTTGTTTATGAATAACAACTCTATGCGAATGTAAATTCATGTGGACTGTTGTTAAATAAAGATGAAAACGTGACAGGAAAATCACTAAGGCCCACCTGCACCATTCTACTAACCCGAAGTTAACCGGTTAAACCTGGAGTTACCATGGTTACCAGTTCAGTTTGACACTAGGTTAACGGTTAAACCGCTTAACCCCGGGTTATTGGGATGGTGCAAGTGGGCCTAATAACGTATTTTAGACAGACAACGTTTGCAGCGAAATTTTTGGGGTAATTATAAATTAGATTAGATTAGATATATTTATTTCTTAAAGAAAAATACACAGTATTTTACACACAAGGTTTTCTTTAAAAGATATATGGAGATATATATAGATAGTTTTACTTATTAAGGTACATATTTATTTCACTGGCAATGGTGATATGTTTATTTTGCTCGACATGTTTCTATCCATAACAGGGAGCATTTCACAGCTACAGTTGCATAGTCGGTCTGATAGTTCAATATCATGTCGGAAACAGATCGAACAACTAAAACTCGAATTAGCCTGTATGTCACTGTAATTAGGTTTAACAAGTGTGGTGTGAATGATGGTGTGTGAGTGTAAACCGGCTGAACAATGCGGAATGGCGATGGCGGATCGTTTAAAAAGTTTAATTGGTTCTGCCGAATCGCGATATCGGGGAACAAGAACTTTTATTTCAATGGAGTAGACCAGTGTAGGGTAGACAGAGGCAAATCGGAACAGATGGTGAATCGGATCCGATCAATGATTCCTTATCATGACCCTGTAGTAAGGCAGAGAGGCGTAATAGAGGCGGGTGTCTGGGGACGAAAGCCTACTGAGACTTAGTCACAAGTTATATACAGAAACTGACATTCGCAACTCCGTAAGCACGATGTAGCGTTCTACATAATTACGTTATAGCGTGCTAACGCCATCTGTTAGAATATTGTGGCATGACGTCGACAGCAGAGACGCCACAGCCCTTTTTTCTGGAAATTATAATCGATATATTATAATATCTAAATGATATAAAACACTTTCTCATTGGTAGCGTGTGATCCTTCGCTCTTTGTCTACTTAAATGTACCTATGTAAAACACTCACATGTATAAGAGCGTGACTAATAAGTTATTATTATGAATCACTTTTCATTATACCAATGAAGATCAATACCAAGGTTCAACAGGGGCCATTATAATACAATACAAATCCTGTTTATTGCACAACCTCAATTACCCATTTATACGTACTTATTTGCCATTTTATTACTTACTTACTTTCACAGAATCGTTTTGAGTTGATTTATTATGTTTTCCTTTTGATGCTTTTTTGAACCCAAACATCTATTAATATCAATATCGTACGATTCGTAGAAATAGAAAATAGATCTCGCAACGCGATAGACATTTCCAAGGCACTTACAAAATGCCCAAGTCGTTAAAGCCCTGTAATGTCGTCCTTGACCCTCAGAAACTGTCGCCACCCCTACACAAACATCGGCTTATAATGTTCTGTCCCTTTCACCTTTTAACCTTAAATCGATGGATCGAAAAGGACAGAACGAAGGTGAAGCTAGGGCTGTCCCGATATGTCATCCGTTAAGTCATTCTTTGTAACAAATTGCGAGACGACAAATATGGGAACCCTTTTCGAACAAAAAACGGATTGCGATTGCGAGCGACACCACGATTAATATACGTATTGCTTTAGAGTTTGGCTAGTAAAAAAAAAATTGGTGTTAATAGGAGTTTATGTGACTGCTACATTATGAAAGGCATTTTAATACGAGTGTGGGTTTATGAACCGAACTGAACTAATTTAAACAACTGCTCAATATATTATTAATAAACAAGAAGCACAACAAACACGTCCAAATCCAATACCGAACTCCGTGTAATAATCATCAGCACGTTATTAATTATTAATCAGCTCGCACAATAATATATTAGTATATTACACATCTATTCGAATAGAAACTATTATCCCCTTTGAGCAATTAATGGTATAATTTGATTTCGATCGTAAACAGAAACAAGAGGCTGATTCTAAGTTTGAAATCTGAAGAGTAAACACGAATCTAGGGTTACCAGAGACAAATTTGGGAATTCCTGACAAAATTTCTATTTTTTCGAATATATCAGCGCGGGAGGGGCGAGGGGGGACTAGCCGATATATGTAAGTAAATTTGAGTAATGTACCTTTTTAGGTACATAACAGAAAAGCTGATATCTGGTAACCCTACACGAACCTAATAGCCGCCGCCATAGAATCGAAGCTACGCACTCAACTCGCAGAGCATCTCGGGCACATAATAAATAATAGCATTTATTACTGCGTACAGAAGGCTCACTGTGTAACAAAACCCCTGTTTTGATATAGCAAACGGGCTTAAACGTTGCCGATTGGACATATTATAGGTATATACATAAGTACCTAACTTACATATGTATGGTCAGCATTTTTGCAGCTGCGATGCAGTGTTTAGTAGTGTTTACTTGCTTTAGACATCTTTCTATGCGATACCAGATCTGGTGACACCGCGCGACACGGAGTGACACCTGTCTCGGGCGCAAAAAACCCCATGACACCACTCTCAGTGCGTTTCGCGCTCACCAATAAATAATAAAGCGTATCATATCAATATCAAATCTATAACAGTTTTTAAAATCTGAATACAGCGCCAGGTGCTCGACTGCGGAGAGTAAAGACTTTTGTAAGTATTCATTTTAATTAAGAAGTTTCGCTTGAAACCGTGAGCCGAAGTTTTGGTTTTGTCAATATCGGTTTACTTATATCTAAAGCTATTATAAGTATGTATGGACCTATGTATTAAGTTGAGAGTAAACAAATGGCTTGTAGTCAGAATCAAATGTTTTAAAATTTTCCGAGAAAGAAAAATCTGTCTTTACATAGCATTGGCGATCAGTGGCGGATTTGCAGTCTTTGCCGCCCTATATATGCCCCTTTCGCAGCATCCATCATATTGACTACATTTTTAGTTATTTCTTGTTATCATCAGCGAATTTTTTGTCACAATTTGCCGCCCCTAATTTTTAGGCCCTGGCCTACTCCACCTTAGGGCAAATCCGCCACTGATCTCCATAAATTTTTAGTACATATTTTTACTTTCGATTGGCGTTTGTCGATGAAGATTGCCAGCTTGGCCTTGGAGTATGATATGGAAGAAATAATTTGACTATATTATTTATTATGTTAGTGTTTATCGCGCATAAGAACAACATATTATGTCACTTTCTGACACCACGTATCAGAAAGAAACAAATGCTGTGTATGTCATACTCGATTAACCCACAATTATAATATGCCAGTAGGTCGACTAATGGTTTTCCTGATGTCTCACTTTTACTAATTAGGTTACGTATATAAGTAACTTGTTGTTGTAGGTTATATAAGAAACAAAGGTTTCTTTCATGAATCACTTGTTCTGGCAACATTGTTAAATGAATTAAATTTCATATTATTTAAAGTATACGGGCGTTGTGGTCAGTCAGAGATAGGGAAATTATATAGAATGTCAATCCCCATACATGTTAGCGCTCCTCATGATTTTAACAGAAATTTCTCATATTTTTGTATGAAGATTGAAACTTTTCACTTTCAAAATTATAGTTGGCGTCAAAATATTCCAGAAATTTTTGAGAACATTTCCGATGTGTTGGAAAATTACCACAACTTGCACAACAGCATTCTGTGGTGCTCTACAACAACACAAATAGTGAGAAATGTTCCCTTCTACGACAACTACTTCTACAATTTATCCTCGTACTGCCCAATGTACATTAGGTTTCGATAGAATGTCAACTTTAGTTCAAAACAAAGTAGGTAGGTAGCATTTCATTTGTCTCGTAAAATTTTCGAACAAATGAAATTCAACCCAATTGAAAATACAACAAGATTCTAACTTCCTTGGCTAAATTTTGTATGGTGGACGGCACGAGGTTATTATGAGATTGATAAAAATAGCCATCTCTTATTAGCAACTGGTCTCTGCTGTCAACAACTAACTAACATCATACAACAATCATACAGTTTATTTGTCACGTACTTTGCGGTAATCCTGTCTGGTGGCCTAATTGAATCATGTAACTAAATACCCACAACTCCCACAAGTTAATTATTTGCACGCGCTAAAAATGGCTTACCTACACACATACAGAAACATATGTACATATATTACATTACATTCTTCCATTTACTACTACTACCACTATGTGGCTGGTCGGCTAATGTTATTCTTACGCTCCCTCAAAATGCGCGACGGGTTCACCTCAAAAATCGGCTACGTCGGCCATATTCTGGTTATCTACTTCGGGTTATATACTATCTCATATACCCTTATTCAGATTAGTCAAGAGTGAAACAGATGGAATTATGACCTCAGTCGCTAGTTGGTATTACGGTATAGGCATCTGGAATGTAAGATTTCCAACGGAATTAGTAAGGAACATGCCACGAAGGACAGAAGGCTTGTCGCGGTCACGTAGGCGATGAATGATAAGACAGGCCCGAAGAGAAGACGCACGTTGAAGATGGAGCTGAGAGCCCTCTAGTGTACGTTATTGTACTTATAGTCCGACAAGAAATTGTAGAAAATTATTGAGGGCGCCACTTCCTACGTAACTGTTACATTTTTGACGTAAGATGCTTAAACATGGCAACCATTTAGAATAGAATATTTTTAGTTCAATTTTATTTAATTTCTACAATTTTTTTGTCGCAATATACCTACACTTATAGACCGGTCAAATCTTACAATAATAACGCAAAGCGTGATATAAAGTTGCATTTATGGTAAGTATGTTATTTGGAGTCATTGGAGCAATCCGAAACAGTGATTTGCAATCAAAAAAAGTTGTAGACTCTCTGCATAGTTTGCGAAAAACTGCAAAAATTCGTACTTTTTTCAATGTTTGCGGTTTTACTAGGTACCTACGAGACTATGGGTACGTATTGGCAAAAAACCCATAGTTTTTAATAAAACTGCAAATACTTCGTAAACTACGCAGAAAAAACGTGAAATACAAGATTCAATCGTAGACATCGTAGGTAATGAAATTAATGATGAAATAATAGTACATTTCGATGCTAGTGCGGAAGGTATGTCATTACTTCACGAGTACCGAGATATCTTGCCACGAGCCGCAGGCGAGTGGCAAGACTCGGGACGAGTGAAGAATGACATTTCCGCACGTGTATCGAACGACGTTTTTTAATACAGTTGCGAAAAAATAAGAAAAACATTGTTAATCGTACACTAAACAAAAGTGGTAACAGTGACAGCTCGGTTAGACGTCGTCTTTAAGTATATTATATCTATGGGCGTTTGGCAGCTATTCCGTTCCATTCAGTCAACTTATTAAGAACGGAATTTTCAATATTGAATATTAAAAAATAAACGTGTTATAATGATGAAGAGGTAAGTAATTAAATATGAAATATGTAATATTTTTCGTATTCTTACATTAACGGTAGGTTTTTATGCTGATTACGACGTTTAAAGGAAACTAATATTAACACTCATCAATAAGCAGTCGTGAATTGGAACAAGTATAAGTTTAAAAAAATTGGAAAAGTAAAAAGCACTAGTTCGAGATAACCAACTTTCCGCACGCTAAACAGCTACGTAAAGTAGCACTTTTTGAGCAACTGTATTAAAAAATAAATATCGATGTAATTTTTGTATTCCTTATATGTATGATTATATGACCTATCTATAGTTGTAAATAGCGACCCGATCCGGCTTCGCACGGGTTAACATTACAAATAATACACTTAAACCTTCTTCAAGAATCACTCTATTGATAGGTGAAAACCGCATGAAAATCCGTTCAGTAGTTATTGAATTTATCATACAAAAACAAACAGACAGACACGCGTATTCGGGAAACGAGATAATCACAAGATCTAGAAACGATATAGAGATCAACTAGATTTACATTAGATATCGACTAGATGTGACTTGGATATCTAAGTCATAACTTGACGAAATCGTTCTAGAGGACCTCCAGAATCGCGGAAACGTCAAATTTGACATATCTATCTTACAAATATCTTTAAATTATCCATATCGTAACTTGTTGAGGTCTAGTAGAGATCTAATACATTTTCAGAATCGAGCCGAGACGCGGTGGGGACTTTGTTTTGTAAGGTATAGTAGTTGTGTACCTACCTATATAATATATATATTATGTATTGTGTAATAATTTCTTCGACCCTTTTCACAGCTGTCGCAAAGATCCAAGCTATAAAGTAATTATGTTAATACTTATTCTAAATTTTCTAGACTCTAGAGGGCAAACGTGACAGCAAACTTTTACTGAAATTCGTTTTAGTCAACTGTTTGGTATTAAAGCATAAAAGACGAATGTTAATTAAGCATTAGTATTAGGTACTTATTGGCCTTAAAAACTTCTTAAAGACTAATTTTCTACATTAATTTGTTTGAATAACAATGTTTATTAGAGCCCGCGGCGAGTACAAACATAAAATTATAGATTATTTTTGGTAAGTACTTATAATTATATTGTTGAGAGAAAATTTCCGTAACAAACATCAATATTTACGTTCTATACTTATTATTAAACGATAATGTTGTTACATGGAGAGGATTTTATACAAGATTATGACTATTATGAGTACATAATCTTGTACGCAAACGTAAGGTAAACGTACTAGTGCTCGACATGCTAATACCCAATAGATGACACCTTGCTGTCACCTCTATTGGCAATGACTTAAGTTTCAAGATGACATGTACTGCTGGGACCGCGTCGAGCACCGATACGTTTACCTTATTTGTTAAGGCGCGGTGTGTAGTAAAATGCGCTTTTTTGTAACCATATTTACAGACTTTTACAAGGATTTTAAGCATGATTTTCTAGTATGTATAACTTTAGTCCTTGAACTACGTTATTGCTTGTCAGGAACACAACGGCTCATTATTTTCTCGATAGAATCTTAAGTTGAAAACATGCTTAAAGCTGTCTTTTGATCCATATTTTAGAAGTACTACGACGAAAATGGATATGAAACTTACCTCATTCGATAGCTTTTAAGTAAATCTTCGTTATTACTGGTCCTTTTATCGATACGTTAATCTTTTCATTCATAATTTTATGAATTCAACTTTTGCCTACTAAATTACACCCTACGCGGCAATACCTTGCGCCCATTCCCCGCGCCAGTACGCCCGTGGCCACTGCCAGCGTCGGACCTATGCTAGTTTACTGGACGTTTCATAAAATGGGTAACCACTGTATAAATATGCAAATATGTTATACACACAATGTTTTTCAACATACTTACGAAGAAAAGCAAAATAATTCTTAATTATTGTGACATTTTAGACATTCGCCCGTCATTTTGTCAATTTATAACAAGTTGGGAAGCAAAGGCACACACCCATCTAACCAATCCGGAATTCAGTCACGATTGATAAATTGTGTAAACATATTTTATTAAAGGCTATTAAATTAATCAAATTGAATCATTTTTAAACATATGTGTACGGGATTCAAATACCTATGTGGGAGTGTTTAGTGTATGGTGGTAACCATTTCACCGCTTTTAGTTTCCGAGTTACCTACATGCGTTTTAAGGGAAGTGGTCGAAAAATGCCTAAAATGGTTTCGTGTTTAATATTAGGTAAGGTAGAAGTACTAGTGCTCGACGCTGCACTAGTTTTTGACAAGGTATAGTGTGTAGCTTTCAAATAGAGCTCGATGGCTAATCCTATTGTCTATTGTTAAGTAAAACCGCTCGTGCCACGTGCCACAACCACCTGCATAAAAAATACGTACTTCGGTTACTGAGTGCCGGCGAGTCGAACGCTACAGAACCAGTTTAAAATGTGTCGTCGAGATGCGTAACAAAGGCGCGTTATCGGAGAGCGCACCTACACTGGTTTTTTGAGCGTTGGCCTAGCCCGCGCTCAGGTGCCAAATAAAATAATTAAGACCCTTTTTTCCAGGTAAGTAGCACGTGCGGTTTTACTTAGGGGCTATTCATAAATTACGTCATTTCAAATTGCGAGGGGGGGGGGTCTGGACATCGGATTACGGTAGCATGAAGTAGGAGGAAATGGGGTCATTTGGAGCATGATTTTTGGATGATTATAAGGGGGGGGGGTCTAAAATCGTCAAAAATCGATGACGTAATTTATGGACAGCCCCTTAACAATAGACAATAGGATTAGCCGTTGAGCTCTATTTGAAAGCTACACACTATAATTTATGTCAAAGTAATATAGGTTAAATTTGAACGGCGACGATCTTTCTGTAGTCAAATTTAGTTCTTGTCACTTTGACATAAAGTGCCCGTGTCGAATACTAGTGCAGCGTTGAGCACTAGTACTTCTACCTTATTTCCGCCAAGTCCGTACCGTGCGATATGGGAAATTTATTCCAAAAAATACTGTTTTTATATACCACACTGGTGGCAAGCAAGCATATGACCCACATTCACCATAGGCTATGGACGCCTGCAGCTACGGGGATGTGACACATCATGCCAAATGTGGATTGATTTTATATAAAATAAAAGTCCTAATATATAAAATAAGCTTTCATATGTAATAGTTACTGATTTTTAAAAAGCGCTTTTCAATTAAAAGACATGTCAAGATCGGTTACCTTCTTTCAAGTACTTTCTAATGCTAAAATAAACGAACTACAGTATTCTTCCTTATTTTCAAACCTACTTGCCCGAAATTGACTTCTAGAATTAGACCAAGTCTGCGACGATTTTGATTGCACACGCAGTGCAAGTGTTAATCATAATTTCATAAAGGTTTGTCGTTCAAAATAACACTTGCACTGCGTGTGCAATCAAAATCCTTGCAGAATTTTCTTGGTCTAACTCTATTATATTTTTAAGGTAAGTAAGTACCAATTTCTGTCTCATAATAATTGGGTATAATTTGATTAGGTTCTTAGTTTGTCGGGGTATACTCTCATATTGTATATAATTTCATTAAATACTCATTAAAATACGAATTTGTTAATAAACCTTATTCGATATTAATTGCCGGAAAAAATCCCGGAACTGACAAATCAGAATATTCAGAATACCGATGGCGCCAGAATAAGGATGTAGACGTGCTGCGCGGGAATGGTGCGGCGGGGCGCCCGCCCGCCTGTTCTACCACTCGTCTGCTTCACCCCCTCGGAAACGTAAAACTCAACTATAAGAGCGCCTTAAAATGTTTTAATGACATTAGTAAACGCTTACTAATGTCATTAAAATGTTTTAATGACATTAATAAGCGTTTTTCCTTTTTAGGGTTCCGTACCCAAAGGGTAAAACGGGACCCTATTACTAAGACTTCGCTGTCCGTCCGTCCGTCCGTCCGTCCGTCCGTCCGTCTGTCTGTCACCAGGCTGTATCTCACGAATCGTGGTAGCTAGACAGTTGAAATTTTCACAGATGATGTATTTCTGTTGCCGCTATAACAACAAATACTAAAAACAGAATAAAATAAAGATTTAAGTGGGGCTCCCATACAGCAAACGTGATTTTTGAACAAAGTTAAGCAACGTCGGGCGTGGTCAGTACTTGGATGGGTGACCGTTTTCTTTTTGCATTTTTTCCGTTTTTTTTTCTTTATGGTACGGAACCCTTCGTGCGTGAGTCCGACTCGCACTTGCCCGGTTTTTTTTCAACGGACTGCAAGATTGATAACGGGGTTGCTAAACACACACTATGCGTGTAATGACACAGCAGTGAGTCGGCACTCGGCATGCGGGGTCAGTGCGGGGCAACTGACCTAGGGCAACACAATGGCAACACGACTCGATACAACAACACACTAAAACTAGGTACTGTCGCCATCAAAAATATAGGAGCGGCCAAGGCCCTCATAAATATCTGAACAAGCCACTACTGTCACAGGCGTAAATTGTTTGAATTTATTTATTTCAATGGCGTTGGCGAATAGTGCGCTCTCAATATTATAGGTACCTACTTACTCAGCTATTTTAAAGTGCTTGTTCAGATATTTTTGAGAACCTTGGCCGCTCCGATATATTGGATGGTGACTGTATTATTATTGTCTTTTCAAAAACTTCCAAAAGCTGAATCGACAATTAATAATAGATTATACAATAAGGGCATAAAGTAAAGGCTCCTCTACACGATGGGCCAATGCCGGCCATTCCTAGGGACGCGTTTATGCGTTAGAGGGAGCAAGTGTTATAGCTATCTCATTCTATCGCATGGCTGCGTCCCTTGGAGTGGCCGGCGTTGGCCTATCGTGTAGAGGAGCCGTAAAACATATCATCCGAGGCAATTTATCGGTCCGAGCGTAGGCGAGGGCCGAAATAGGTCGAGGGTAAAATTGGCATTTATGACCGATTTATATTATGTACTTTGGTTTTCACTTCGATTGCGAGGAAATATACAGAAATATTAAATATTTAAGGTTATTTTACCGACTTTAAGACTGAGTCCGCGCAGGATGATTTAACATACTAGCTAGAGCATAAGCAAGTTTAAGCCGCGTTGAAAAATTTAACTTCGACGAAATAAGGACCACCCTTTCTGTACCTCTGGTTCAAAACGAGCAATAGGTAACTAAATTGCAGCCTGATTTTATCATTAACAGTTGACTATTTATCAGGGCCAACTATTTTTAAGTGTGAAATAAATCTAATTGCTTGTAATAAGGGCAAGTGTCCCTCGATAACCTGGATCGGTTATCGTCAGTTTCCGGAGCATAGGCGGCCACATCAAGCGTGACAAGTGATAAGTTATCGCTATAGGGGTCGACGGTGGTTAGAATGTTGGAATCTACTCGTATCTGTTGCACTATATTAATGCAGCCATAATGTGTTTGTAGTGTTTAGTTTTAAGTATATTTTTATAATATGTATGCTAGTTTTAAGGTATTTATGTATGGGCCACTAGTTGCCTGAAATAAAGATTTTCATTAATTCATTCATTCATATTGAGCTGTCGTTGTCTTAGTCTGTACTATTTGATGATAACCAAATTTGGATTTGCGAGTCACGCTCGCGCCCATGGTGTAATAGTTACATGAAAACCGGCCAAGTGCGAGTCCGACTCGCGCACGAAGGGTTCCGTACCATTTACGTAAAAAACGGCAAAAAAATCACGTTTATTGTATAAGAGATTTATTATATTCTGTTTTTAGTATTTGTTGTTATAGCGGCAACATAGGAGTCTTAGTGATTAGGGTCCCGTTTTTACCCCTTGGGTATGGAACCCTAAAAAACGCTTGTCAGGATGTCACCGTCGACGGATACGTCTGGGAAGACGGAGGACATCATCGTCATCATTTGATGATAGCACAGCACCGAACAGGAATAATAAATAACAGGTTATGATTTGTTATGGAATATGGATTTGATCAGTTACTGTCAAAAGTGACATTTCTCGTCGTCACGGATAATACTAGTCTAAAGAACAGAATAATTCTAACCAAATGTACATCGAGTGCATAAATACGTATACATTTCTTCACCTTAACCCATTGCAATAAGGTGAAAATATGTATACATATTTACGCACTCGACTGTAAGTGAGCTCTCAATTGAACAGTAATACTCAGGCGCCAGCCACTATGGCGCCCGTGCAGAAGTACACTTCAAGTGCATTAAAAACGCGTTGCATTGTATGGAAATATCGTTGTTCTTGAGTGCAATTCTATTGCGAAAGATTCGATGTTCTGTAGAATAATTATGTATTTACCAGTGGCGGCGCGTCAAACATATCCATAGGCAAGCCGGGGCTAATTTGGCTTACATATTTCCTTTACAACTCTGCTCAAACGTCCAAAAACAGGCAAGTCGGTGGGAATCGGCTTTTATGGACGCGCCGCCACTGGTATTTACTAACATGTAAGTACCTACCTATTCTTAAAAGCGTAAGAACTGAGTCGTTCAATTGTATACCTTGTACTTGTACAATATGTTCTACAATTAAAAGAGATTTCAAAATGAGTTACTGCTCTTAAGCAGGCCACTGACGAGCCTTCCAAATGGATGCCGTTACAATGGATTCTTCCAAAAGGACCTGCATCCTAATATTAAACATTGTACGTTTTTAGGGTTCCGTACCCAAAGGGTAAAACGGGACCCTATTACTAAGACCTCGCTGTCCGTCCGTCCGTCCGTCCGTCTGTCACCAGGCTGTATCTCACGAACCGTGATAGCCAGATAGTTGAAATTTTCACAGATGATGTATTTCTGCTGCCGCTATAACAACAAATACTAAAAACAGAATAAAATAAAGATTTAAATGGGGCTCCCATACAACAAACGTGATTTTTGACCAAAGTTAAGCAACGTCGGGAGTGGTCAGTACTTGGATGGGTGACCGTTTTTTTGTTTTGCTTTTTTTTGTTTTTTTTTTGCATTATGGTACGGAACCCTTCGTGCGCGAGTCCGACTCGCACTTGCCCGGTTTTTTGACATTCACAGACCGATTTTGGATTGCAGCCACACTCTTTGGACTGTTGGAAGGCTCGTCAGTGGCCACCTTTATGCTTATCGCGGTAGTACGCTTCTTGATACGTTGAAGAAGCC
Organism: Cydia fagiglandana; assembly: GCF_963556715.1. Classification (NCBI taxonomy): domain Eukaryota; kingdom Metazoa; phylum Arthropoda; class Insecta; order Lepidoptera; family Tortricidae; genus Cydia; species Cydia fagiglandana. The sequence continues at coordinate 2,642,448 of NC_085946.1, forward strand.
GCAAGAAAAGGATAGAAACGAACATAAATTGTAAACTGTGTCAGTACAATTACTTAGTAGAACGCGAGTAATGCGTTTAAATGTGACGCCAGTGACGCAAACTACGGCACAGAGGACTGAACTAAACAGAGGAACCGCTTTACACAACTGTAGTGTATGTACGCCTTTTCACATTGTCCGATATCGGATGTCGGACAAACATAAAATGTTTTCTCTGTATTTATTTATTAATTTAAGAAAACAATGCATGGGAAATCAGAAATCAGAAATTATTTATTTGCATTGATACAGTATGGGGATGTTACAATATGAAAACAACTTTAAGCCAAAAAACGGGGTGGGGGGCTTCATGCCTCAGGGCACTCTAATATGTATCTGTCATTTTGATAGAGGCCACCCTACATCCGATAAGTATTGGCCTTCCGATAATTTCAGATACTTGTATCGGACCCCTCGCCATTTAAGAACGAAACGAAATAAATTTAAGACGAAAGCGGACTGCCGCCCTGATACCGCCTTTCCATACAAACGTAGTCCCCATTTTCCTCTCAGGATATAGACATTATTGAAAATATTTTGACAAATTTGATGTATATGCCCCTGCGTTAGATATTGATCGAAATTTTTATTATTATAAGAATTTGGAGTATTTAAAATTTGTATATGTTTTGTTATTGGCTTCTAACTTTTATAATAATAAATTTGTTTTTCGCTCCTAACTCTTATAATAATAATTAAAAAATCGAAAAAAGTCAAACGAAGGGGCATGTCTAAGTATGGTAATCAATAAGCTATCAAAGGTGTAACAATCCAGAGAGGAAAATGAAGACTACGTTTGTACCAAAGATTGGCTTGTACGGGCACTTGGTTGTCCCATTTCCTCTTAAGAGGGCGTAGAGGAGGGTAAATTTTCAGATTCTGTCAAATTACCCCATTTCACACACAAACGCAGCTCACGCACACTACCTCAATTTACTGGGACAGGTCAGTGACCCCTAATGTTTTTTTAAAGGTGCTGTTTCGAGTTTAGTGTTAACTACTAACCTTCTTTGAGGAATTCAAACTGTCACAGCTTTCCTTTGTGAGAAGACAGAGAAAAAACACTTTTTTATATATAGCTTTCCTTGTTTGTTCATGTCATGTCATAGGTAAGTGACGTATTAGGTAATTAATTATTTTCGTTGTTGACTTTTGTATTAAGATAGGTTCAAAACGGCGACGCTCTTAACTGTCCATCGGTGGACCTTATGCCTTTTGTAATAAGGTTTACGGACTGTCAGTTAACAGTGTTGTAGTGGGCAATGGTAGGTATGCGGTTTGTAGACAGACCGAATTAAACCTAGGAGTTTTATTATTAAAGATATAAGAAATCATCTATTTTACCTACTCGAAAAAAGTGGACTATATCTAAAATTATCCCTTTATTACTTATAGGTCTTGTAACATATTTTTTTACAACTAAAGACGCTTATTATATTTCACTTATAACTTAATTTTTAAAGCTCTGTTAACAATAAAGCTTTAAAAACATCTAATAAAATTCAGGTACTACACTTATACTTTTGTAAGTCAGTAAGTGATGCTTACTTAAAACATATTGGAAAATCAAATAACTCATAATTACCTATATTAAAATATTTAAATTTACTATTTCATCTCATTTCATCCCAATCCGCATTGGGCTAGCGTGATAGCCCAAGCCCTCTCGCGCATGTGAGGAGGCCTGTGCTCAGCAGTGGGACGTATATAGGCCTAAATGATGATGATAATTTCATCTCATACGTTCAATAAGGTCCAGGACCGGGCCTTGTCACCCGCACTGACAGAGGGCCTTTTTAGCCCTACATAATATTAAAGAACTGTGTCCCGGATAGTATGGGTTCTGGTCCATGACGCGTCCTGAAGTAACTTCAATACAGTGTGTAATCGTTAAGTGTAGCCAGGCTATAATTCCGTAAATATAACAGATATCAGAAAACTTCAAGTTGATATCAAAAGTGCATTACCCAATGAGTAAAATTACATTTATAACTTTTTTTAGATAAAGTAGAAATATCTCAAACATTAACTTCAAACCCTCCCATACATTTAGTACGACGACTCACCCCTCAAAGAACGTCGGTGTCGTAAGAGACAAAACTTCTTGAGATTCATTATTTGCTATAGTAAACTGTAATAAAATAATAAAACTACCGTTTATTAAATAATACATCCAACATTTCTTTTTAAAGGAAGTACATTTTTTGTTTACAGTAGTTTCTCGAAATGACGCCCTTCTTGTGCGATACATTGACGGGCCCCCTTAAATATTTCTAAATGAACTTTGCGGTGTAGTTAAAAAATCAATGTTGGATTTATTATTTCATAAACGGTAGTTTTATTATTTTATTACAGTTTACTATCGCAAATAATGAATCTCAAGAAGTTTTGTCTCTTACGACACCGACATTCTTTGAGGGGTGAGTCGTCGTACTAAATGTATGGGAGGGTTTAAAGTTAATGTTTGGGATATTTCTGCTTTTATTAAAAAAATATATTAATGTATTTTACTCATTGGATTACGCGCTCTCAATATCAATTCGAAATTTTCTGATATCTGTTATATTTACGGAATTATAGCCTGACTACACTTAACGATTACACCCTGTATATCATTAGATAGTTCATAGCCTATATCGATAGAATATATCGTTCTTATGAGCGTATTTGGTGAGCATACCTTATTAGTAAAAAAGTCTACTGCTTTATAATAGGGTGGCACTGGTGGCAGAAACTCATTTCATTTGTAAAATTATCACCTGTAATTTATCTGTAAAATATAAAAACATTGTATTCACACTTTTCAAATGCCAGATGATTATTTTATTTAATTTTATTTCAATATTTAATGTTTGACTTGCCACGTGCGGTGCCACAATTATTATTCAGAAAAAATATATGAGTGCCTATTTTAAAGTGATACTTTTTAGAATGGAGAATAAATGAGCAAAATTTAACAATTTTTTTATTTAGTACAAATCACCACACTGTGATTGTAAAAAAATACATATAACATTCATTTATTGTGCAAAAATCAGTTTATTTGTATGAATCGTTATACATACCTATAACGATTATTTAAAAACTGAATTCCTCGTCCCTAGATTATACAAAAATGATATATAACTTGCCCTAGTTGCTAAGAGCATGAAGAAATATAGCATAGATTGGACCGGGGAGCCGACCATTTCCCCTCTTCCCTTATTTTTGGTATACGGTACGATCTCGTTGCTACCGGGCCTTATCAGCCCATTATTTGGTAATAACGGTATGCAAGGCATCTAACACAACTAATAAAACCTCCATGAACATAAATGGGTGACATATTTTATAAGATTTGACAGTATCCAAGAAGAATCTTCAGATTCAGAATCATTAAACGGCAATTAAGCCACTAGTATTGGGTTGCCTATAATAATTTTTCTGTGAATGTACTCGTAAACCTCTACCCGTTAGTATGCGATTCATTAATGGACGCACCATGGCCCAAATCGGGACACAATTCTTTAACACGTAATGTTAATAATCAGTGAACATTATTAATTACGCTCAAATGCTTAAGTTTCAGTACAGGTAAAAGTACATATGAGCTGTACTTTTAATTGTTAGTACAATCGGCATCAAATAGATAGTGACGGCCAAAGTGACCAAATATAGTTATAGGATCTAAATGTGAACGAATAAGGTCAGGTGAGGCATATAAGGCCCACCTTTATATTAACTGAAATAGTTTTATTAATAATCAGGATATTATGACCAAACCAATTCAATATATATTTCTCATTTGTTCATGTTTCTTACACTGTTACTGTTACTGTTACCGACACAAACACCAGAGAGGAGGAGATCAAAATACGCATCCAAAACGCCCTGCGGTGCAGTGCAGCCCTCCACAAAGTGTTGGTGTCCGGGCTTCTCAGCAAACATACAAAGTTACGGATATATAAAACCGTTATACGGCCTATCCTAATGTATGGCTGTGAGGCCTGGTCCCTAACACTAAAAGAAGAAGGTCAGCTCCTGGTAGCAGAGAGAAAAGTTTATCGCAAGATCCTGGGACCTATTCAGAGAGATGACGGCACCTGGAGGATCTGGAAAAATGCCGAGATCGAGGAGTTAGTGGCCGAACCCAATATCATCGGCGAAACGAAAGCGCACAGACTTCGCTGGTTCGGTCACCTACTCTGAATGGGAGAGGATCGGGCTGTCAAGAAGGCGTTCTTGGGACGACCGACTGGTAGCCGTCCGGTGGGTCGGCTCAGGTATCGCTGGGAAGACAGTGTGGCGGCGGATCTACTTCAGCTTCGCGTCAGTAACTGGCAGGAAGTTGCGCAGGATCGGGACAGGTGGCACGCTCTCGTTTCGGAGGCCAATACTCTCTTTGGATCGCTGAGCCAAAATAGTTAGTTAGTTAGTTCATGTTTCTTAATATACCAAAATATAGTCCGTTTTTTTTAGCATTAGAAAGAACTTCGCAGAAGTTCGCTTGTGGTTCTAAATCTGGCACTTTTAGCGGTAACAATTTGAAGTAATTTATATGTATTGACCATGCTACATTAGATAATTCAATAATTATTAACAATTAACGAGTCTGATAAAAACTGCACGCTTGCTTCTGCGGAGTTCTTTCTAATGCTAAAAAAAACGAACTTTAGTTATAAAAATATTCCGGCGCTTTTGAAAAATCCGTTTTATAAAAAAAACATACCATGTTGGTTCGGAACCGGGCCTTGTTACTGGCACTGACAGTGGGCCTTCTTACAATTAGTCATAGTACAAGTTCAAGAATAACAGAAAATACTACCGGGCCTTATTAGCTTTTATCATGAATTAATTTCATCTTAATTTTAAAATGGTCTATAGTAAAATACGGCCTACATGAGTCATGGAAAAACAAATTGTATTTTATTTAGTACCTATATGTTGTTCAAAATCTTCAGTAAGCTAACTTATAAGAGTCTATCTATTATAATTAATCTAGATTGACAGTTTACTTAGCAAATTGTACTTTTACCTTTAGGTTTTATGTCGGAAATATTTCACCCAATTTGTACTGAAACATAAGCATTTGAGCGTAATTAATGATGTTTACTGATTGTTAATCTTAAATATACCTATTATGTAGGGCACTTAAATTATTTTAGCGGACCAAGCGGATGTGTATGTTTGTGGACCACTTTTTTATTTAAATAATTAAATTGTAATTCATTCAAAAAAAGTTATTACAATTAGGGATTTAGATACCTCACCTACCTTATTACAAAGCATTACAAAAATGTCCAAAGGCCAAAGCCACGCCGATAAGACATAAGACCTCATAAACGACTTCATAAATATAAACGTTCACTGAAAAAAACCAAATTCATTTCTGATAATTTTATTTCGTTACTGAGTTATCGTTTTGCACCGAATATCAATGAAATAAAAGCACGTTGTTGTTTGATAGATACATTTATATAAACATCGTCACATGAAACCAATATAGGTACTCGTAAACCACTGCGATGCTATTGGCTTTAAATATCGTTCTTTCAACTGATGATATAGCCACAAAAACCCGCTGAAACTGCAGGTCGAGTCTTGATTTCAATTTCTTGATGATATATCATTGCATTAACTTTCAAAGCACATGATAGCTCTTAGAATAGCAACAAAACTGGTTGAAACTAAGAATTTTATTGCTGAAATTATGTGAACAACATTGCTTCGTCTTCATAAATAAAATTTTAATAGTTTATATTGTTTAGGCTAAAATGTGAAGAATTTTGTTGATAAATTGTTTATCTAGTATATTGACATTATATGTCATATATGTTTTTAAAATGACGTAATATGAATACCAGCACAATGAAAATTTATTCCAATAAGAAATAACAAATCTTCAAACTTTTTTCATTTTAAGTGAATTAGGAAGAAGCTAATTACAGCAATTTGGTTGTATTAATATATTTTATTAAATAATTTGTCATATTTTTTAAGTATTATGACTTGTGAATAAAAAGAAATCGAAATTTTAATGACTCTAGATCTCCGTGTGACGTTATTTATTTACCCTATTTATTTTGAACACAGTTTTTCACTGGTATCATCATTCGTATACGGACATGAATTTCTGTCAATATATATGCCAAATCGAAATGTGAAATTGGGAGAAAGAAGTACGCGTCCGCTTCCAACGGCCCACAGCGGGCATCTGAGGAGAAGGAGAATTTGACAGATATGGCGGATGTATGGAAATTATACGAAAGTTTACGTTTACGATTGAATTTCTCTGTTGCCTTTAAGAGGAAAAATAGGAAAAGCCTGATTCGTTGTAGTCCAGTTATCTGGCTTTCGAAATCACTCGATTTTATAGCATGAGCATCGATTTTTTTATACAAATTTTACTAAACGCTGACACTCGTTCATCACGTTTTAGATACAAGTTTGCATAAGTGTATTTATTATATTGTAAAACATTTCAGATTTTCAAGGGTGATTCGTTGTAAACACACTCTTTGGGATAATAATGACATTTATTATAATTTTTTTTATCAAGAGATGTGAACGCTAGCGACTAAACGGTGACTGCCTTTTTCGCTGATTTTGCTCGATGCAGTCTTAACGCATTTATTGTGGTTGTGTGAATTTTCACAGAACGTTTGCCACCGAATATTATACTCATACTTACTCTGTCCAGTTTAGTTATCTGTGACCTAAGGGTGAAAGATGCAAATTTACGATAATGTCCGTCTAACGGTTACTCGAGCCAAGGGTTTATTGGAAGAATTTATATTAGTTTTTTGATCTAAACTTTTCGTCTGAATTGGAAAATGGAAATGGAAAACTTTTTGGTCACTTGAGATGTGGATAATGTTATTGAGAACTTTTTTGATAGTCCTGATGTAAGTCTATAAATATATCATCGATTTGAATCTTAACACATTCACTGTCCCAATCTGAATTGTCAACCTTACGGCTCTGTACCTAATAGGGGCTTCCCGTGACCCATACACGGGACAGTGAACGTATTAACCATGAATTATTCATACGTAATTTTGACTTATCTATAATGAAGAAGTTATCTTTTTACAAATAAAGTTCATCAGAATCCAGTCATATCAATATCAGCACTGAAATATCAGATTTAAAGATATAGACAGAAAAAATTTACCTACAAATTACGCACCGCCTCTTTTTTTGATTAGAAGTCCGTTCAAAGAATAGCATTTAGTAAGAGATTTTTTTATATGTTCTATTTTCTTAAAATAGTAAAATACCCTGCAATATTGTAACAGCTTTGTACGAAATGCAATATCACTTCGCATGCTCCGTTTACACGAGTTTTTCAGCTGTCGCCCGCACTTGCTCGCTTCGATTTGTACCAAAACAATAGCGTTGAAAATTGTTGCTCAAACATTTTCATTGCAACCCTTTCGCAAACTCGTATCTTACACTTTTTACTACTTTAAAATTGAACCTTGGTGGAACTGTAATAGAGTTTAAAATTCAAGTGGTAATGTAAGGAAGATAAATGTGTTTTTGAGTAAGTAGGTTGAGATAAATGTAGGATTCTAGTAGTGTTGGTTGACCGTCTGGGTTGGGATTTGTTTTGTCTAAAATGCTCGAGAGTGTTGAGAAATAGGATTAAGTGAATACCGTGGGTGTTTCTATAAATGTAATGCAGTGTACCGAGGGGAATGGAAGAAGGGACTTTGGAAATATAATGGTAAGAGGTAAAGACGATACTTCGAAACTAGTTTGGAAATATGTCAAAAATAAATTGTACCTACCTACAATTTTTCTACTGTACAATAGGTACATAATATCTGGTTTTGCGAGAGGTTACTGATATCGTAGACTTTTTTTTCCAAATTGAATGAAACTTTATTTAATTTATTAAAACTACTCTGTACAAAAGATTTTAAAACTAAACTGAAATTTTACTACGTAAAGTAAAACTACTTAAAAATTAAACTAATACTTATAATAGTTATAGTTAAAAGCATATTTATATCGTCACTACCTTCGAGCAACACCGGCTTCCGACACGTCGGAAGGGAGGGGCCCAAGCGATATCTCACCGTACAAATCATTCTGCCATTTTTCGCGGGGGGAAGGTGCACACAGTCGCACTTCTCACACACTTACATACAAAATCCAATCAAAGGCCCTACCGCGAACCACGTTCGACGTGTTGCCTCTCTATGGCACTTGTAAATTCATACGTAAGTGTGACAGGGAGGCAACACGTCGAACGTGGTTTGCGGTAGGCCCTCTGTAATGACGACACAAATACATAGAAAATGACACACGTCAAAGACAAATCTTGCAAACCTCGATCTCTTTTTGTGTACGGACGAGTGACTAGTGTCACAACACGTACACTAACACATTTTCTTTGAAGTATGTCATTGTATTCTGAGAGATGGGAAGTCGGATTTGTCGCTCGACCGATCCGCAATTTGTACTGAGCGAGTAAAATCGATAAATCCAACAATTACTTGAGACTAAAATATAATAATTGTATTTAAATGTAATTAAACGTATGATATGTAAAAAAAAATATTACATGTGAAATGTAACACTTTCTTTTTGTAAATTTGATGTCCCCGACCTCTTTTTATAACAAAAAACCGAGCAAACAGGCATTTTTGTGCAGCAGTGTTCACGCGCGCGTCTGGACTCAGTCTAGTGAAAAATCCAAGTGCAACTAGTTTTATCTAGATTTTATTGACGCGCTAATCTTGTACCTCGGCAGAGGGGAAATAGTGCGAATGCCGCCTCCCTTCCGTGTTGCTCGAAGGTCACTACGCTTATAAATTCCGAAATGAAATGAAGCCCTGGAAACTCTAATTAGGTACACAAGGTTGTATTTCCTGAAAATTTGACAGCCCACATAGTGGAAATTACATGCGTAACGTCAATATGTCATCCAATTGTTATTTTGACTGTCGGCCCCGATAAGGGTTAATACAGGGGCTATCAAAATATTGACGATGACAAATTGATTTTATGTGTATTCACTGAATTCACTTAATGTTGGTATTGATGGTGTGAAATGAAAACACTGTTTTTGTAAAAAAAAAATTCATTATTTTTTTTAATTTACGGCCTTCGAGAATGGAAGGTTTGAATCATGAGTAATGGATGTTTTCTATGTGATTTTAGTTATTTACGATACAAGTGCGGAAAAGAGGAAGTTCGAAACTAGTGGCGATAAACTAAAACAACACCGAAGGGAGTGTTTTAAATTGACACGAGTTGCGAATTACCTTTTCGCACGTGTATCGTACATCGTTTTACAGTAAATATGGCCCTTTAACCTTTTGACATACACACGGAAAGTGCTCTTTCCCGCACTAGTGCGGAAAAGTAGGACCATATGTGCGTTATGTACTGTAAAATATATTTATTTATCTATTTTCAGTAGTTATGACTTTGCTATGCCCTAATATCTTAACTTCGTACTTAGTTAGTTAAAAATATAGTGTGCGAATATTATATGCACACACATATATATCATCAGTATCATCACTGTAGGGTTCGTGTTGTAAAATAACGTTCATCGTTCGGTTACAGTGTTTGTATCTAGATGTCGCTAGTGTAAGCTACAAGGGATCGCCGGTTAATCCTTCCTCGACCCTACTTAGGCTTGGTTTACATTGGGTCATTCACGGGCGTTCGCGCTGTTGTTGACAACTTGTTGTTAGGAGTTACAGGCGTTGAAGGGGGTTCGAATCCCCGGCTTGCACAGTCGCTATCAGATCAGATATATCGGTGCGGCCGAGGTACTCAAAAATATCTGAACACGCACTCAAACGCCTTGACAATAGAGGCTTGTTCAGATATTTGTTTTCAATATTAAAATGGTTGTAAATATTAAACTTTTTTTTGCGTTCCTCTAAATTTGTCCGTGAGTGTACGAGTATATTATCGTACATATATTTTTATTGCTTGGCTAAAATAATTTATTTTGTAAAAGAACTGTTTCAGTAACGTGACATTACAGACAATATGACGGACTGACATTACAGACAGGTTCTTGCTCAGTGTAATCGAAGCTTTACTCCGTCGCTTGCAGGCGGCGCTTGTTCGACACGTTGCTCGGATGGCTTGGCGAATACCCATGATTTATCTACTGTATTTAAAATATGTTTTATTTCTCGGGAGAATATTAGTGGAAAAACTGTGGGTAATGTAGCTGTAAAAAAGCAATTTATGTGTCAACAACTTCAAGTGTTTTATACAGTTGAAATGTTGTTGTAAAAGTATTATTTGTTTGTATCTTATCACGGAACAATGGTGTTCTGGACCTTTGGGAGGCGTGCGCGGAGCCGAAGCCAACACGTAGAAGCCCTTTTGACACTTTAATGGTAAGGGGCACACCGAGCGGATGCTGCCCTTGCCCGTGTCGTGGGACGCACGCAGAGGCAGCACACGCCAGGGTGTAAGGTCTATTGGGAGTTGATGGAATCTAAAGATAAGTAGGCTATTTGGCCAATAGCCTACTTATCTGTATCCATCAGGATTAAATACTGGGCTATGGGATATAAAACCGGATTGTGTTTAAAACTAAAAAATAATGCCAATAAGGGGTGCTTGTCAAGTCATAAAAGGAAATCACTACTCTTTCTTACGTCAGTATTATCACACCAAATATAATGATATTATATTACTATAGTTAGGTTATACTCATATATAAGGAGCACAAAAAATACTTCCATATTGATTTATATATCTACGAAGAAATCTGTTATTTTTGATTAATTTTCGCATTCCATTCATCTTTGTCACACTCGTTGTTAAACATAAGCTTAATTGTCTCTTTCTCTTTCGGTACCTACGCAGGAGCTCATTAATTAGCATGTGCACATTTCTCGCTTGCCTGAGCGCGACTAAAGGCAACTTGTACAATTTGTCACAAGGTGCTGAGTGCTTCAATTTTGGAACGCGTATAACCTATCTTTATATATAAGATCATAGACCAAGGGGTTAATAATAAGGGTAAATAAGGGTAAATTTTATCTGTTACCTCTGTTATGGCTCCTCTACACGATGGGCCAACGCCGGCCACTCCAAGGGACGCAGCCATGCGGTAGAATGAGATAGCAATATCACTTTCTCCCTCTAACGCATAAATGCGTCCCTTGGAGTGTCCGGCGTTGGCCCATCGTGTAGAGGAGCCCTTACTGGCAAAATTGGTGTACCGGGCCATATACTTGTACACCAATTATCTGTCATTCATAGACATAATACAATCTCAGTTAAATATTTACTACTAACAAGCCCCATTAACCATTAACATCCAGATCCATGCCCTAAGAAATAAAAATTCACTCGACCTTTAAATCTGTACTGATAAAAATATAATTGCTCCCGAACATTCAACTATCAAATCTATCATTGAAGACTTACGGTTCAAAATAGATCGTAATGAAAGTAACCCTTTAAACATTCCTATGACAAACGATCTTTCCTATCATTCAAATATGAATTCTAACACATTGGAAATAAGGTTACATTCTTTAAAATAGAAGTATCTCGACGGGAGTACTTTTATGGAGCGTTTAAACTAGTACCCAGCGTATACGTTGGTAATTAATTGATGTTGTTTAGTAATTAAAACTGATTTTAGTGTACTAATGACGGAAGATCATGGTTTTATGATCTCGGAAGCTGTATGGGTGTGTTGAAACAAGTATGGGACTAGTTATTATTTATTGAGACAGAAATACGTTTTTAATTATTAAGTATGGCCCTAGCGTTTTTAGGTATAGCTTAATTGAAAAATTTAAACCCTAATTTTAAGTTTAGTAATAATGATACTAACCTCGATGGACTTTCCGAAATAAATTGTATATAAATTGCATATAATATGTCCCCACGTTAAGGGCTGCGACACTAGGGTTAGACCGAGAAAAGTCTGCAGCGATTTTGTAAACACTCGTAGTGCAAGTGTTAACGTCAAAATTCTATGATATTATGACGTATAAATAACACGTGCACTGCGTGTGCTATCAAAATCGCTGCAGACTTTTCTTGGTCTGACTCTATCACTATACTTTGGCATCTGTTGTTTTGTTACAGGTAATTTCAATATGCATACGACCAAGTCAAATCATCATAAATTGTTAAGTACAGTCGCCATCAGATATATCGGAGCGGTCAAGGCTCTCACAAATATCAGAACACGCCTCTATTGTCAAGGCGTTAGAGTGTATGTTCAGATATTGTGAACACCTTGGCCGCTCCTATATATCTGATAGCGACTGTACATAATACCCGACCATCATAATTAGGTTATAAATCATGAATAATGTTATGATTGATCGTCGAAATAACGTGTCATACATTCACATTAAACCAAGTTATTACCAATCGAACATTTTACAAATGTCACACAATATCCGTATAAATTACACATTACCTCCCCGTTGTAGTTTCGATTCGGGCCACGAATCTCCTGTGTCCGGAATAGTGATGTGCTATATCGAGATTTTGTCCCATATCGATAAATTCCCGGTAACTTGCTCGGTAAGATTCTGCGGTCAAATAAAAATTAGGTTAGGTGCGGTTTCATAGTACAGTCAAGGTTAAATATCGGCACGAACAAAATACCAAAAATAAGTACATTATTACCTTAACGTAATACGGGCAATAAGGTCGTGTACACATATTTTTGGCACTTTTCCGTGTCGATATTTAATACCTTGACTGCACCTTTAATCCTATGTACAGCCAGCAAAACAGCACTATTGTATGCACAGTCATCACACGGGATTGTTTTGCCATTTAGGGTTCTTACTAAATTGGAAATTCTATAGCGTAATAAGTATTGAACAACCAATTTAGTTAGGACCCTAAATGGCACAACAATCGCGGAGCGTGATGGTAAAAAAAAAACCGGGCAAGTGCGAGTCGGACTCGCGCACGAAGGGTTCCGTACCATAATACAAAAAAAAAGCAAAAAAAAAAACGGTCACCCATCCAAGTACTGACCACTCCCGACGTTGCTTAACTTTGATCAAAAATCACGTTTGTTGTATGGGAGCCCCATTTAAATCTTTATTTTATTCTGTTTTTAGTATTTGTTGTTATAGCGGCAACAGAAATACATCATCTGTGAAAATTTCAACTGTCTAGCTATCACGGTTCGTGAGATACAGCCTGGTGACAGACGGACGGACGGACGGACGGACGGACGGACAGCGAAGTCTTAGTAATAGGGTCCCGTTTTACCCTTTGGGTACGGAACCCTAATTATGCATGGGTGCTAAGCAAATAGGTTTGCTAGCTGTAGGTACATTCAGTGTTCGCTTGCTAGTGGAAAATAACTCATAAAACCTCAGAAAATCTTTCCAGTTGGTAATTTACTCGTCAGGAATATTTTCGGGACCGGGAATTTTCTGTGAATTTCCCGGATGTGCCTCTGGGCACATCACTATCCGAATGACTCTAGCATCGGAATTAGGTTTATGCTGATGTTGATTGTGCCGGGATTGCATCCTATTGGTTCTCATATTAGGTTATCTGGTTATTTGACTGTGGTCGTAGGTGTGACCTGGTTGCTTGCATAATAACAAATGAATAATATTCCTAGTGCATACTCGGGTGGCACACAGGAAATGCTAGTTCAGTACGGATATGATCGTCGTTCTTGTCTACGTGACAGCGTGATAAAACGGTATCCGTCCCTTTCTATCCTATGGTGTTAAAAAGTGACAGTTATATTATCCCGTGGATAAAGATGGATAAAGCCATCCATAATACGCCGGCAGAACCCGTTAGGTTTGCTAAATAAATATCCCATCAAAAACATAAATGTAAAAAAGGAGAGCCAAGTTCAATATAAAAATTATGCTTGGCTGTGGGGTTCGCCGCAAAAAGAATGGAGATCTAAATGAGTGCCAAGTTCTATAACAAGTATTAAACTCTATTTCTTTGCTTTATTGGATACCTATAACAATTGCTGTTATTTAAAAAAAATGTGAGATCTTAAAGTAGGTTAGATTTGACTTGGCCAGTTTTCATTACATCAGTCATTTTATAAAGTTATTCAACATATATATTTTGTAATTCTGATAAAAACTGGCCAAGCCAAATCTAACCTACTTTAAGATCTCACATTTTTTTTAAATAACAGCAATTGTTATAGGTATCCAATAAAGCAAAGAAATAGAGTTTAATACTTGTTATAGAACTTGGCACTCATTTAGATCTCCATTCTTTTTGCGGCGAACCCCACAGCCAAGCATAATTTTTATATTGAACTTGGCTCTCCTTTTTTACATTTATGTTTTTGATGGGATATCAATACTTTTTGTAAAGAAAACTAGGCAGGTATTGAGATTTTATGTCTTTTCTTGTGTTTCCGCTGCATGTTTTTTACTTCTGTTCTTTGTATTAATTATGTGGTGCCGCGCGCCGCCAACGACACACCGTTGGCCGGTTGGTTAGCGCGTATTACAGGTTTTTTGTATGAAAACCCCCCCTATTTTTAACTTTTTTTATTTTTAGATTTTTCCTACGCTTACACACAATTACCGAGCTGGATTCCAAATTTCATCCTTCTAGGTCATCTGGAAGTAGGTTAGGTTTAGGTACTTATATCAGTCCCAATAAAAAATGTTTTTTTTGTATGGGGACCCTCCCTATTTTTTAATTTTTTTTTTATTTTTAGATTTTTTCCTACGTTTACACACAATAACCGAGCTGGATTCCAAATTTCATCCTTCTAGGTCATCTGGAAGTAGGTTAGCAATAAAAAATGGTTTTTTTGTATGGGGACCCCCCCTATTTTTAAACTTTATTTTATTTTTAGATTTTTTCCTACGGTTACACACAATAACCGAGCTGGATTCCAAATTTCATCCTTCTAGGTCATCTGGAAGTAGGTTAGGTTTAGGTACTTATATGTCAGTCCCAATAAAAAGTGTTTGTTTTGTATGGGGACCCCCCCTATTTTTTAACTTTATTTTATTTTTAGATTTTTTCCTACGGTTACACACAATAACCAAGCTGGATTCCAAATTTCATCCTTCTAGGTCATCTGGAAGTAGGTTAGGTTTAGGTACTATAAGTCATAAGTCAGTCTTAAAATTTACGACTTTTTGACCTTCATGCCTTTATAACCGTTTGAGCTAGCTTCATGAAATTTGGGCTTCTAGATATCCTTATGGATATAATTAAACACACGTAGTTTTATGTGTTTACGTCAAAGATGTTTTGAGTTATAGAAGGGTCAAAAGTGGCACCAAGTGGTTCGTGTAATATTACACTCGGCGCTGGCTAGCCAGTTCCTTTGCTTGAACTTGGCTTGACACGCTGCCGCGTGTCTAGATTAAGGTGAAGCGGTGTAAGAAAGATAATAGTTTATTTTGCTCGGGGCAAGAAACAGTAGTATGGGGATTCAAGTCTAATAGGTACTTTTGGGTTATTTCGACTCAGAATCACGAGGACTGTTAAGTAAATAAAATAAAAAAAGGGTTGCCAGTTTTTCATACAAACTTTGGGTGCTAGTTTTGCGACGGTCTATTACAAAATGTACCTATATGAAAATGCGTCACAAACATTTTTTTCGGACCCATTATTATCATTTTTATATCGACAGCTAGTCCTCATCATTCTGAGTAGAAATAACCCAAAAGTTGATAGTTAAAAAAAAAGTGAATGGTATACTTTGTTCCTTATATAAAATGCCAATATTCACAGCAACAGTACAGATTTTTACTGTGTTTGTGTGGGTTGAGTCTAGAAGATTTGTTTACGCGTGTGAGTGTAGGAAGACTCTGGGAGGGATGCAAATTATAAATATTACTACGATTTTGTCTTCCAAGGTATCCCAGACAATAAAATTGTACTTTGAAAAATTATCAGTTTGACACGGCAACGTCAAGGCTGTGTATTATATTAAGCTCTAATGACCCACCAGACAATGCCGGGCCTAATAGCCCCAATCTAGGCCTAAGTGTGTCAACGTAATGCACCTATTATAGTAGTCACGTATACTGTTGTTTTCGTCGACGCCATTTTATACTTGGTAATTTGACAAGATTCTTATGAGGTAGGGAAAGTGTGTTGTGTAAGTTTTTTTTTGTTTTAAATAAATTAAAAAATGTAGTACTAGATTTTTTAGACGAAGAACAAATTTTGTTGGTATGGTATTCCGGCTGGTCCAGAGATGCTGGGTGTGGCGCATTCTTCTTCTTCTCTTCTTTCTTAGAGGTACATTCAGCAACTGACGATTTAATTATTTCTAAACGTTTCGCAGAAAACTAATCGAGCGAATTATTTTATCTTTTCATCGATCGATCTTCAAATATTTATAAATAGGCAACTGAATCAATTTTTTCATGTGAAATACTAGTTTAATAACAAGACAATAGTTATTTACAGTAGGTACATAATATATGGTCCTATTTTCCCGCACTAGTGATGCGTGAAATAGTACTTTTCGTGCGTAAATGTCAAAAGTTTAAAGGGCCATATGTACTGTAACTGTAACACGTTGCACGATACACGTGCAAATAGGTAATTCGCAACTCGTGTCGATTTAAAACACTCCCTTCGAATTTCCTCTTTTCCGGACTTGTATCGTAAATAATAAAACTCTACAGTTACTAAAGAAGTTTAAAGAATAAGTCGAAGACCTAGGACCGGACATGGAGCGAAGTGTCCGAAAACGGATAGGATCCGCGCCCGTGGGCAATAACGGCGGTTCTTTGTTATATCATCGAGATTGTATCGGCTGTCGGTGTCGCGTGGTGCAAGTTATAAGAGCCATCGTACTAACCTTACGGCTCGCTCACGACATTGCGCGGCGGCGGCAGCAGCGAGAAACCGCCATAAGGTGGGAGCTCACAGCAATCCGACCTTACTTATGCGATTATCACACTAATGCACCGCACGCCATCCGGTGTAAACGAGACAGCACTATGCACGGATATAGCGATGCCCCGCAGGCACAGTCGCACACTGGAGCGTTGTGCAAATCCGCGTCCAACGTGAAAAACCGCAATGTGTAATTAATGCAATAGCAATCAAGTTAAATAATATTCATATTATTAATAAATAAATAATATTAGTAAGTAATAATAATATTAAGTCTTCAGAATTAGAGGATATGGAGCGAAGTGTGCGAAAACGGATAGGATCCACACCCGTGGGAAGTAATGGCCATTATTTTGTTATATCATCGAGATTGTATCGGCTATTCCCTCTCGTTGTTATTTAGCCACGCCGTATCCTCTATTTCTTAGATTACGAGGTGTCCGCCTCCGCCCCCGCTTCCACCTGTCGCTCGCGCTCTCTCAATGTCGTGCCGTATTATTAAACCACCGTCGTTGGCTGTAAATTATGCAGTTTGTATTCACCATCCATTTTACATGCTGCGGTTGAGGCTGTCATTAACTTCAGTCATCTATTACACGTTTTTTCTTGTCCACGGTAAAGAGTCTGTTACTACGGATGTGCCGCTGGGTAAAATTCCAAAATTGCGAAATTTAAACAAAGGAAAATTTCGGAAACATCGTATTTTTGTATGGAGCTTGAGCTTTTTCATTTTCTTAATAGAACTTTCATTAGAATTTTAGAGAAATTTTCCAGATCATTTCCAATTTTATGGAATTTTTCCGTATCTTGCACATCTCAATCGGTTACTATCTGCCTCTCGCGTTGTCATGACGAATACATTATTTCTTAAGGGCCCCACTGATTACCAGTCCGCCGGACGATATCGGCCTGTCAGTTAAAAGCAAAATGTGACAGCACCGGACAACTCACAGACTGATATCGTCCGGCGAACTGGTAATCTGTGGGACCCTTTAGGTCGTTTCTCAAAAAGTTGGCACCGCCACCTGTAAATAGGTTTATGTTAGAACTTTTTTTTCGTTATGTACTATTTTTATATATAAAAAATTAATACATATTTAGAGAGACTTTTTACACAGAGGCCTAATACTTTGAAAAAAAATTAATAAATATTGATTACAAAAAAAAATATTGTAACTACGTTTATCCGTTAACCTGCCGTGTCCCAACGCGAGGTACTGATGTTCCGAGCTATGAAAACCACACAGAATATTAACTTAATTTAACGGCATTACCGTATTTTATTAACATATATCCTTAAGTTTTAAAGTATTACTATCGCATAACAATATTATACTTATATTTTAAGTTATTCGGCTTCAAAGTTTGTCCAAGGCAATTCTTAACAGTCACCTGGCGCGTCACATTCACGACGATTGTATAACCCCCACCGCACCTTTCCCGTCTCACTCCGCACGAGCTGAAGCCGTCACTCATCAGCTATCACCTGGTAGGACGAAGACGTGGTTATTGTGCTTCGCAAATAAAACACAAACGACAAAGTATCGGAAATTGGAGTTTGTAATGGGTAAGTACTCTTTATCCTGGAGTCGATATCTTGCTAATTATGTAACCTATCGCATTACTATCAAGATATGTAACGTAAACAATAGTTTAGTTTTATATGCCTAAGTATGGAGTTCATCAAGCTAATACATTTTGTGTATTCGCGATATAACTGCCATTTTCCCCATCACCTGCATATCGTCCACCTGGCTAAAACTGCCAGGTGGATGAGATTTTGCGGCAGGTTAATGTCACTGATACCGCAACTAATACTCGTAACTATATAATTATATAGCGGTTATATCGCTTTTGTGTGTTAATTTAGGAATAAAAACTATCCTGTCTGTTAAAACTGCATATTATTGAAATTTTTGTACTTTTGTCTTAAGTCTCGTTAACCTGTCCAAAAAAGTCAGGTGAATGATGCAATGGCAGGTGAACGAAGCGTCCTTCACCTGCCATATGACAGGTGATCGATAATTATTTAAAATCCACGTTACATATACTCAAACTAGATTTGTGACGTCCCACGGGAAAAGGTACTTTATGAGGGTTTTTAGTTTTAGACATATATTAAAATGTTTTGTAAAAAGTATAAGTATATGCAGATTAGTCCCGTTCTTGTCAAAACCCAGTTCTGATGATGGGATCTATGAAGAATCGAGGGAACTCCTCAAATCTTAAAGGCATACATATAGTGATTTTTGTGTTTTTATTTACAAATCAAGCATATACATTCACAAAAGTGACATTGGATGAAGTGGAACTGCTGATGAAGATCAGAACGGAACTCTTCAACGATGCATAGTTCACGTTTGGCGATTTGTCCTCTTCGTTATGTTTGTTAAGCAAGATAAGTTTATAAGCTGCATTTTTGTCAATCTCGAGTTCTGATGATGGGATCCATGAGGAATCGAGGGAACTCCTCAAACCTTAAAGGCATGCGTATAGTGACTTTTGGATTTACATCAGAAAATCAAGCATTTTCATTAAAAACTGTCGCATTTGATGAAGTGGAACTGCTGATGATGATTAGAACAGAACTCTTCAACGATGCATAGTACACGTTTGGCGATTTAGATTTTGACTTGGATTGGGACTGGGGCTGGGACCCGGACCCAGACTCGGGCCCGGACTCGGACCCGGACTGTGACTCGGACCCGGACCTAGACTCAAACCCGGAGTCGGACCTGGACCTGGATCCCGGCTCTTATCTGAACCTGAACCCGGACCTAACCTGACCTGACCTTGCACCAAACCTGAGTTCCACTAGGTACTGCGAGGGTTCAACATCAGCTCTATCTTGGGTACTGCGCTCCCAAGTGCTCATCAAGACGTGTCGAATAACCAAAACAGCATGTGTCTATGTTGCATCAAACCTGAGTTCCGGTAGGTACTGCGAGGGTTCAGCATCAGCTCTATCTTGGGTACTGCTTTCCCAAGTGCTCATCAAGACGTGTCGAATGACCAAAACAGCGTGTGTCTATGTTGCACCAAATCTGAGTTCCACTAGGTACTGCGAGGGTTCAGCATCAGCTCTATCTTAGTAACCACTTTTCCAAGTGTTCATCAAGACGTGTTGGATGACCAAAACAGCGTGTGTCTATGTTGCACCAAACCTGAGTTCCACTAGGTACTGCGAGGGTTCAGCATCAGCTGTATCTTGGGTACTGCCCTCCCAAGTCCTCATCAAGACGTGTCGAATGACCAGAACAGCGTGTGTCTATGTTGCACCAAAACTGAGTTCCACTAGGTACTGCGAGGGTTCAGCATCAGCTCTATCTGGGGTACTGCTCTCTCAAGTGCTCATCAAGACGTGTTGGATGACCAAAACAGTGTGTGTCTATGTTGCACCAAACCTGAGTTCCACTAGGTGCTGCGAGGGTTCAGCATCAGCTCTATCTTGGGTACTGCTCTTCCAAGTGCTCATCAAGACGTGTTGGATGACCAAAACAGCATGTGTCTATGTTGCACCAAACCTGAGTTCCACTAGGTGCTGCGAGGGTTCAGCATCAGCTCTATCTTGGGTACTGCCCTCCCAAGTCCTCATCAAAACGTGTCGAATGACCAAAACAGCGTGTGTCTATGTTGCACCAAACCTGAGTTCCACTAGTTACTGCGAGGGTTCAGCATCAGCTCTATCTTGGGTACTGCTCTTCCAAGTGCTCATCAAGACGTGTTGGATGACCAAAACAGCGTGTGTCTATGTTGCACCAAACCTGAGTTCCACTAGGTGCTGCGAGGGTTCAGCATCAGCTCGATCTTGGGTACTGCCCTCCCAAGTCCTCATCAAAACGTGTCGAATGACCAAAACAGCGTGTGTCTATGTTGCACCAAACCTGAGTTCCACTAGGTGCTGCGAGGGTTCAGCATCAGCTGTATCTTGGGTACTGCCCTCCCAAGTCCTCATCAAGACGTGTCGAATGACCAAAACAGCGTGTGTCTATGTTGCACCAAACCTGAGTTCCACTAGGTACTGCGAGGGTTCAGCATCAGCTCTATCTTGGGTACTGCCCTCCCAAGTCCTCATGAAGACGTGTCGAATGACCAAAACAGCGTGTGTCTATGTTGCATCAAACCTGAGTTCCACTAGGTACTGCGATGGTACAGCATCAGCTCTATCTTGAGTTCTGCTCTCCCAAGTGCTCACCAAGACGAGTTGGATGACCAAAACTGCATGTGCCTATGTTGCACCAAACCTGAGTTCCACTAAGTACTGCCAGGGTGAATAGACAGTAAGATTGAATGTTTACTTATTCACAGAAACTTGTTGTTAAATTGGGAATCGAATCGAAGGTGAGGTGGGTCAGAATCCAAAATTTTAATCATCGTGGTGGACATCAATAAGGTCCCTTTTTACAGAAGATGACACATTTTTCGATTATTTTTAGAAGGCATTGAAAATGATGTGGTGGACAGGTGGATGACACTCATTACAGGTGAACGATGACAAGAAACCAGGTTAACGGCAACGGACACAGGTTAATGACGCCTCTCGATAACCTGTCAATATTTTCATTGGAATTTGTACTTATTTCTCGATAACCTGCTTCTACTATCGATAACCTGGAGACAAAATATCTTTCACCTGTCCTTGATATCATTAACCTGAATTTCAAACGCCTATATCTCCTAAACTAATTGAAGGAATTGCTTCCCTTCCACATTTTCTAATAGTTAAAGTTGCCTTTTAACGATCCCAATAAAAAAAATGCGAAAATGCAAAATTTTTGAAAAACGTTAACGTTAACCTGGCGGTGCCAACTTTTTCAGAAACGACCTTTAGACCTTGTGAAGGAATCCACTCTCGCCACCGCTTACGCTTCCGCTCTCACCGCCGCTCCCGCCTGTCGCTCGCGCTTTGCCTGTAAATTATGCAGTTGCGGTCACCATTCCATTTTACATGGTGCGGTTAAGTCTTTCATTAACTTCAGTACTGTCATGTGCAGTATCCATTTTGACGTCTCTGCTTATTGCGTCGTTTTGTTATACATTGCATTTGCGGTTTCGTGTAGGTTTTATATGAAATTATTATTTAACTTTGTATGGCTTTAGAAATAAATGAGTATGAGTATGTTGCACGTTGTATGATTAAATTAAGAATGATATCGAAATTGGCTTTTATTTATTGAAATCTTTACTACGTATACAGTCAAAGAATTTAATTTCAGTACCACTGATTACTTTGCCACAGTGAAAAAACAATATGAAAGTCGCTAGGACCTCATACTATTATCATATTGTGACAAGGTACGAAATGGTACCTACTGAAATTAAATTCCTAGGCCGTATGTAAAATGTTAAATATGAAATCCTGCCACGGATTGATCATATGATCGGTTAACAACAAATTCAAAACAAAAAAAACTGTTAAATCTTTCGGGAGATTAAGTAAAAAAAATAAGTAGGTAGTTACAGGATTTACAGGTAGTACCCACTACCTATACCTATCTAAAAGCGTCACAATCTGTTTTGTCGATGCAAGTCACAACCAGAAATGATAGGCTCCGGTATCCATAAAATTCTGGAATAAAAAAGACAATTTTTGTATTCCTGCATGCCATACCCAGACTCCATTATGAAAAACGTACAAAATTTTAGCAATCTCAATTTTAAATCACATCCCAAATAAAACCAAAGCGATGTCAACTTCACACAAAATCTTCCTAATTAACATATACGTCGGCCTGAACCCTTATTTTTTGCCCGTTCCCAGCGGGGCCCTTTTGTTGCGCCTGGTCATTTTACAAATACCTCCTTTTCTTTGTTCTGGAGTATTTTTTTGATGGTGCCCTTGGGGTTCCTTGAGATAATATAGGAATATCTAATTCGGGGTTTTTGGGTTGGTCTTGTTTTCTTGCGTTGTTGATTTTAATATATCCGATTGCTTTTGATTTCGAGTAATGGCTATTGAGAAGCATTGTTAAGGAATGTAGTTAAGAGTTTTAATTACTGGAAGATGTTTAGGTGTTTAATGATAAATCACTACAACTTACAAAACAAACTCCCCCGCCCCCGCCGCACTGTGGGACGAAATTCGGCTCTCATTGACATAGAAACGGAAGTTGTTATTTTTATGTTTTTTGATTGAAATAGGTTTTGCTAGGCATTGTTATGGTAACCTATGAATTTTAGACGATTTGGAATGAAAATTGTCGAGTTACGATTTTTTTCAAAAACAATGTATGGAGTAGGAACAAGAAATCATTATTACTTACTCAAGAACCGCAAAACAAACCGTATAGTAGATGGTTATACTACGAATTATTTGTTATTTTTTGGCATACTACATATCAGTGGCGGCGCGTCAAACATATCCACAGGCAAGCCGTAGCCGGGGCTAATTTGGCTTACATATTTCCTTTACAACTTTACTCAAACGTCCAAAAACAGGCAAGCCGGTGGGAATCGGCTTTTATGGACGCGCCGCCACTGCTACATATATCCGTCACGGGTGCGGTAAACCGAGGCGGGTCGCTAGTACGATACATTTTGTAGATTTTTGTTTTTCGCTAAAAGATAACCATTCAGTTTGTCAGTCAGGTAGGTAGTTAAAAACTCGTATTAATCACTTTTATATTTCAGGAGGCGTAAGAGCGTGTGACACACAAAATATTATTTATTATTATGTACGGAACCATTTCATCCAACTTAAGCCATTCAGTTTGCCAGTCAGGTAGTTTAAAAACACGGAGGTATTAATCAATTTTATATTTCAGGAGTCATAAGACGCGTGTGACGCGCATAGGGTTTGCACGACGGATCCGAAATGTATGGGAATATCCGCGGATCCGGATCCAGATCCGGATAATTTCATACATTTCGTATCCGGATTGCAAACCCTAGACGCGCATAATATTATTTTATACGGAACCATTTCGTCCAATATTAATTCATTCTTACCTGTATCCTACTTCCCTTTGCTTGTCTCAACACGCCTTTGATCCCAATAAATCGAACAGGTCCCGACTTGCTTCACTCGATACCAAAATGGCTATTCAAAACTATTGTTACCCTCGACATTCGAATCTTACAAATTGATTTCATCTTGTTATCTAAAATGTGCGACAAGGTGTCGCGTTCAGTATGTATCATACGAAGGCAGGTGTGGCTCACTCGGCGATTTCGTCGCTTTGCAACAGGTACATCGGTTCCACACCAATTTTGGTGGCTAGCCATAAGCCGCGCGTGTCGCTGTTGCCACCCTAGCGGCCATATCTGTCCTGATCGTAACAGATGCGTTTTGTTAGAGAGTGAGTCTTCTGTACTATTATTTATTCTGTGATGGAGGCCAATTATAAATGACCTTAAAATAACTAGTTAGAAAGTCAATAAACAAATTAAGTTATAGAAACGAAACAATAAAAGAATAATTGGCCAAGCACGAAGTCAAGACTACGGTGTTCAGAGCACCGTAGGTACGACACATCCCTAGGTGGTTTTAAGTTTGGATACTAATACTAATTTATCCCATAAGTAGGTACATTTTATTGACTAGGAAATAAGAAGGTAATGTCTGGGAGCTCTGGGACCTTGGAGTTTGGACTTTTATTAAAGTCCTCTGGGCTAGTATAGGTAATGTAGAAGTTACAAAGCTTCTACCTTAGATATATTTTTTAGAGATTAAAGATTTTATTTACCACCTTGTCGGGTTGATTGTATATCCATACCAAATTACAGCTTTATAACACTAACAATCAACCTCATCTTGGAGGTGAAAAGAGGAAAATCGTAAGTCCCATTTCGGCCAACCGAAATCAAGAACGTTTATATAATATAGGCCTAATACCATTTATCTAAAACGTTTGGTGAAGGCACATTTCTAGTAGAAACAAATTATTATGAATTTCTCTGTAATTTGTACAAACCGTTTCGTAAACTGACATTCCGCTAAACTGTTGTTTTTACATCTTACTAGCATCCATAACATATTTAAGTATGATATTCTTCCACTTGTCTGAACATTTTCATTATTATTGATTCTTTTTTGTGATAATGGCTTTTTCTGCCACGGCACTTTGCCAATTATTGATTCTTTCAAACACCAAAATAGTTGACAATTTAATATACGTCAGAGTTGACAGGCAACTTCGAGCATGAAAAACTAAATCCGTCAAAAATACTGGGTATACATACAACCTCATAATCTTTGATATAGACTGGGCAGGCACGACTCAAAAAGGAATAATATTACAATTAAGTCTGTGATTCGGCATTTCTCGGTTTTTGACGTTAGGCTTGTTTCTGACTCAAAATATAATTAACGTAAAGTATTAATCAATTTGCTCATGTTTCATATAAGTCACAGAAATAAGTACCTAATAATAAATGTCTAAGTTTTAGTACAAGTAGGGTAACTGCGTCAGGTTGCCGTCCAGTACCTGTTTCCGTCCACTTGGTGGAGTTGCTACAAAGAATTGCGTATAATTTGAATATAAATCTAACTTACCGGACAATTTTGGACTTATTGTACATCAGTTTATAAAAGTAAAAATATTTTAGTAGAACTGGAATTCATGAGTACCAAATCTTAACTGACATTTTTGTCACTCAAACAAGTTTGATCAAGATCGGCTTACTTTATATTTCGTCAACTTTACCTTTGTTTCCAAAAACTGTGAATTGTGAATTTTAATTTTTTTTTCGTAACAGAACAGTATCTAGTTGCTGCTCTCACCGATCGGTTCAAAAATATACATACTTTATACAATTAATACATAAATGTAATGGTACTTAATGAAAAGGAATAGGTACTGTTTCGACGAATCAGATACTCTCAGTAAAATCTATAGGTAGATGACGCCATAGCTGTTAATAAATATTGAATGACTTTATTATCTCTATTCTATCGCTTTACTAACTCTATGTGCTCTAATGTGAAAAAAAAACACAACGACAGTGAAGAACGGAATTCTTAATTTAAATTTGAACTGATAAACTCCAATAATAAATATGATTCTTAGGCCTGAGTTACACTTGTAAGTTTTACTTACGTAAGTAGGGACACGGCTATAATACAGAATGAGAGATGAATATCGTTATCTCATTCTAACAAATAGCTTTGTCCCTACTTACGTAAGTAAAACTTACAAGTATAACTCAGGCCTTACTGAGCACACTGCGATAGTCCATTGGTTGGAAAGCCCGTTCGAAATTTAAACTTATTTGCTTTATAATAAGGTTGCATTTTGCAGATCTTTTACTCTCTCATACTTATAGTAGGCTATTCAGAAAAAAAAATGCAATATCTCACAAAAGTAAGTAAGTAGAATTAAACTTTGTATCAAAGACATAAGTCATAAATTTCAATGTCAAAGTTTTAAGTAAGGATCTTTCTTACTAAATTACTTCTTAATATGAATGACCAGTGTAAGCATCAGTTAGCTAGCCCTAAGCAACCAAAGATCAGGCTGCAGTTTAAAAACTAATAAAGTTAGAGTTAACCTGATAATTTTCCCGCCGTCTCCATACTCGTTTTAGTTGGTTATTGACTGGTCAGCTGCCTGTTAGCTATAGTTTTCCCGAAAATCGCCAGGACAGAGGTGAAAATTTTTGTATGAAAACTTGCAACTTTAAATGCATTTTTTATCGAAACTATTGCATTCTAAAATGAAGTCAAAATCAGTCCATCGACTCAATTTTTTGCAAGCTTTCTAATGGTACCTCACACGATTCTTACAATTGAAAATAAAATTCAGCCTACCCCTCTTAACCCCTAAATTTCCCCCTAAAATCAGAAATAAGCAGTTTCGATTTATTCACAGTGTTAGTGATGGTACTTGCCATAACTATTCCAAATTTCAGGTACCTACATCAAACGGTCTTTGAGAAAAACGCATTTAACCGATTTGCAAGACCGAAGTGATCCCATAAGAGCACCGTGAACAAAGTTTTGTACGGTGCTCTAAAAATGTTAAAAGTTACATAAAAACAAAATGCAAAGATTGAGAAGGCGGAAAGAAAGTGAAAAGTTAACGAGGGATTATTGCTTCAAGAATTTATCGGTTAAAGTTTAGGTACTTAATGCTTAAATTTTCCTGTTCTTTAAATATCGAATTAAATTTGGAACAGAAGCCAGGAAAACGGTCATTAATCAAAGGGACAAATGACTATCATAGATTAGACATACCCCGGTTTGACGGGTGCAATTTGGTAATAAAGGGGCACACTGAAGGAGCCCGCCGGACGGTATCGGCCTGTCAGTTGTTCGGAAGTGTCAAAATTTTGTTCTGACAGGCCGATACCGTCCGGCCGATTGTTAATCACTGGGCTCCTAAGAGGCAAGGGGACTTTTCTCGCTCCAGAGAGGAAAATGGGGACTAAAAACTGCGAGGACAAGTGAAACATATAAGTTGATGTCGATAAAATTATGACGTACTACAGTACTGTTATGTAATGTTTCGCTGCTGTATCACAAGCGAAACATTACCTTTACGGCAATGCATAAGTGCCCGGTATTTCGCCACGGCTCATGAGAGTCCGCTTGACAACTAATCCCATGATTTGACGTAGGCACTAGTTTTTACGAAAGCGACTGCCATCTGACCTTCCAACCCAGAGGGTAAACTAGGCATTATTGGGATTAGTCCGGTTTCCTCACGATGTTTTCCTTCACCGAAAAGCGACTGGTAAATATCAAATGATATTTCGTACATAAGTTCCGAAAAACTCATTGGTACGAGCCGGGGTTTGAACCCGCGACCTCCAGATTGCAAGTCGCACGCTCTCACCGCTAGGCCACCAGCTCTTTGCATACGTGCATTAAAATATCTACATGAAACTGCCCACACAATATGGTTCATTATTGAGTTAATACACTTATAACGTGCTTACAACCGACAGGCTAAGCCCCGTTACAGAAAATTTACCCCATGCGACGACTCAAATATGCTACCGTAGTGACCAACCACCTATACAATGTGTAAATGTGTAACTTAGATTTCTTAATAGCTAGAAACTTACCCCCTTATTCATGAAACTTTAGAAGCCTCAATTAGTGAACTTATTTTTTATCCCTTTCTTACAAATACATAAATCAAAATGACAGATTAAGACATAACCGCTATGCGTTTATAAATAACGCCAATAGTCATTTGGTTGGTAATACGTACCTTTTGAGATGTTTACTTACTGACTGCCTGCTATTACAAGAGTGGAAACAAAAAAAAAATCGTTACATTAGAGCTAATATATCAGGCAACATTTTCAATCTGGGCTGGTAGAGTGCAAAAAGTTGATTTAAAACACTCCCTTCGGTCGTGTTTTAAAATTCACCCCTCGTTGCCAATTTCCTATTTTTCGCACTCGTATCGTAAATAACTGTTATTGAATGTTGTCTTCAAAACTTCGACCTTTTTATTGACTAGCTGTAGATATTTTGATACAACAATAAACAGGGCGATCTAAACCAGTTGAAAACCGTAACAAGTTGTTAAATCTGCAGGCGTATTGTGGATGGCTTTATGCACGTGATAAAATAAGTGTCACTTTTTAACACCCCGGGATAGAAAGTGACGAATAGCGTTTTATCACGCTGTCACGTAGACAAGAACGACCATCCATGCTGAATCGGGTCCACGGTGTATATCTCAGCCAGGTAAGCGCGTGGCACCCAGAGACCGTCTCGAAACTTTATGTAGATACAAACATCAACACTCTGGACCTTATGCCTTTTGTAATAAGGTCTACCGGTTAACAGTGTGGGCGATGGTACGTCCGGACTTTTAGTTCCACATTGTTATCCGACTGCGGAAAGTTGGCTCCCGTGTGTCTTTACGATGCAAATTCGACTAGGGCTAGGCAGGTGCACGATAAATATTAAATATAAATATTCATGTTTTTGCGAAAAAATTGAGTGCGTGCATACAAATTATGATTAGAGGAAAATAATTTACCGTCGACACGGTTTACTGTCGAAATATGATAACGAGTTTGAGATTTTTTGGAAAACAATCTCGACTGCTTCAGGAAGTTTTATCATCGACATATATAGTTTTATTACGTACTGGTTTACCTACCCAGCAATTGCCAAATTCCTAGCTAAAGCCTTTGTATCATATTTTAAGTAAATCAGTGGCGGCGCGTCAAACATATCCATAGGCAAGCCGGGGCTAATTTGGTTTACATATTTCCTTTACAATTCTGCTCAAACTTCCAAAAACAGGCAAGTGAGGCAAGTCGATGGGAATCGGCTTTTATGGATGCGCCGCCACTGAAGTAAATGCATGTATGTATATGTAATTTAGAGTTGATCAGTGAGAACTACTACTTACCACCAGTTTTGACATTGACAGATACGCTCGCGTGTAAGTAACTTACTTTCTATGCATCTCGCTCGAACTCGCATATTAGTGCAAGCGAGATGTATAGAAAGTAATTTAGGTGTCTGCTATTGATATACGTGAACGCGTTTTCGTTTTACAAAAAAGGTATTTAGACAGCTTCCATCCCTTCAAGGCGGCTGGTCCGGATGGGATCTTCCCCGCTCTCCTACAGTGGGGTCTAGGACTCATCCAGGAAACCCTGACCGACATCATGGCAGCCTGCCTAGCCTGGGGGTACGTGCCCAGGAGATGGAGAGATGTGAATGTGGTATTCATACCTAAACCAGGTAAGAACGACTACACAGCTGCCAAATCCTTTAGGCCCATCAGTCTCACATCATTCCTGCTGAAAACTTTGGAAAAACTGTGCGACAGGGACCTGAGGGACCGGGCGCTAAAGAACATACCGATGCACAACAACCAGCACGCGTACAGCTCAGGTAAATCTACGGAGTCGGCTCTTCACATGGTTGTAAGCCGCATTGAGAGAGCCATCCACGGCAAAGAAATGTGCCTCGGCACTTTCATTGACATAGAGGGCGCTTTTGACAAGACTCACTTTTCCAGTATAGGGAACGCCTTGGAAAGCCACGGCGCTGAACCTGGACTAATAAAGTGGATCATGAACATGCTAAATCAAAGGACAATAAGGTATGTAGGTGAACCGCAGGCCGTAGCGGCGGTGCGAGGATGCCCTCAAGGGGGAGTTCTCTCACCTCTGTTGTGGAACCTAGTAGTCAACAACCTCATAACCAAACTGAACGAGGAACACTTCTACACAATAGGCTACGCTGATGATCTGGCAATATTAATATCAGGTAAATTTGCCAGTACAGTATGCGACCTCACCCAGGCAGCTCTTCGGATCGTAGAACGCTGGTGTAGAGATTTTGACCTATCAGTTAACCCCACAAAAACAGAAATGGTAATGTTCACCAATAAAAGGGCACTTGGCAACTTTACCAGACCAACACTCTTCCAGACTGAGCTACAGCTGACCGACGAAGTTAAGTACTTAGGGCTAACGCTCGACAGTAAACTCAACTGGAACAATCACATCAACAAACGCATAGACAAGGCGGGAGTAGTCTTCTGGCAGTGCAGAAGGATGATTGGTAAGAGGTGGGGACTCAACCCGAAAATTACCCTTTGGCTCTATAAGACTATAATCCGCCCCCTACTCTGCTACGGTGCTCTGGTTTGGTGGCCAAGAACAAACCTAGGCAACGTACGAGACAAGCTACAAAGACTCCAGAGGCTCGCATGCGCGGCCACCACTGGCTGCACGAGGTCCACTCCGACTGCAGCCATGGAGGTCATGCTAAACCTTTCACCGCTGCACCTACACATACAACAAGAGGCCAGTCTCTCAGCGGTAAGGTTACGAACCCTCAATATATGGTCTAACACCACAGGAGCTCTTCACACAGCATGCCTGGAAAAAGTATACAGCGAATTTCCAGTGCTCATGGCGGGCACGGATCGAATTCACAAACAAGCCATCTTTGACAAAAGGTACAAAATACAATTATTTGAGGACGACAACTACGAAGGACTCAATCCCCGGGAGCTGAGAATCTTCACTGATGGGTCCAAAACAGACAGCGGATCAGGCTCTGGAACCTTTTCAGAAGACCTGAACATGTCAATCACCACTCCGCTAGGAGCCCATAACTCGGTATTCCAGGCTGAGTGCATGGGCATCATTAACGCGGCGGCTGCCATCACTGCAAGGAAGGTAGTAGGATCCTCCATCCGCATACTCTCCGACAGCAGAGCAGTCTTAATGACCCTAAAAAGCCATATAGTCACATCCAAACTTATACACGAATGCCACGAACGACTAATGGAGGTATGTCAGAACAATAAGATCACCTTACAATGGATCAAAGGACACAGTGGATCCCGAGGTAACGACGCCGCGGACGAGCTCGCCAGACAAGGATCGGGTGCGGGGGCGATAGGCCCGGAACCGATCCTCCCGATACCGTTTAGTAAGGTACGCTCAATGCTGCTGGCACGTACAGGGAAACTACACACAGAACACTGGCTAAACCAAACTGGATGCAGACAGGCCAAGCAGGCCATGCCTAGCATGAACGGTAAGCTCACAAGGGCGCTCCTTCAACTAGGAAAGGTTCGACTGAGTATGGTAACCAGTGTCATAACAGGTCATGGACTTTTTAACAAACATCTTTTTATAACAGGTGTCACAGACAGTCCCCTATGCCGTGGATGCATGGAGGAAGAAGAAACAGCCTCTCACGTGGTGTTGGAATGCAGCGGATTGGCCCCATACAGGGCAAAACATCTCGGATCCCCGAGTGACCTCCCCGAGGTCCTACTCAACATCAAAGGTTTGATAGGATTCCTCGAGGAGCTGGGCTGGCAAGACTAGCCCACCCCCTATCACGCAAAATAGGCGCAAGACGTCGAGTTGCGGAAAATCGCCCGAGCTACAATACAATACAATACAAAGGTATATTTAGGAAATTATACAAAACTCCGCAATATTTCATGCGTAATATCAGTAACAAAGTCTGTAGGTTAGAGATGCAACGGATAGTTGTTTGGCCGGATACCGGATACCGGATATTCGGCCTGACCTTCGGCCGGATATCCGGTATCCGGCATCCGAATATTCGGCCAGCGGAACTATACCTACTTTTCGGTTTTTCAGGTGCGCATGCATTCTTCCGGCCGGATATTAAAATCATGGCCGGATAGGCCGGATAACGGAAAGTAACCGAATATCCGGTGCATCTATACTGTAGATCACATACATTTATCGATATCTCTCCACACCACTAGCCACGTGCAAAGTATCGCCTCTGCAAGTTGTCAGGCCTGATTACCTACTCGCTTCGGAACCTGCGATCTCGGATTCTACTCCATTCTTTAACTTCGAGGCTGGTTACACTCGAAGTGTCAATAGAGCTGCTGCATGTACAGCTGCTATTTATTCGGTTACAAGAGGAAAAAAGGAAAAACTCTGTGGTAACTATCGTCTTGGGTGGTCCCATTCGTTTTTCGTCTAGTTCTTAAATTAGTCCTATTCTGCTTTCGTCACTCATTCTATATTGAAAGCCACCGACGATTGTGACGAATGTAGAGTGGGTGACGAAAGCAGAATAGGACTAATTTAAGAACTTGACGAAAAACGAATGGGACGACCCAAGACGATACCAACTCTGTTGGTGCTTTGTTGGTGCTGTTTATGTATATTATGTATAGTTTAGGTATAAATAGGATATTTTAGCTTGAAATCAGGAGTCTTAGTTTAAAATATTTACAGATATTTTTCGTACCGTCTCACAAAGAAAATCACGCGTGTTAATTTTGTTAGTGATGAGAATTCCTTACGTAGTACAAACAGCAATAGCAGCATATACAGTCCATCGGTGGACCTTATGCCTTTTGTAATAAGGGTTATGAACTATCAGTTCACAGTGTGGTGAACCTGCAAACCGACAATTCGTAAACCTTATTGCAATAGTGTTTTGTGCAATAGGTACCTACATAATAAGGGTTCTTAAAATTCAAGGGCCGAAGTTACAAAACGAGATGAAGTCGAGTTTTGAAAACACAGCAGCGAACACCGAAAACGATAAATAAAATTAAATAAATAGGATAAGATTAAACCTATTTGGTTTGTAGATCTTTGCCTAGAAGTACCTAAGAATTAAAAAAATACAACAGTTGTACTAAATATATTGTATGAATATGCATTAGATAACTTCCAAGCAGTCATGATCCTATAGATGGCAGCAAAAATTTGGAATAATATTCCTCCGCCAATAAGGAACCTGCAAAATGTTAACACTTTTAGATGCAAACTCAAACAGTTTATGTATTTACACCAAAATTCACAGGAAACTTTGAGTCATGACACTAGTTGCATATAACTTGTTTTGTCTCTCGTATTTATATAGACTTACCGTTCGTTTTTGTCCCTTTTGCTTTGCCATATTGCTTCTTTTTTCACTTCTGTATAATTTTAAGTTACGCCTACTTAATATTGTATTGTCCATCTTCTTATAGTTTTAATTTTTCCCATGGTGCGACCATGCCATGCCATGCTTGTAGATAGTTTTAGTTACGCAGGTTTGAGGTTATGCAAGTCGCCGCTGGCGCTAGCAGCTGCAGGCAAGCGTTGACGCATGGTATGGTCGCATTCATAATTTTACGTCTACCATAAATTTTTATCTATGTTTATGCTTTTCTTTTCATTTTGTTTTGTTTCTTTTCTTAATTAGTTTTCTTGTATTTTGTATTTTCTGTTTTCTTAATTATTTTTTCTGTGTATCTTTTGCAATGTTTTAAATATGTATTTTTTTGTGTTATCTGTCGTGGCATCACCGAATGGGCCCTACGGAAGACCAGCGCTGGCTTTATAGCTAGCATTATGCTGAGTTGGGTCCATTTCGTGATGCACACTTATTGTTCTTTTCTGTTCTTGCTGTTGTTGTCTGTACATGTTCGTACATGTTTTGTGATCGTCACGAATAAAAATCTTTTATCTTATCTTTATCTATCTTATCTATACACAAGCGCCGGCTAATTCGAATGAAGTTGATTTAGATATCACGCAGTCATTTAATCTACACATAAGAGTGCTGCCGGCGTATTATGGATGACTTTATCCATCTTTATCCACGTGATAAAATAACTGTCACTTTTTAACACCGTGGGATAGAAAGTGACGGACACCGTTTTATGACGCTGTCACGTAGACAAGAACGACCATCATATCCGTACTGGAGTAGAAAAAAATATAATTGACGGTCAAAAGTGTTCCTGTCAGTACTATTATCTATTCTTTGCCTTAACTGTAATCCAAAGAAACAGAAGCGAACAACAGTTATCGTGCACATCCCGCGAATTTCCTACTAATAACGACTTTATAATGACTTGAAGCGTTACAAACATTTTAATCTCCGGACCCGTCAGGGGATCGACTCCACGTGTGGTTATAAAGGCTGATGACATCGCTGATTGACTGAAGGTTTTTTTTTATCACGACGATTACCTAAGTTCGCCTTTAATCGCATATTTTGTTACGAACTCCTTGCTCTGTAACCTTTATGTTTAAAACAAATTGAATCGCCTCGCCTCTGTTATCAGCACTACCACGTAATACATCTGGGGGACTAGCGAAGATGACAATCGTAGATACAGTCGACGTCAAAGATATGTTTACACTTTTGCATCTTACGCCTTGGTAATAAGGCGAAAATTGTAAACATAACTTTGACGCCAAACGATTATAAAAAATGTATCTACATGACAGATGCTACGTTTCCACGCATTATTTAAGTTTGGCATTTTCTATCTACGATTGACATATTGGCTAGGCCTCTGAGAATGGACCAGTTATTCGTCATGTCACGATCTGTAATAAAAACTGTTGAATTGGGACCCAATCGTTTATTTTATGGCAAAAACATGTTCAATGTCAAGTGTACCTTTTTGTCGTAATAATCGCTGCGATTTGTCGTTATTATCGTCATATTTTTATCCAATTATCATTTCTGTTTTAATAAGATGATATTAAGGGGATAATGGACGACCGATTTTCCATACAAATGTATCCAGTCCTCATTTGCCTTCCTGGATAATGATATTAAATAAGGATTATTTATTACACAATTTGATACATGATTTGGCCACCCTGTACGTTCAGTGTTGCTACAGGTGTATTGAGCTCGTGATACGCGCATGATACCAACGTCACTTTAACAACATGCGAGAGAGCTTTATCATATATCATGTCATGTCACCCGCGATAAACGCGAACATAAAACGCCTCGAAAAGAAAGAAGCCCGTCGTTGCCGCCCCGAAGCGGTCCGTGTCCTCCTAAATCTACTTAATATCTCAAATAAGGCTTTTCATTATCTTTTTATGACTTCCATCTACTTTGGCGAAGTAGATTTCATGAGAGTAGTCCATCTTGATACAAAGGTATGGTACAGTCACCTGCAATAATATGTTACTTTGCGAGGGCCGCAAAATTATCTGACACTATCTTATTTGTAGAGCCACAAGAGCATGTCACATATATTTTTGCGGCCTTCGAGAAGTAACATATTTGCAGGTGACAGTACAGTCGCCATCAGATATATCGGAGCGTTCATCAAGAGTTCTGCCACCCTCCTCCACAACGGTTGGTCTCTCGAAACCCACCCTGTGCTATGGCGCCAGGCCTAAGCAATTTCAACATCTCGGATAGGTGGAAGGCTGACTGGTCTACTGCTACGGCTGGAAAAGACACACCCTATCTTTCAGACCCGACGATAAAACCAAAAGGGTTTCACCTACCTCGTAAGATCTGGTGCCGTCTAAATAGGTTGAGAACAGGTCACGGCCGCTGTAATTATTTCCAACATAAGGGGGGCTGGGGGCTGGAAGGAATCTCCCCTCTGCGAGTGCGGCGAAGAAGAACAAACCACTGAGCACATATTACGGCGCTGCCCCCTTCACTCCTATCCTGGCCCAGCTGAGGATCTGGATGCCCTGACACCCGACGTAGTTGCCTGGCTTAACAACCTCAAAGCTGTTCTCTGATTGCCTAATCATGCATGCCATACGATTAAATAATAAATATCGGAGCGGCTGTGGTGCTTTAAAATATCAGACAGAGGCGTGTTCAGATATTTGTGCTAATCAGCAGTTATTGAGTGATATATGCAACGTTATTGAGTGTTAACAGAATAGTGGCCGCTTTCAAATGAAAGAAGCGCCTGGCGTCCGTTGGCTCATTGGGTGGACGACATCCGAAAAATTGCGGGTCACTTCAGGATGAGATTAGCTCAGGACCGTGGCAAGTGGCGTACTAGAAGAGAGGCCTATGCTCAGCAGTGGGCGATAAAGGGCTGATATGATGATGATGATGATGATGATGTATGCAATGTACCTAATAGTAGAAAGCGACAAGGTTATATTGGACTAGGAATCAAATTGGTTGACTGTACCAACTGTGTATGCTGAAATGAGATAGGTTACTGTCATTGTTCCTATACTCTGACTGGCCGAATTGATTGGACGTTTTGATCCCGACATTAGACAGTTTTGCGAGTTTAATGACTTTAGACTCCTTTGTTATTTCCTGTTTAACATATCCATATAAATATTCAACGGTTTCACTCAGTATTTCACTCGTTTTATTGAGAACGCGTGACACAGCAACTGTATTATAGGCCTTTTGTCAGGAGTGGAAATGTCTCCGGAAAATTCTCTAGGGGCCTATTCATGAGTCTTCTAAGTGACAGTAGTGCAGTCATGTCATGTGGTACAGTGAAGTCAAATAATTTAATATCCAACTCATTTCGTACCTTAATTGTCACAGTGACAATCAATATAAAAGTCACTAGAGACCTCATACTATCGTCACTTTGACACATGAAATTAAATTAAATTGGGGTTGAGTATGAAATTATTTTTTTTGACTGTAACCATTTGGTACTAAGCGTACTTTTGGTACCACTGCCGTATTCGAACTTCAAGATATTCACAAGAGACGACACGTACTAGATCCATTCTAGATAGGTACGTCATAGTTTAGATATCAACCAGTTCTCTTTTGAAGCGCAATCCGGGCAACCAATGTCACCTTTACGTTAAACAGAGTAAGATATCTATAAGATGTGAATTGGATCTCTAAGTCATATCCTGTGGAAATCGTTCAAGAGTATCTCCAGTATCGCGCAAATGTCAAATTTGACAGGTTAGATCTTAAACATATCGTTATCGTATCTTGGTGATGTCTAAAAGATATCTATTTCAAAATCCGAATCGAGCCCACAGTATTCAAATCAGCACCCACTTTACTTGAGATTCTATTAATACAAATTACACTCTTTGAAAGAAGATTACTTTATATTCTAACCAAGGAAGTATTTAACAATACGTGTTAAGTTACATTATTAACTCATTCCTCCTCAAAACGTAACTCTGACAGTACCATCCTAACACGTCATATCGAACCAACACCCACTCACAGGCAATTTATTTCCCAAAATTGTTCATCGTGCAAGTTAATTTCTTACCCACACCTTACCCTCCATACCTCCTACAACAAATTTGAACATTTAAAATTGATCTCTATTTTGTACAGAGCAGAGTCGATATTGAATTGATAGAGTTGGTGAGATACGAGAGTGTTGAAGTAATACGTCCGCCTCCGTATTACGGCGAGGTGCGTCAAACCAGCGGGTCCTGAAGGATGCGCGA
This sequence comes from Cydia fagiglandana, assembly GCF_963556715.1. Taxonomy (NCBI): domain Eukaryota; kingdom Metazoa; phylum Arthropoda; class Insecta; order Lepidoptera; family Tortricidae; genus Cydia; species Cydia fagiglandana. The sequence continues at coordinate 2,679,897 of NC_085946.1, forward strand.
CGTACGTGTCACTTGCCGTGGCGCGCGGTTTGAATTCCAATGCTGTGTGGATTGCGTGATGCTAGCGGGGCTCAATGAGTGCTTGAACGAATTTTCCCTATGATTTTTTTTTTATTATTTCTATTTTAATGCTGTAACTATTACCTTTTCTTGTTTCAGTTTCGATAAGAATTGTGAACACATTGTGTCTTATAAGAAAATACTGGATTTAGAAATGTTATGTACATAAATGTATTATTTGAAACTTTCAGGCTAATTTGAACGTAGGAACAGTGACATCAGAATGATATTTGAATTATGTCATTATGTTACCGTGCATTTCGCCCGCGCCAATACGTGTACGGACAAGTAAGTACTTACATGATTAAAATAGTGAAACATATTTAAAAATTCAACTTATTGCTAATTTATATTAATATTAATATTATTTTGTGTGGTGGTTGGTTTGTCTTATATTTTTATTTATTTTAAGCGTATCTTTTTTGTTGTAGTTCAAAGATAAATAAAAACTTATTGGCCTTTCCAAAATCGTAGTCGCATAAATAGTCTTATGTTATGAAATATAAGTAGTTTTAATTTCTAATTGGTGTAATTTATCAGTTTGCACATCACTGTTTGTCTTAACTTCTTGCTAAAATAAGATATTAAAATACATAAGTAACATGGATAAAAAAATAGAAATCATATCATTTTCCACCAAGCCCCGCCACCGTCACGCGCATATCACAAAGGCCAGACGCACTCGATATTTCACACACGAGAGCGTACTTATTTAAGGGATCAGAGGTGCAGGGCCTGATTTATTCAGGGGCCCGTGCTTAGATTGTTACTTGACGTAAAGGAAATGGGGTACATTCAGTTTGGCGCGATAGCTTAATGTTACGTCTTAATGGGTGCTGCTGAGCTAACGGACAAAGAGGTGGCCCTGGAAAATGGTACACGATTTGCTATATCCTTAATACTAGATCAGGGAATCTTGCAGGTGCTCATTAGTGTAGGTCACAGGCCAGCGAGACTTTGCAGTTGGAAAAAAGGAATGCCAAGTACGCAGGCGAAGAATAAATACTCTTACGAATAACTTTAGATGTCACCTGGCCATCGTTTCCCCGAACGGAAACGCCGGGCAATATTATATTCGTATTAAATACATAATTTCCATTAGAACTCCAACATACGGAGAACTCTAAAACTTGCACCTTTGAAAGTGGCCGATATGCGACGAACAACTGCCAGACGTCTAGATCCATTAATAAGGATAGTATAGCAAACTAGGTAGGTAAATCAAGTTGCGATGCTTTCATTTTCACGCACAGAGCATCAACTAGATGTTAACGGGCAAAGTGGCCAAATTTACCTCCAGCTGTTGGAATTATAACTTTTTATTATTCTTCTTCTACCTAGTTATCCCGGCCTTTGCCAGCTTTTGTTATTTAATTAAAATTTAAAATTTCAGTGAATTGACGCTGTGATTTGCCTGCATCCTAGTCATCCTACCATGCTAAGAGTTTCTTATTTCTATGGTAGCTATGTGTCACAATATATTTGGCCACTTCGGCCGTCACTATCAATTTGGTGCTGAGTTACTGACTGTACCATTTTCCGGTGTAAGCTCTCTGCCTATAACGTATATAATGGGAGCATTGTCGTAGTTATCGCTTGTGTTTTGATGTTACAGAGAATCTTCGTATTATGAAGGGGAGACGGAGATCCCAATTCAAAAATGACTTAAGCGACAGCGTATGTGGTCTGAGTTAGATCGTTTTGAATTGTTATTGGTAAATGGTAATGATTTGTTTGTAGGCATTATTGCGACATTAATGATCTTATCTTGAAATTTAATTAATTGATTTATGTATAGTTAGAGGTATTGTGAGGGAATCAGTGATATAACGTATATAAATATAATATACGTCGTCACTTTTTCTTTGATGTAGTGTCCTACATTAAAGAAAAAGTGACGACGTCTATTTCAGTTTATAATTTATTGAGAAATGTCTTTGTTATAATTGAGTGATGTCACAGAATAAATAATAGTACTAGGTACAGAAGACTCCCGGCTCGATTCGGAAAATGAAATAGATCTCTACTAGACGTCAACAAGTAACGATATGGATAATTTAAAGATATTTGTAAGATAGATATGTAAAATTTGACGTTTCCGTGATTCTGGAGGTCCTCTTGAACGATTTCGTCAAGTTATGACTTAGATATCCAAGTCACATCTAGTCGATATCTAATGTAAATCTAGTTGATCTCTATATCGTTTCTAGATCTTGTGATTATCTCGTTTCCCGAATACGCGTGTCTCTCTCTAACAAAACGCGTCTGTTACGATCAGGACAGATATGGCCGCTAGGTGGCGACAGCGCCACGCGCGGCTTATGGCTAGCCACCAAAATTGGTGTGGAACTGATGTACCTATAGCAAAGCTACGAAATCGCGGAGTGAGCCACGCCTGGTTATGTCACAAATGGTCCGCCGTTCGCTGCACCAGTACATCAATTAACCGCGGTGACCCAGTTGCAGCCGGGCCGCGGAAACTGCTAAACGCGAATATTTACTGCCGAACCAATGAAAATTCATATCACCAATGATAAAGAATGCGCGAACTTAGTGCTAAACCACAAATTAAATGATATCGCAAATGAAGTCGTTTCATTCGCCTGTGCGTTTCTTTGCGCTCATGTTCGGATAAGTGCGAACGACGCTCAAATTCACCTCCAGAAGCGATATCATGGTCGCATTTTTATACCATGCGGCACTTTCGCACTTACATATTTGTTAGAACGTGACAGGCATGGTGACAAATGATAAAGAGCCGATCATCTTAGCCCCGCAGGTCCAATGCTAAATAATCTTAGTTAAGTGTTTTTACAGCTCAATAAGCTATGTCTATACCATGACCGACTTTTCTAGATTTGGAAATAGCCTTTACACATTTCATTTATTTTGTTATGATTGTAATTTAATTTCACACAGTTTAGTAAAAAATATTTATTAATTTACTTCTCTCTGATTACATTTCACCGTTGACACTCTTCAAAATCGATAGAATACTCTCACAAATGGGTTCCATGCGTGATGAAAAATAAAAGATCTTTATTCCAAGCCCGAAAACTTCCAAAAGCTCGTATTTGCAGTAATTACGCCGGTTCAAATTCAACTTAATATCAACTTAGACGAGGTTCAATTTCGAATCAACATTGTTCTTGCCTTAACGATGTAAAAGGTGTGGGTTTATCTAAGAGTAATATACTCCCACGCTTGACTTTCTCTTATAGACGCATGCGTCGTATGAAATGTATTGTTCCGTATCAGGATAAAAGTAACTTTATATGAGGTTCTATTACCCTTCATTAGGGTTACACAGTGATTGAATGGTCTGAATGTATATAGACGCATTAGTTCTTAGTACATTTTTGACTTCATAAAACGGTCCACATGATTGACATTAAAAGTAAACTACTAACCTGTAGAGGCTGTAGGATTTTATGATTCGATTTTATAAATATGAATGTGGCATACTGTAGTGATTTATTTTTCAAGGGGGCAAATATTTTGTTTTACCTCTCGTGCTAATATTGATACCCGAGAAAGCAAAATATAAAAGAGTGTACAAAATGGGCACACGACTAGTTAAGAAACACTGTTGGTACTTATAGTTGCAGCTGAACCCTATTTGTTCCCCATTGTAAGTTTTAAGAAACCGATTGACCATCCCCCAGTTATAGGTCACCGATCAATGTCCGAATGACAGTGGACACACTGTATTATTCATACCTGTGTTGTATATATTCATTAATCTTTCTCAAATCGTTACGGTCGAGCACAATCTTTACATATCCACCGATTGACCGTTTACCAGTTATAGGTCACCGATCGATGTCCGAATCACAGGGGATACACTGTATTATTTATACCTGTGGTGTATAAATATTCATCAATCTTTTTCAAATCGTTACGGTCGAGCACAATCTTTACATATCCACCGATTGACCGTTCCCCGCGGTTATTATAGGTCACCGATCGATGTCTGAATTACAGTGGACACACTGTATTATTCATACCTGTATCGTATATTCATCAATCTTTCTCAAATCGTTACGATCGAGTACATCTTTACATATCCGCTGATTGACCGACCGTCCCCCGGTTATAGGTCACCGATCGATGTCAGAATGACAGTGGACACACTCATACCTCTACTCTACTCATTCATACCTGTGTTGTATATCTTCACGACTAACTACCATGTAATAGTATTGGCGTTCATTACGGAAGTTACAGCGACAAAGTACTAAAGTTCAGGGTAGGTACGTATGATTTGCACATTTTGAGAGCATTCTAAGATATGGTCTGGAGGTATGGGGTAACAGTGTTCTAATCCATACTATCTTAATATTACAAAAGAAAGCTGTAAGATGTATTGATAAAGCTAAGCCCCTGGAACACTGTCGCCCACTTTTTGTTAAACATAAGATAATGACCGTCATTTCATTATACATCTTTTTGGTTAGCATATTTATTTACAAAAACAAATTCAATTACCAGATAAAATCCAATAACAGATTGCATGCCTTAAGAAATAACAACGATATTATTTTACCAAAATCAAATAATTATATACATTTTAAAAGAAGTATTGAGTACAATGGAATCAAAATTTATAATTTTTTAAGTAATGACATAAAACAGTGCAATAATTTAAATGAATTCACAAAAAGGCTAAAATGTTATTTACTGAACATACCTTATTACTCCTTGCAGGAATATTTTGAGAAATTGTATGACTAATAATAATATTTTATTTAAATTTGTATAATAATAATATTCTTAGCTTCCGAATTATCGAATTATTAGTTATAGAAATGTAATGTTATCGTAAACTTAGGCTAAATATATTACTTAGTGTAAGTTTTGCATGCCAAGTGTGGCAGAACATGCATTCATGTAACCCATCTACTGACATGACAAATTGTACCATCTGTGTAATGTTCTAGCAAAATAAATGATTCTGATTCTGATTCTGCTTTTTCATTAATTAAAATATTATAACCTTTTATATGTGAGTAAATCCATTGATATGAGACTAAATAGAAAATACAATATCTTTAAACCCTTTCCTTTGTCTTGAAATCCTGATAATTGCTACTTTTTACGACAAGTTCTCAGACATGCTTTAACAAATTCTACATATTTTTAATTAGAAGAAAGAAGATCACCTAACTTCAAAGAATTGAAATTACCATTCAAAAATTCAAAATTCAAATTCAAAAATTCAAAATTATTTATTTGGTATCTAGGTGGATTTATACAATAATTTGTGGTGGATACCTCCTGTTAAGTATAGCAATACTTGTGTTAGGAGGTACCGCTCCTTCCAAACGGAGTGTATCAGGTTTAATATCAGATACATATTATTTTAATTGGTACATAGTTGTTATTTTTACATAACTATAACTATACCTAAGCTAATTCATATAAGTATTTTTTTTTTTGACCATAAGTAGTAGAAAATACATAACATGATAACATACTTGTTTACAATGCAAAAATGATTGCAAAAAGTTTAGGTAGTGTCATATAAAAAAAAATGTGAAGTTGTCATGAAATAAGGTCAGGAAAAATATGTGGTTGGATGGATCACAAATGCGCTTTGTAAATTTAAACCAGTCTAATTCTGTCATTTATAGCAAACTGCATCGAATTTCCCTAAAGCTATCTGGAGCTACGAAATGCTAAAAAGCTTAACGCCCGTACTTTAAGCTTATATTGCTGGAAAACTTCCAAACTGGAAGTTACAAGTCGTCAAGCTCATTCGGGTCAGGGTATAAATTATTCATACCTCCGCTGGTTTATAATTAGTGGGCACAAGTTCCGAGTGACGCCTTGCGGAGACCGGATAGAATAGACCATCTACTTGGTCAAAGGAACGTGCGTTTAAATAAATGAATAGATATTATGGGGCTATCTTACACACATCGTCCTAGCCCCGCACTAAGCTCTAAAAGACCACTTGCACCATCCCACTAACCCGGGGTTAACCGGTTAAACCGTTAACCCAGTGTCAAATTGTACTGGTAACCACGGTAACTCCAGGTTTAACCGGTTAACACCGGGTTAGTGAATGGTGCACGTGGCCCTAAGGCTTGTGTTGTGAGTGAGGAGTTTCCATTGACTAAGTAGAAATATTATAAAACGAGCAATATTAGGGAAATCGATCGATCGATCGATCGAGGTTTTCTCGTGGGGCTACAGTATAGGGTTCTTCAAAAAAGGAGTATATCTGTATATACAGGTTTTAAAGGGTCGGCAACGCGCACGTAACACTCGTAACACTCCTGGAGTTGCAGGCGTGACAGCTTACCATCAGGCGGGCAGTATGCTTATTTGCCACCGACGTGGTATTAATGTGGTATAAAATCATAGATCAGTAACATGCAGCGCGTACAGCAAGCACTAAACAGGCTGTTATCTCTGCACCCACTTTAGTTTCTGTATAAAATACAATACCTTCGTATAAACTTAATTGCTTAAAGTCAAACGATATTCTATTGTTACTGGGTCCTAATTGAAGGCATCGATTTATTGGCGATTATTCCGAAGCCAAAACTGGTTAAATTGTTATATTTGGACCAATCAGATTTAATTGAAAACGCTAAGTTATTGGTTCATTTACAAATGGCTATTAACATTTGACCTTTGAGCAAACTGATATTATTTATTCATAACCGAACTGTTATAAATAATTATTTAACCGGTCAAACCGCGTGGCGTGTAGCGTAGGCTTTATTTACTAGCTACAGTGGCTACTAATACCTGCACGGATATCATGGTCGCATTTTTATCACTTGTCGTGTCATGCGTCACTTTCGCACCTTCGCACTTGTTAGAACGTGGCAGGTATGGTGACAGATGATAAAAAGGCGACCATATTAGTCTTGCTGGGCGTGCGCGACTTCGCCGATAATAAGCAGGCTGATGGTCACGTAAAAAGAAGGCCTTCTGACTACTTAGGAAATTTGTCACTACAACTTTCCATCCCAGGTCGGAGATTTAGGGCAGATCCAGAATGCACGTGGTCGAATGCTGATAGCGACCCTTCGGCACCCCATCTAAAGCGGAGTTGGCACTCGTTGGTGGTTTTAGACGGTAGTCCTCCACTGGTTAGTCCGTCATCTCCCCTGGTTCCCCCGGACCAGGTGGCAGGCGTAAACGCATTTTCCCAACGTAAAAAAAAGGCAGTTCCAGAACAAGATGGAAGGATGTAGTGCTAAAGGACATGAGTGAGTGCAAGTTGTCTGAGGATGATGTCGTGAACGAGGCGAAGTGGAGAAGATTAAGCAGGAAAACTGACCCCACCACCACGTGGAATAGCTAGGAAGAGAGAGAGAGTAGCTGCTAATAAATATTACTAATATGGATGTTTAGATTGTTTAGATGTTTGAACCTTCTAGTTAGGATAATACGAGTAACTAAATCAGTTTTGTTTTTTAGCTTAATTTAGTGTCCCACTGGCGGGCAAAGGTCTCTCTTTTCCTTCACTCGACCCTATTTTTGTGTTTTCATTTTGATATCAGTGTAAGTTCACACCTGCATTACCTGGAATAATAATATGTTACACAACGGAAGCTGCAAAAATATCTGACACGATCTTATTTGTAGAGCCGTGTCACATATTTTTGCGCCGTTCGAAAAGTAACATATATTTTTGCATCGAATTTTCCTATGAGTTACTTTAGGTCTCGTAAACCCGTTCGTTCCTAATACCCATTTCTGCGAACCATACAAGGCTATGAACATAAATCGCTTCCACAATTACGGCCCAGTTATAACAATATGCGACCTGGCCCGAAGGTTAGGCCCTTAGACCTCAGACCTAGGGCCTAAAGGTCTGAACGCCGACCCGTTTAAATGGGATCTGGATTTCGCAAAGCGGTTAGCTTTACAAATTTGTGTTTACAATAACGGTATATTCTGTAATATTAGGTAAACAATTATCTGCGAACTTTAGATGACTATTATTTGATAAACCCCTTTTTGAAGTGAAAACTTCTTTAGCGGCGCTGTGCACTTTTTGTGATGGCGAAAAAATGTTAATCTCGTAACAGGTGTCACGTGACCGTTAGATGTAAGACGGACACGTGACCTGACTGTTACAATGTCATTGATGGCGGTAACCTCAATTATACATAGTGCTGCAGAAATTTTGCACTAGATGGCGCTGTTATTAATATTTTGAGTTACAATGTCATTGAGTTTTTTTTAATATAACGAAATTTAGTACGATGGCTTCTTTTGGCGCTATATTTACACGTTGCGTCATAGATTTAGACCAACAAAAGTCTGCAGAGAATTGACAGCAGACGCAGTGCCAGTGTTATTTATACGTTCGAAACAGTTACAGCTTACAGTTCGAAAATTAGTAAAAATAGCTCTTTAAAAAATTTACAGCGAATTAACGCATCGAATTTATAATTTTATTTTATACCAATGTACTTACCTACAAAAATGATACGGACTGTGCTAAGAAGATTCAAACCGTGTGATCTTAGGTACCTACAGAAAATAATATGTGTAATGTCGCCGTGTAAGGCAATCCAAAGTAACATACTTATATAGCCGTATCCTTATTATCGAATCGCTCCGAAATAATGGTATGTTTCAAAATTTGGCTTGGCACCGACTTCAAACATATCAGTTTGTAACGCATACGGCACGTACTTTAATAAAGAATAATATTTTATTTTATCCGTTTTGAAGTCGGTTTTCTTTTTTTGTTTTATTTATTTAATCGTATGACGATTCGATATGGTCACATAGGCAAAATTATATTATATTTATACAGTATTTTTATTTATAAGGCAACATCCAAGTTTCCAACCACTGCACAATTTGCAAAAAGTTTCTATCCCTAATCCCGTGACCACCTGACCGCGAACTATTAGCTTATAATCAGGTATGCTATATAGGTAGGCTAATCCGAACGCGCCGAATGACATTCCGACCGCCATTGTTTGCGTGCCGGCTGTCGGTTATTGGAAACATAATTAGGCTAATATTGTCAACGCTAAACAGTACATGTTTACTTGAATTGATCTTATGTATACATAAGCCTTCAACGCTCCTACTGCCAGAGCTATTGCACTGCTGAACGAGTTTCTTGCACAGATCCAGGACGCTGATGTATTTGCCGATAACATGGCACTTTTAAGAACAAAAATAGTTCATTTTGCAAACCTTTTAGTCCGATAGTTATGTTCTTGCGTTGTTATATTGACATTTATTTTAATTTAATTGTATAATTCAGTTTATTTTGACGTAATTCATTATTTGTTCTTCTGTTATTTGACATAATTTAATTCAATTGTAATTTCACATTTATTCAATTGTAATTTGGTATAATTTAATTTTATATAATTGTGTTATTCAATTTATTTATTAGGTAACTTGACATTGTTTATATGGTAATTTTATGTTGTACTATCTTGTGAGCGTTTTGGGGCCACCTGTAAGCCCGCAAGAGTTGAACACCAATAAAATAAAAATAAAATAATTAGACAATTGTAAATTGTACATACTTAATTAGATTACGGTGAGTCACTTGTAAGCAAACCCCGTTATCAATGCAATTCAATGAATTTAGGGGTTGGCAAAACTGTCTACCGTAAAGGAGCCTGACTGCACCGTTTGTGCACAATATCGCCCAAGTAAAATAATAAAATAAAAATTTAACTCAATTTCAATTCATGAAATAGATATCCATTTAATTCATAATAAATTGAGATGCGCAATAATAGATTTAAGGTAAAAAATAAAAATTATAATATATTATCCTTTCATTTCATTATATGTAGTATAAAGTAGGTAGTATCAAGTTCACTTTTAATTTGTATCATACACAAGTATCAAATTTCTATGTCCATGTTACGTTACTTCCGTGACAGTTGGCAAGGGTCATGTGACATCGAAATGTCATGTCCCTTCATCAAGGTATTTGCTCGCTGTCAGCGCAGTCACTTGGTTTTTAAACTGACATGCCCAATTGCCCATGATACCTTTACATTTGAAATTTCTTTGGTGACATTTGCCGTCAAGCGTTTGTGTAATCTTGTGACTATATATTTAATGTTTCTTTTTTGTTTTCTTACAGGTAAGTCACCATTTCAGGCGTTCGGTACTGAGGATTTAAAATATCAAGGTAGGTAGGTAAGGTACCGTATTACCGTACAAAATCTTGTTCTCGGAGCACATGGCATCATCACTCCGGTCTTGGAAATCTTTTTAATGACGGCGAGTCAACAATATTCGTAAGAAAGTCGGAGCTAACTATCAGTTTCCTTTGGAATCGAGTTCCATGGACTTTCCACCAGTTACTTTATCCCTACTAACATTAGGTATAAATAAAGGCAACTGTACTAGCACGGTTCACTAAGCTATGGCTCTTTAACTTGTGATAGTAATTACTTCTTAGTGAAGTTTTGATTGTCATCTGACAATATACGACAGGTACGAAAATGTTTAAAAAAACACTATTACACAACATTCTACTAAAACAAACAATTCTGTCAAAACCAGGGGGATGCTATACTGTTGTTATGCGTTTAAATTACTAGTGATAGTAATTAGTGAGTTTTGGTTGTCACCTAACAATATACGGTAGGTACGAAAATGTTTAAAAAACCAACCAACATGCACAAGGTCTAAAATAACATTCCGTCAAAACCACGTGGGGCTATACTGCTGTTACGCGTTTAAATTACTAGTGATAGTAATTAGTGAGTTTTGGTTGTCACCTAACAATATACGGTAGGTACGAAAAAGTTAAAAAAAAACAACCAACATGCGTAATGTCTAAAACAACATTCCATCAAAAACCACGGGGGGCTATACTGTTGTTATGCGTTTAAATTACGTCTTTATTACACAACTTTTGAAAGGGAACCGAACTTTTCACATTTACGAGGGCACATAAAACCGGGATGACCCTACGGTGGTGAAATAAAACTCCATTCTTCAAGGCACCACTCGGCGTTAATTTTAGGGGCAGAGCGTAAGTAATATGATCTCCCTTACCACGAGTTTGACACTAACTCACGGCACGATTCGAACTTTAAGATACGTCAAAAATTTACCTACTAAAAAAGATACCTACGACATGGATCGGATAGGTCAGTATCAAAAGTGACTTTTTTTTTAAACAAACGTCACTCTTGGTACTGACATACGAGTATTTATAATAGTTTATTTTGCTCAGGGCATAATGAATCGTATGAGAAAACACTTTTAAGTAAATTTTATTTATGCGCTAGTTTAGCTTTGATATTATCATTTAATTTTTCTTTAAGTAGCTACCTAAGTATCTATTGTTTTCCCTATGAGTATTACTCTTGCTCCATTGAACCTTACTATAAAAGAAATAAGGGCTTTACTACAAAATTACCTCGAAGAAAACGTCACTGGATACTGTCACGTATAAATTTGTCAAAACGATTACCCAAAAATGCGGGATCGTAACTTATGTGAAACGTAAGCCTATCGTAAATAACTCTTGTGAATTCAGGGGCGCTGTTACGATCGCCTACAGAGTCAACAGATTTTTAAAGTTGTAGTGCACTCCAAATAAAAACCCTTAAATACCTAATAATACAATAAAAATTTCATTACCGCGGTATAGAAATCGCCGCTCCCGGTACAGCGCCATCTAACGTGATATTTACTAAACTGTTTTATATATGAAAGTAAGAAGTAATGACGTGGACAGCCGCTCCTGATTTGCCTGCACACGGCAAGCATTGGTAATATTCGGTAAGGGGTCCCTTTGTTTCCCATAAAGTTTTAAGTCATAATGTATTGATTGTCATATTATCGTTAGTCATAAAACTGAAACCGTTAACTTTTCAGCATTTTTGTAAGGTTATTCTATAGATGGGTTAGGTTAGGTTAGGTTTGTTTTATGGCAATCCTGAAAAGTTACGCGTTTTTGAGAAAAAACAATTATGACTAACGAAAATTCGGACAAACAATATATTATGACTTAAAACTATTTGGGAAACAATAGAGACCCATTCGGTAAGCACGTCTGACCCGCGTCAGGCCTTATTACAATCTTCTTTAGGGTCAAAATCGTTTGTATTCGTTTACAAATTGGACTGGACGTAGTTTCCGTTACACGATAGGAATTAATTACGCATACAAAATGGCGCGTTTTGAAGGAGATGGGGTCAGGCGGCAGAAGGTCGTTTTTGGGGTTCCGTACCTAAAAGGAAAAAACGGAACATAGGATCAAAGTTGTTGTCCTTCCGTCCGTCCGTCCGTCTGACTGTCTGTCAAGATCCTTGATCTCGGGAACGCTTGAAGGTATCGAGTTGAAAAATTAAAACCACGGCACACCACGGTTAGTAGCTGCGAAAAAAAAGTTAACGTAAAGAAATCGATTCAAATCGATTTGAATAAGAATAAAATTTCTGTTATTCTTATTCCAGTGAACTTTTGCTCAACTCTGGGTAGGATATTTAGTTACCAAATAACCCGCTAGATGTCGCTGTGCCGTATGTGAAAAATCCTACTTCGCGCTGTTAAGATTTTTCCGGGAAACATGATCTCTGGCCGGTACTAATTATCTTTAAGCTTTTTTGTAGTATATGTCGTTGGACAGTCACCTGCAATAATAATGTTACACAACGTAGGCCGCAAAAATATCTGACATGATCTTATTTGTAGAGCCATAAGAGCATGTCATATATTTTTGCGGCCTTCGTAGAGTACTATATTGCAGGTGACTGTAGTTTTACTCGTACTTCTACCGTATTCTTACAATATTGTATGGTCAATGTTTTTGAGCCTTGTGTGGTATTGGTAGAGATATCAATTTGTTTATAGTAGAATACTCTCTTGGGACATTTGAATACTCGCTATCAAACTAGCATCACGACCGAGCTAATCACGCAATGATTCTTGATGCAGTGTGAGATACGGGTAATGACACCTACACACTCGAAATCGTTGACGCGTCGGCGTTCATCCATTGTTCGGTGGTTGAGCAATGCCCGCGTTGACGTATTAGATGAGCTTTGCTTTCTTCGGATCGTTCCGGTTTCTATATAAAAAAAAAACTGGACATGTGCGAGTTGGATTTGCTCACCGATGTTCCGTACTTTTATTTAGTATTTGTTGATATAGCGGCAACAGAAATATACATCATCTGTGAGAATTTCAACTGTCTAGCTATCATGGTTCATGAGATACAGCCTGGTGACAGATGGACAGTGGAGTCTTAGCAATAGAGTTCCGTTTTTAGGGTTCCGTACCCAAAGGGTAAACGGGACCCTATTACTAAGACTTCGCTGTCCGTCCGTCCGTCCGTCCGTCCGTCCGTCCGTCCGTCCGTCCGTCTGTCACCAGGCTGTATCTCACGAACCGTGATAGCTAGACAGTTGAAAATTTCACAGATGATGTATTTCTGTTGCCGCTATAACAACAAATACTAAAAACAGAATAAAATAAAGATTTAAATGGGGCTCCCGTAGGTACAACAATAAACGTGATTTTTGACCAAAGTTAAGCAACGTCGGGAGTGGTCAGTACTTGGATGGCTGACCGTTTTTTTTTTTTGTTTTTTTTTGTTTTTGCATTATGGTACGGAACCCTTCGTGCGCGAGTCCGACTCGCACTTGCCCGGTTTTTCACTTTGGGTACGGAACCGGAACGGCATTAGTTCAAGTTTTTTAAAATAATTTTGTAACGTACTTATAGAAGCATTGTTACTGTACCAATTGTACCATCGAAATTTAAATTCTATAAAAAAAACGAAATATAACCGACACGTGGAATGGAAGATTAATCCATTCCACGTGTTTGCAATGGGTCTATTCAAAGTTGAATTGGTATTTATATGATGCGACCTTGATACGTCCCAGAAACACATATAAAGTTGATGTGTTTCAATTGGAATGCCACTCTAGGTTTGGCAGAATCTTGATAAGCGTAATATGTAATGAACCGAGCGCTCAGATTTTTTTAGGATTCCGTACCCAAAGTTAACCTATATCCAATTCTTACCTATAATTGGCTCTGTGATTCTATTGTAATTTCTGGATATATAGAGCGCTGTTGGTTTTCCATGTACTGAAATAAAATAAAATAAAATAAATAAATTGACTAAGTCCCACGGTAAGCCTTTTCGGCTTTTTACGTGGGGATTCAGTCAAAGATACATATAAAATACAAATACTTAAATACATAGAAAACATCCATGGCTCAGGAACAAACATCTGTGCTCATTATATGTACAAATAATGGCCATTGCCGGGATTCGAAACCAGGACCATCAGCTTCATAGGCAATACTCAGTCACTACTCAAAGGTAAGCTTTATACGATTGAATTCACATAAGTCCTATTGGGAGGCCTATGTTCAGCAGTGGACGTCTTATGGCTGAAATGATGATGATGAAGTCCTAGTGACTTATGCGACGTGTTATGTTATGTTATGAAAATTAAAAGTGTTCATTTTGTGGAATAAATAAATAAATAAATATTATAGGATAATTTTACACAGATCAATCAAGTCCCACGGTAAGCTCTATAAGGCTTCTGTTGTGGGTACTAGACGACGATATATATAATATATAAATACATAGAAAACATCCATAACTCAAGAACAAATATTTGTGATAAGTAAACACACAAATAAATGCCCTTACCAGGATTCGAACCCGGGACCTCCTGCTTCGTAGGCAGGGTCGCTACACTCACTACCGACTAGGCTAGGAGGCCGTCAAATATAAGAAGAATCATTATTAAGATTTATGTAAGAAGAACCTCACTTGACTAATACTTAAAACGAAGCCGCGAAAATAATTACATGATTCCAAAATTTAAATCTGAACCTGCTCCCTTAAGACTCTTAAGAGTAACGAAGGCGGAGTGAGAAATTACTTGTTCAAATTTTATTCAAGGTCACAGTAAACCTTCTGAGAAGGTTGGTTGAAGGTTGGTTGGTAAGGTTGAATAGCTTTAATGAAAAGTCTTACCTACGTATTTTTAAGACCTAGGATTAATTATTCTTAGAACTTAATCAACTCTTTTGCTTTTATGACACGTTTTTGAATGAATATTCAATTACAAATATAACGGCAGAAAAAAACCTTATACATACTTACTTATAAAAGGTACTTACTTGCCTTTTATACACTACATTTAACAATTAGATTATTTTTAAAATGTGATGGTTTTCTTTTTATAGCCTAAATGTTTCTCTTGACAGAACATGATTTAAATGATTGTGATGGTTTTACTATATATTTTGTTGATTTTATTGTGTACCATATAGGTATATACTCGTATGTACTTAATTGTATTTGCATGCATTTAAGTATGTTTTATTGCAAATAAAGTGATTGATTGATTCATGACGTGAATCGTGCTACCAACATTATGCCGTTAATCAGTTTTATTAATCGTAGCGAATCTGCAATTAAAAATTTAATCAGTGCTCGAGGATTTAAAGATTTTAGATCTAAAGCTTTAATGAAACCTCTTACATCTCTATTTTTATCTGCTTTCTTCAATTAATCAACTCTTTTAACTGAACTGGCTTATAAACGAACAGTACTGACCCTCCGACTCCATCCATCTTGGTCGTAGCAGGCGTGCATTTGTCAACAATCTGCCCTGTGGTACTATTACAACCGAAACGTCGTATAAAACCTGTAGTTATAGGTCTTATATGACCTTTCTACAGGCACCGTCGACTATTTGTCCACTGCATGCAACGCCTACGTCTGTGACTCTATCCATCACCTATACGACCTCGGAAAAGGACGAGACATTCTAAATGCATCACATCCGTTGCTGCTTTACTTCGGACTTTATTTACCTCGTCGTCTATTTACGCGTCAATGGATGTTCAAAGATAGTGAAGATTAGTTGTTGAATGAGTGTTGTGGTGAAGGTAGGCGTTGTACGTGCTTTCACGGTGCCCTGTTGACAGTATCGGCCCGTTTTGATGTATGGACGTTGTTGCCGTTATAAGACTTAGTCGCTTGTGTTAGACAAATATAAGGTTGCCGGGGTTTTGACACTTCTGCATTTTTGTAAAGGCATTTGTGTTTTTTTTGATACTGCGCCCGATTCGGATTTTGAAATAGACATTTATTAGATATCTTATAGACATCACCAAGATACGATAACGATATGTTTAAGATCTCACCTGTCAAATTTGACATTTGCGCGATTCTAGAGATACTCTTGAACGATTCCCACAGGATATGACTTAGAGATTCAATTCACATCTAATAGATATCTTACTCTATCTAACGTAAAAGTGACATTGGTTGCCCGAATTGCGCTGCAAAAGAGAACTAGTTGATATCTAAACTATGTATAACGTATCTAGAATGGATCTAGTAAGTGTCGTCTCTTGTGAATATCTTGAAGTTTGAATACGGCAGTCAGTGCTATATTCTGCGTCTATTCTGCTACATATATGTTTTCCTTTTTCCTTTGGCATGTGTTATGTGTGATTACTTCACGTACCGTAAAATCAAATATACTGGAGATTATTATTATTAATTTGTAATGGATATAGTATGTATTTTGCTTAAATATGAATTTCTGGGGTGGCTTAAGATCCAAAATTATTATTTCGATAATCCGAGCCACCAGCGTGTATCCGTGGGACACGGCACATATTCAAACCCATCCAACATTTCTTCGTTCTAAATGACGGTGCAGCCCTACCTAACCCGTCTACCTCCACTATGTACTAGCGCCATCTTTTTGTAGTTGCTCATTCTGTTTTTTTATAATTTTACGTTTTTGATGAATAAATTCTTGAGGTTATGTATTCCTATTGGTTTGTGTAATTAGATGTCATAACCTCTTAAGTGTACAATTTAATTATGTAAGAGATTTAGCGTTTTCATTTGCCACGTCACTCGCTGTCAAAAAACACATTGTACAGTTCGCCCCTGTCATTAACCATGCAACCCCTGTTCTCCACTGTAGCTGCATGTCGTCTGTCGCCCGTGTGACTGCTGTCGTTAATCAGCGGGAAATTGAGTTACACGACCAGCAGAAGGCTGTGGAAGGGGCTACTGTATTCAGCCGAGGGTTGGAAAAGTCTCGAGAAGTCGGGAAATGGGGAAAAAGTATGCTACAGAAACAGAAACCTGACCGCCTGCCGGGCTAGCACATGATTGTCGCGACAGTCAGCCGTATTCGAACAATGAGACACTTACGTCAAATACTAGATATTGAAACGATATGGAGTAGATGTCAGTGTCAAACAAGAGTCAAAAGTGACGTTTTTGTTTGAAGAAATGTCAATTTTGACACTTGTTTGACACTGACATATCTAATCCATATCGTTTCAATATCTAGTATTTGACGTATCTCATTGTTCGAATACCGCTGTATATCTCGCGGCAAGATAGGCTAACCGTCCCTCTTTTGTTAACATAGTAAAAGACGGGTAGTCTGTCGCCGCGAGATACTCACGCGTATTCGGGAAACGAGATAATCACAAGATCTAGAAACAATATAGAGATCAACTAGATTTACATTAGATATCGACTAGATGTGACTTGGATATCTAAGTCATAACTTGTCGAAATCGTTCAAGAGGGCCTCCAGAATCGCGGAAACGTCAAATTTGACATACATCTTTAAATATCAAAAAAATTTTACAAATATCTTTAAATTATCCATATCGTAACTTGTTGAGGTCTAGTAGAGATCTAATACATTTTCAGAATCGGGCCGACTGTCGCGCCAATCATGTGCTTGGCCTACTCCTACTGAACATGCGTTTTGTCGCGGCAAATCTATGTGTCGCTTGTCAAACATTAAAAAAAAAACTTATCATAGGCGTGGCTCACTCCGCGATTTGGTCGCGTCGCTACAAGTGCATGCGGCCCACACCAATTTTGGTGTCTAGCAGTAGTAGTTGCCGCGCGCCGATACGGAACGGACGCCTGCTCGCGCTTGCGCCACCTTGCGGTTATATCTGTCGCAATAGGCGCGTTTTTTTAGACAATGAACCTTCTGTATAGTACTATTATTTATTCTGTTTCATAGTCCAAAAATCCTTACCATTTAATACTGTTGTATGTGTTGATTCTGTTGTTATTATGCAAGATCTATTGGAGCGTAGTCCACGGTCAGAGAGGTCGTGACCGCGTAGGCCCGTATTCTCTAATCAGATTAAGTGAGGGCACTTCCCTCCGACGATACGTGGACAGGGCTAATAGTGTACCTACTGTATTTATTTACGCGTTGGCTGACTGGGCGATTTATACAGTCAGCAGCAGAAGTTGCTAAGCGGGCGAGGTGTTCAAAATTACCTTGACACACTCTTAGTCTCTTAAAAATAAAGTCGCGTCAAGATCATTTTGAACACCTGGCCCGCTTATCAACTTCTGCTGCTGACTGTACAACGATGGTGGCTAACGAAAATATGGTCATGATACAGTTAAGACGAGCGCTGTATCTGATGGTAAAGATCTGGGAGGTCTATTCTACCTAGATGGTTCTTAGTATCAATCGATTAACAACATCAACAACCGTTTGATAACAAGAAATTACTATTTGAATAGGGTTCGTTATCGGTAGCATCATCGGAATCGGCATCTTTGTAAAATCGAATATCTAACTCAAACGATAGGTCATAGTCGTCATAGCTATGGTTAGTATACAATTATACATCAAATTGTGTAAGTTCTCCTGACTGACCGGTTCATATTAACCTCTAGCCGTCCAGAGACCTATAAAAAGGTATCCTGTTCCATTATAATTTGAGCTTTGTGTTGACAAAATAAAATTTCATTTTGCTTGGCAAGGTTTGACGTATGGGCGGCTAGAGGTTAAGATAGTGCCGAACGAGCGTATAGCTTCTGAATCTTCTGATGGAGTAACTATTATATGAAAGTGTCGCTTGTTTATATTTACGTTTCTCTTTTACTTGTTATGTAAATTTTGGAAAACCGATATTTAATAACGTTTAATTTAATAGTGATCTCTTGTAGTAGTCAAGTGTAAAAATATGGGTGCACACTCATACTTTAAAATATGTTCCATAGCTCTTAATTATGTCAGCGAACACACATACACTATACTATGGAACATATTATTTGAGAAGTTATATGCACCCATATTTTTACACTTGACTGTATCTACTTGTCTATACGGCTACCATCAGTTTGGCATTGACATAAACGCTATCGTGAACGTAATTTACTTTCTATGCATCTCGCTCGTACTGACAATACTGACATATTAGTGCGAAAGAGATTTATAGAAAGTAAATTACGTTCACGATAGCGTTTATGTCAATGCCAAACTGATGGTAGCCGTACTACATGAAATTAAACTTTGTTGCCATGTATAAATGAAAAACAAATGCACCTGCAAAAAATATGTAGTGTTTTTTTACAATGTCCAACTCGGACGGTTCGTTTAGTTTCAAATTCAATTTAGTCCGTCCAACAATCCGCGACTAACTTCGTTCCCCAAACAAAACTGTGTCGCTTTTTCATCGAACTGGGAAAAACTGGAATACGCTTTGTATGAGTTTACTACAGCGGGTACACGTGAAATACTATTGACAAGTATTGTTAGCCTAGCGTTGGTAGCCTAGCCGAGCGGTACAGGTGTAGTGCATAATTATTTTCCATCGTTTTTTCACGGAAACGTACGAACGTGTCTTTCTATTTCAGTTAGTCTCAATACAAAAAGTATTGGCTTTAACACTTTCATCACGCATCAGTGGCATTGTGTATTTAATTTTTCTGAATAATACTGGAAAATTATCGAAAAACGATATTTTGTAAAAATCCCGGAAATATCATTTGATTTTTTCCGGAATTTTCATCCCTTAACCGGATGAAATAATGCACCAAAAGTATCTGCCACCCTGGAATACTTCTCTAAATAGAATATTTACTTATCTCTATAATTCGTGTCTAAAATACATACTACTAAATTATATTGGACATATAGTCTTCATATACGAAAGGTTGAATGTCCTACCTCGATACGTAATGCCGTCAGACATATAGGGCAAGCTACATATTCCTAATTAAAATGAGATCGCGGTTGAGAGTCGAGCTCTAGAGCTAACCAGTGTTACAAAATTTGTAACACTTTACAGTTTATATTTAAAAATAGAAATCGTTTATTGATCGTAATAAAAAAAATTACCGTTTAGCAAGACTTGCATTTTCCCGCGCGACTTCTTATGTCATGTGCGACTTCAAGTCAACTCGCGTGCCAGAATGCAAATTTTGCTAAGCGCTCAGTTAAAAATAACGTTATGTCAAACTAATGCTTACATGTGAGTAAGTTATAAGCACTTTACAAACCAAGTATATGTAGGTATAAATAAGTAATAGTTAAAGTGGCGGGTCCGGCTCGCCGGGATAATGCTTTGATGCCTTATGGACCTACTTGACCGGTGTTGAATATTGGCAGGATGATCGTGTATCCTACACGATATCTTTAAAATGTGTGTAAATCCCGTGTGTGTGGCTAATGGGACTTGTTTTATTAGTAGTTTAACTAGAACTAATTTACAATTTATACAGTGATACATTTTTCGTGAATAGAGCTTAGTTTCAATACGCCTCGTATGAGAGTTGCGGACAACGTCATGGGCGATAAAACGCCACTTTTTGACAACTCTCGATAAATATTTTATCTTGTTATCACGTCGATAACCACTGTGGACTCGCGTGTGCTAGGAATGACACGGGCGCCAGCGTCGGTCAACTCGAGACACTTATCAATAATTTAATAGTGGCGGGTCCGGCTCGGGATAATGCGATCAGACCCTTTATGGACCTAGTTGACCGGTGATGAACGATAGCTCGATGAGTTTCGTGGCATATGACGTCTTTATACATTTATACATCCTGTATATGGCTGATTGTACTCGTCTGACTTATTTGTTGCTAGTCAAGTCACAGAATAAATAGTAATAGGTACAGGGACCGTATAACCGGTTTTATTAAATACCTGTATATAAACTGTCAAACGAATACCGGTTAAAATGTTATACCTATATTCGAATTAGAGGTATTGCTGTCATTCCGTTTTTGTCTTTATCGCTAAACTACACTAATTGACATAATGAAATACCGGTATTCATTAATACCTCAATAATAACAGGTATTCAGTATACCGGTAATGGTTATCGTATTTAATACCGGTATTCATTGCACTTGATCAAAGAGTAACCAAAAACTTTGCGACAAGAGGTTAAAGTTTTTGTTAAGTCCTCATGCTAATATTGATCGCTGTACAAGCGAAATATTTCATATGTAATTTAATCATGAGCAGCAGAGCAAGTGGTTCGAAATTGCGACCGTTTCAAAGCACGAGGTTAATGAATGAATTAATGAAAAGAATTAACCCCAGAAAACATTTCCATATGAAATATGAGCGCCGCGCCGGCGCGCCGCCGCCGCCATCAAAATTTTCGCGCCGCCGCCGCCGCCAAAATTTTCGCGTCGCCGCTGCCGACACTGCGCTATCGCCGTGGCATCGGCGTGACCTTGTTAAGGACTGTATCGTTTATTATAAATACAACTTTACTTAGCCGTTTTTTCTGGTATTATGTTTTTATTAAAAAATTACACATATAGTTTAATTAGTGCTTTAATAATAAGTAACATTTCGTCCTGGGAGATCACGTAAAGCATATGGTTTGGACAATATTTACCCAATCCTCCCGAGTAACTACAACGATTTCGGACAAATACTACAAGAAAATTTACGGTTTGCGAACAAGATAAGTATTACACAAAAAAAATCGTACTATGTAAACAGCAATTACATATGATTCGTAAAGCGAAACATCTGGGCATAGTCTAATCATTTCTTTTAGTTGGAAAAAAAGTTTTGGATCTGTGCTTGGTGGCCTTTTTGAAAATATGGCATGTTACTTACGACAACCCCGACTTTGGTATACAATATAACCATCATGGAGCGTTTCTATCGACCTGTTCTAGCCATGGTTCAACGCCATGAATGTCCGTTAGGCTTTGGATTTCGGTAGATTCTTTTAGCTGTTTCCGTCATTTCCCTGGCGTCAGAAATTGACGGGAATCCAAAATGTTGCATAAAAAGTCGTTTTCATGTAAAGATAAAATACACCACATTTATTCTGTGGATGTTCAATTGAGCAATCATGAAAAGGACACTTAGATGGCATATTTTGGCAGCATATTAACCTTTTGTTTCTTTAAATCGTACTAAGGAATCGGTGAAATAGTCTCAAATTAAGCTCGATAGGCTTGTCCGAATTACATTTGCTAGAAGGTATTAAAATCATCATAAAGTCCCTAAAATAAAATAAATGTAAAACATTCTTATATCAGATATGTCTTAAAAATACCCCCAGATTATACCTTAAGAACATAGTAATACAAAATAATACACACGTCAACAGTTAGACCAGGTTTTATCTGTATTTATAATAAACGATACAGTCCTTAGATACTAAAGTCTGTCTAAGCTAACTTTGCACCGATTTGAACAGAACAAAGTGAGGGAGTGTTATTATAATATAAACGTCATATTTTCATAGAAATTTGACATTAACGATGATATTTACACACGTTGTCGTTGCAAATGCTATGCAGATTAGTTTGATCGGGAATTTATTGCTTTTATATAAGGTGCTAACAAATTAGGTACCGATATTTTAAGAGATGGTACTGGGTCATTCCATGTGATTTCAACAAATTTGAATTAAAAAGTGTGCCGCATGATTTTTGATTTGCATAAAAAAAATTGAGGATATATTTCATGGTGGCAGAAGTGCTGAACCACCACCAGTTTTTTTTTTTATCTTTTAATTTCCAAGTTTTGCCCATTCGAAGTTAGCAGTGGGGTCAAATTCTTGCTTGTACAAAATCAGACCTAACTTTTTTTCTATAAAAGGTAACGAAATAATTATTACTTTTTTTGATTAGGTATGAAATGTGGATATTATACTGTATGACAAAATTTATCTGAATTAACTACAAAAGAAATGGTGACCACCCGAAGTGTACACCTAATTGGTCAATTATTGCAATTTTAAAATGGTTCTTGTGCCAACCCTGGTGCATATCAAATATTACTTTTTTCTGAAATATAATGTACTTGCCGTGTTCATCTTGTAAAATAAATATAATTGTGTTAGATCAATTACTTCTAATAGAAAAATGTAAGTGAAAATTGAGAAATTCGAAAATTGCTCGTGTTTGACTCTAAAAAAATCCATGTGGAAGAGAAAATAAAAATTTGATTGTAGTCAGAAAATATAGCTGATATCTTCGTTAATTAGATTTAGGAAAAAAAGTTTTGTTATTTTGCCTATTTTTTGAAATATGATTTTTTTAACATGCTACTGTTTACAACTATCGATACAAAATGTTTTATGTTATAAATTAATAAAAATGGGACGGTAATTGGTCATACGGATATTATTTACGTTTTTTATGTTCAAATGTTTTTTTTGACAATCATGGCAATAATTTCATTTGTAAATTTAACGAGGGTAGAAATTCGACAATGCACTGTTACCTGACAAGGATTGTGAATCACTTGCGAATGTTTCTTAATTTAGCCGTGTAGAAAATAACCGACGCCTCCTGACTTGTTAACAAGCTTTATTTGCATGTTACATGGCTAAATTACGAACATAAGTAAACGGACCAATAATCCTTATCGAAGTTCTATAGGAAATCGTATTTATCTAGGAGATAATGAAGTGGTGCAAACTCTTTGTAGTAAGTGCTTGTGTTATTAATAGTTGACTGTTCAAATTCATGGGATCAAGTTCTTTTTCGTCTCAAAATCAGATGTCGAAGAAGCTGAGGTATATCTATCAGAGCGATTTAAAAATATAAGGACCATAAAAAATACACGTTCATATCATAGCTTCGTTCCCATTTCTCAAAATGAATTAAAAGTGCGACGTTGTTCAACTTCAGAAAATTTTGAAGTATTGCAAATGATTTTTTTTTATTGTATAAATATATAAAGTAAATTTCAATCGCCTAGATTTTATTTATATTTTTCCATCGAATTCATTCATATTTATAAGTTTAAGGTCATATGTATTTTAATCTGCATAAATACAACAAGAGCGAAAATGTATGAGACGAGCAGTTTAAAAAATCATATTTCAAAAAATAGGCAAAATAACAATACTTTTTTTTCTAAATCTAATTAACGAAGATATCAGCTATATTTGCTGACTAAAATCAAATTTTTATTTTCTCTTCCACATGGATTTTTTTAGAGTCAAACACGAGCATTTTTCGAATTTCTCAATTTTCACTTATATTTTTCTATTAGAAGTAATTGATCTAACACAATTATATTAATTTTACAAGATGAACACGGCAAGTACTTTATATTTCAGAAAAAAGTAATATTTGATATGCACCAGGGTTGGCACAAGAACCAATTTAAAATTGCAATAATTGACCAATTAGGTATACACTTCGGGTGGTCACCATTTTTTTTTTAGTTAATTCAGATAAATTTTGTCATACAGTATAATATCCACATTTCTTACCTAATCAAAAAAAGTAATAATTATTTCGTTACCTTTTATAGAAAAAAATTTAGGTCTGATTTTGTACAAGCAGGAATTTAACCCCACTGTTAACTTCTGATGGGCAAAACTTGGAAATTAAAAGATAAAAAAAAAACTGGTGGTGGTTCAGCACTTCTGCCACCATGAAGTATATCCTCAATTTTTTTTATTCAAATCAAAAATCATACGGCACACTCGATTTGTTGAAATCACCTGGAATGACCCTACTTTATTATATAAAAACAATTAACTTTAAATAGAAATCAAGAAAACTTTTCATATCATATTTTTGTTTTATTTACCGAACAAAAAAATAAATTAAAATTATATTAAAAAAATTAATTAAAAATAATCATTACGTGCATTTAACCACATAAAGAAAAAATACATAGAGTGCTCATGCTCACTCCATACATCAGTTTTGGTACCAAAAATACTATTCTTTTCGTAGTCAACATCTAGTATCGAATCTAGAACGAATCGTGGTACTACTACAACCGGTATTGGGACTTACTTATTACCGGTAATAGCTTTAGGAGTAAACTATCAAATAGTGGTATTTGTTGTCAATTGGCTAAACCGATAACACTATTGAATACCGGTATTCGAATACCTCTATTCGGAGCTTAAGTGATATAAATACCCAAATTCAAATTACACCGGTTATACCTCAATAATAACCTGTAGTCAGAATACCGGTAACGGTCCCTGAATAGGTACAGAAGACTCACTCTCTAACAAAACGCGTCTGTTACGATCAGCACAGATATGGCCGCTAGGTGGCGACAGCGCCACGCGCGGCTTATGGCAAACCCCAAAATTGGTTGTATTGGTTGGGGCGGAACGGATGTACTTTTAGCTACCTGTAGCAAAGCGACGAAATCGCGGAGTGAGCCACGCCTAAGCAAGTGTCAAGCTAGAAAAGCTACGACGATTTCGTATCAGTTGTAGTGGACATAAAACATATTTCGACTTCAATAATTCAAAATCTCACTTTTGCGCTGGACTGATGAAGTAAAATCCGCAGTTAGAACAGAACAGAAAAGCTCATTTAGTTCAAATATGTCTTCAATATCAATGAAGAATTCTATTAAGGTTCACCTCACCCTCGAGGTAAGCTCACCTGCTACACTGAGAGAAAAATCATCACCAGGAATTAAAAAACAGTTCTGTACTGGGGGAAAAATGAAGTTTAGTAATAATTATGGACGTTTCACTATTTCTGTAAAGTTTATTTATTTCTACAAACAGTTCGGTAATCCTAAACCTAATTTCAACAAACAGATAATAGAAATTGCAAGAACTAAATAGAAATTGCAAAAGTATATTTGTTCCTATTAATTGACTCTCCTTGTCCCCGGATTAAGTTTATTTTTGTAATTCTAAGTGAATTTTTGTTATCCTTTTCTCTCAGTGTACAAAAATACAAGTGTCTTTTACAAATCATACTGACTAGGTAAGTATCTGTGTGCAAGACACTGTGTGATGATCAGGGGTCGGACAAAAAGTGCGGATGACGTAAAAATGACGTAATCTTGCACACAGGATGATGTTTGAGTTTGTATTTAAACTTCCGTGTCACGTACCTCCAAAAACGGAAAATTGCCACAATATTCGAGTAAAGATGACATTTAGAGCGTTTTCTTATACATAAGTAAATATAAATTTTAGCTAAATATAATCGTGAAGAAGAAGAAGAAACAATAACGAAGTCAATTTATTGTTCATCTGATTGTCAATGTGTCAGTCAAAAACGTACTCATTTCAAGTGGCGATATCGTTTAATAAAGAGGTTGATAAATGATAAGTGATAATTGTTTATGAAAATCAAAAATACTATTTGAAATCATCCTATAAGTGGTTTGACGTCATCCGCACTTTTTGTACGACCCCTGGTGATGATGACAACACGGCAAAACATTGCTATGATCTGCATTGGTCAGACAAAATGGCATTGGAATTTAGTCCACGACACCTTTAAACCAACCCCGTAAGTCTTGCAAATCTTGTAATATCTATACATTGTAATTGTACTTTTCTTTTGTATCTTTTTACTGAGGTGTGCCAATAAAGAGTATTCTATCTATCTATCTACATTACTAACTATAAACTGAAATAGATGTCATATAAGGTACAGTCGCCATCAGATATATCGGAGCGGCCAAGGTGTTCACAATATCTGAACACGCACTCTAACGCCCTGACAATAGAGGCGTGTTCAGATATTTGTGAACACCTTGGCTGCTTCGATATATCTGATGGCGACTGTACCTGCACCAAAGAAGGCCCGGCTCAGGCTTGCCTGCCTTCAATATTTTATACTTTTTAAAGTGTAATTTTGCGTCTATGATGGCTAGTACCACAGTCAAAACTGCAAGTTCATATTAAACACAAGGAAAATAAAAAAATTAAATAAGGATGGGTCATTATGGCTGCAGGTATCTTATTAGGCACAGATAGTGACAAAACCCTGCATTAGACATCAACATTCAAGCAAAACACATTAACACCTATAAAGGACTCTCACCAAATACCTCGCATACACATTTCCGGAGTCCGAACTCCTTTTGGCTTCTTATATGGCCGGTGTACAATAATATCGGTACAGACAGAGGGGGAGTGGAGGTTGGAGCCCCGGTGAATTAACAGTATCTTGACGCGGCCATTCGAAATTTTTTTTGACGGAGTGGGAATGGGAATGCTTTCATGCACGGTGCGTGGGACTCGCCGCTCCTTTTCCCTCTCTTGGCAAGAGAGGGGAAGAATTTGGCCCTACCCACTAAACCCACTCCGGCGTTTCACCCTCTGCCGTTCGTGAGGGGCGCACTGGGATCGACTGGGATGACATTCCACCACGGCGGCCATTCAACATCTGTCATTAATTTGGAGGGAGTTCTTACTCGTTGGACCAGCTAAAGCGTGTGAGCTGTAGATGAATACTTCAACTTTACAAATTGATCTCAGTTTGACATCACTTGCACGCGTCATACATCTTGGAGTCAGAGAATTTTCAAAGAGGAGCTTTTTTGGCAGACTGGCTACAAAAGCAAGCTTTGCAGACTGTTCTTACGAGTTTCTGGGAAAAGAAAGCACTGTGGTAGAAATAAATCTATTTGCTTAGCATATCCAATAATAGCCATCGCAACCGCAATACGTAAGGTACCTACATGACCCTTCGTGACTCTCATGTTTAAGACAAATTTTCAACAACAATCAGTTGCTTTGTGACTATTTTTCGAATGTAGCCATTACTACGGCCAATAAGTTACGATTCACCTCATAAGTATGTACCTACGCCTTGGTTACACATGATGTCAGAATTGAATCTGTTTACAAAGTTAAAATACTGCCTGCAATTGTTGTGCTATGTCCAAGGGGACTGATTTAGTTTGCTCAGGCCGGGACATTATCGATTGAGTCCACAGCTGAGGTTTTTATACTTATCTCCCTGAGTATTATTGGACGGCCTTTTGGGGGTGTTTACGTAGGTATTGGTGTAAAGCCTGCAGACGGCGTGGGAGGAAAATAATTACTGATTTTAATGGGATATTTCTTGGGGACAATATTTTTATTGGTTTTTTCGAGGCCTTTGACTAAAAAATAATGTATTTTAGCACTTCTACGCAGGTCCTTTCATCATCACATTCATCCGTACTCATTTACACAGCTTGTATTTTTAGGACTCGCCTCATCGCTTGACGCTTAAAAGGTTAAAATCCTATTTTACTAATTAAACAGAAAAGGCTTTTAGCCTTTTAGGCGTTAAGAGATGAGACGAGCCCTAAAAAAAAGAGCTAAAAGACTCGAGTCTTTTGGATCACTACCTCACACGCATGACACTTATTGGAAGTACATAATTAAACTTGTATGGTTCTTTCATTATCTTTGACTTAACCGAATTGAGAACTAAGCTAGTTTTTAAAGCCCGATTTACACGGTGCGAGAACTGGTATGCAATAATATTTGATACAATTGCTAACTACAGAGTACAAGGGATTCAGTCGATCAACCAAATACCGAAATGTAACAAAAATCATTGCAAGTCCTTGATCCATCTAAATGGGGCTTTATTAGGTTAATTAATTGAACATAAAAAAACAAAGCCCATAAAGCATACATCCTTCCGTTCACATAAAATTACACAATTAAATGATGAAACAAACAAATGCCTGCGAACTAGGACACTGGCGTCGAACCACAATTAGCCAATTGGTCGACAGGATGCGATTGTCTGGACCACCTACGTACCAATCAAGTACGTACAGTCGCCATCACCGGAGCGGCCGAAGTGCCCAAATATATCTGAACATGCACTCTAGCGCCTTGACAATAGAGGCGTGTTCAGATTTTTGTGAACACCCTGGCTGCTCCGATATATCTGTACGATTTGTTCTTTGTCAGGCTTTGTTCTGGAGCGATTGCATATAATGCCCCATTCCTCTGGTGTCTCGAAGTCACGTCAGCGCGGTTATGCTGACGTCGTTAATGGTTAACCAGTCGCTGTTAACCGGGTATTACAACAACGTATACAAGTGGCGTACTAGAAGAGAGGCCTATGCTCAGAAGTGGGCGATAAAAGGCTGATATAATGATGATGATAATGATGATGATGATGATGATGATGATGATGTGTCATTAAAAGCGCGAGGTAAGAAGGTAAATAGAGGTAGGAGGTAGGGGTAGCAGTACGTCAATGGTTATGATAAAACTGAATTTGTTAAATGTTTTGCTTCTTCCAACACGTAAGTAGTTTTCGTAAAATGTAATAAAATAATATCATCAGTAATTGTTAGAGAAAATATGTCTACCTTTTTACGCCTTCTGAGGTACAATACCTATTTCAGCTTAAATTAAATTATACCGATACATCTCATTGTATCGCACCAGGGATTTACAACGGTATTCGATTAAGATTTATAACATGGATCCCTCGTACGGGAGACGTGGAGTCGGTACGGTTATTGTAATTCAATCATACGGGCGCGGATCAGGGCATCTAATTGATATCAAATGTCACGGGACTCGAAATGGAGGCCATAAGTTACTCGGACGTATGGACGTTTATTGATTAATATCCTTATCCATTAAACTTTAATGCCGTACTAGTTGAAAGGGTTCAAACTTCTAGTTGAATGTTGTACTAGGGCAGATCAAGTATGAAAGTGAACTGTGTTAATATCCGTGCGCGCTTGAGTGTCTGTCATCTTGTAGCCATGTACATTGCCAAAGCAAGTGCTGCCATCTACCGTTCTCGTACGTTTTTTTGTGCATAGTAGAATCTGCCACCTTATGGGCTACATCGGAAGCATAAACTACATTTACGCTTCTTTACAATAATCTGACAGCTTCTGTGCTGCCCCCTATAGTTCATGCACGATCGCACGCACGCTCCCAATAATCAATAACAAAAACAAACACAACAACAACAACACACAACACAACAAACAACAACACACACAACAACACAATAGTAAACAACAACAACACACACAACAACACAATAGTAAACAACAACAACATAACATAACGTAACAGTACACAATAAGCGCAGCATTGAATTTTTATTTTGTACTGTAACATTGACTTAGTAACACAGTATTTAACCAAGTCATTATTTTTTAAAGACAAGCGCTGGTGGCCTAGCGGTAAGAGCGTGCGACTTGCAATCCGGAGGTCGCGGGTTCAAACCCCGGCTCGTACCAATGAGTTTTTCGGAACTTATGTACGAAATATCATTTGATATTTACTAGTCGCTTTTCGGTGAAGGAAAACATCGTGAGGAAACCGGACTAATCCCAATAAGGCCTAGTTTCCCCTCTGGGTTGGAAGGTCAGATGGCAGTCGCTTTCGTAAAAACTAGTGCCTACGTCAAATCATGGGATTTAGTTGTCAAGCGGACCCCAGGCTCCTATGTGAGCCGTGGCAAAATAATAATAATAATAATAAATATTATAGGACATTCTTACACAGACTGACTAAGTCCCACAGTAAGCTCAAGAAGGCTTGTGTTGTGGGTACTCAGACAACGATATATATATATAATATACAAATACATAGAAAATGCCGGGATAACGCGAGGAAGAAGATTATTTTTTAAAGACCACTTAGACAGTCCACTCGTCACGTGACATCTCCACACGCGAACCATACATTTCCATAATCCCTTATGAATGAACCCTCTGTCGACCATTATAAGAAAATCGATTCATATTACATTACTTTACTTAGTATAATATTTTAAACTTTCGCGTTTTGAATACATATTAACTCACATTATAGACGGGTCTAACGCGAATTATATTCAATTACCTTTATTTACCGACGTTACGACCAGTGAAACCTGTGTCGAAACGTCGGTAAATAAAGGTAATTGAATATAATTCGCGTTAGAACCGTCTATAATGTGAGTTAATATACTTTACTTAGTAGCCAGAATTAGAGTCAGTTGTGACAGCAATTTAGAAATATACTTATGAATCATGCATATTAAAACAGGAATAGAAAGCGTAGAACCATGAAACTAAAAATAACTTTAATTCATAAAAAAGTAGATAATATAACGTAGTATTTTTATTAAATTATAGCCCGCAACAGTACTACTTAATTATAGGGCTCTTTTGTTATGCCTGGTTTACACTGCGCTTGTTGCTACAGTGGTCGAGTTACTGGCCCAAAACGTTATATGCCGTTTGCACTCAATGGAAAAATAAACACAGATTTACGAGACCCAAGTAGGTACAATTAATTGTCGTTGGGACGGTGTTACACTGTACTTAAGGCATAAAAGTCGATGAAACCGTTTAAATGTTCTGAAGGTTTGTCATGATACGGGCTTAAAACTACATTTACAAATGCATATCATATGAATAAATCAAGTTCTTTTTTGATTTTGTTCCTGTTTTACTGACCAAATCAAAAAGATAATAGCTAGGTAACGTCAGCCATTAAATATGAATGAAGCAGTTATACCCCACGTTTCCTAAAACAAATATTATCGCACACTCAGTGTCTTCACGCGCGTGGTAACCACACGCGATGTACAAAACTGATGACCGGCATCGTAAATCTTCTCATTCACACTTATGTGGTCGTAGTAAGAGTGAAAAGGAAAGCAGTATGAGCGGTGTCCGCGCCGTGGTATTGCCACACGCGAACTAAACATTTCGTGAACGAGCCCTTCCGCCCCTTCGGCGACAATACTAAAAGCATTGATTGTCATTAGGGCAGTTTTTGTTAAAGCCGGTCTACACGTTGCTAGTAGATAAGCAATAATATTACTGTGACACTTTGAAAATCGAGTGAATAAGGTAAAGACTCGTACGTATTTACTTTGTTCGTAAATAGTTTATTCAGTATTTTTAAAAAACAACGTCGCTAGCAAAAAAGCATACTGTTCTCCTGATGGTAAGCGATCACGATAGCCTATTAACCGTAGCCGTTATTCAGTATTACATACTTAATAGCTTTTCTATGACTGGAAGCCAATCGAAATAAAAAATAAACATATAGATTGATATATTTGTGCCTCTCGTCCATATCGGTCCACCTGGTACAATACTATGAAAAGTACTTAAGCAAAGAAAGGCAAGATAGTTTTTCACAAAATATGTTTTATAAAATCTTTTGAACATTGAAGTGGATTATGTATTATATATATTGAATTAAACACATATTTCGCACTGGTTCTTTATTTTTATATAAAATACGTGTTCATGGTAGAAATCGAATACGAAAAGTCATCTTCTTGATGCATGTCATTTTTAAAATGTAGAAAAACAATAAATAAGGTTTTAATACCGAACAAACATAATTTCTAATCTACTTAAAGTAGATCTATTTTATTTCGTAAAAGTTATATGTTGTAAGATCAAAATACGTAACAACTTTGACACAATGTCACCGCAGCTGCAATAAGTCGCAAAATAAACTTTATAGCACGGTAAAGGCATAAAGCTAAGCGGCTTGAGACTTAACTACTTGGATAGAAGCTCTACAACTAATACTACTTACTTGA
This sequence comes from Cydia fagiglandana, assembly GCF_963556715.1. Lineage (NCBI taxonomy): Eukaryota > Metazoa > Arthropoda > Insecta > Lepidoptera > Tortricidae > Cydia > Cydia fagiglandana. The sequence continues at coordinate 2,712,502 of NC_085946.1, forward strand.
ATAGCCAGTACTAAACACGACGTTTAACTGAACTGGCACGGTCTGCGGCAGGCTTAAGAGTTCCTTTGACGATTAAGGAAAACTATTGTTGTAAATCGTTTAAATTATAATTAGCTATGATTTAAATTGGCGGTTAAAGGTAGCGCTAGTGGCTTCGGGTTCGTGTTATGCTCATGTTTCAAATACTTGTATAATCCGGAAGTCTATAAAATATCTAAAATGATTTTTTTTTGTAATAAGTTTCGTCGGTATAAAAAATCCTTTGAAATGATTTATACACAATTTTGTGTTTAATACAATATGAGTGAGAGTGCAGATCATTTTAGTCACCTGGCCCGCTCAGCCCCTTCTGTTGCTGACTAAACCTACAAAATTACAAAGCTTGCAAGATTCCAAGAAAAATCATTATTCCGGCTTTTTGCCACGGCTCAGGGGAGCCTGGGGTCCGCTTGGCAACTAATTCCGAGACATGGCGTAGGTACTAGTTTTTACGAAAGCGACTGCCAGCTGACATTCCAACCCAGAGGGTAAACTAGACTTATTGGGATTAGTCCGGTTTCTTCACGATGTTTTCCTTCACCTAAAAGCGGCTGGTAAATATCAAATGATATTTCGTAGGTACATTAGTTTCTAAGAACCGGCCAAACGCTACGCGGACGGGGTTTAGTATTTGTTGTTATAGCGGCAACAAAATATATCATCTGTGAAAATTTCAACTTCTTAGCTATCACGGTTCATGAGATACAGCTTGGTGACAGACAGACAGACGAACAGCGAAGTCTTCGGATTGAAAGTTGCACGCTCTTACCGCTAGGCCACCAGCGCTTCTAGAGATTCCAAGGAAAATATAGACGAGATTCCTTTTCCACAATTTTCACATGGTTGAAATGTACCACTTGTGTTTCTATAACTTGCATTTTAAATCATCTAACCATACAAAATACCATTGAAATCGTCTCAAAACTCAAAGTTATCCTTCTAGAGTTGATTCAGTTAAAGTTGGATCCATTGATAGAGTTTATTTGGTTACGGCAAGCGGCGGGGACAAAATATATGGACCCGGTGCCCCAAGGTCCCTGTTCGGCTGGAAATATCGGGCCCTGGAGACAGGGAAATGTACGTGTGGAAATGTATACATGTATTTATGAAGTTATATGTTTGATATGTTTGTATGTAGGGTTGTGTACCTAAGGGAAGTATGTGGGAAAGCAATTATGGGCCCGATTCGGATTTTGAATAGACATCTTTTAGACATCACCAAGATACGATAACGATATATTTAATGGCTCCTCTACACGATGGGCCAACGCCGGCCACTCCAAGGGCCGCAGCCATGCGGTAGAATGAGATAGCAATATCACTTGCTCCCTCTAACGCGTATATGCGTCCCTTGGAGTGGCCGACGTTGGCCCATCGTGTAGAGGAGCCATAAGATCTAACCTGTCAAATTTGACATTATTTATTTGACAGATACTCTTGAACGATTTCCACAGGATATGACTTAGAGATCCAATTCACATCTAATAGATATCTTACTTTATCTAACGTAAAAGTGACATTGGTTGCCCGAATTGCGCTGCAAAAGAGAACTAGTTGATATCTAAATAAACTATAACGTATCTAGAATGGATCTAGTACGTGTCGTCTCTTGTGAATATCTTGAAGTTCGAATACGGCAGTATGTTTTTGCTAGTTGGCATCGAACCAGTGAAAGCACGGTATCGTCTTGGGGCGTCGCATTCGTTTTTCGTCAAGTTCTTAAATTAGTCCTATTCTGCTTTCGTCACTCATTCTACATTGAAAGCCAGCGACGATTGTGATGAATGTAGAATGTGTGACGAAAGCAGAATAGGACTAATTTAAGAACTTGACGAAAAACGAATGGGACGACCCAAGACGATACCGAAAGCACATTCAGCCCTTACAAATATGGCTTATAAGCCCCATTTAGCCAATTCAAGAACTTGTAAGAAATTTTCGATACAGGGAACCATCGCCCACCCGTCCATCGGTGGACCTTAATGTCTTTTGTAATAAGGTCTACCAATGTACAGTCAAGAGTGTTGATGTTTGTACAGTCGCCATCAGAAATATCGGAGCGGCCAACGTGTTCACAATATCTGAACACGCATTCTAACGCCCTGACAATAGAGGCGTGTTCAGATATTTGTGAGCATCTTGGCCGCTCCGATATATCTGATGGCGACTGATATTCAGTCGATCGACCAAATACCTTAATGAGGCTTAATGTAACGAAAATAGCATGCAAGTTCTTGAACCGTCTAAATGGGGCTATATATAGGGTTGAACCACAGAATACATACCTAATAGAACTATCGTACAGAAAGGACACTTCGTACAAAACCGAAGTTTGACAGCGACTCAGGGTCGAATCATGTTACATACCCCTTTCTAATGAATGGCACTATCCCTTTCGGGTATTAAGGGTTGTCAAAATTCAAGTGATTATCTTATCTGTGGTCGTGCACCCAAAAGTACCTACGTCAAGTGGTGCCAACCCTAATAATTGCTCGGAGCAATGCTGAGCCGAACGGAGCCGAGTTTAGCCGAAATCAGGAGTGTCTCCCCATTGGTTGAACAAACGAAAGCTGTGACGTAGGACGCAAATAAAAGAACTGTTATCACCATACGTCGGACTCCAGCGGGCATTTTCGTGGCATGTCAGAATGATTGGTAAGGTTCGCAAATCAATCAATTCACTTTCGAGTATTTGTACTTAGTATTTGGTACCTAGTAATTATAATATAACAAATAAAGCAAATCTTTCTATTGATTAGACGGCACTCTACCAACAAATATAAGTATGAACAACAGTCATAATGACGCATGTCAACTATTTATTTGTTTTTTAAGTGGCCACTTCAGTGTGCTATCAGTCATCACTTCAAAGAGTATTTACACATTAAAGATGAATAAAATGATAACGGGTAACTAATTTAATTAACTATGTTACAAATACTAGGTACATTATAATCCTCGTAAGTTAAGATTTTTTTGTAAACCTTACCTTGCCCTCAAACTGCCCCCTATAGTCCGACGTTTGGTTATCACGCTACACTCCTCTCACATACATTATCCCAAACATTTTGTTTGAGAATAGCATTACTTCCCGTTTTCCCCGAAATGCGGCGATAACACTATCTCTTAAGGTCTGGACCCACCATTATCATGTTTGCATGTGCCGAATGTTTAGATGTGTACCGCAAACAACATCGGTTTAAGTGATGTGTTATTTTTATCATGGTTCGCTTTGGGCCATGTTTTTAGGGTACCCAAAGGGTAAAACCGCGCACGAAGGGTTCCGTACTAAAAAAAGGCAAAAAAAAACGGTCACCCATCCAAGTACTGACCCCGCCCGACGTTGCTTAGCTTCGGCTTAACTTAAATTTTCATAAATGATGTATTTCTGTTGCTGCTATAACAAAAAATACTAAAAACAGAATAAAATAAATATTTAAGTGTATAATCTCACTTTAAGTAGTAATAGCGAGGAATGTGTTTGTCAAGAAAAAAAAAGTTGAAGTAGTAGTAAAGCGATATTATTTATACGAGTGCAATACAAATATGTACTCTCAAAACCCCACTCTGCAAAAACTCTCATTTATCAAATACTCTAAGGTTAATTGACATAAAAAAGTACCATTATTTGCTTTAAAAACAAGAAAAATTCAAATCCCTCTGAACCCCTATCCGAACATCTTAACATCATACACCGTGGCTCAATTCTGAATAATAGATCTGATTTAAAACCACTTACACTTACCAAAATCTACCGCTCTCACCATAAACGTGGTAACTACATTTGTAAACCCATTTAATTGTCAACCTTATCGTTTTTGTAATAAGGTGCACAGTTGTATCAGCTTACAAATGTAGTTACTGTGCTTATGTTAAGAGTTTTGGTACGCTCTCGAGCCGCGTGCGAGGCAGCGTGCATTATTTAACGCGCGGCAGGTCGCGTTGCTAATGTCTCATTCACTCTCCGTGTGACTCACCTTGTATGTCAGTGCAAGGCAAGAGAGAAATTCTCTAAGAGGATATTACACCGGAGAGAGAATCGAACTTTAAAAATACTACCTATTGTGTGTTTTACCCGTTGCCAGGGAGGTTTTGGGACTATACTGAGCCATTTTTACTATGGCACCAACCTAGAATTCGCGAAAAAAAAAATTACTCTCCCCTAGGAAATGGACCAGCCAAAATGTATGAGACAGCCAATTTTTTTCTTGCGATTTCGGGGTTGGCCCCATAGTAAAAGTTGTTCAGTATAATTCTAAAACGTCCCGGGCAACCCTGCAGTAATTATTTAGCAAGCCTGTATAAGCCCTAAAAGGTTGGGATCGCCAGAATCGTGGTTCGCCTAAACATTCGATGCGAATAGTTACTAAGAAATAAGCGCTTAAATAATACATTATTATTAAGAGTACATTTTCTGCTATGCTTAAATAATATATAGAAGCGCTGGTGGCCTAGTGGTAAGAGCGTGCGACTTTCAATCCGGAGGTCGCGGGTTCAAACGCCGGCTCGTACCAATGAGTTTTTCGGAACTTATGTACGAAATATCATTTGATATTTGTCAGTTGCTAAAAAAATACTTTAAAATAAACTAGTGCCTACGTCAAATCATAGGATTAGTAGTCAAGCAGACCCCAGGCTCCATAAGCCGTGGCGAAACGCCGGGATAACGCGAGGAAAAAGAAAAGTTACTAAGAAATAAACACATAACACAAAGATCATATCGCTGGCAATCCATCGGCAACAAGTGTGACATTAACCATCTTTCTCCTTTTACTCACACCACGCAACGCATTTGATAAAACATATTCTTGTAACGAACCCATGTCAAGTTTATCTCGCTTGGTAATTTGAACCAATTGTGACACCACTATTTTAAATATTGAATATATAATAACAGACTCCACGAAGATCCGAAATTTAAATAATATAATATTGACCATTCCACGCTTTAAGATTGGAAATACAAAAATAAAGAGGTCCTATAGGTACTCAATTACTCATGCCTAGAGTTAGACCAAGAAAAGTCTGTAGCGATTTTGATAGCTTATGCAGTTCAAGTGTTACTTATTTAATTGGTCAAAATTTCATAGAAGTTTGACGTTTAAAATAACACTTGCACTGCGTGTGCTATCAAAACGTTGCAGACTTATCTTGGTCTAACTCTAGGCATATAGCTGTTCATACAACAGGGTGGAAGTTAGTATCATGCATGACTTAAGTGTTACCTTATTAGTCGCGGAGCCAGGCGTGGGCGAAGTAGGCTGTCACCCATGGCCTCGCGCCCCAAGGGCAGCCTAGGCCCCTTGGGGCACAGTGAAAGAAAAGGGCCTCGCAGATGCGACTTCGCCCACGTCTAGATTAGTTCACGCTACGCCACTGTACCTTATGACTGACAAGGAAGGGTACCCAACTGTCAGACTCCGATTTGATTTATTTTGATACATGTTATAGAGTAGTCTAAAATAACGGACACGTATTTTTTTTAGCTGCCCAAACTCAACCTGTTAGGAGAAAATGGCCTTCAAAGTCAGTACTTCACCACTAACTCATTTTTTATATATATTTATTATATTTTTATATAAAAATATATTTATTGTATTTATTTATTATATATGAAATGACAAAACACGTCCCCATTCTTTATTCATGTTCTCCAACATATAACGAAACCAGTAATTAATTATCAATTTTTTTGAAAAAAGTTCTCAGAAATTAGAAGGTTTAGTCAATTTTCAGTATTTTGAAGGCCATTTTCGCCAAACAAGTTGAGTTTGGGCAGCTAAAAAAAATACGTGTCCGTTATTTTTAACCGACTTCCAAATCTCAAAGAAGGAGGTTATCAATTCGGTTGTATGTTTTTTTTTATTTTTTTTTTTTATTTTTTTTTATGTTTGTTACTCTATATCTCCGTCATTACTAGATCGATTTTGAAAATTATTTTTTTGATTGAATGTATATGCATACAGATTGGTCCCGTTTTTGTCAAAACCCAGTTCTGATGATGGGATCCATGAGGAATCGAGGGAACTCCTCAAATCTTAAAGGCATACATATAGTGATTTTTGGGTTTTTATCAACAAATTAAGCATATACACCCAAAAAAGTGACATTTGATGAAGTGGAACTGCTGATGATGATCAGAACGGAACTCTTTAACGACGCATAGTTCACGGTTGGCGATTTGTCCTCTTCGTTATGTTTGTTAAGCAAGTTAAGTTTTTAGGCCACATTTTTGTCAAGCTCGAGTTCTGATGATGGGATCCATGAGGAATCAAGGGAACTCCTCAAATCTTAAAGGCATGCGTATAGAGATTTTTGTATTTACATCAGAAAATCAAGCATTTTCATTAAAAACTGTTGCATTTGATGAAGTGGCACTGCTGATGATGATCAGAACAGAACTCTTCAACGACGCATAGTTCACGGTTGGCGATTTGTCCTCGTCGTTATGTTTGTTAAGCAAGTTAAGTTTTTAAGCCACATTTTTGTCAAGCTCGAGTTCTGATGATGGGATCCATGAGGAATCAAGGGAACTCCTCAAATCTTAAAGGCATGCGTATAGAGATTTTTGTATTTACATTAGAAAATCAAGCATTTTCATTAAAAACTTGCATTTGATGAAGTGGAACTGCTGATGATGATCAGAACAGAACTCTTAAACGACGCATAGTTCACGTTTGGCGATTTTTCCTTTTCGTTATGTTTGTTAAGCAAGTTAAGTTTTTAAGCCACATTTTTCTCAAGCTCGAGTTCTGATGATGGGATCCATAAGGAATCGAGGGAACTCCTCAAATATTAAAGGCATACGTATAGATTTTTTTGTATTTTCATCATAAAATCAAGCAATTGCATTAAAAACTGTCGCATTTGATGAAGTGGAACTGCTGATGATGACCAGAACAGAACTCTTCAATGACGCATGGTACACGTTTGGTGATTACGAATTTCGATTTTGACTTAGACTGGGACCCGGACTCGGACTCATACCCGGATCCGGTTCGGACCCGGATCCGGTTTGGACCCGGACCTGGACTCGGACCCGGATTCGGACTCGGACTCGGAACCGGACTCGGACCCGGACTCGGACTCGGTCTCGGACCCGGACACGGACCCGGACTCGGACCAGGACTCGGACCCGGACCCGGACCCGGACTCGGACCCGGACTCGGACCCGGACTCGGACCCGGACCTTGATCCAGAAAACCACTATGATACCTTAACTAAATAAACAACTATGATTACCTACCATAAAATTAATGTAGGTATAAAGTACGATGATGCCAATCTTACTAGCCCCTCCCGCTTAAACCCCCGTACACCGCACGGCATGCGCCATTAAGTGGGTTAGGTTAGGTTTGAACTGCGATCCTCACAGAACCGAACAAGGATTAGGTTAGGTTAGAACTGCGAGCCTTACAGAAATGAAATGCTACTTGAAAAGTGGGTTTGATTGGGTTCGAACTGCGATCCGCACAGAACCGAACTGCTATCTGAGGAGTGGGTTAGGTTAGGCTAGAACTACGACCCTCATGGCTCCTCTTCACGATGGGCCAACGCCGGCCACTCCAAGGGACGCATTTATGCGTTAGAGGGAGCAAGTGATATTGCTATCTCATTCTACCGCATGGCTGCGTCCCTTGGAGTGGCCGGCGTTGGCCCATCCTGTAGAGGAGCCATTATACAGAAGCGAAATGCTAGTAGAAAAGTGCGTAGTTTTACCTCCTTTTCTACATAGTGTACCATCTACAGTAATCTTTCATCGGCCCCCATGGAAGTCGGTTTTTTTTTCTTAAAAATTATTGACTACTCTATAACATATATCAAAATAAATCAAATCGGAGTCGGACAGTTGGGTACCCTTCCTTGTGAGTAGTCGTGTAAGTTTGATACAAAGTTATTAGGTAAATTTGTGTCTGACCCAGTTAAAACCATGTAACAGTGATGCTAAAATATTCATTTTATTTCGCTGATTTAATGTACATGTTAACGTATAAAGCCGGTCATAAAAACATCCAACTTTGTAGCTTGTATAAAACGTCTGCTGTAAACTGGGCTGGAATTCACAAATTCATCTAAGGGCCACTTGCACCATCCCACTATCCCGGGGTTAATCGGTTAAATCTGAAGTTACCATGGTTACCAGTACAAATTGATACTGGGTTAACGGTTTAACCGGTTAACCCCGGGTTAATGGAATGGTGCAAGTGGCGCTAAGAGTAGATGGGCAGACTGATCCTCTTCCAGCGCCATCTTCTATCTGAGATCTCCTGTCATGAGGGCTATACGGACTAGACACTGCCGCGCGGAATAATGACTAATGAGTGTGTGCTGTTTAAACCATGTTCGAAAATTTTTGAGGTATGAGCTGTGAGTAACGTCTTCGTCTGATATGATCTTCTTCTGATCTTCTGATCTCTTGATCTGATGATGATCATCTTCTGTTCTACTTATCAAACGTAATCATGGTCAAAGAGGTCTCTCTTAAGAATCTCCACAGTGACCAGTCTCATAACAATTTCCCATCATCTCGACCACATTTTCTTCTGGACGTGGTTGCCACTCACCCCTATACCCTCAAAGCCTTGCCACCCAATATTTACCCTCAAAGTCCACTTGGCCATCAGTCCTACGAGCAACGTGTCACTTTATCAATTTAAAGGATGGAGGTTCGCGCCGCGACAGAGAGAAGCGACCGAGACAGAAGACCGCGACCGGAGAGCGCGACCATCACTTGACCATAGGCAACACATAAGCGACAGTTCGCGAGGAGACAGAGACCTCTCGCGTCTCTGTCGCCTGTCTCTGTCTCGCCGCGAACTGTCGCCTAGGATATGTTGCCTATGGTCAAGTGATGGTCGCGGTCTTCTGTCTCGGTCGCTTGTCTCTGTCGCGGCGTGAACCTCCACCTTTACTCTCCTTTGGATACCGGAAATTATAATTTAAATCCTGCAATTCAGTCGATCGACCAAATACTGCAATATAAACAAAATCGTTAACGAAAATAAATGAAGTAATGGATGTTTGTAAAATTGTACGGATAAAGTTAAAGTTCTTTGGTTCAGGTTATCCTAGCGCTGATATTGTGGTCGAGTACATAGCATCTCGTGAATGCATCGGGGTGATGCATGCATGCAACGTCCCCGACCTCGCGAGATTGCTGCAATTTCGCTGCAGACTTTTCGGCTTATTCTTAAAATATTCTGTACGTTTCAACAGATGTAAGTATATAGGAGGTACTTAGGTAATATGTTGTACTTACCGTGTCACTCTTAGGTGTCACTGAAGAAATAAAACAACGATACAAATGAAATGTGTAATTTAAAAACGGTAACGTTGTAAATTATTGTTGACTTGAGATTTTTTCTCTACTACGGAAAAACCAACAGAAGGGTTTTGTGCGGCCTAAATAAAATATGAAGTACCTGGGCATTTCTATTTAAAGTTGTGCCAAAATTTTTTGTGTTAGAATTGGGAATTTTTATATTATTTCTACTCAGAATCACGAGCTTTTTCCAATTTTACTGAGAAAAAAAGGGTCCCCAAAATTTTTGGTCCGTTTGGTTACGGTTTTCAATACAAACTCTATGACCGTAACAAAACGGACAGCAAAAAAATTGTATGAAATTTTGGGGACACTTTTTTTCTCATTTTAGGATCGAAAGAGCTCGTAATTCTGAGTGGAAATAATATAAAAATTCCAAAATTTAAAATGCAAGTTGAGGGTACAACTTTAAATAGAAATTGCCACCTATGTGTACAACAATTCTTATGCTGTATGTAGTTTCGAAACTACTCAGCCGATTCTGATGATACACTACGGAAAATAGTTTCATTTCATAAAATAATTTAATTTGTTTCCTTATAGTAATGGAATTAATTATATTAAGATTTCGAATCCCTGAATATCCCTTTCCCTTCTGAATCCCTTTCGAAGATGTCTTTGATGAGGGATAACAGGATATCATCAATCAAGATTTCGAACCATCAAATAACCGCGTCAACGATAATATTCTCATTCTTACTAAACTTACGTATTTAATCTTACTAACAAAACCTTTCTTAGCCTCGTAAGGCCCAAGCCAATTTTTGCGCTTTATATTTGGAACTTTCTTTTATTTCTAAAAGAGTTCATAACTCGAATTTAAATTGTACTAGTAAAAGTACGCGGGGACTTACGCGGTAAGACTATTTAAAGCTAGACGTCAATTAACATGAAAATTTAAACTACGCAGACTCCAAAGCGAAACAACAACCAAGTATTCAATACTGTGGATGGGAGCAAATACAAGTTGCAACTATTCCGAAACTTGCAGCATGCCGCGGCTTCCATGCAGCTTGCAGCATGCAGTTTGTTGTTCGTGCTTGTCAATGGGGATCAGTGACAAAGCGGACCACAGGATTGTGAGATTGAAGTTTCTTAAATGAAATAGTCAAGCGACAGAATTTCATTGAATAATTTTACGGTTTAGACTCACATAGTCTTAGTCACTCGCGCGACATGTTTCGAAGAGACATGCCAACATAACATTCATTGCATGTAAAAAATACGCAAGTAAGTATAACGGGTTAGCACTGATTGACTAGCTATCTTTTACGCGGATTAGCAAAGTAATATTTCGGTTTAAATTAATGGATTTCCGCAAAGTAACGCCTGATTCTATTCACTATGTTTCGGAGAGCCTTAGGTTTCCTTTCTCAAGCACTAACAGTTCAATGTTAGTATGTCTCATAACAGTTTAAATTCGACAGAATTTCGCCTGTGGTCTGTCGACATACGCGTAACTCTGTATTTCTTTAAGGCCTCGTGGGTTCAACTTTTTCTCTCACTCTCACTAAGCGTAAGCGAGACGGCTGTGAGCACTGTAAAGATAACACGAGACTAATTTTGAAAAATGAATTAGTCGCTGGCCATGACTCTAAAGGGGCCCACAGATTAGCAGTTCGCCGGATGATCAGCCTGTCAGTTGTTCGGAACTGTCACCATTTGTGTTTAACTGACAGGCTGATATCGTCCGGCCAGCTAGTAATCTGTCAGCCCCTTCAGACATGAAATTTCGACATGGAAGAAGACAAGCAAAAAATAAATGAAAAATCCTTGCTACCTCTTTTCCATTAAATAAGGGCACCCTAAAGCCGAATGGAAAACAAATTCCAAAAATTCTATGAGAACAAAATTAAAAAATTCCGGCCGCCTTAACTTTCCAACTTACAATTCATTCCCTGCAATTAGTCGATGAGAATCAAACATAAAACTTGAAAAACTCGTATATATCCTTCATTTGCCACTCCAAAATGAACTATACCTCGTTGTGTTAAAGTTCAAATTTAAATCTGACATCTAAAAATATACAGGTTGCGTATAAATGCTCCGGTTGCAATGGAGGAAGCCTTTCTTAAATTCAGTAGAGAAACACAACCTTCAATTAGTTCAGCAAACGCTCCTTTGAGATCCTTAATTACCGTTATCCTTTCTCATTTAAATTTAACTCTGGCATTAGAGAGCGGGAGGAGACTTTCATACTTAAAGCCGGTTGAAATTTATTCGGATTAATTAAATGTTAAACCAATTTCAGGAAAAGTTGTCAGATACACGTATTGTGGTATTCCATCTATTCAATATCTTTGTCCAATGTCATTGCGTCTCACTCTCTCATTAAGCAATATGTGAGACAAGAGACAAAATACACATTGGACAAAGAAATTAGACAGGTGGAATGCCACCCTAAGCTATAAAAAAATTTCAGGATACAGTTTGGCTAGGGACTGTCTCACTTCAAACATAGAGAGATTTATAGGTACTGTCTTTGTCTTACTCTAATACTATAGCACCCAAAAAAAGGAATTAGTATTTTTTTTATTTACTATTTATTTATTTATTTACTGACAAATTGGTTTTTCCGGACTATATAATGTGTCAATTATTGACAATTATGTGTCAATTAATAGATCTAGAAACGATATGCATTAGATGTGTCAGTGTCAAAAGTGACGTTTTTCTTTGAAGAAATGTTACATTTGACACTGACATATCTAATCCATATCTTTTCTAGATCTATTAACTGACGTATCTTAAAGTTCGAATTGGGCCGTATGGATATTATAAAAGGCCAGGGAACAATTGGTAGGTACTAGTGATCCAAAAGGCTCGAGCCTTTGGAGCTAATTTTATAGGGCTCGCCTCATTTCTTGACGCCTAAAAGGCTAAAAGCCTATTTAGCTCTTAAGCCCCCGAACCCAGTTCTATTTAAGATCCTAGACTCTTGGGGCTAAAATAACCTTATTAAGCCCCAAGAGTCTAGGCTCTTAAATAGAACTAGGCTCGGGGGCTAAAGAGCTAAATAGGCTTTTAGCCTTTTAGGCGTCAAGAGATGAGGCCAGCCCTAAAAAAAGAGCTAAAAGGCTCGAGTCTTTGGATCACTTAAATAATGCATGAAAATGATGTGATCACTTTTCCGGCTCCTCTACACGATGGGCCAACGCCGGCCACTCCAAGGGACGCAGCCATGCGGCAGAATGAGATAGCAATATCACTTGCTCCCTATAACGCATAAACGCGTCCCTTTACTTCGTTTTTTTAGCATTAGAAATAAGGTAAACAATCTTGATGTGTCTTTTAATTGAAAAACACATTTTAAAAATGCGTTACGGCAAATATGTAACAATTATGAATCTAATACGATCATTTATAATCTTCTGCTTTCATATGTTATAGTTTTTGATTTTTAAATAGCGTTTTTCAATTAAAAGACATGTCAAGATAGCTTACGTTCTTGCAAGTTCTTTCTAATGCTAAAAAAAAAACGAACTATAGGAGTGGCCGGCGTTGGCCCATCGTGTAGAGGAGCCATTCGCCCGTGACATTCCAATGCGCCAATCGAAGACTCGTTTTCAGCGTTTCGAGCATGGCGTTTTACGAGTTTTACGACAAACTATTGCCATCTTGGCTACGGCCCTATACGGCCGGCACATATTAATAAATTAATTACACTGAAATAAGTATAAGCGAAAGAACGTTAATTGTTTAAGTTAATTGCCATCTATTTTTGAGTTAAGGACAAAACAAAATATACGCAATAAAATATTACTAGGTTTCCTGAGTTTTAATTTCTCTAAATATTTTTCATAAGTTAAAAAAATTAAATGAATTCAGTCTTATTTTTATTAATAGGCACTCAGCACCTACAAAATTAAACCTCAAAAGTCACGCCTTACTGCCGTATTCGAACTTCAAGATATTCACAAGAGACGACACGTACTAGATCCATTCTAGATACGTTATAGTTTAGATATCAACTAGTTCTCTTTTGCAGCGTAATTCGGGCAACCAATGTCACTTTTACATTAGATAGAGTAAGATATCTATTAGATGTGAATTGGATATCTAAGTCATATCCTGTGGAAATCGTTCAAGAGTATCTCCAGAATCGCGGAAATGTCAAATTTGACTGGTTAGATCTTAAACAAATCGTTATCGTATCTTGGTCATGTCTAAAAGATATCTAATAGATGTCTATTTCAAAATCCGAATCGGGCCCTAAGTGTTCTGTACCTTGCCCCTAGGGCAGGACGTCTCGACCTGTTAGATGTCACTACTGCCCTATATCCAAAACGGCTTAACTTACTTGACCATAACTGTCGCATACGTCCATCTACAACGGAGGCACTTATAATTGACCATTTGTATATTTTAATGCGTCGGGATAAGATTCATAATTGTTTGCAGATGGCTGAACTGCTGACCTTTAGTTTGAAGCCAGACCCGTTTATTGCTTAGCATTTGTATTTGTAATACCAATTTGATGTTGGGGTTATTTGTATAATTTTACTTGGGTCGCGGTTAGTGTGCCGAAATGTGATAAATAAATAAAGCTACCAACAATATACCTGAAGTGGCCCACAGATTACCAGTAGTTCGCCGGATGATATCAGCCTGTCAGTTGTTCGGAACTGCCACCTTGTGCGATTAACTGACAGCCCCCTATTTCACCAACGTGACAGGTGCGACAATTCGACAAGTCTCATTGTTGCTGACGTCATAGGCATCCATGGGCCACGGTTATTACTTACCATCGGGCGGGCCGTACACCTGTTTGTCACCATCATTGTATTATTTAAAAAAAAACTTTATTATATTGGCAAAAACAGGTATTTCTCTTGCGATGTTTATGATGATAATGATGACAATGGTCACAAGAAGAAGAAAAGAACTTTCGGTAATTCTTGACAGCAAATAAGTTGTGTCGGAATTTCGTGGCAATTGTCGTATCTCTTGTGACAATTGTTATTAGCTCTGCAAAATAAGTAAATACTTATTAACTGGCGATATAGTGGAGTTTTTTTAAATTAACATGTTGGTGGCAAACAGCCACCTGCCCGTCTGATGGTAAGTGGTTACCGTAGCCTATGGAGGCCTGTGACGTCAGTAACAGTGATGTCGGCAATTGTCGGACCTGTCACATTGGTGAAATAGGGCCCGCCGATGTCGTCCGGCGAACTGGGAATCTGTGGGCCCCTTTAAAGTATTGACTGTAGGCAAGGTTGCCGAAATATAATGTGAGCCGATCTCTCGAACAAGTTTAAACAGGATCGACTCACCAACTTTCCATTTCATCAACTTTACTTATTTTACTAATGCTTTTTGCTATGGCAGATTACTTCTTCGATCAGAGCATTTTTACACTGTCCGATTCGATACCAGATTAAAGTTTATTATTGAATTCACAGCATATGAGGTCTACCTCTCATCATCATTCAAGCCTTCAATCGCCCACTGCTGAGCATAGGCCTCTCTTCGTGTACGCCACTTATCCCGGTCCTGGGCTAGTCTTATCCAAAAGTGCCCCGCAATTTTCCGAATGTCATCCACCCAACGAGCTAACGGACCTACCTCTACTCGACTTTATGTACAGTCAAGGAATTTAAATTCCGACCCATTTCGTACTTTGTCACAGTGACAATCAATATGAAAGCCGCTAGAGACCTCATACGGTTGTCACTGTGACAAAGTACGAAATGGGTCGGAATTTAAATTCCTTGACTGTACTACCTATCAGTATCAGACAACTATATAGGTACGTCACTACTATATATGAACTGTCATATAAGACAAGTTTATAGGTAGGTATCTATACGTCACTCTTGTGCACCCCGAGGGTTGTCTGGTAATTATGCTCGGAGCCGGATGCAGGCGGGATGTTGCAGAATAAATACGCTCTGCGTTTGACTTGCAATAGCGGCATTAATTAGCTATGTTTTGAACTTGGAAAGTAATTAGCGGTAAATAAGCTTCGTATCGAAGACTAAAAATTTGAATACAATTCGTAATTTGACCAAATTTGAAGATAGATTAAAAAAAAGTGCTCAGCGCCGCTAAAGAAGTTTTCACTTCAAAAAAAAGATTACATAAATGGAGGTCAGATGTCAGCCATAGGTAAGTATCCGAAAACTATATTACAAAGATTATTAGATTGATTTTGATGTCATTTAGATATCGAAATGTAAGTGCGAATCGGCCTCTAGGAATGTTCACGCTGATTCGGTTTGGATGAAATTTGTTATGTCCGTTTGGTATGTCGTCGGTTTTCGAAGCATGAAGGCATCAGAGGGCTTACCGCGAACCATGTTCGACGTGGTGCCTCCCTGTCACACTTACGTGCGAGTTTACAAGTGCGACAGAGAGGTGACACGTCGTACCTGGTTCGAGGTTGGCCCTCAGCTGGATAGCTGGCGCGATTGCACAGATCGGTTGAGCGGGTTAGCGAAAAATATACGGACGCGTGCGACCGATTTTCGTGCACCCGCGCCATCTACCGGATGCCATGGAACCTCTTTAAATTCTGTCTTCATTTATTCCAATTTAAATGCACAGGTGAATGTAGCATCGCAGACGTTCAAGTGTACTCATCTCACTTTAACATCGGAGATTGCAAATATTAAAAGTTAATAAGAGTGAAATGGGAGCCTTTCTTTCGCTCCCGGCGAGGTTTGCATTGCTCTCTTTGAGTCCATGTTGCCGGTGACTCGACTATAGACAACGTAATCCGGAACAGATACGCAACTTAAAAAAGCTGAAGTTCCCATTGCATCGATAACAATTTTATTAAATTATAATCTGAAATAGATGTCATATACTAAATAATAAAACCGGCCAAGTGCGAGTCGGACTCGCGTTCCAATGGTTCCGTACATTACACAATTTTTAACAACATATTTTTTATGTGAAACACGAGTGAAATGTGTTTAAAAATCTGTAGTGGTCAGTTCAATAACTAAGTAATTATTACGTCCGACGCACGTTTGGCCGGTTTTATTCTTTAGTATAATTATGACATCTATTTCAGTTTATAATTTACAAAAAAAATGTTTTTGAGATTCTCACAATGAGCTCTTCCATTTGATATATTATAACACGATATTATAGTTATAGGTACAGCGCTACGGAGTGCTACGCCATGGCGGCGTAGCGTTGCACGCGCATATTTTCATTATTTCTTTACTACGGGAATTGCTCACAACATTTTTAATTAATTTTGTCATACCACATTGTTCCCTGTAATCTGTATTCAACCTTAGTCACATTGGTCTAGACTTCTAGAGTATATTTCTCTTGTCTTGCTTACTGCTCGAATTGTTACTATGGTCGTGGCGGTCGTACGGTATTGACAATTCGAGAACGTACTTCAAGAGTGGCTTATCTGTAACCCTCGTGTTATCGTAATCCATGACCGACCCCACTAATGTTGCTAGATATAATGCGTTTGCTTTACTTAAGGGGTTTTTTTAAGTGGTGCAATTTACTTTGCTAACGTCTACCGAGAATATAAGCGTGGTCCTGTTTAATGCAAGATGCTTGGTAAGGATGTTGGAAAAATAGTGGAATATCTAAAAAGTTGGACGTTAACGCACTTTGTGTGTTTGTCTTGGTAACAAAGGTTCTTAGAATAAATAAGGTAATGTAGAAATGAGAAAATGCTTTTAAACAGTTTCAAAGAGAAACGTTAGTAATTAACGTTAGGATAGGTATTTTATTTAAGTAAGCTTAAACTTAAAAGGAGTAGCGAATAGTGAATAGTAAAGATATGCCACCAGTATTCCAGTCTCTGCTTATAAGTTTAACTTAGTAACTGTAATAGATGTCATATCATAATAAGAAAATAAAGCAAAGTCAAGGGCAGGAATCGAATCTGCGTCATCAACCGCGAATGGCGAAGACGCAGGTTTGATTTTACATAACATTTTTTTTATATATATAGCCTATTTTGTGTCCCACTGCTTGGGCAAAGGCCTCCCCTTTCTTCCGCCACTCATCACGGTTTGGTGCATGTTCCCAAATAACATTAATATTAGTTTAAGTGTAAGTAGTTTATTATTGTATAATACAAATCTAAATATTTAACAATAAGTAATTGCTAAAATTCCGATACGCCATTTGGAAAATAAGTTGACGGTCATAAAAAAAAGAATCCCAAACTGTTTTCTTCAAGAGTTGCCGAGCAAACAGAATCACAAATTCATGAAATGTTAATAATTTTTATGGAGGGCGGCCTCTGGGCTGTATTCTTATCGTGTTTTTAGCATTCCACTCCGACCAGCATACACATATAATAATGACATAGTGTTGAAAATGATACTGTTTGTCAATTAAAAACTTATTGATAACGATAATAAAAGTAACTAATTATCCTAAATTGTTTTTTCCAGATTTAACTGTCACGTCACTTTTGTTTTCTATATATGTATGTGATGAAAAGGAAACTTTTCCCGTTATTATTATTGCTTCGACGAATAAGCGCATTTTTTTAAAGAAAATATCCCCAAAACCATTCGGAATATTCGGATTAACAAAACTACAAAAAAAGAAAATTTCAGCGATGAAAGTGTTTTTTTACGATAAAAACCCAAAAAATACATAATAGTTTTCGCAATCGGAGATCACATTTATGCCAGTTAGAGAGGCGAATATTCGTAAAGGATAGTAATAACACCCCTGATACTGATAGAGCCTCAAATTATTTACTTAGGGAGTCGAGGGGCACTTAAGCGGATAGACTGTAATTTAAATCTTAATAACCCACAATTATTTATTTTGAGTAGGAAAAAATGCATAGGTTTTCGTACGGAAATGTTCGCAATATTTCATTCTTCCTTATAAATTTTAGCGCTCAAAAAGATTGATAAGGATACTTCATTTAAATTTTTTTCATTAAGTTGTTGGGCTTAGCGGGAAGGGAATTTTATTAAGATTATTTAAGGGGTACCAAGTTCTAAGAGGTTATTTAAAAGTAATATTTTGATAGGTAAAATTATTCAATAAATATTCGTGCCGGCCTACTTATAAAAAACTTTGCTTTGATCATGAAACATTTTGACCAATAACAACTTCTTAGAGAATATTTACCAAAACATTATAAAGTGTTGTTTTTTTTTTGTATAAAATGTCCCATTTTTCAATTTTTTTCTGTATTCCAATTTACATCCGCATGTAAATAGTACAGTCATTATATCCAAAAAACCGACCCTACCCGTGAATAATTAGTTCTTGGATTTTTTTTTCGTAGGTCCCTCGGGGGGGTCACTGGGAGTGTAAATTCAAAAAGTAGGCTTAATCAGGCTCCTGCGTATATTCGAAAAATGTTTTTTTTCCAAAGAAACGGTTTTTCTTCAATAACTCGGCCATTTTTGATTTTACAGTAAAACCGTAAGGACAAAAACTGTAGGAAATTTGATTCTCTACAAGTTAGTCCAGTCATTATATCAAAAAAACCGACCCTTCCCATGAATAATCAGTTCTTGGATTTTTTTTTCGTACGTCCCTCGGGGGAATCAATGGGAGTGTAAATTCAAAAAGTAGACTGAATCAGGGTCCTGTGTATATTCGAAAAACGGTTTTTCTTGAATAACTCGGTCATTTTTGATTTTACAGTAAAACCGTGAGGACAAAAATTGTTCAGAATCTGATTCTCTACAACTTTGTTTCCTTTCATTTATGCCGTAAAGCGTGGAACATAGGAGATAATGATAATATTTTGAATTTGTCGCGTTTTCAGGTTTAATTTCTAAAATATCGATTTTGGGGGAAAGAAGGTGGGAACCAAAATTGTTCAGAATTTGATTCTCTACAAGTTTAGTCCTCTTCATTTATGTCGTAAAGTTGAAAATAAACGAGATGTTGAAAATATTTTGAATTTGTCGCTTTTTTCAAATTTTATTTCCAAACTATCGATCCTAGAAGAAAAATTGTGAGGACCAAACTTGTAGAGAATCAAATTTTCTAAAATTTTTGTCCTCACGGTTTTACTGTAAAATCAAAAATGACCGAGTTATTCAAGAAAAACCGTTTTTGGAATATACACAGGACCCTGATTCAGTCTACTTTTTGAATTTACACTCCCAGTGATTCCCCCGAGGGACGTACAAAAAAAAAATCCAAGAACTGATTATTCACGGGAAGGGTCGGTTTTTTGGATATAATGACTGGACTAACTTGTAGAGAATCAAATTTCCTACAATTTTTGTCCTTACGGTTTTACTGTAAAATCAACAATGGCCGAGTTATTGAAGAAAAACCGTTTTTTTGGAAAAAAACCATTTTTGAATATACGCAGGAGCCTGATTAAGCCTACTTTTTGAATTTACACTCCCAGTGACCCCCCCGAGGGACCTACGAAAAAAAAATCCAAGAACTAATTATTCACGGGTCAAAATCTATAATGACTGTACTAAAAACAATAAACTTTAATTAACACACTAAATTTGTCGCAAAGCAACATTTGCGACATAATGTTGAGACTTAACGCGTTTTCTTTATTAAAAGCTTAATCTAGTCCTGGCGCACAATAAGTGCTTAATTTCTAAACCGGCACCTCTGCTGCAACTTCGCCGTTATTACAATGTAGTTAAGGTTTCATTTCAGTTGTTAAGGATGGTTTAAATGGAAGTGGGTATGTTTGTCGTATAAATAGTTGAGGCCGCGAGTGAGGTTTTGTTTGCTCAGGGTACTCTGGCCCCGGGACGCTGGTAATCGTTTCTTGGGGATTTTTACGTTGTAGTTAATGTTACTGGTAGTGGTGCATGGAGTTTTGTATAAATATGAAGGGTTAAGTAGATTAAGAGTGTAAGAGATGTCGTTTCTAAGGAAAACTTTTAGTTTAGTAGAAGAAGGTATTTTAAGAAATTTTAATTGTGAGTGTTTTTTCTTCTGCTGTTGAGTTTCATGATACATATTGACAGTTGTTTAATGTACGCTTGACTCTTTTTCAATTCAGTTCTAATTGAATTTTCGAATTTTGAAGACAATTCAGAAGTCTTTTTCGACATCTTTCTTTAAAACTAATCTTGACTTTGGTGGCCATATTCAGAAACCCTGAATATCGATGCCAATATTCAGAAATATAAAAAATAAAGCTTCGGTAAACCTAAGCAGAATATGCGTACAAACGCAAGAGTTAAAGCCACGAAAGAGCTTGTAGACGGTCTTCGCCACATTTACCTAAAAAGCAAACATAAAGTTAGGAAATTTTTCAACATAGCCTCTTATAAGTTTTAACATGATAATCCACACATCCTAATAAGCCTTCTTTGTCCACAGTCCTAGAAAGCGGCGACGAACCAGCAGCCTGCGGAAACCACCGCACCCTGGTCCTGGCCAACCACCAGAGCACCGGCGACGTGCCCCTCCTCATGGGGGCGTGGAACCCGCGCCCGGGCGTCCTCTCCAACCTCATGTGGATCATGGACCGCGTGTTCAAGTTCACCAACTTCGGCATCGTCAGCGTGCTGCACGAGGACTTCTTTATACAGGCGGTGAGTGATGTCAGTCATTAGGCAATCATGATCGCTAGTGTAGGCCAACCACCAGAGCACCGGCGACGTGCCCCTCCTCATGGGGGCGTGGAACCCGCGCCCGGGCGTCCACTCCAACCTCATGTGGATCATGGACCGCGTGTTCAAGTTCACCAACTTCGGCATCGTCAGCGTGCTGCACGAGGACTTCTTTATACAGGCGGTGAGTGATGTCAGTCATCAGGCAATCATGGCCGCTAGTGTAGGCCAACCACCAGAGCACCGGCGACGTGCCCCTCCTCATGGGGGCGTGGAACCCGCGCCCGGGCGTCCTCTCCAACCTCATGTGGATCATGGACCGCGTGTTAAAGTTCACCAACTTCGGCATCGTCAGCGTGCTGCACGAGGACTTCTTTATACAGGCGGTGAGTGATGTCAGTCATCAGGCAATCATGGTCGCTAGTGTAGGCCAACCACCAAAGCACCGGCGACGTGCCCCTCCTCATGGGGGCGTGGAATCCGCGCCCGGGCGTCCTCTCCAACCTCATGTGGATCATGGACCGCGTGTTCAAGTTACCCACGAGATATAACTACATAATATATAATTTCATATTAATAACATTCACAAGATATAATGAACGTCTGCTATAACATCAAAATCAATATTTTTATTAGGAATAACGGTCAATTAACATAATACTCATTTTGTATAATGACTTTTTATATAACACTCAAATACTCTAACTTCAGTTTATATAACATACATAACGTATATCGATCATAGTATATACTATCTATTAGTATACTGATTATAAAATATAATAGCGTATGATATACCAGAAAAGTAGGTTAGGTTAGGTTAGAACTGCGACCCCTACAGAAAACAAACTGCTGCCAGAAAAGTAGGTTAGGTTAGGTTAGAACTGCGACCCCTACAGAAAACAAACTGCTACCAGAAAAGTAGGTTAGGTTAGGGTAGAACTGCGACCTCTACAGAAACCAAACTGCTGCCAGAAATGTAGGTTAGGTTAGGTTAGAACTGCAACCTCTACAGAAAACAAACTGCTGCCAGAAAAGTAGGTTAGGTTAGATTAGAACTGCGACCCCTACAGAAAACAAACTGCTGCCAGAAAAGTAGGTTAGGTTAGGTTAGTACTGCGACCCCTACAGAAAACAAACTGCTGCCAGAAAAGTAGGTTAGGTTAGGTTAGAACTGCGACCCCTACAGAAAACAAACTGTTGCCAGAAAAGTAGGTTAGGTTAGGTTAGAACTGTGACCCTTACAGAAAACAAACTGCTGCCAGAAAAGTAGGTTAGGTTAGGTTAGAACTGCGACCCCTACAGAAAACAAACTGCTGCCAGAAAAGTAGGTTAGGTTAGGTTAGAATTGCGACCCCTACAGAAAACAAACTGCTGCCAGAAAAGTAGGTTAGGTTAGGTTAGAACTGCGACCCCAATAGAAAACAAACTGCTGCCAGAAAAGTAGGTTAGGTTATACAATATGAGCATTATGCATTTTGGTGTTATATGTTTTGAGTAATATACATTATAAATCTGAGATATTATGAACGTTATACATAATGATCATTATATCCAATGATATTATACTTAAATAACGGTATACTTAACAAAAGTATATATTTTGATGTTATATCTAACGTTCGTTATACACCTTGAACGGTATACAAAACAAACTTATACAATATGAGCGTATATAATATGAATATTATAGTATAAGTTCTTATGTCTTATATTACTTACCCCACCAACTTCGGCAACGTCAGCGTGCTGCACGAGGACTTCTTTATACAGGCGGTGAGTGATGTCAGTCATCAATCAATCATCAGACGATTCGTCTGCTCGTTTGCCTACTATATCATAAAAAAGAAAAATAACTTACTAATACCTACCTTTAAACGAGCAATTCTTGTCTAATTATTTATATATTTCGGGGATCTCGGAAACGGCTCTAACGATTTCGATGTTTCGTAATTAGGAGGTTTTCGAGGGCGAAAAATCGATCTAGCTAGAGGTCTTATCTCTAGGAAAACGCGCATTTTTTTATTTATAAGTTTTCCGAGCAAAGCTCGGTCTCCCAGATATTATCGTATGATATAAGGCATATTTATTCATGCCTTATTCACTTAATAGTAAGTACTTACTTACCTTAAACTTTTGTAGTGAAGCCTTTTTCATCGCCATGGGAAAAGTGTCAAGGGCAGAGCGGTATTGAAATATGGCAGTTTTACTCGTACTTTGCAACAGTTTTTATTGTCCATTTATCTAATATCAATCCGGCCAAGTGCGAGTCGCTTTTTATAGTGGAAACAAATACATCATCTGTCATCAGTCTTACAAGACTCCACTGTACGTCTGTCTGTCACCAGGCTGTTTCTCATGAACCGTGATAGCTAGACAATTGAAATTTTCACAGATGATGTATTTGTTATACCGGGTGTGGCCTGTAACATGAGCAAAAATTTTAACTGTAGGCTGTACTTCTCATATTGATCAACATTTGTTCAGCGACTATTAAAAATAACTTGTGGTTTGATTTTTAATACACTAAGACGCAATGTATTGCGAATTTTGTTATTTTTAAGGCGTGACAAGCAACGTCAATCACAGTGATATGGCGTGGCGATGGCGTTCATTGAAGATAATATTTATTTTGTATGAAAAATAGGGAGTCTAAATACTTCATAATTTTTAAAAGTTGTTGAACAAAAGTGTCACCGTTTGAGGAGTACAATCTATGTTTAATTATTTGCTCGTGTTACAGGCCACACCCGGTATTAATCGGGTCCCGTTTTTACCCCTTGGGTACGGAACCCTAATAACGATAGAGATGGGAACAAGCTGATCATTGTACGAAATTCCTCGAAGTAAACGTCTCTTCTTTAGACTATGTAATGTTACAGTTCAATCTAAATCTGGAGGCCAATTCAAACTTACATTGTGACATTGTCATTCGCGCATGCTTTTCGCTCTTACCTGTCCGTAATTGAATTAGCGCGAGCGAGATGCACTGGCGACTGATATCATTAGATATCATTTTGATGTCACACTATTATTTTGAATTGGTCTCCCGTAGGTTGTTTAAATATTCAGTTGTTAAAGGTCATGCGATAAAAATAAAGTCAAAGTTACTTTGAATTGAACTTTTATTGAGTGACACGAGTTTCATGTTTTAATAAAATTAGTGTCGGAGTGACAGTGTTTTGACAGTTATAATAAATCAAAAGCTGAAAATGTTTTATCGAGTAATATTTTAACTGATGTCTGGAAAATTTTCAGGTTTGTGAAGCATTTTCACATACATTTTGTATGAACCGTCACAAAACTAAGTCCCAAATATTGCATGAAAAACTGGGGACAAATTTTTTCTTTCTTTTGATCAATAGTCCTCGTCGAAATAACTCAAAAGTTTTTAGTTAAAAAAAATGGTACATTCAGCAGCAGAAGTACCTAAGCGGGCCCGGTGTTCAAAATGATCTTGACGTGACTTTATTGTTAAGATAATAAGAGCGTGTCAAGGTAGCAACTTCTGCTGGTGACTGTACTGAAAAAAAAATAGTAGGTAGTGTGTGTCGCCATGCAAGCAATCTAACCAACTTATTTTAATTATTCATGTGAGCGAACATGGTGTCCCACTGCTGGGTAAAAGCATCTATCTTCCCTTTTCACGTATCCCGGTCTTTCATTTCGCCAACGCCGTCGAGGTTTGCCGCGACCCTGGGTTCGATTTTGTGGGTCCTAATTGGTTATTGTAAAACAACAACAAATTTTAATAATAATAAGTATTCAAAATTACATAATCACATTCTGCGCGTCCGTCAGACTATTACCAATAGTTTAGCCACAGATTCAATATTATGATACAAGTAGCAGACGCGCCACTACTGGAATAAAATAAAAGGAAAATATCAACATTTATTGTTGAGAATAACAACACCAGTTTATCTTGTTTATTCCTTTGCATCCTGTATAAAAGCTGTGTTCAAGGATGCAACTGTGACGTTCGGATGTCAACTTGATGTTATTGCCGCCACTGTATCTGTAAATTACCTTGATGAAATGATGACACTCGCCGCTGCATTACTGCCGCCATTATACCTTTATAATCACAATCAATCATAAAGGTGACAGTACATTTACAACGACAGCAGCACTACCATTCATTTTACTATGGAAATTGACAATGACACCGACGCGTTCGTACTAGTAGTGCAGCTGCGGTCAGAAATGGAATGTTACCCTTACGATCATTCCGTCACTGATTTCATCAAATAAATTTACAGAGAACGCGGCGGCAATAACAACGCCACAACAGTAACGTAGGTTGACGTCCGAACGTAAAAGAAATCAATGCGATGAAACCTTCATATAGTATAGTAAGAGAAGATTTATATAATAGGTCCTTGATCGTAAGCGTAATTAATCTCCTTGTCGTTAAACACAGAGATCGACAGCTTACTTTACTAACTTCGCACACAAATACCAATTTTGTTTATTGGATGGGCCAATCTTTCGAGTACCTACCGTTTTATGACATAATTGAGTTTCCAAACGTGACACGTAAATAAATTATGTTTAATATTTTTCTTGCTAAACTGAAATGGAACACGACAGTGAATAAGTCATAATTTGAGACTGTCTCTATCCAAAGTGGCGTATCTCTTGCACCAGGTAATCCGTGGTCAGTCACAGCGTCTCAGCATTGTTTACGGTGTATCGTATTCGTCCGTGGGTGGACTTGATTTGTATTTGACACAGATACGAATGTCCGCGGGCGCCTTGAGAAATGTACGCAATTAATGATTACGGTTTTGATGTTTGCTATGACGTGTGATTAAGTATAAAGGCCGGGCCACGACATTGCGCGACCCGCGGCGGCGGCGGCAACCATAGGTGGGAACAAAAAGTCCGATCGCTGTGTCTCGCACCAAACTATGGGCGCCGCTCGTCGCTGCCGTAGCCGCGCGATGTTGTGGCCGAGCCCTTAGCAAAGAGAATCTGATATAGAGGCGGATTGTTAAAGTAATTTTTGTAGCCACAGTAAATTTACTGCCATCTTTTGACAACTGATTAAAACTTTTAGAACGCCATTTGACATCCTTGTTCTTTCACTGAATTATGTGTTAAATTTGTTAAAAAGTATCAAAATATCGCCATCTACTCGAGTATAGGCCAAAGGTATGGTGCCATCGCTCGAAAAAATACCTTTACCCTGTACCATACCTATAAGTCTCTGTGTGTATGTAGTACAATAAAATTAGACTATGACAGAAACTTTAGAATGCGAACCGTAGAGATAAATCTCTAGTTGGAAAGTAATTCCTGAATGGCAGATCGAAATATGACTGTATTGTTTTATTATAGACTGTGGCCTAGGTAACGTTTCCACGACTTACCCCACGGTGTTCATCCCGTACATGGAAATATTTATTTGGAAAGTAATTCCTGAACGGCATATACTTTTTGAGAGTGGTTTCATTTCCTATTGGCTATTGATGTCTGTACATGTATTTGAGAGTCATAGGTACTATTGCTTTCCGTATCGCGTTGCTTTGATATATGTATTGTAACACAACACAAGTAACGAATACTCACAACGATCAACTGCCGTATTCGAACTTCAAGATATTCACAAGAGACGACACGTACTAGATCCATTCTACTCGTAGATACGTTATAGTTTAGAAATCAATTAGTTCTCTTTTGCAGCGCAATTCGGGCAACCAATATCACTTTTACGTTAGATAGAGTAAGAGATATATTAGGTGTGAACTGGATATCTAAGTCCTGTGGAAATCGTTCAAAAGTATCTCCAAAATCGCGCAAATGTCAAATTTGACAGGTTAGATCTTAAACATATCGTTATCGTATCTTGGTGATGTCTAATAGATGTCTATTTCAAAATCCGAATCGGGCCCCAATTCCCTACTCGGTACACATGTGCAAAATGCCGCACCGCACTTGAAGTGGCCATTAAATTGATTGGTTCCCCGTGCATTCAAATTGATTGGAAAAGCTGGAGTCGATTCAAATTTAACTACCTGTACTCGTTTTGAACTGGTTATGATACGACCTTGACTATCATCTTGACGATGGAGATTTTGCCCGCAGAATTGACCCTTTTAGGGTTCCGTACCTCAAAAGGAAAAAGCGGAACCCTTATAGAATCACTCGTGCGCCTGTCTGTCTGTCCGACCATTAGGGATAAGTTCGCCCTTGTACTATATTTATGTTCTATCCGATGTTACCTTCATTCCTCTCTTCCGTACAATACAGTGTTACTTACTTACTTAACTATTGAGTCTAAAATTTTGAAAAAAATACACAGTAGATTATGTTTCTACAGATGTCAGGAAAACCTATTGGAAATGTCCAGTCAAGCGGCAGTCGGACTTAATTACTTTGTTTTGATTCCAAACCCTACGGGTTTTTCGAAGACATTTTCATTCACGTTCCACATAAAGAAATGCTTACATTGTTAAAAATCAAGTAATGTACGGGACCCTTGGAACGCGAGTCCGACTCGCACTTGACCGGTTTTTTCTGAAATGTGTTTAACCGTATAACGATGACCTTGTTCTCATAGGAGGTTCTATAGAGATCTCATTTTGAATTGCTTTTTCTAGCAGATGCCAGTTTGCCAGATATCTCTTAACATTTAAATATTATGTCAAGTTTACGTTTAATGCGGTATGAAAGGGTTAAATATTATGACGTGTGCGCTGTACCATCGCCCACACTCTTAACTGTCCATCGGTGGACTTCATGCCTTTTGTAATAACTGTGTTTGTACTACCTATGATACCATCATGACATTTATAAGCTCCGTATTTTCGCGCAAATAAGATCCAAATTCAAACTTACTGTGCAATGTCACTTACGTTTGTTTTGCGTAATGGGTTCCTGTCATCGTTCCGAGAGTGATTTTATGAATAATTGAAAGGCCCGGCAATGAATACGCGTAATTAAATTGAAATCGTTTGCTTAATGAACTGTTTTTAAATGGAATGCATTATTTTTACCACTAACATCGATTGAAGTGGACTTACACTGTGTAGCGTGTAGTGTAGGTGAATGAGCCGGAGATGGAATAAGCTGCTTGCGGTGTGTGGAAAGGATACCTAGGTACTGTGCCATCAGTGATTTGATAAAGCGATCTTTCGTCTCGGCGAACGTTTCATGTATAGATGTTTGCCATCGTATTTTTTCGGAAACGTTTGTATTTGTAACATGTTCAAGTGTTTCCGTGAAAATGCGATGGTAAAATATTATGCACTACCTACATTCTGTATTATGGAGCCCCAGGGCCTTTCCCCATGCACGGGAAAGATAACCTTTATGGTATTTTTTTTTTTAATATTATAGGACATTTTTTTACACGAATTGACTAAGCTCCACGGTAAGCTCATGAAGGCTTGTATTGTGGGTACTCAAAAAACGATTTTAATAATACATAAATACATAGAAAACAACCAGTGGCGGATTTGCAGTCTTTGCCGCCCTAGGCCCCAGGCCTTGTAGCCGCCCCTTTTTCAGCATCAGCACCCATCATATTGACTTAGGTCAGGCAACGAAAAGGTATAGAGGGAAGTGCTTGGGACACATTTTTAACTTAGTAACTTTTTTGGACTCGTTAGGAGGTGAACATATCAAAAGTCCCCTTGAGCGGGGGTAGGGTGGTTGGGTTTGAAGGTCACATTTTTTGGTTTTTCGCTTATTATATCTCAGAAACTATACGTCCTTGTGACATGATCATAGGAACATAGGTTTTACGAAAAAAATAAGCAGTTTACTTATTAATTTTAAGTGCCAGTTTTACCAATAACATTGACTTTTTGTGTACCTACAAAAACATTCAAAAAATCTAAAAGGGAAACAAGAAAAACATTTTTTTTGCCTCTTTTTTTTGAATAACTGCTAAACTATTTATCCTAAAATTATAAAAAAAAAATTCGAGATTCTTACAATGAACTCTTTGATTTGATATGTAACACGATATAGTTTGAAAAACTTTATTTTTAAATTTTCTCATTTACCCCCCAAAAATGGCCTCCATATTTAAAATTCATTTATTTACGTTACACGTCCATCTTTGGGTCACAAACTTACATAATAATGTGTGCCAAATTTCAACTTAATTGGTCCAGCAGTTTCGGAGAAAATAGGCTGTAACAGACGAACAGCCCGACGCACGAGTGATCCTTTAGGGTTCCGTGTTTTTCCTTTTGAGGTACGGACCCTTATAAACGGGGAACAAGGCGCGAAGGCGTCAACAATCTGCGAAATCGACGCCACACTCACGTTCGCGGCTTCGCGCCGCGATTCGCGCACTAGTGTGGAGGACCCTCAAGATATCGTAAAAATTGTAGCTTATAGCAAATTTAACCAACTTTCATTTTGTAAAAACTAAGATATAACTTATAAGTCAAAAATTGTGTTTCAACCATTTCCCTCTATAGGTACCTTTTTTTGAGAATTCGTTGCCTGGCCTAATTTTGAGTTATTTTTAGTTATCATCAGCGAATTTTTTGTCTCAATTTGCCGCCCCTAATATCACGCCGCCCTAGGCCCGGGCCTACTGTGCCTTATGGGAAATCCGCCACTGAAAACAACAAATATCTGTGTCTTCACACAAATAAATGCCCTTACCGGGATCGGAACTCGAGACCATCGGCTTAATAGCCAGGGTCACTACCTACTAGGCCAGACAGGTCGTCTACTTTATGTTTCAAAACATTATTTTTAACAGAAATTTGAAACAAAAGCCTCATGTTTTCCCATTACCCAAAACTGGATTAGTCTAAAAAGAAAAATGTTAAACATAATCTCTTTACGTGTCACGTTTGCGAACTCAATTACGAGTTACGACAGAAAATGGCACTTGAAAAGTCTGCTCATCCAATAAATAACAATTCTCGACGAGACAACGAAGAATTCTCCAATCGGCTCATTGTGATTGCCCAATTCGAACTTTAAGATACGTCAATTAATAGATCTAGAAACGTGTGATCTAGAAAATTGTTTGAAGAAACGTCGCATTTCACACTGACATATCTAATCCATATCGTCTCTAAATCTATTGATTGACGTATCTTAAAGTTCGAATCGGGTGTTAAGAGTCACACGAACGTGGCCGCAGCCCATACAATAGACTTTTTGCTTTCATTTTAAAACAAGTTTCTGAAATAACATGAAATTTGACTATCGGCCTGATTCGAACTTTAAGATATGTCAAAAAATTTCTTAAAGATACGACATGGATCAGATATGTCAGTGTCAAAGGTGGCGTTTCTTCAAACAAAAACGTCACTTGGGGCATATTTCATAACAAGGGCATTTTTCGACTTAAAATACGTGAGTGTCCCGTTCTTAATATATTTAATATATCTGTGTCTCACGGAAGTTGTAAAGAAAGATCAAATCACTTAATATGTGACGTTCCACTGGTAAAGGTACCTTATGGCGGTTGACGCTTAAGCTATTATTAAAGACGCTCCAACACCAACGCGCCGACGGCCATAAGGTACCTTTACCCGTGGAACGTCACATATTTCGTCAATTTTACCTATTAGTATACTGTCAGTAGCTTCAGTTGAACTTATAGTTCGTTAAGAGAAAGGTTTTCTAGTTCAGGTGAAATGAATGCGCTGCCTTTTGCTAATGTGCTGGCTTTTAAAAAAACAGTAAGTACAGATGTCATCGGGGAAATCTCATGAGAACTAGAACCTTTTAGAAAAATGACATATTGTCGTTGTTTCGATCCATTCCAGCTTTTATAATATGCCGCGTAATTTCAATGACTATGATGTCTAAATTAACGCAGCCAAATTAATTATAAATTAACGTAGTTAACACTTAAAATGTATGCAAATTTTCAGCTTCATTGGAAGTCGGAAAGTGGATCAAATTTAACTTGCAAGACTTGACGTTACAAACATACTTGCAAGACTTGACGGTACAAGTTAATAACAAGTAACTGTCAAAAATATTTTTTGATACACACTTTTATTGCCGACTGTACTTTTTCTCCTTTGCATGTCTATCAAGTAGTTCCCGAGACCATTCAAATGAGCCTAAACTCGAGTTTATATTTTTCTACCGAAGAGTTCCTGAGGCTACCTTCCGACTGCATCATCAGATTAGCTCCAGTTTATAGTTCGTTTTTTTAGCATTAGAAATAAGATAAACAATCTTGATGTGTCTTTTAATTGAAAAACACATTTTAATTCTGCTTTCATAAGTACCTAATAGTTATTGATTTTTAAAAAGCGTTTTTCAATTAAAGGACATGTCAAGATCGCTGACCTTCTTTCACCTTCTTTCTAATGCTAAAAACCGGGCAAGTGCGAGTCGGACTCGCGCACGAAGGGTTCCGTACCACAATGCAAAAAAAAAACAAATAAAGGCAAAAAAAAAACGGTCACCCATCCAAGTACTGACCACTCCCGACGTTGCTTAACTTTGGTCAAGAATCACGTTTGTTGTATGGGAGCCCCATTTAAATTTTTATTTTATTCTGTTTTCAGTATTTGTTGTTATAGCGGCAACAGAAATACATAATCTGTGAAAATTTCAACTGTCTAGCTATCACGGTTCGTGAGATACAGCCTGGTGACAGACGGACGGACGGACGGACGAACAGCGAAGTCTTAGTAATAGGGTCCCGTCTTACCCTTTGGGTACGGAACCCTAAAAATAACGAAATATAGCATATATTATTATTGCATCGTCATCGGAAATACGGAAGTGTGCGATATCTCAACTCAACCAGACACCCCGAAGTGGTTCAAATTTAATTTACAAGATTTGAAGCACCATATTGGTACATAGGTACACAGGTATAAAGCTTGTAATATTAGTACTACAATAAACCAGAGCTGCTGTCGTTCAAAATCAACTTAACAAAGTGTCTCAAACCCCGCCTTAAGGCTCCATTCAACTCCAAACTACGGAAGCTCAGTTATTAGCGGGTAGAGCACAAACAAGCTAACCGACGGCGAAAAGGGCACATATGCGTTACAACTCCATAGAGACTCGGCCTTTTGAAAATTTACACGGGTTTATTAGTTGTACCAATAAAAAGCAAGTTTACTGCACTAGAGGGCTATATGAAATCGTTTTTAATAGTGCAGTGGGGTGTGTGTTAGAGGAGGTAGCGATTAGCGTGCTTAGGTGCATAGGCCCAGCATAATGCTTGCTAAATTAACCCCTTTTGGTCCCGCATAGTTTGGGAACATTTTTTTTTATTTTTGTTTTAAATATTTGGCAACAATCCTACACAGGTGGAACTAGCCCCAAACTAAATAATGCTTGTGGTAGGTATGGCCTTATGGGTACTATAGGCGACATGCGACGATATAGGGTAACAGCACCAGTGGCCAGCCAGGGACCAGTGGTCAGCCTTTTGAGTCGTTTATTGGTCATAAATATCTGGTATATTCGTTTAAACAAATCGCGATTACTCGAATAGGAGCTTTGATTCCTTATTGGTTAATACGTCACACGACAGGTGGGGTGAGGGAACGGGGGGAAGAAATATACTCGTTCATACAGGTGCTGTTTGTCGAAGAGTGCAAAAGTGTCACGTCCGCCATATTTTTTTCTGCACGTGGTGTTCTCTTAACAGGCAAGAAAAACTATGTTTTAATGTTATAAGTTATTATTTTTGTTAATGATTGGTTTGATTATTAGTTTATCTATTAAATTGGATTATGTTTTGATAAAAATATCAATATTTCACTTATAAATTGAGGGGGCTGGCCACTGGATAACACTTTTTTCCAAAAAATCCAGTGTTCAGCCCCCCACGGCTGACCTTTGGGTTATTCGTTTATTTTATTATTTTCGAGCCAGTGCGACCGTTAGGTCCGTTAAATTTACATTTTCAAATTTAGTTAGGCATGCCCTAGTCAATTTTAAGTAAAATCCAGTAGTCAGCCGCATTTGAAATTACGTTATAATGCGGCTGACCACTGGAACTTCTTCACTTCACTTCGCGGATCCAATACTCAGCCATTGACGTTGCTTGGTACGTCGCCGCCAAAAATAAGTCCACATTTTTAAACCCTATCTCATTGAAATAAGGTTCAAAAGTGTATACATATTTATGACGTTAACTATACATAACTATCACTTTGCTTTTTCCTGGTAGGTATAAGACTTTGTTTATTAATGATAATTAGATCTGCATAGAATCGTTTCATTATTTTTTACCGAATAGGTACCTTCTTCTTACTCGCGTTATCCCGGCATTTTTGCCACGGCTCATGGGAGCCTGGGGTCCGCTTGACAACTTTTTTAGTTAAGTACATAACTAACAAATTTCGTGTCATAAGAATTGTATGTACTAATAAAAAAAAATGAATATCAAAAAATAATAATGATAATCATATTGTTGGTTATGATATACCTAAATATAAGTGATTTTGATCAAATCATTATGAATATTATAAAGGCTGAGTACTGGGTACACAGAGGCTGCTTACTGGATTTTGGAGGCTGACTACTGGAGAAAAGTGCCACTTTTTGTTTAAACTAAATTAGAGATATTATAAAGAGGATTGTTATTTTTTTTAATATTTTGTTTTAAAATTATGATAAAGAATTGATCTAACTATGTCATTTGTTTAATTATCCGAGTAATCCTGTAGAAATGCCGAACGTTCAAACTTAAAAAAGTCGTTATAAGGCTGACTACTGGTGCCTTTACCCTACATACTAAGGCGCACTGGTCCCACCGCGAGCTAGTAAGCTATGAGCTATCGGCTATAAACACGAACAAAAGATCAGCACTCCCGTGTAAATAAAAGAGACACGGCGATATTTATAGTTACTCGCCCAGCGGTGAGCTATAAATATCGCCGTGTCTCTTTTATTTACACGGGAGTGCTTATCTTTTGTTCGTGTTTATAGCCGATAGCTCATAGCTTACTAGCTCGCGGTGGGACCAGTGCCTAAAATAAAACCTACTTTGATAATCAAGAGTCATCTGAAATCAATAAAATGAAGGCACTGATCTCCGTTTGAAATATAATATCGACACGATGATTATATTTGTTTTGGTTCTTTTTGTTCTGTCATATAAAAACGTATCGTGTAAATAACCTTTAGCACTCTGCTATTTATTGTTGCTTATTATTGGATGCTTTCATATAACTTCAATTGAATACGAGCGAAAGAGAGACATTTTAAATATTAATTATATGGAATACGGTTATCAAAAACGAATTTTTATTTTTATTTATTCTAAATAGAAGATGGGTATAAGAAAAAAAGACAGAATACTATTTATTATTAGCGAGCAGTAGTAAAATATATAAATATATATATATATCTAAGCCATCAACTTACATAATATTCTGTGCTTTAAGCCAACTGCTAACTCCTAACATGCACCACCATTTACAGCCCACTCAGACCACAAACAAGCGGCGAAACAATTAATTTTCAACTTTGTTGCAACGCGTTAACGACGTCCGTATGTGCACGTAACAACATTGTCTCATGCAAGTGCCATATCCGGACATTAGGGCTATGTAGCCTTACGGCTCGATTCGGGAAATGAATTAGAGACTCACTAGATATGAAATAGTAAAGATATGTGACGTTCCACTGCAAAAGGTACCTTATGGCGGCTGGCGCCGCGATTCGGGAAATGAATTAGATATTCACTAGATATGAAATAGTGAAAATATGTGACGTTCCATAGAAAAAGGTACCTTATGGCGACCGGCGCTTACGTCGCATAGCGCCGCAATAATATTGGATCGGCGTTAATAATAGCGTAAGCGCCAACCGCCATAAGGTACCTTTACCCGTGAGACGTCACATATCTTTACTATATCGGTTCTAGTTAATCTGTAATTCATTTCCCGAATCGCGCCGTTAGCTATTCGGAACGAAAGTAACAATTCAATATGATTTAATTTTCTTATATAATTATCGTAAATAGGATTACTTTTACTTTATAAGCCTGTTCTCGTGTAAGTGACTAACGGCCCGATCCGGGAAATCATTTTGAGATTCACTAGATATGAAATAGTAAAGATATGTGACGTTCCACGACAAAAGGTACCATTGTCCCGGCTGAATATTGGAGATGGGTTAATAATAGCGTAAGCGCCAGCCGTAAGCGCCAGCCGCCATAAGATACCTTTTGCCGTGGAACGTCACATATCTTTACTATTTCCTATCTAGGGAATCGCTAATTCATTCGCGCACGAACCCAAATCGCGCCGTTAGTATGTCTTTTATGAGAATAAATATCTTTAAACCTTAACCTAATATCCACTCATATGCTTGATATTTTTCAGTGACCTCTATTATTATAATAAAATAAGGGTGACAGCTGGTAGCTACAGTTACTGTACACGACGCGCGTCCCAGTCATCAAATGTAATTAGATAAGTAAATTCATTAAGTGATAATTTAGATTAAGTTCGAAATTTGTGAATAATAAAATATTACCCTATTGTCTTTTCATTACGTAGCTCTGCTTAACGAGGGGGGCAAAGTGTGGGTCGCCGAGGGCGACACACACTTTGCGCCTTTCCAATAAGTTTACTAAAATAGGCTAGAGCCTAATAAGAATAGATTAGGTAGGATAGCTTATAAGACTTGTAAGTTTAATAAAACGTATTTATAAAATAAATAAATAAGTGCCAGAGGACCGAGGAAAGAGAGGTTCCCTAATTAGAGAGAGATAGGTAGATAGGTAATCCGCGCGCATGCGCCAATCTCTCACGATCCGCGCATGCGCGCCCCGCGGGGAGCGGGGGACGAGGCGCATAAAATAGGTGGTTATAAAAGCCGGTACATCGCCCCGCTCCGCGTCAGTCTAGAGCCAGCAGCCGACCAGGAAACAACTAAAAGAAGAAAAAGGAACCTCTCCAACCTCGACCCTCCTGCATCTGAATAAGCCAGCTGCGTGTTTCATTCCATCCTCTGCTACCTATGAGAATTCTACAGTCCACTCTCTCCCCTCCCCTGCGCACCCCCGCTGCGACACACGAAGATAGGGCCTAACACTCACAGTTACCAAAGCATGTGAGTGGTTAGATTCGTCCGTGGATTTGACATTAAATTATATAATTTCCGACATTCATAACTGCATCGGAATATGTCTAAAAGGAATATACATGGTGTGTCTGACCATGGGGCTTTAAATCCAGGGCTTGATTTTACTCGCTCAACTGAGCTACTTTTACTATGGGACCAACCCTAAAATCGGGGAATTTTTTTTGGCTTTTCCATAGAAAACGTCGACATCTGATCAGCCAAAATGTTTCATACATTTTGGCTGATGAAAGTAAAAAAAAAATTCGGGATTTCGGGGTTGGTGCCATAATAAAAGTAGCTCAGTTTAGCTAGTAGAACCAAGCCCTGGATTTAAAGCCCCATAGTCAGACACACACTGTAAATAAGTTCTTAATTAACGAAAACTGTGAGCATTCATATAAATACTGACTCACAATTAATTAATAAAAATAATTCAAAACATCCCATCGCCTCAACCACCCAACAAATTTATAAATTTATTTCCATTCTTCACGCGCACATAAAAAAATATGGTCCCCGTTGTATGTTTTTTTTAATAAGACATTGATTTTCAATGCTAATGTTTTGTCAGATTGTGGGAGAGTGACATTTGGAGGGGGGATTAACTGGGGGACGGTAATTTCTGAAGTCTTATGAATAATTTAAAGAAACAGCTCTGTTTTGGTTTTGTTTGTAAAAATCTTTGTAAGCTCATGCCTTCTTTTAAGTCTAAGTAGCTTAGGTATACTTGAGTGTTTTGAATTCTAATGTGACAGCTATTTAACTTCAAATTTTATGTTAAAGGGAAAAAATTAAAAAGTGACGCTTCTGGCAGGGTTTTTCAATTTTTCCTTTAGTATAAGTGTTGGAGTCAGACGTACATCTGCTTCTTAAAAAAATATGGTGTTTAGTAGCTAGATTAAAAAAGACAGAAAAGTTCGATTATCTCGAAAACCACGAAACTTTTACTAAACCTATAAGTGCATTTTCTGGACCAGCCTAAGGTGCCCTGTCGGTGGTTGGAATGGTATCCATTAATTACTGGGCACCCTGTAAAAGTTATGTTACTTGAATGTTACGAGTAGTATCTTTTTTTGGCAGATATTTGTCTCCAATAGTGTGGCAGCTAACTCAATGTAAACAAATTTAATTTTATATACAAAGTTCCAAATTAGACGCTAATAACCAACACCGGAATTATAACAACGTTCCCCTTTATCTAAGGCTAAATTAATTCCAATAAATTACATCATCCCGTAGAATCCCGCTTTAATTACAAGAAAATCAGGTGGTGGGGGACTCGGCCCCACCTGGGCCCCGCGATACCTCGATATTTTTATGAGTCTGATGAAGATTTACTGCCCCTTAATGGAAGAAGCTACTAATTTCTTACTTTCCCAAGCTCCTATCTCACCTGATCATTATCACGAAACCTAACCTTATTGTAGACAAAATAAAGTTTATTTTTTAACGAACGGTTCGAAGAGAAATGTGGTTAGGTGTTTAAGGGGATGAAAAGTCGTGTACCTACGTCGCGAATTTCGGTTGCCAAGTGGAATGTTTTTATGCTTCATTTTACATAGGTTTGCCATTAAGGTATGTTTTAAGTTTGTTTCGTTTTTGGAAGTTTGCTTACTTTGCGTTTTTTTGTAATTTTGAATTTTGTACTCTGGTTATTTATGACTGGGAAAGTCTCATATTTTTATATAAATAAAATGCTTTTGTTTTAGGATATGATCACTTGCGACTTTATTTCTTTTGCATATTTTCGAAGGGCACAATTATCCTCCAGCCGCCCAGAGACCTATAAAAAGGTCTCCTGTTCCATTCTAATTTGAAGTTTGTGTTGACAAAATAAAATTTCAATTTGCTTGACAAGGTTTGACGTATGGGCGGCTAGAGGTTAAAGGACGTATTACATTTGATAAGGTCAATGTGGCTAATTCCGTCCACGAGTGTATATTTCTTTTTATTTTCAATCGTAGGAAAAAACCATTTCCTTTTGATTGCTGAAACTAAAAGCAATCGTTGCTATGTCGGTGAAATAATAACTTTTTTTTCGTTGCTCGAGAAAAACGGTAGTGGACGGAATAGCCCCTATGACGGAATTAGCCACATTGACATTACCTAGATAAAAAAAAAATAGAAAGTTTTACGGTTTGAGATCAATGTCAAAACTTTAGTTACAAAGAAAATATTACGCGGATTAACTTAAAATAAAAAATAAAATAAAAAAGTAGAAATTCTGGAGTTCAGTCCTTAAGGAATTTAATTTGTAGTTTGTAATTAAGTGTTGTTATTTAAATATAAGTTTAGTTATTAGTTTAGGTTGAGAAATTAGTGATTTTTGGATTTGTGTTGAATTGTATTGTATTGTAATCTTTGACTTTTTTTTATAGATTTTAAGATTGACATTGAATGTACCTACCAATGATGTTTATGAATAAATTTAGTTAATTCTTAAGGAATTAATTAATCATAGTAGTTTTGAAGTTTATGTAATACCTAAAATTTTATAGAAATCTCTTCGTTGGCAGTTTCGAGGGTAGAAAAATATTAACTACTAATGATAGGTATAAACCAAACCGACCCCTGTGGACTGAAAGAGGGAAAAGTATGCATGAAAAAGTTGTTAAATCTTTCCAAGTATTTAGCGAAAGATGCAAATGTCCCCCCCCCCCCCCTGTAACTTCTAAAATAAGAGAATGATAAAACTAAAAAAAATATATATGTATAATACAATACTATGCAAACTTCCACCGAAAATTGGTTTGAACGAGATCTAGTAAGTAGTTTTTTTTAATACGTCATAAATCGTAAACCGCAATTTTATTATGTTACTTGCTGCTACGGAACCCTTTATGGGCGAGTCCAACTCGCACTTGGTCGCTTTTTTATTTCTAATGCTAAAAAAACGAGGTATAAACCTAGAATGCCGCCTGCATCGCATATTGTGTTTATTAATATACTTATACATAACAAAATCCTCCTCGAATAAGATAATTCGCATTCCTTTATCTACATTTTCAACGTTTGACCGAACGCTGTATGTTTAGTGCCTTACAAAACCTATAACGGCCCTTGGCCGAGTGCCAGCGGTGGTGTAGCGGTCACCTCACAGGTACTCGGTTCGGTTCCCGTTGTTTACGGGTTATGTCATCCGTTTGTGGAGATGACAGAGGAAACGGCATGGGGTGAGTAACGGGTTATACTCTGCTGGAATAAGCCATCGGGAGTGGAGGGTTATGGACGACCCTGCAAAAGTGTACTTACCTAAGGCGCGCAGGTAAATTTTCATAACCATAATCATCATATTCATAATTGTTTGTTTGTATTTCGTCGGGTGACAAGCAAAAGTCTCTAAGTACTATCAAAAAATTAAAGTAACAATGCACTTTATTACACTTGCAACACGGTTTATTGTCCAATAATTTCAATGGTGTTAGTTAGTGATTTTTGCTTGTCACTCGAAGATTTATAAGTCACAAGTCACAATATTCTTTATTGAAGATGTGCCCCTAGGCACATCTTCGGACATAATTAATAGAACAAATTATTATTCAAAACTTATATTGAATAATAAAGTAAAGATGTCAAGTTTAAACATTTCACAAGATGATCGCAAATTATTATTTTTTTGATCATGAACGAAGCAATAGGAGGGATTTTTAGTTTTTTTCCGTGGTTCGTTTTGTACGATATTTTATAAAATATTGTATTTTAAGTTTTTATCACCTTTGTCCAATGAGTTAATGCGATTGACTAAATTATAAAAAATGCACATACTCCATAAAGCTGCAAAAACTTTTGTATGGCATATAACATAACCCACTCATATCCCACTTAAAATAAGGGACACCTTTCCCCTGGACGCGTGTGGTAATTAAAAAAAACCGGCCAAGTGCGAGTCGGACTCGCGTTTCTAGGGTTCCGTACATAAGTCCAACTCACGCTTGACTGCACATGTCTAATAGGTTTTCCTGTCATCTACAGGTAAAGAACTATATTGTGTATTTTTTTCATAATTTTAGACCCAGTAGTTTCGGAGATAAAGGGGGGGCATGGTCATTTTTTGGCTATTTACTTAAATAACTTCGAACCTATGTATTTTAAAATTCTAAAAAAAACATGACCATCTTTGGGTCACTAATTTACATATGTGTACCAAATTTCAACTTAATTGGTCCAGTAGTTCCCGAGAAAATAGGCTGTGACAGACGGACAGACAGACAGACGCACGACTGATCCTATAAGGGTTCCGTTTTTTCCTTTTGAGGTACGGAACCCTAAAAATTGGTAAATTCATAGTCCCATTTCCAATATTCACGAATTGAATGTAACCATTGTTCGTTTAAAAATAAATACAACATTATTTACTTGAATTCAACCGTCCCGGGCGTCTGCTGAATATTTTATGGCGATAAAACGCGTTCTCGGGTCTCGGATGGAAACGAAAAGTTCCCGATGCCAGCCTTCTGCATTTATTAATAAGATTCGCAGCGGTTGGTGGGGCAGAGGAGTCATTTTGGAAGAAATAATTAAATGAATACCTATTATATCAATCAAACAATCAATGTCAATTTTACACAAATCAACCTAGCCTCACAGAAAGCTCAGTATAGTCGCACCAATAAAAGTCTGCAGCGGATTTAATAGCCCACGCAGTGGAAGTGTTATTTATACGTCATAATTTCATAGAAGTTTGACGTTTAAAATGACACTTGCACTGCTTGGGCTATCAAAATCGCTGCAGACTTTTTACGGTCTAAGTATAGTCGCTTGTGTTGTTGGTAAAGATATTTTAAATAAAAAAAAACATACAACCGAATTGATAACCTCCTCCTTTGGGATTTGGAAGTCGGTTAATAATAGATATAGTTAAATACTAAAACATCCTTAATTCGGGAATAAAAATATTTGTAAAAAAATGTCCTTACCAGGATTTGAGCCCGGAACCTCCTGCTCCGTAGGCATAGGCAGGGTCCGTACCGACTAGGCTAGCGTAGTAAAGGATTAAATTATACGACGCGATTCGGGAAATGAATTAGAGATTCACTAGATATGAAATAGTAAAGATATGTGACGTTCTACGGCAAAAGGTACCTTATGGCGGCTGGCGCTTACATCGCATAGCACCGCAATAATATTGGAGCGGTGTTAATAATAACGTAAGCGCCAACTGCCATAAGGTATCTTTACCCGTGGGACGTCACATATCTTTACTATATCGTATCTATATAATCTCAAATTCATTTCCCGGATCGCGCCAATAATCCGTGTTGGTGTGCACGTATTTCGAAGATATCACCATAGCCGCCATGTACCATACCCGATGGAGACCAGACCTATAGTCTCTCCGAAACATTTTGAGCGAGTGCTTAACTAGATAAAAATATGCG
This sequence comes from Cydia fagiglandana, assembly GCF_963556715.1. Lineage (NCBI taxonomy): Eukaryota > Metazoa > Arthropoda > Insecta > Lepidoptera > Tortricidae > Cydia > Cydia fagiglandana. The sequence continues at coordinate 2,753,775 of NC_085946.1, forward strand.
AGTTAAACCATAAGATTAGCTTACATTCTCATTATTTATTTTCATCTCAAGTTAGGTTGTTTATAATATGAATATAAAAGTAAAATATAAAAACATCCTGGTACCTTATTATAAGTTATCAATCAAATTATCCTTGTAAATTAATGATGAGTGAACTATCTGTATAGCTATTCTACACATGCCTTCAGATAAATGAAATGTGTATCGACATATGAACCGCTTCGGATCAAGTTATGTGACAGCCCAGACCCGACATAACCTGTATAAAATTATATGTGCTTTAGTTAAAAGGTTTCAGAGCACTCGACTGAATCATATTATGTAAAGTTAGGGTTGTATGAAAGTTTACTGCGTGAAATATGTGCGAGTATATTATTATATGCGTTACGAGAAAGTTTTGTACTTCGGTTCGAGTTTCAAACCTTAGTAATAACCAAATTATCTAGCTTTAGCTAGCCAAAGCCTGCAACTTCAAAACAAAATTCGAAGTCGTGACAAAATTTCAGCCACGTAAAATTTCACCCCCTTATAGTTTGATTTGAAAAAATATGTCATACTGGAGCTCTCATCATCCCAGCCATAAGACGTCCACTGCTGAACATAGGCCTCCCCCTTGTTATGGGGGGTGAATGCTATAATCGCTACGCTTGGCAGGCGGGTTGGTGATCGCAGTCGAGTACACCGAATTTGAGGGACGCTGCTGCCCGTCCACCGGTGGTCCACTGGAGCTCTATATAATAGTAAATATATTAAAACGGGTTACTCGCGGATCTTAAGTCGAAAATAGCTCGACATAATTCTCTCCGTACCGAATAGTATCATCAGGAGCTCGCGTTGCCATACCGGCTCAACCGATAGATATTACTAGTATTTTTAAAGTTCGTTATTTAAAAAAAAACCGTTTCTATTTTTAACGTCTACCTTCAATAGTTTAGAAAACTGTGCGTTATCTGCTATAGTCTGTGCGGAAAGAGAAGAGTCGTGGAATGTATTGGGCCCCATACATTTCACGACTCTTTTCTTTCCGCACATACTATAGTACCTAATAAGTGGGCCATACTGAAAGTTTTTGGATTCTGATATATGAGACGACTTATTTTTTCTAAGTGGCCAGTTCCAGGAATTTCAGTACGCCCTAAGTACAGTGGAGTATTTGTTTTAATTGTTTACATACGATTACTCCATACATATAAAATATATCAAAAAACTTTACCCAATGAGTAAAAGGGCCTTTTCAGAAATAAATATTGAAAACCTGATTCTTTCACATCTGGACGTTCTTGGGCTCATTCTACTCAGAATCGACAGCATTCTCCATCCCACCATTAAAAAAAGATGTCCCAAAATGTCCATTCCGTTACGTCACGTTTTAGTATGAACAATATTTTCACTTGTATGTGCGAGACGTAGTGGAATGTACAATTTTCATACAAATTTTTGGGACATTTTGTTTTATCATCAGAATTGAATATGCTAGTGATTCTGAGTTGAAAGAACCCAAAAAGGCAAAAACACCGGGATCTGTGAGAATCGGGTTTTCGATATTTATTTCTGAAAACGCCCAAAATGACATTCTTTTACGCAGCACTACAGTACCGGTCAAAAGTTTAAGTTCACTCTGTAAATTCGGTTAAATGAAGCTATAACACAATGTACTAATAAAAGTATTTAATAATCTTTTATTACATAATAAATTAAAGGTAATTCTCTAATTTAAAACCACAATTAAATAAAAAAGATCAGTTTTTGCCAACTTTAGACTCTTCAAAATATCCGCCTTTTGCTTTCAATGCTGCCATACACACTTTCGGCATTCGCGTAATTAGTTTTTGCAGTGTTGATGTCGAAATTTTATTCCAACAAATGTATAGGTATTCCCAAAGCTGTTCTTTATTAGTTGGCCGCATTTTTCTCACACTCCTGTCCAATTCATCCCATAACAACTCAATCGGATTGAGGTCGGGCGATTGAGGAGGCCAATCCATATATTTTAATTCTTTTTGGTTCTCTTTGGATGAAATGTAGTTTTTGCACAACTTCGACGTATGCTTGGGATCGTTGTCTTGTTGGAAAACAAAACCTCTGCCTACAATCCGTTTTCCAGATGGAAAAGCGTGACGTTGCAAAATGTTATGATACATTTTCTTATCCATTATGCCATTGACTCTCACGAGATCACCAACTTTATCACCCGCAAAGCATCCCCAGACCATAACTGATCCTCCACCGTGCTTCACTGTTGGCATCACGCATTGCTTTATCATTCGTTCGCCTACTTGTCGTCGAACATATTGACGACGTCTCCCTCCAAAAATTTCAAACTTCGATTCGTCAGAAAATAAAACTTTAGACCACTGTTCAGACGTCCAGTTTTTGTGTTTCTGGGCCCATTTCAACCTCTTAACTTTATTCTGACTACGTAACAAGGGTTTTTTGGCAGCAATACGACCTTTTAGACCATAGTTTCGCAGACGCCGTTGCACTGTCGAAACCGATACTCGCTGTTCTCGGGTGGCGTTGAGTTCTTCGCAAATTTCTGGAGCAGTTAGAGTACGTTGGCGTTTGCTCTGCACGCAAATAAATTGGTCTTCACTTTTAGACGTGACTTTTGGCCTACCTGATCGAGATCGACTGCAATTAAGACCGGTTTTTTGTTTTCGTTTCAAAGTACTCACGACAGCGGTTTGAGAAACCTTCATTTTTTCAGCGATTTTCCGCGTCGTGTAGCCCTCATTTGACAGAGTTACAATAACAGCACGAGTTTCGACACTAAAATCGGCTTTGCGACCCATTTTAAATGATTTCTAACTTCACGAAATCTCATAGGAAATACGGAACAAAAATATTAAATGGATCAAATTTTCCGAATAACATAAAACGATTCCTCCAAGAGGTATTTTTATTGTTATTTGGTAGTCGTAGAAACAATTAAACGTTTGAAATTCAAAACATATTCTATATTTGAACATAATTAAATATGATAACCTTATTTCGCAGAGTGAACTTAAACTTTTGACCGGTACTGTAGGTCAAAAGTTTTTACGGCTAACGAAGGCGAACGCTATTTTTATTATTCTTGTTATAAAGGTAAACAGGAATATATAAAGCTATGTTAAACACGCGACATTTCGCACATGCCGGGGCTCATTAGCCATCCAAATGTCATTTCCTTTAACCCTCAACCCTTCCTATGCACGTGACGTTGGTTAGCCGGGAAAAGGGTTAAAACTTTGTTACGGTTAAATCTGATTGGGATTGAACTAAGAGCAATTAACGGTGTTCAGGAGGTATCAGGGATTTTCACCGAATTGAGAAAAGCCAGCGAAGAGTGTTCTAAGTACAGTCACCTGCAATAATATGTTACTCTTCGAAGGCTGCAAAAATATCTGACACCAGCGTATTTGTAGACCCATAAGAGCATGTCACATATTTATACGGCCTTCGAAGAGTAACATACAATAATATGTTATTGCAGGTGGGCGTTTTCAGAAATAAATATTGAAAACCTGATTCTTTCACACCTGGACGTTCTTGGGCTCATTCTACTCAGAATCGACAGCATTCTCCATCCCACCATTAATAAAAGATGTCCCAAAATGTCCATTCCATTACGTCACGTTTTCATCAGAATTGAATATGCCGTGATAGGCAGTTGAAATTTTCACAGAGATTATCTATTTCTACTGCCGCTATAACAACAAATACTAAAAACAAAATATAATAAATATTTAAGTGGGGTTTTTCGCGTAATGGTACGGAACTCTTCGTGAACTCCGACTCGCACGTAGCCGGTTTTTATCCTTACCTCCTCAGCGTTACTAAGTAAGAAACTATCACCGATTCTAACCCTACACCACAGCCTCTTACCCATTAAAAAAAATAATTGTACATAAAATCTTAAAAATACGTAACGTTCTCTGTGTTATTTTTCAAAAAACATATCAAACATTATAATTATGACACGACTTGAATGAATGACCGAACGGGCGGTCTAATTTTTAACCCAATGAAGAAATGCGTGTTTTTTAAAATAAGTATTTTAAGAGAGTTAAAAAGTACGAGAGAGTGCCACAGACAGGACAGGATGTGAAGTGACCGATGTTTTGTGTTCCGCCCCGGACGTGACACGTCCGACCCGCGTCCCGTCGAACGTGCAGGCCCCCCTTTATTCTAAATACAGACTAGACTGCTAATTTGAATTGCAGATTTTTTATTTTATTTTGATGACCATGAGGAGAAGTATTCCACGGGCTATCCCGTACAAACACATTTTATTTCCTGTGTTGTGACTTTTTGACATAGTACCGTCTTATAAATCGATGAGCACCGGTAGCATCATGCACGAAAAAGTGTCACGTTGTGGACAGATCTCCATGGTAACATTACGTTTCCTTAGGACGTTATCACGCAAAATTATTGTCCGTAAACCGACTTTACAGACAACCATTTTTTTTCGGTGCATATTTTTGACCATTTATCATAGAAAAGGAAACTCTTATACCTGCATATATTGTCAGAAAATTCGCGTTTGTACGGGACACACGGTGGACATTTTCATGGAATGCTCCATGATGGGAATCAGATGGATATAGGAATCTGAATATAACTGAGTACCTACAGTCAAAGTTGAAAATATCTATCCGGACCATAGGACAAACATAGATAAATTAAAAAAAAATAAGGGTATTAATTTTATAGAATGTCGTACACAATACATAGGTGAACATAGGTCAAAGTTATACGTGTAGATTTTCTCATAATAAGTAGGGTAATTCGCCAGTAACTGGCCACCGGCCAATACCTGGCCACCCCCAACTGAAAATGAATTCTGTTCACCTATAAACAGAATTCATTCTAGTATAAAGTTTCAATAACTGGCCAACCTTCAATTACTAGCCACCTTTTTTACAGAACTTTATACTAAAAATAAAAAAAAAACATGATAAAACTAGGACAAACTCAGTACGACCGTCAGGAGTCAAAGATATTCTTCGAAACTCTGTGTCCTCTGAGACGTTTAGCTTGTGTTACTATTGAAAATTCTCATGCTCTAGTCGATAGCGAAGAAAAGAGCTTCGAATAGTTCTCGTTTGAGTCGTTGGTTATCCTACCATCTCTCAGATTGGTGGTGACTACTATTCTGATTCTAAATAATTCGTGCTGGTGCAGGTGCTGTAGAAATTTCTTTACATAATTTACTAAGCTCTCGAGTTTTGTACACATATTTAATTACACAACCGGGTCTGCCACGATATAATTTCATCAGAATTTAAGGTAAAAACAATGAAATTATATCGCGGTACACCCGGTTGTGTATTTAAATATAAAGCTTCTTTTTTTTTAATTATAGTTTACGAATTGAAAAGTGGGAATCCTAGGAAAACTTAGAAATTCATATGTGAAATAGTAACTGGAATCAATATTGTTTAGCTCAAGTATACTTTAAGCAAAACCGGCAGGTAATTGTTTTAGTACCTATATAGTCCTCCATGTTGGCGATCACGACCCACCAACGGCGATCTTTACAATTGTCTCTGATGAGCACGTAGAGTAATTCGCCAGAAACTGGCCACCGGCCAATAACTGGCCACCCTAAACTAAAAATGAATTCATTTTTTTGTATAAGGTTTCAATAACTGGCCAGCCTTCAATAATAGAATTCATTTTTAGTTTTGGTTGGCCAGTTACTAACAGGTGGCCAGTTACTGGCAAATTACCCTAGTGTAAAAAAGCCATTAGCGATAACATTTATCGGTGCAAATAACATTTCTTCGATTATACAGTCACTGCGAACTCATGGTAAGGGCCGTACTGGACTCAAAGTACGTTACTGGCGCCGAGCCAAGCACTTATTGTGTCCCCGGGACTTATTCACTGTCGCCACACATTTATATCACGGCCAGTTGGAGTGTCGAGTCTGTACACACAGACTGTATACATAAATAATTTTATTATAAAGTGAGCGAAGTCATACTTCATAGTCTGCATTATGATAGGCCTAAATCCAAAGTTTTTTTTTGATGATCGATATTGAAATAATAATTTTGCGGCATCCAAGCGATAGTAATAAAAATAATGAGAATATTTCTTCAAATGTCTCTGAGTAAATACAAAATTCCACCAAAATAAGTATCTAAGTGTTGTTTCAGTTCAGAATCTTGACCCAGTCAAAGTGAAATGAGGTTGATTCATGATTGAAATCTAATTAAAAAGTTTAGAAAATCTCGCCGCTTCTTCAGCAGGTTTTTGATGGATTTCCGAGCCCTGGCTTCGAAAGCATTCGTGTTTAAGATAGTCAGGTTTTTAAGCTTGCCTACTTTTATAAGTGTAAGGGTTCAAATTTGGCGTCAATTGTCGCTAGACAAAACTGCAAGTTTATATTAAAATTAGAAAAAAAAAATTACGCTGGGCCGTGTAAGTAGTCAACAAAATGTTGCCTAATTCGTATGATTAAAAAAAAAACATTTGGTAGTAATATACACGCGAAAAGTTATATATCATTAGATAATTCGCCCCAAATATTGGAAAAGCTGTTTTGTGACAATATACGAGAAAATCCAAGAAAACTGCAGTAATTTGGTGCGAACGTAAACTATATGACATGTTTTATTGTTTACCACAACATGCCACATTCGCAACATCGCGTAACATGATGGTTTGGCACCATCTCGGCCACGTGTTGCGCATGACCTGCAGACAACTAATATATGTTAATCTAATAATAGCCTACGACATTGTTGCGGTGAAAATACAGCCTGATCAAATATTGGTGGAAATAAAATTTCCTTTGTAGGGTAATTCTTCAGTAACTGGCCACTGTTAGTAACTGGCCACCCTAAACTAAAAATGAATTCCATTTACCTATAAACAGAATTCATTTTAGTATAAGGTTTCAATAACTGGCCAGCCTTCAATAACTAGCCCTCTGATACTAAAATGAATCCTGATTGTAGGTGAATAGAATTCATTTTACAAGCTTTTTTTAGTTTAGGGTGGCCAATTACTATCAGCGGCTAGTTTATACTGGCGAATTACCCTATAAGGTCCGTATCCTACAGACTGCGCCAATTCGTATTAAAAACTGCTGATAAAATTACATAAAGTTTCATGGAAATGATCATTTCCTTGTGATAAGATCGATGACGTTATTTACAATTTTTAATTATAAAATAATGCTTGTGATGTAGTAGTACCTTTTGGGGATACTTAATACTACCCTACACAAGTACACAGCCCCATTTGCACCATTCCGCTAACCCGGGGTTAACCGGTTAAATTTGGAATTACCATGGTTATCGGTACAATTTGACATCTTAACCCCGCTCGCTCCCCCCCCGTCCCTCCCCCCATCATCATCATCATCATCATCTTAACCCCGTGTTAGTGGGATGGTGCAAAAGGCCCTACGGCAATTAACGGTATCAGAAATCAACATTGAATGCAAACATACCTTAATTTTTTTTCAATCTTCAAACTCATTTGTTTTTGAGATACCGTTTTTGAGCTCACAGGTTAGAATAATCTGTACAGAATGCAAACTTATTAGTTGATATCCATCTAGCACTAAGCCATATTAATATTTCCAAGATGACTACACACATTTTATAATTTTGGTACTTACAAACAACAGTAAACTCCTCTGTCCTCATATGGTGATAACGTAACACAATTTTCCCAAAACCCCATTCCCATTTGCGATTATTATCACTTCGCTGGCTTATAAGACCTCATTGAATTTCCCAGGGCCCAGCAAGTTAAAACGAAACGTTCGCAAAACGGAACGCTCTCAAACGGATTCCAATAAGTTCGCGCCGCGATCGGCTCGCATTAATCACCTTAGCGAATTCACCTAATTTCCACCGTTCTGAATAATTCAGGGCGTGTGCACATTGTGTTTCTCATTGTCATTGTTATATTTTGAATGGACTGTTTCTTTAACCGAAATGCTGGCATTTTTCTGCTAAATACTTAGCTTTACTTACTGAAGCTTTTTTTTACTTAAATATTTTGGTTACTTAGTGTTTGTGATTAAGCATAATTTTGTAAGGCCGTCGGTATAAATGTTTTTTTTTTTGTTGGAAATCTTGTTTGAAATTCTTTGAAGAGAAAATTTTTCTTATGTTCTCTTCCACTATCCGTGTGTCGAATTTCATTGAAACCCTATACAGTCGGTTTTGCGTGATGGGGGTGATTGATGAACAAACTTTAACATTTATATAACACTTTAAACTCTCGCGTTTTGTACACATTCTTTAATTATTTAGCTGGTGCAGCTCAGCTGAAACGTCGGAATTTAAGTTAAAAACAATGAAATTATATCGCGGTAGACCCGTTTGTGTAATTAAATACCTATATCATCATTGGCCACAGCATCTTTGTAGATGATAGTTGCAGCGATTGAAGAAAGTATTTTGAGGAGGTAGTCTACAGCTTACATCGACTGCGATGACTGTATAGACCAATCGCCGATCGGCACTTCTTGCCGCATCGATCACAGACGTGCCTTGACTCTTGGGGTGGTCCAGCAGCTCTGCGATTACGTTTCTGTCTGAGTTGGTCCAGCCAGAGCTCGTCATTAGGGTATAACTTCGTCTTCCTTCCACAATTCTCGGAAGACAGTGGAAAGTGGATACGCGTCGGCCATCTTATCGCAATTCTTAATGGAATATTCGGCCGACTCCCCGTAACGCTGGATGCTAAACTTTTGGCGCCTAAATTATCCGCCGAGAATGGCGAGGATTCTTCCTAATTTAAATTGGAGTTTGTTTTTATAGGTTGATAATTTGTCATTGTAAGTATTGTGATATTTTTTTTATCTTTAACATTTTTGTTTTTTGTTTCAGGTAAGTTCTCTACAACTTCCAATACGTTCAAGCGTTGAAGGTAACTTAAGTTGATGCACAAAAAGCTGCTGAACCTACAGAAAAAAAGGTATAGTTAACTGTTTTAATGTCAATTGGTGACTAAAATTGGTTTCTTTCAGAAATTGTGGAAGGAAATGTTAACCGTGAAATTCCTAATTTCATTATCTTTTCGTATGGTTACACCAAATAAATTAATTTATTCCTTTTTGTTTTGAAATTGAATTTTGAAAGAGCTTTCTTTAATCGTTCCCTTGTGATTGCTGATTGGCTTCAAACAATTTTAGACTTTAAAAACATGAAAAAAATGTTATAAATTGTTACAACAAAACAAATATTATTGCTACTATTCTTCCGCGACCGTAATCTGATTAAAAAGTAATCGACCCCAATTGAGATGCCTCAAAACCTCCATTTACTCGTAGGTACCGTCAGCAGCAGAAGTTGCTAAGCGGGCGAGGAGTTCAAAATTACCTTGACGCACTCTCATTCTCTTAACAATAAAGCCGCGTCAAGATCATTTTGAACATCAAGCTAGTAAACGCAACTATTGCTGCAGACCGTACAACTTATACTGGCCCTATCATTAAACCACTTCCACAACCCACCTTTTATCTCCCCTGACTTCGTCTAAAATATCCAAAGTAAGTAGTTGCCACCCGTAACAAAGGCAATTTATTCAATTAGAGTGTCGCGTCATTTTAGCGGCCCCCGGCCTCACTCGAACCTAACTGATTGAAATTCCATTATTATCGGCCCCCGCTGTAATAGTAAACCTTTATAAGCGAGGTTTTTCCTCCTCAGCGGGCACAGTAGGGAGATTACAATCGGAGGAGGCAAGTCTCTCGAGGCAATATTCGGTCTCGGCGAGATAGAATCAGGAGATTTGCAGGTGAAAAAGGTTAATAACAAACTCGGAACATCTGCATCGCTCAATATTACTCTGGTAGGTAAAATGGCTCGTAAAATAAGAAAAGCTACATAAAATTAAAATACTTGCCCACTCAGCTGCGCGACAGCAAGCGCAATCTTATTTTTATCTTCTCTCTTAGGTTTTTAATCTGTTTTTACTAACTGTTTAAGTTTTTATTCAATTGAGATTTAAATTGCGAGCAATTTGAGGTTGGTGACTTGTCTTCAAATGAATTATCAAAGCAGGATTACCTAATTAATAGGTAGGTATTTTATGTTTTTGGGAAAACCTTGTAGATTGATGCGGCCTGGAAAAGGGTTAAAGGTTGTAATAACATCTTGTATACCTTCTTAAAGAGAGGTATTTCCTTCTGCACCCGACAGATTTACTGTGACCAACCCAATGTCCCCCCTTTATAGTGGGGTATACTGATTTGCAAAAACGGGTGCCAACGTTTTTAATAGGGTATTTGGTATGCGAGGTTGGTTAGGGGATTAGCCAAGGAATGAGATACGTTTGATCCTATTGGGTTGTTTTTGAGTTTGTCATACAATACTTTTGTACGGGTACGTGCTGGTAACTATAAATCGTAGGATATTTACATGAAAGGGCACCAAGGGTATTAAATAGGTACCTTAGTAGAGCGCCGATTTTAAAATTTGAAATTCGAACTTGAAGTAATGAATTTATTCACATGCTTAATAGTACATTACGACACATGTGCGAATAGGTATTAAGAACACACATTGGCACATGTAGGTATCGTACAACGTTTTACCTATGGCCCTTTAAAGTTTCGACATGGTAGTTACGTAATGTGCTAATTATCGTACTAGTGCGGTAAAATAGCACCATATGACCTACTGTAAAATAGTTATTTGTTTTACGAGGGGGCAAAGTTGTTGTTTAACCGCTCGTGCTAATATTTTTTTTTTTTAATTTTTTTTTTTTAATTTTTTTTTATTTATTTTTTTTTTTTTTTTATTTTTTTTTTATTATTTTTTTTTTTTATTTATTTTTTTTTTAATTTTTATTTTTATTTTTATTTTTATTTTTATTTTCTTTATTTATTTATCGTCTTAGGTTAGGTATTTTTATAATATGAATATAAAAGTAAAATATAAAAACACTTACAAAACAATAAAAATACATATAAACACATTATAAAAAACCTAACCTAGGGTGCCGCCAGCAGCGGGGCAAGGCCCAAGCTACCGGTGGTCAGGGCTGCAGAGAGAGGAACCGACGTACTATCCGCGCCGTGTCCAAGATCACCGCCTTCTGCATCTGTCCCTTGATCCAACCACCTAGCGAGAGTCTCTCGAGATGTTGGTCGAGACTCTTCGCTATTAAACCGTTCACTGAAACGACTATCGGGACAATGATCGTCGAATCAACATCCCACATGGCGGTTATCTCGTGAGCCAAGTCTAGGTACTTACCTTCTAGGTATTTTTATTTTTATTTTTATTTTTATTTTTATTTATTATAATGTCACTTACAGTATACACTAAACATGACACATAGGAATATAAGCATGAAATTGAATTATACATAACTATAATATCAAAAAATCAAAAAAATCAAAAAAATCAAAAATCAAAAAGCATTTATTTCGTTAAATAGTAATAAATTATTAACAAAAACAAACAGTAAGTCAAAAACTTAAATAATATTATTATCTATATTGATACCCGAGTAAGCGAAAGATTCCAAAATTGAACCACGAGCGTAGCGAGTGGTTCGAAAAATGGAATCTTGAGCGTTGCGAGGGTTTCAAAGCACGAGGGTTAAACAAAATTTGCCCCCGAGTGAAACACAAAATTTTTCATCACACTAACCTAAGCAAATATTAAATGTAAAATATCAAATAAAATCAACCCAAATCAAATCCAAATGAATGTTATTAAATATTTATCATCCAAAATCATCATTTAAAAGTCAATTCTACCAGCAAACATAAGAAAACAACTCAAAATTTGCATGTGATTACTTTGCCTCACATGTGAATAAAATGCAACTTTGCTATCAGTTTTTGAAGTGCAAAGTAAGCCTTTCCGAGCTGGAGTGGTGATATATTAAACGTTGATTTGTATATGGCTTTGACACGATTCGCATTGCATCTCTCATGATCGTATCATACCAATATCAAAAATATTACAGATTTTGATATAATTTCCCATTTCCCATTTTGTATTTTAGTTTGTGCCAACCCTAGACCCCAAGGCTACTCAATCAATCTGTGAAAATGGCTCGAATGTTTGCCGTCCAGGGCTGCGATCGATATGTTCTCAGGGAATATCTAGACTGCGGGAGACTTTATTCAAATCAGTCAGGGGGTTATTCTAGAATAGCTAGATTTTTTTTTATATTATTCAACTAGTAATGCACTAGGTAGTGCGAAACGGTAAAACCACCCAACTATATATCGTGTCATTCACGAAGACGCTTGACTCGTATTGTCATGTCATTAAAGGTTAAATTTCATAAATCTGCGCGTCATCGTTTGTGACAAGAACTATATAGACCAATATTACAACTATGATCCACAAGACTTCACAAGAGCAATATTATACGTAATGAAGTATTTATACCAATGTTTTTTTCGGATTTTTTCAAGTTTGTTTTCCCACATATGAAAATATTTTGTCTTACAATTGGTTCATTCAATTAATAGTAACACTCACCTAAATCATGATATTATAGTTCCTTTGGAACATAGTTGAGAGATTTTGGACTATACAAGTACATATTTGGATTGGAAACAAAATCATATCAAGGCGATTATGCAATTTTATTTTCAAGTTTTTAGTTACTACGTCAGACAACAAGTAGTCATTTTCACAAATCATTTTTAATTCTTTAGTTAAACAACTACATTCAAAGGTGTATGTGAAGTCCCCAATCTGCATTGGGCTAGCGTGGGGACTATAGCCCAAGCCCTCTCGAGCATAGACTGAAATTATTATTATTTATTTTTATTAGTTAAACAACTGTTAAAAAAACTGCGAAATTCTTAATGGATTTGTCTATCGCCATGCAAATTCAAAAACCAATTCCATTAAACGCTAAACCGCGTTTTCCAATACATTTGATGGCAAATAAGCTGGAATTTCGCAGGTGAAGCGAATAAAAGTGAAACAGAGTACCCTCCCCCCCCCCCCTCCACGACATCAATCAATTAAATGCAGGTAGCTGCCCTCTTTTATCTTAACGCGGTAAGATTTGGCAGTACATTGACTTGGCATAGTCGTCGCAAAAATTTGTTTTAACAAAATAATTCATCATCATCATCTCAGCCAGAAGACGTCCACTGCTGAACATAGGCCCTCCCCCTAATGATGGGGTGTGAATGCCATATAATCGCCACGCTTGGCAGGCGGGTTGGCGATCGCAGTCGAGTACACCGAATTTGAGGTACGCTGCTGCCCGTCCACCGGTGGTCTTGGACGTAGTTTAAGGACATACCCCCGGGTATGTCCTTAAACTACGTAACACGGGTAACAAAATAATTACAACAATAGTTTAACAAACAAATTACCTACAGTATGTTTACCAATTGTTTTTTCTGTGAATAGAGAATTCAACAAAATGACTCCGTTAATGTAAGCACTGACAGCGAACCTCTATTACAAAGCCGTATGGTTAACAAATTCAGATTCGGAAGTGAACTCTTCAAGTAATTTTTTTATCAAATAACTTTTTTTTATCGTTTTTTCGCCTAAAATGTCCACTTTTCGATCGTTTCAGTCCGTAGTGCTCATAACCAGAACGTTGGTCGTCTGAACATGCTCCCACAACAGTTTTTATAGGATCAGAGGGCCTACCGCGAACCACGTTCGACGTATTGCCTCCCTGTCACACTTACGTACAAATTTACAAGAGCGACAGAGAGGCAACACGTCGAACGGAGTTCGCGGTAGGGGGTAGGCCCTCTGGGCTGTAGAAATATGGATGTCCCGATACTGTCTTCTTTCATCGTAATTTCGTTACACGTACAGCCTGCTCGCCTATCTGCTTCTATAACTTATTACCGCAATCATGCTGCATTAAACTTTAAACCTTATTTTTATTACAATACGATAACATTTTCAATAAGCCGTTAGTTAAGATACAATTTTGCCAAATTAAAGATTGATGTAAGATTTTAATGGCGAAGTTAGGTATAAGGATAGCAACGATTGCCTTTCGTTATTCAATTCGTAGAGAGTTCGAGAAGTTAAATTAGATTTATATTTAATAGGCCCTATTCAGCATCGTGGCATGTTGATTTAGACTCTCTATTATATTATTCTGTTATGTGATATTTTAATTTAATAACAATAACAGCTAGCGTGATTATAGTACTCTGTCATTTGATGTCTTAATAAAGTCTGTGTGTATGGCTACAAGTCAAGATACTCATCTGGACAGATAGTTACCTGAAGCTATCGCTCATGATATCATCCAAATCTCTAAATTATTTTCGACATGTCTTGAATGTCGTCATTTTTTTGTCGGCGTTGGCGAGTGGCCTTTGCCCAGCAGTCAAGTGGGACATTATACACTATACAGAGAAACACATTATACAGAGAAAAGTACAACAAAAACACACTTAGAATTACAAAAATAAACTTAATCCGGGGACAAGGAGAGTTAGGAACAAATTGACTTTTGCAATTTCTATTAGTTCTTGCAATTTCTATTATCTGTTTGTTGAAATTATATTTGGGATTACTGAGCTGTTTGTAGAAATAAATAAACTTTACAGAAATAGTGAAACGTCCATAATTATTACTAAAACTTCATTTTTTCCCCCAGTACAGAACTGTTTTTTAATTTCTGGTGATGATTTTTTTCTCAGTGTAGGCTCCCAATAATAAATTATTATAATAATAATGTCTTGATACCTTTTACCCCTTGATGGTGTTTTGTCATATAGGTAACTAAAAGTGTTTTTTTTTTTTACTAAAAGTCTACGTATGGCACATAATCCGATAGGTCTTTAAAAAAAACCTGGAGGTTTCTAATAAACTTTTTTGACAAAGTTTTACTTTAGAAATTAATCGCTTCAAAATTTCTCAAAATATGTCCCGCTCCTTCTAACTTCTGAACCGGGCATATTTTTTTTTTTAATAAAGACAGCTTAATAAACACTCTTCACGAAAATTGTTTTGAACTCTCTTTTTATTAAAAGGACGTTAGACTGTAAATGACGCCTTTTTCCTCGTATGATATCATTTGCTTTTTATCCTTTTTCATATCATTGTGCAAGGCCCGATACGCACTTGTCAGTTTTTTTTTTCAATCTCCACTAAGCTTATCTCTACGTCTCTAAAACAAAAGGACCACGATTTCTTTAGTCCCATTTTCAGTATAAATTTCAGATTATTTTCACCCTCATTACCCCTTATCGGCGATTTAAAAAGGTGTAAAAGAAACCAGGCCAGGACGTTCGATGCCCAATCAACGTTGTTGTACCGGCTTTTAAAGTGGTACATTAGAAGTATTTTTGGTACATAAGGATGGACAGATGATTTTTTTACGTATTATCAGAGGATGTATTAAGAAAAGCCTAGTAAAGTTTTCTTACTAATTAACAAAGAATACCTATACATGTTAGGGAAAAGTGGATACAGAAAAATGAAATTGTAATGGTCAGTGAAAATTGGAACGGAAGACCCTTGACGTACGTGATCAAATCGGAGAAATCTTCCAAAAAAAAAAACAAGCAAGAGTAGCTACCCTAGACTGAGTACCTACGAGTTCCGAGCTCCATCATTTGTTACATGTAAATGGTTAAGGTGACAATTTCCTAAAAGATTCCAATGGGTCGAAGTGTAGCCGTATGAACTATAACCCCCCGAATACATAAAATACGCAAGACCCCAAATCGAGCACTTGTGTCTTCTAACATAATATATATTCTTATACCGGGTGTGGCCTGTAACACGATCAAATAATTAAAAAATAGATTGTACCCCTCAAACGGTGACACTTTTGTTAAATAACTTTTAAAAATTATGAAGTATTTAGACTCCCTATTTTTCATACAAAATAAATATTATCTTCAATGGACGCCATCGCCATGCCATATCATTGTGATTGACGTTGTTTGTCACGCCTTAAATATAACAAAATTCGCAATACATTGCGTCTTAGAATAAACTTTAAAGTGTATTAAAAATCAAACCACAAGTTATTTTTAAAAGTCGCTGAACAAATGTTGGTTAGTATGAGGAGTACAGCCTACAGTTTAATTTTTTGCTCATATTACAGGCCACACCCGGTATGTGTCAGTTTATGAAAGTGAAGGAAGCGGGGCTCACCACTTGCACCACCGTTTTTTACCAATATGTACCACATGCAATCAAAAAGTGGTACATTTCCCTTCCCTTTACTTTCCTTAGACAAGGCGATCAAGACCAATGAACGTAATTTGCACGGTTCGAGAGATGAGAATGCTTTTCTTTCTCAAGTCAAATCCGCGGAAGGTAAAATTTTAAAAGCCCCAAATGTACCTTAATTTGTCAAGATCTATTTGATACTTACTTCGGGTTTAAATTAAATCAATTGCTTTTACAACCTGGTTACATTTTAAATATCATATTTTAGTCGTAATTAACATCATCCACACATTCAACTGAGATCTAATAACGTCTTACCGGCCTGATTCTAACTATAAGATTCGTCAAAAATTTGTTAAAGATACGACATGGATCGGATATCAGTATCAAAAGTGTAAGTACGTATCTATAAGTTCGAATCAGGCCGTAAGTTGGTCGTACTTGTACAAAGTAGTACATATTCAATTTCAGTTTTGAACTATTATTATAAAGTTAAGTTATAAAACTTATAAAAAAAAGTTTCAAATCTAAAAGTCTAACGAGGGTAAACCTTGCAAAGACAACAATTACCAATGGTCAAAGACTTTTAGTACCTATTTCTAAATACGTATATAAAATATGAATTTCTAACTATTAATTAAAGTAGGTACGAAAGAGTTAGAGTTGCTATTTTCGCCGAAGATCATTGAGATCAGACCTACCTTAAAAACTATTCATCCGATATCCATACCATATGCCATGGATCTTAATAGAACGTTCCTACCAATGCAAGCAAAAAGCACGAGAGCCAGTCATTCAGCCGAAGGCATACAAAATCCATCCGTAAATACAAAATGTTTTACATTGGCTGAATGAGAGAATCGCTAGCCAAAGACATAATAGCATAGGTACAAAAAGCATTCGCTGAATGACCGAGTCGCGAGTTGTGTTATGTTTGCTTTTCTCAAGGGTAACATTCCATTTCTAACCGCAGCTGCATTACTGTCAATTTTACTATGGAAATTGACAATGACAGCGACGCGTTCAGTACCGGTAGTGCAGCTGCGGTTAGAAATGGAATGTTACCATAAAAGTTTCACATGGAATAAACTATACATGATAGCAACCACAGCCTCAACAGGTTATTAACGTATGCACACGCGAAGTAAAGACTTGAACCCATTGACCCCCCACTTGCCGCCCTAGGCTCCCTTTCCAAGCCTGGATGAGGTAACGACCTGAATATTCAAAGGGTGTCCTTGCACTTCTTTGAGGATAGTTGTGGTCTAATGACTAAACATGTTTCTCGTATCATTTCAAAAAAGGAAAAATGTATAAATTGAATCATAATGATAACGGTCCCAATATTTAATTACACAAACGGGTCTACCGCGATATAATTTCATTGTTTTTACCTTTAATTCCGACGTTTCAGCTGAGTTGCCCGTTTGTTTAATTAAATATGTGTACAAAACGCGAGAGTTTAAAGTGTTATATAACGGTACCAATAATTTGATTACTTTACAAATAACTGCTTTACCAGAAGTAATTTTTCCAAATGAGTCTACGAATTCAAATTAATTAAGAATATTTTCCTGATAAAACATAATTTTATCATATCGAAACTTATCAGGAACATTGGCTCTTATTTTGTATTACTTTTTATAACACGGTGTTATCACATGCGCGTTAAATAATCTACACTCCTAATTTGAAGAAGTCCATTATCTTGAGAAAACCTCGGCGTGGGAGTTCCTTCCACAGTCGGAGCGTTTGCCGAAGGAATTTCCTTAGCTCAATGGACTTCTACTTGGCTCGATTCTACGCAGCAATTCGATGCTCATTCCAGCCGATCCTAGGCTGTACTTGTTTGCATTATTTCCTTGCTTTCTCGACTCCTTATAATATGAATTTCTAATTATCAATTAAGTACGAAAGAGTTAGAGTTGCTATTTTCGCCGAAGATCATCGAGATCAGACCTACCTTAAAAACTATTCATCCGATATCCATACCATATGCCATGGATCTTAAAAGAACGTTCCTACCAATGCAAGCAAAAAGCACGAGAGCCAGTCAATTAGCCAGAGACATAATTCCATAGATACAAAATGTTTTACATTCATATAAACAGTCATCATTAAGAAATGCGGATGTGAGTTTGACTACGCGTAAAATAATTAGAATATGACAGAAAATGTAGGGATACTTTGTTGTAAAATTATTGCATGGTGGCAGGTGCTTTTTGCGCGCTGTTTTAACGGCTTCTCTATCAGTGTACATGTGTACTACCATGCACTTACACATCAGTGACGACACGTCAAAAATGACAAAAAAAAATGACGTCGTGAGTGTCGTTCGTGAGAAAGACGAAAGACGCGGCTGATATAGCTTTCTTTTTCTTCATGAGCTTAACTGCTTAACTATCTGAAAAATAGGCAAAGCAGAGTTCTGTGTATGCCCCGCCAGTGCTACAGTAAGAATACATTAAGTTACATTCATCCCGATAAACCAATTTTCAAGACAACCGAACTCTGCGCCGAAATGAGATTATAACTATCCTTCAGTATCGCAACTTTTAAGTATCTTATTAAAGAAAAGTTTGCCCCGATACGGGGACCCTTAGGAAGGGGCTAAAAGGCTCCGTAATTCCGATCGATCGGATGATGTCGCCCCCATCGTCAATACATCAAGGGAAACCAAATCTGATTCACCTTTAAACCAACCTTGTTAAACGAAAATGACGCTTATCGCTTTAATGCGAAGTCCAAGTGAATATTTTCGCAGGGACGCGTTAAGTTGGTAATGGGTCGTCGGAAAGGTGCCGCCTTTGTTAGCAGGTGCGTAAAAAATCGACGTTATTTCAGATGAGTGTTAGTGAAATGAGTTTTCGAAGGGATTTTGCAATGCGAGTCGGTGCGTGGTCTTTGGTGTATATGTCGATGGCATGTAAGTTTAGTTGTGCCCCAAGTATATTCGTTTAGGGGGTGTAAAATCCAAAAGGTACAGTGAGGGAAAACAACTGCCGTATTCGAACTTCAAGATATTCACAAGAGACGACACGTACTAGATCGATTCTAGATACGTTATAGTTTAGATATCAACTAGTTCTCTTTTGCAGCGCAATTCGGGCAACCAATGTCACTTTTACGTTAGATAGACTAAGATATCTATTAGATGTGAATTGTATCTCTAAGTCATATCCTGTAGAAATCGTTCAAGAGTATCTCCAGAATCGCGCAAAGATCAAATTTGACAGGTTAGATCTTAAACATATCGTTATCGTATATTGGTGATGTCTAAAAGATGTCTAATAGATGACTATTTCAAAATCCGAATCGGACCCCAAGAAACTTATTCTTAGGAATCAGGCCGTCTACGGAGCCGAACAGTTTTTAAGTGAAATCATGAAATGTTGCATCGAAATTACGTTCATAAATGGGTCTTGGGATAGCGATAAGCGGCCGGCAACCCCATTTCTCGCCAGGATTGTGCTCTTCTCAAACTTGCATTGAAATATCCATAGGCTACGGTGGGCAAAATCGAGAAAAAATACTGTAATAATTGAATTTATGGCGGAGCCTCATCCAGGCCTCATGAGTTACGAGAAGGTGTCGTTGACCAACCCGCCGGGGCGCGTACGAGTATGAAGATATCGCGGGCCGCGGCTGTTGTTAAAAACAAAAGAAGGTTGCGTTATAGGCCTACGTAAGTGGCTGTATGAAATT
Organism: Cydia fagiglandana; assembly: GCF_963556715.1. NCBI lineage: Eukaryota > Metazoa > Arthropoda > Insecta > Lepidoptera > Tortricidae > Cydia > Cydia fagiglandana. Next base: position 2,773,580 of record NC_085946.1, read on the forward strand.
CCTTTATACATATCATCTTATGATACAAATACGTAGTATTTCCGGACTTAATTTGAAGTCATGTCAACATTTCACTGCAAGTTTAAGAAAAAATATTTCACCGCGACTTTGATTGACGTACCGGGCTCCCCCCGCATTCCGTCTTCATTTGTTTACTGAACACTCTCAATATACGTCTTTAATGCGGGTGTGGTTGTTTAGATGCCGATTCTGTTATGAAAGCCCCGTGTGTTCAGGTTCTTCTCTCACTTTCACTGAACCTAAGCGTGAGCGAGATGGCTGTGCGCGCCCGGGATCCCAGATATCGAGAATTTGAATTTAAAAATTTTGTAAGTTTTAACAAAAAAAAGATATCGGTGAGTTCGAACAAAAATAAAATTGCGAATCTTCAGATTTTCATTTATTTAGATTTTTTAGCTTAAGGTATTAGTCGGAAGCGTACGAAAATATCTTGCTATTTCAGTCAGTCTCTGTAGAAAAAGTACTGAGGTTGACTGAAGTAGCATGACAAAATATGATGGAAAACAATTATGCACTACATCTCTACCTTTACTGAAATGTACTCTTTTACGAAATCGGCCCAATCGTCTTACGTCGAGAATAAAACACAAATAATACCGTAATCAGATTTCAGTTCGATTCCATTTTCCACATTTACCTTTTATTGCCGCGAGTGAACATTCATCGCTTGTTCTCAAGCACCGATCACCTAGCTGCCACTAGAAGGATCATCAATGTGGGCCCATTGAATTATTCAAATAGGTACACTAAATTATTTAATTTAAAAGGCATTTATTTGAGAAAAGGCTTATTCCGTAAATCAATTTAAAAAAACCTTTGTTTACAAAAAATCAAGGCTTTCAGTGCAAAAAATCTCAAATGTTTTATTTGACACACTTTCCATTCACACACCTAATAGTTGTTTGTTAATTGTGTCATTTAATTTTCCTTTATTTCAATATTTCATCTCCCATGTCAAATCATTAGGTTCTCAATTGCCTTAAATATCGATAAGCACTCACCATTCGTATGAACATCAAATAAAATTGTTAGCCACGAGGTGCACCGTTCAGTTTTATTCAGTTCCGTTCTAGTTTTATTCAATATTGACTTGAGGGCAACGTATTACGTGGTAAAAAATGTGGAAACTTGTGAAGTGACTTTGTGAAGTGTTCGGGTCTATGGAGCGAAGCCGCCGAGCTAATAACAATGGAAGAAGGCACGAGCTTTATTGGAAGTATTATAAGGTGGAGATGTAAAAAAAAATGTAATCATGCGTATATTAAATGTTTGATCCGACGCTATTTTATGTTTTATTAATGGAATAATTTTTCCATTGAATCCGATTTTGTGGCCAGCGCGAGTGAATAATTAGTCGTACATGCTTCAGAATACGGAATCTCGTGGAGTGATCTGTACTCTACCTTTGAAGCGAAGCCGCCGGGCTAATAACAATCGATGGAGGTACAAGCCTATTGAGAGTATTATAGGGTAGAGATGTAAACATCTCTCTACTAATATGCTAACTGTCTGTCTGCCTCTCTGTTTGTTAAGTACTTTTTTCCGGCTTAAACCGCTGGACCGATTTAGATGAAATTTCGCATAGAGACAGATTGAGGCCCAGGGAAGGATATATGATTGGTTTTAACAATCATCATCATCATGCCACGCATGTTAGAGAGAAATTGTTGAAATAGCATAATTATCTTGATTTTAATCACATTTTCTGACAGATTTGGATATAAGTTACTTATTCTATCAGATTAATAATAGAATTAGGACACAATCAAATCATATTCTACCATGGCAGCACATGTATATTGTATACAAGTGCGGTGTACAATTAAAATTAGTGTTAGGTGTATTTTACATTTTTGGATACCTACTTAAGTTTATTTTATAATAATAAATTACCTCTAAAGTAAGTAATAGGTATACATTCGTTAATTCATATGATTTTTTATAATGAATATTTAATAGTCAATGCCAATAGTTAATTCCCATGCGCTATGCCATGCGTGAAACGCCGTATGATTGCCATGTCACGACGATCCATTAAAACAAGTCAAATCGGCCCCCTGACGCGTGAATTTTGCTATTGCAATTATTAATTTCCTGGTTCAATGAGCCATTTTACTGTAAATTTTCAATTACCCTCCACAATGGAATACGGGCGATTGGACCATTTATGAAATTTCAGTAAATACACATTTTGAATTGAATTTACATTTGAATTGAATTAATACGTGATTTTATATTAACAGACCAAACAGGCAAGTACCTAGTAAATATAGTTCAATGGTTTGGTAATTAAAATCAGGTTGACTGGAAGCGATTCTCTTACTTTAAGCTCTAAGGGATAAGTTCGCCTTTGTACTGCACATTTATTTTGTGTTGTGAGTACTATACTCACCGCAACACCACTTGGCGTCTAAAGTCGTAATGCTTATCTCTTTTACCCTTGTTAAGACTAACCAAGAGTGAAAGAGATGACATTATGACCTTAGTGGCCGGTTGGTAATGCGGCTACTATAGGTGAATTAAGGTGGCCACTGACGAGCCTTCCAACAGTCCAAATAGCGTGGCTGCAATCCAAACTCGGTTCGTGAATGTCAAATACATACATACAATGTTTAATATTAGGATGCCGTCCATTTGGAAGAATCCATTGTAACGGCATCCATTTGGAAGGCTCGTCAGTGGCCTGCTTTACTCATTTGCGACCTATAATTACATTAATTGACATCAATAATGAGCCGAATGAGTAACATACATCGTCTGTCCGGATGACGTTCGATAATGGAACCGGCCGTCCACGAAATACGATATCGGACGGGTTTCTTTTAAAATATTAATTTTGATTGCGAGTCGCGGTCAGAACGGTAATGAATTTATTCCTTGTTACATTTATTGGGTGGTTATTGTAATTTTAAATATAAATTTCACATGAGTCAAAATTTAAACATATTTTTAACGGGTCACCCATGCCACACTGCCATACTACATGTACCTACTTATTGCAAATGACATACTAATCAAGCTATGCTAGAAACTGTAAGTACTTATATTTTAAATAATAAATTTATGTAGGTCGTGGTACTTTTAATGCAACTATTACTGCGGTACGGTGCATGTGAACCAATTACGGATTCAATCAGATATTTGAGGATAACCTACCATGTATACACGGTGGCAAAAAAATAAGTGCACTCTTTTCCCCATCCCCAAAATCACAAAAAAAATTACCCTCCCAGAGAAAATGGGCCAGCCAATATGTATAAAACAGCCAAATTTTTTTTCTATGGTAACAAAGTAGCTCAGTATAATCCTAAAACCTCTCTGGCAACGGGAATGCACTTATTTTATGGCCACCCTGTTTATATTGTTCATTGAATCTTATTGAATATTTGATGTGGATAATATTCGCTATACTGTTATGTGTGAATAAGAATAAGAATAAGAAAGTTTTTATTGTCCACTGTGTAGGTAGATACATATAGATGATGATATGTGTACAATACATAACCAAAAAAGTCTTCCTTTGCCTTCCATCCGAAAGAAAGCCGAAAACCTTCACAATCGTCATTGACCGATAATCCTAGCCGACGTGTACCATCCATACTGTTAACTGACATCAAACATCAAACATCAAACATCAACATTTATTCAGCAAATAGGCCACAAGGGCACTTTTACACGTCAACATTGAATTTACATAAAAGCAAAAATAATAACATCAACAATTTTATAAAATAAAACTAACAATTCAATCTAACGTATTACAATTACTAAGAGATGTATATGGTCTCTTAATGTCGAATTACATACAAAATACAGATAAAAAAACACACACAAAAAAAATCTATAATATTTAGAGGTGTAAATGTCTCTAGGTGTCAGAACTATAAGATTATATAGTTTATCAAGTTATCCTTAGAGATGTATAAGGTCTCCAAGAGTCAATATCCTGTATAATTAATACATTCATTAAAAGAAAAGAAACATACGAGAACAGAATGAGGCGTCTCACTGTAATTAATTAATAAAAGTTACTAAGTATAATAGCTCGTGTTAGCTTAACAGACCAGTCTCCACAAACAGCACCCGTTCACGAGTATGACGCGTATCTCAGCCATCGCCTCCCTCAACCTTCATTCGGGAAAGTGGCGACCCGATCAACAACGCCACCGTAAGCAAAGACTTTTAAGCGAGCATGACATGTTCAAGCTACCGGCCTATATTAATATTAAAATAGTAATAACATGTAGCTGTAAGACACGGCATTTTGTGCTCATATGTTACATAAAAAGACAGTAATATAGCTTCACATAATTACTAGCCTAAGTTGACTTAGAGATGTAAAGGTCTCTAAGTGTCAGAAACATTAAAAATATAGGTAAGTATGTACAATCAAAAATAAAAATCAAATAAATAAATATGTACTTAGAGATGTATAAGGTCTCCAAGTGTCCAAAACTAAAATTAAATTAAACAATATAATCAAGCGAGAACATCATTGTCTCATGTGTCAATTCTACTGGACACTAGCATATTTAATTCACAATGTAAAAAAAAAACAATATTTATTTAATTCTTATTATACTAATGAAATCAAGCTACCGGCTTAAAAGCATCTCTATCGTTTATAAAATCATTTACAGTGTAGTACGCCTTACGTAACAAGGAGTGCTTAATGTGCGACTTAAATTTATGAAGTGGTAAATTCACTACATCAGTGGGGACTTTGTTATAAAAACGTGTACAGTTCCCGACGAAAGACGTACGTCTAACCTTACGGAGGCGGTGGGCGGGCACAGCAAGTTTATGTTTGTTTCTAGTGTTATAGTTATGGATATCACTGTTAACCTTGAATTCGTGGATGTTTTTCCGAACATACATAATATTCTCTAGTATGTATTGAGATGCAACGGTAAGAATGTTAACTTCTTTGAATTTCTCTCTTAGGGATACTCGAGCGCCCAGTCCATAGATGGAACGTACAGCTCGTTTTTGCAGCACAAATATTGTCTGAATATCTGCCGCTTTTCCCCACAACAGAATTCCATAAGACATAACACTATGGAAGTAACTAAAGTATACCAGCCTGGCCGTCTCTACGTTTGTCAGCTGTTTGATTCTCCTCACTGCATAGGCTGCTGAACTAAGTTTTCCGGCTAGAGTGCCTATATGTGCATGCCATTGCAGTTTGGAGTCTAGAGTGACTCCCAGGAAAACAGTTCGGTCCTCAAATTCCAGCGTATCACCTTTTATTTTAATCTTGCTGTTATTTACCTGCTTGACGTTAGGTAGCGTAAACTTGATGCATTTGGTTTTCTTGGCGTTCAAAAGCAAATTGTTTGCCGTAAACCAGTTTACAATGGTAGATAGCGCGTCATTAATGCTCTCGAAGCTATTTTCCTTTCTGTCCACTTTAAATATAAGGGAAGTGTCATCTGCAAATAACACTATATCATGTCTATCTTGCACAACTTTTGGTAAGTCATTAATGTATACCAAGAACAGGAAGGGACCAAGAATTGAACCTTGAGGCACTCCGAGGGCTACCGGGGACCCCGCCGATTGAGTTCCATTAATAACTACTCGCTGAGTTCTATCCGAAAGGTACGATGAGACCAGGTCAAGGGCACTAGCTTTTATCCCATAGCGGCTTAATTTTCTCTTTAAATTTTCGTGATCAACGCAATCAAATGCCTTTGACGGATCACAGAAAATTCCAACAGCATCTTGAGCTTTTTCCCAAGCATCAAAGATGTGTTTTAGAAGTACCGCACCGGCGTCAGTAGTTGATCGACCTTTGGTGAAACCAAATTGATTGCTGTCAAGCAGTTTGTTTCTGTTGAAATGTGACAATAGTTGATTCAGAATAAGTTTCTCGAACACTTTGCTTAATGCCGGTAGTATTGAAATCGGTCTAAAGTTCGTGGGATCTGTTCTCGTTCCTGATTTAAACAGAGGGATAATTTTGCTATGTTTCATAATATCTGGAAAAATTCCAGCATCAATGCATCTGTTGAAAATCTCAGCTAAGTATGGTGTAATTGACTCAATGATGGAATCTAATACTTTGACAGACAGGCCCCAAAGATCTTCTGTTTTCTTTAAATTTAAAGACCTAAAAGTCTTAAGAACTATATTCGATGAGACATACGAAAATTTGAAGATTTCTGTACATTCTGCCACATTTGTCTTCAAAATTTCTTCAGCGACGTCTGGCGATGAATTAAGGGATCTTGTTGTTTCTACCGGGATATTCGAGAAAAACCGCTCAAAATGATCTGCCACTTCACGGTCGGAACTTACTAAAGTGTCAGCAATTCGTAGGTTGTAGTGCGGATCCTTCAGTTTACGTTTTCCAGTTTCATTACTGATAACTTGCCATACAGTTTTGACTTTATCGCTGGAATTTAGGATCTTTTTCGACAAATAATCGGCTTTAGCGGCGACACACAACATTTTAAAAGATTTAGAATAATTTTTGACGTACTCCAGAAATTCCGGTCTTTTATCAGTTGCCTTTAAATCATATAAGTCGTAGAGCCGGCGTCTTTTCTCGTGAATATCCGATGTAGCCCAGTCGCTAAATTTAGTCTTAGCCTTGCCTTGCACCTTTTTCTGAATGAAACAGGCATCAAATTCCTTTTTAATACAATTAAACAACTCGGAACTCAAACAGTCAGGGTTTTCCTGGGTACATGAAAGACAACATAATTGTTTAGTAATATTACGATTGAATAAACCTAGGCGACTTTCGGAAATCGGCCTACACAAAGTGTCTTGAGGAATTTCTTCAGTTTTCCCGCTGAAAGAAGCTTTTAGTCCACAGTGGTCAGAACTTAGGTTGTTAATAACAGATTTACTAATCGCGTCATTATTACTAAAGATGTTATCTATACATGTAGCACTGGTTGCTGTGACTCGAGTGGGTTCACAAAATAAATTGACTAAATTGAAGGATTTAAAAGTATTTAGTAACCTTCCACATAATGGCGAATTTTCTAGCTAACAATACATATACAATGACAATACATAAACCTTATTCCCAACACATAAGGTTCACCTACAGCCAGTAAAGAGTGTTGTCGTATGTCAAGGGATCGATCGGCTAATTAATCCCTGATGCCCGCTCTGATCACGCAGTACGCGCTCCCGTGGGACTAGGAGTACAGTCAGCAGCAGAAGTTGCTAAGCGGGCGAGGTGGTCAAAATAACCTTGACACGCTCTTATTCTCTTAACAATAAAGTCGCGTCAAGATCATTTTGAACACCTCGGCCGCTTAGCAACTTCTGATGCTGACTGTACAACGTATATTACAGACGGTGCCGGACGTATCGTCAAGATTTTACAAAGTAATTTTCAATGGAAATGAAATTAGTGATGGAAAGTAATGGATTGCATAATTTCTTAATTCCTTTGGACAGCGCACCAAAGTAACTAAATAGACATACAAAACATTACTAAGCTCAGTATGGCTTGTGTTGTGGGTATACCTACTGTTTACTAGTTAGACGACGATATAATTATACCGGGTGTGGGCTCTAACACGAGCAAATAATTAAAACATAGATTGTACTCCTCAAACGATGACGATGATGATGACGACGATGATGATGATGATGATGGTTTTATTCAACAACTTTTAAAAATTATGAAGTATTTAGAGTCCCTATTTTTCGTAGAAAATAAATATTATCTTTAATGGACGCCATCGCCATGCCATATCATTGTGATTGACGTTGCTTGTCAAGCCTTAAACATAACAAAATTCTAAATACATTGCGTCTTAGAAAAAACTTTAAAGTGTATTAAAAATCAAACCACAAGTTATTTTTAAAAGTTGCTCAACAACTTGGTCAGTATGAGGAGTACAGCCTACAGTTAAATTTTTTGCTCGTATTACAGGCCATAGACGAATAATATATTAGAGTTATTTATTTACGAATAACATAGAAAAATCCATAACTCATTAACAAATATTTGTGATAAACACGCAAATAAATGCCCTTGCCAGGATTCGAACCCGGTACCTCCTACTTCGAAGCAGGAGGCTACAAAGCGCTTCTTGTCCTTTTATAATCTGTTCTATAACACAACATACATATTTATTTTTTTAACGTATTTATATTTATTTAGCGTTATAAGAGTTGAAAAAGATCTGCCATAATAACTTTTTTAAATTTTCACGGCACATATGCCTAGTATGCCTACTGTTCATTCGCTCGCTCACCGCTGCAAATTAATCCCTCCATGCCCCTCTTGGCATTACGCATTCATGCCTTGGCAATTTCGTTATTTCTTTCGTTCATTTTGCCCTCCCCCAGGACTACCGCGAACGTCGAAATTCGAACATCGTCTATCTCTATCATGCTTGCTATGATCGAGTAACATGGATGATGAAATTTGTGTTTTGTTTTAAAAGTTTTCGTTAGGCCACGTGATCAAATTGGTAGAGTGGATCTGGTGATACGTAGATTCTTCGATATGAGATCTCGAGCTAGCAGAAGACTAACATTTCTAGTTTCCCCTTACTTAACTTACTTCCTAGGGTTAGCTACTTCTTTTAAGTCTCAGTTACTTAAAGGTTAGCTGGAAGAGATCCCTTAACGGGATAAGTTCGCCTTTGTACACATTTATTGTATTCTCTCTGTGTTATGTACTTGTTTTGTGCAATAAAGTGTTTACTACTACTACTACTACTACTACTTACCTTAAACCAGGATTCTAAGAGCAACCAAGGAAAACTTAATCATGGCAACCTAAAAATGTAAATTTTCTAAGATTTCGCTTTCCAACCTTTTTTTGTTTAAACGAAAGTAATTAAAAATGGTTTTTATGTACGAGTTATATTTAAACACTTTATTTCGTGTTTTAATTAAACGAGAGGCTTTAAGAAGTTATTTTTATTACATTCAAGCACTGAAGCGCAGTAAACAGGGCGGACTGATAACGACTCGCTGTGCTCTTATTTCTATTGCCTCACTCGTCTTATTTTCTTGTAAACCAGTAAAAGTACGTCCTTTGAAAGTACAACAAATGTTTGTTATCTTAGTTCAACTGTATACTAGTTTGTTTGGGAGGAATCTTTAATAACGCCTTTTATTTTACTGGACGATATGGCAGGCCTTTACTTTTCCGCCCGAAGGCAAAACGCCATAAGTCAACATTGAGCTTATTTCAAGGAAGACCATTTTTATCTAAACGCGTAAGTGACCTCATAGAAATGAAAGGCTTATTCCTGTTAAACTTTCTTGCCGGTTAGGTCGTTTTTGGATTAGAAGGAGGTTTAGTGCACACTTTAGTGGCTATAAAAAGGAAATTGCCCCGGCCACTGCGTTTCGTCGACTATTGTTAAAGTTTGAGACGTAGAATATTTACGTTACGGGATACGATGAATCAGGGTATACGTATTTAAATTTCAAACAGCTACTGATATAGGGCGATAATGTAAATATTCTTCAAAACTATTTCAGTAGAAGGACGTACCTACATAAAATTTCGTAAATTTGTAAAATGTCAGGTATACAAAAAAAATGTTAAGATTAACACGAACCCAGCTGGGTTACAAAGAAACTAGAGCGAGTACAAGCTTTACATAGACAACTCCTACTTTCAGTATAACTATTTTTAGCAACAAAAAATATTACGTTACATAAATGTTCATGCCAATTTAAAAAACATACATTCGGACGATGGCTGAAAGCCGATTATTAAGATGACATTTAATTATAGCACAAAATATTTTTCTCGCCCCAGGCATTGCTGCTACTCCTCAATAGGTTTTTTCATTACGACGACGGTTCAAAACGACACAAAAATAAAATCCGCGTAATAGCGAAATTGGCAAGAATTATTACTCTGAAAAGATATTTTTGCCGAAACGAATTCAAGCTTAGGTTAAGAAATTAAATTCAAAGATATTGGACTTAAATCTTTTCATACTTATTTATCCCATTAAGAGCTGTAAAACCATAGTTAGAGAGTATAAAATTGAATGCAACGCAAGTCCAGCAATTATAAAAATCCCTGTCACCTTTCACGTAAAATTTTAGTACCTACGGTATTTTGCAGAAATATCTTATAAAGTTTCCACTAAATTCACATCGCGTCCATTCGTTTGGAAGCAAATTAAAATCTTGATTTTCGCCTTTTATGACTTACTCACTTTTAGTTGCTGGTGTTGACATTTTATTTAATAGCATACTTAATGTTATGAAATTGAATAACTACCTGGTGTATTAATTTTTTCATACTAAATTGGACCTAGTGGTTTCAATTTATAGTCAATTTCTTTTCAATATCTTTCGAAATAAATTGTGTTTATGGCTTAAAAAGAAAATGAGTCAGAACACACTTATAAGAATAAATAGTTTGTCGGAGAAAATAAATTAATAATGTTTTTAAACAATTTTAAAAACAGCTTTGTACCTACATTATTAAAACAGCTTTTTTTTACATTATATTAAAGGTTTAAGTGCTGGTGGCCTAGCGGTAACAGCGTGCGACTTGCAATCCGGAGGTCGCGGGTTCAAACCCCGGCTCGTACCAATGAGTTTTTCGGAACTTATGCACGAAATATAATTTGATATTTACTAGTCGCTTTTCGGTGAAGGAAAACATCGTGAGGAAACCGGACTAATCCCAATCCTCCAATCCTTCAATCTCTGGGTTGGAAGGTCTAGTGAAAAAACTAGTGCCTACGTCAAATCATGGGATTAGTTGTCAAGTGGACCCCAGGCTCTTATGTGAGCCGTGGCAAAATGCCGGGATAACGCGAGGAAGAAGAAGAAATTAAATGTTTAATCTGCGAAAGACCGTGGAAAACTTTTGCGGTCGGTGACAGCGAGATTGGGCTTATTTATTTTATTTATTTATTTAGATATTTAATTCAGGCAACAAGGCCCATATTACAAATACCTTACAGACTAACATACATATGTATTTTATAAACTTAAAACTAAACACTATTTAGACGACAAAACGGCGTGGCTCCGTTGCCATACCGCGAGTTAACACTTGACGTTTATGTTAGCGACTGCGTATACTCATCAGTCTCTCATTCGCACTGATGTATTGGTGTCATTGAGATTTCCATGCGATCGAGTTCAGCCGGGATTTGAACCCTTTACCTCCGGATTGAATGTCGCACTAGTATTCGACATAGCATGGGCCCGATTCGGATTATGAAATAGACATCTTTTAGACATCACCAAGATACGATAACGATATGTTTAAGATCTAACCTGTCAAAATTGTCATTTGCGCGATTCTGGAGATACTCTTGAACGATTTCCATAGGATATGACTTAGAGATCTAATTCACATCTAATAGATATCTTACTCTATCTAACGTGAAAGTGACATTAGTTGCCCGAATTGCGCTGCAAATGAGAACTAGTTGATATCTAAACTATAACGTATCTAGAATGGATCTACAGGTACTATGTACCTACTACACTACTAGTGTACTCATCATATCGCCCACTGCTGAACATAGGCCTCTGTCTTAGTACGCCACTTGTCCCGTTCCTTTAGGCCTAGCATATGATTTTCGCGACAGTATCTCGCGGCGAGATAGACTACCCGTCTTTTTCTCTTCTCGCCGCGAGATACTGTCGCGCCAATCATGTGCTAGCCACGCTGAACCAATCTCACCCAGAAGTGACCCCCAAAAATCTGTATATTTTTCTCGTAACGAGTGTAAGTCAGCGGCCAGACCAGGCGCTACTTTCATCCGAAAGGGGCCATCTTTCCATAAGCATTTTGGTCCACCTGCCACTAGCTATGTATTGTAGGTATTCCCGTTTTTATTAATTGTAAAATCTAAACAATTGTCTTGTTACAAACTTTCACTTAGGCATTTTAGGTTTTATGAATAAAGCGTAGGTTATAGCGGTGAATTTTCCATATTTCCATTACTTAAAACTTTTAATCCTAAAATTTTTAAGCACTTTAAATTTTTAGGTTTAAGGACGACATATGTATACTTAAATGTCCGTGGAACCTCATTTGAAGCTTGTACTTACCTTCATCCCCTGTCCCAAAAGTGGATTAACTCCAGAACCACGGCTCTGAATTCGATTAAACAGATGTACACACAATCTGATTCTGTGACGTGTTGTTTTTAATTACCGTTTGTTTGCTTTGATCTTCGCTTGTTTTTTCAAGGTTTTCGACAAGTGATTATTCATTTGTTAGGAACACTTTCGTTTTATTCGTTTGTTTAAAGCGCGATTAGGTCGGAGATTATTTGAATAATTGTGTATTTAGTTTGTTGCCCCAAGTGTAACCCTTCTTTATACAGTTGAGCTATTGTCGATGTGTCTGTGTTCATTATTTTAGATTGAAACGTTGTTTACATTTGTACTCGAACTAAAGATAAATCGCTTTCCCCTACTCATTCTCTCCAAAGCGTCCATCGCTAAATTATACTGCTGCTGTTGTTACCTGGTTCTATATTCCTTTAAAATTTCTTTCTATAGTTGGTCAAGCAAATGTTGTCAGTAGAAAAAGGAGGCAAATTATAAAAATGAAGGCGCGAAGGGTTATCGTCCCATTGAAAATTTGAATTTCTCGCCTTTTTCTACAGATTTGCTTGACCATAGTTTTACCTGCATGTAAAATGTATAATTATCGGTGCAATAAAGAATATTTACTTACTTATATATCTAAAATTTGGAAAAGTAAAATGACAGCCGTTTGTGAAAATATTTTTATTTAGATACCTTTATATTAGAGTACGATTAAAAAGGAATACGTCTACTTGTTACAGAATTTAAAAAAAAATTGTAATAACATGTTTCCCCTAGTAATATTTAGTAATTCATGGTGCTCCTTCCTAAATAGGCCGTAATGCCGCCGTGGCCATGCCAGGCACGCGCCGCGCCCGCAAGAACGCGCCATTATGCTAGGCCTAAATGTTGTTCTTATAGCCTACGGCGAAAAGCGAGCAATTGTTGAGGAAGAACCAATATTATTGAACCTATAGGTCTAATAATGGTATGTCGGCGGCCGATCGTAAAATCCGCCAGATCATGACATGTCTAGGCAATAGGCATATCATGGAAAGGGCATATCTTCAGGCGTCACGACTGGTGTTGGTCTCAAAATGATATTCACTATTTTGAATACGTCCTTTTTCATACACTGCGCCTCCATACATACAGCCGCAATAACTATTGAAGAACGTTACGTAAACGTCAAGTTTCAACTCGTGGTACGGCTACAGGTCTTAGTTTGAATTTGTGTGAATGTAACTGCTGTCGACTTATCTAAGTGTGGAGATTTTTTTTTAATTAACCATGTCGGTAGCAAACGATCATACGGCCCTTCTGACGGTAAGCGGTCACTGTATCCTATGGACGCCTGCATCTCCAGGGGTGTTACATGCGCTATGCCGACCTTTTAAAAACCTGTACACTCCTTTTTTCAAGAACTCCGTACTGTAGAAAACCTCGGCAGGGGAGCTCATTCCGCAGCCGGATAGGTAGGTATTTACCTTTTCTGGTTTTACCGAGTCTTAAGCACTATGCCCAGTTATGGGAATTCATGGTTAGGTACCTTTCGAGGTATTCCACACACGGAGGCGATATTGACTCTAGGTACATATGTTGTGATCTAATAATATTTTGATGTTGTATAGGTACCTAAAGAGAGAGCTTGAGACTAGTTAGGACTTTTGATTTCGTTTGTATTAAGGTACACACTGTGGGCCAGCGCCGGCCAGTCCGAGGGACGCAGCCGCAGCCATGCGGTAATATGAGATAGCAATATCACTTGCTCACTCTAACGTATAAATGCGTCCGCGTCAGGGGACTTTACGTATGTTTGGCTAGGGGGCTAAGCTAATCAAACTTACAGGCCCTTTCGAAAGTACGCTGACTTTAGACAGAAAAAAATATGTTTCGTAAAACACTTAAACACAGAACTAAAAAAATATTATATATAGTTGGTCAAACCAATTTGTCAGTCAGTAAGAACCAGGAGAACTATAATTACTAATTTTTTTTGCTTTTGGGTGCTAGTACTAGGGTAAGACAGAGATAGTATGACACTGTCTGTCTATGATCGAAATGAGACAGTCCTTTGACAATACATATATACAAGAAGTGCCGTTCAAGAAGATTCATGTATAAAAAAGGTTATCTAAGTATATAAATCTCACTAAAACACCCTCCAGTTAATCTGCAGCCAATAGGCGCTAAAATTACCTATAAAAAATAAATCTTACACCTCAATTAACTCACCGCTTTTACTGCAGAAGTTGCAGTAACTAATCGACCATTAAACCAACTTATAAAAGTAATACTTAACTTACCGTATGTGAACCTTATGTGTTAGCAATAAGGGTTACGAAAGGTTAACAGTATAACAGTGTACTTTACCAGCCATGCATCAGCCGGTTGAGGCGACAACTGACCAATTACAGACATTTGTTACGGCAGTGTATCGCGGTGGCACACTCCACGGAGTTTCTGGAGCCCTGGTACTTTTGAGAAAGATTATTCGCTTAAAAGTGACCCGTTTTATTGCGACTGATCTAAAAATAAGGCTATCAAGATCCTGGACCATTTTATTTGGTTACACTACATTTTTTTTTTTAATTTGGGATTTTTCATGTTATTTCTACTCTGAATCACGTGCTTTTTCGATTCTTATGGGAGAATAAAAGTGTCCAGGTACAAGTGCAGGTGCGGTACCTGCCAATGCCCCAGGAACTTTTAGGATATAACCGGAAAAGCGCTAAAATGAGCGACTTTTCGCGAGCGGGTTTTCGCTCGAATTCGAAATTTGGACTTCACGTTAAAAAAAATCTTAAAAGTGCGTCGACTCTGTCGCACAAAAAAGCAAAAATCATTTAATCTGTGGACAGTTTCCTCTACACCGTAAGACCTTTCTTAACACTATAGACGGATGGTACAAACAGCAACACTCTTTACTGTCCATCGGTGGACCTTATGCCTTTTGTAATAAGGTTTACAAACTGTCAGTTAACAGTGTGGGCGATGGCAACTACCAGTATGTAGAACTGCTTTGCAAGTTATGCAGCCATTCTAAAATAAAACGACTCTTCTCAAAGCCTTATTCAGCAAGGTTTTACTAACGTTTTATTTCGAGGGGGAGCAAAAATGTGTTTTTTTGCAGTCACGCTGTGCGATATTGGGGCTCACTAAATTGCATCATGGTAGAAAGACTTTGATGTAGCGAGTTACTGAATATACAGGATGTTTTTTTACTGGCACAATAATAGGTACTTCAGTACCCCGGTGGTTATATTGTGCGAGGACCCAAGTACAGCCATCAGCAGAAGTTGCTAAGAGGGCGAGGTGTTCAAAATGATCTTGACGCGACTTTATTGTTAATAATAAGAGGTTAACTGTCAAGGCAATTGTGAACACCTCGCCCTTTTATGGTAATATTCCATTTCTATAGTTCGTTTTTTTAGCATTAGAAAGAACTCCACAGAAGCAAGCGTGCAGTTTTTATCTTGGTCTTTAATTGTTAATAATTATTGAATTATCTAATGTAGCATGGTCAATACATATAATTTACTTCAAATTATTACCGCTAAAAGTGCCGGATTTGGAACCACAAGCTTACTTCTGCGAAGTTCTTTCTAATGCTAAAAAAAACGGACTATAACCGCAGCTGCACTACCGGTACTGAACGCGTCGCTGTCATTGTCAATTTCCATAGTAAAATTGACAGTAATGCAGCTGCGGTTAGAAATGGAATGTGACCATTAGCAACTCTGCTGCTGACTGTACTAAATATGCGGGAAAAAGGAGTTCTGGAGGCCAAATTCTAAATGATATTATTCGTGCGCGTTTGTAGTTAACCGACTTAAAAAAAATATATTTAAAAACGAAAAATGATGTATGAGAGTATAACGAAAAAGGGATACATAAAGGTATATTAAGGCAAGGATAAGGAAATAGGTTGCGCGCAGTGACAGGAGGCTTCAACTTCCGGTTTTAACAGGAAATGTTCAGCCTCAAGCCTCTTCGCTGACAGGGTTCCTACACGATTTGATCTAAATAAACTGTGATTTTAATAGTAGGTTTGTTAGTATTTGTAAAATTATGCCACCTATAGTTAATTAGTCTCCGAGATATAGTTAAGTATAGCTAAATAACAAATTCTAGAAAAAAATATTGATGGGAGTCCAGGAGACTTACCCTATAGTCCGTTTTTTTTAGCATTAGAAATAACTTCGCAGAAGTAAGCTTGTGGTTCCAAATCCGGCACTTTTAGCGGTAATAATTTGAAGTAAATTATATGTATTGACCATGCTACATTAGATAATTCAATAATTATTAACAATTAAAGACCAAGATAAAAACTGCACGCTTGCTTCTGTGGAGTTCTTTCTAATGCTAAAAAAAACGAACTATAGTGGGAGTCTGGAACCATTTTATAAAAAAGTGCCAAATTCAAAAGGTGTATTTTATCAGCACTCTAATACTCGTTCAATACTCCTTTGGGAAAGACACATGCATGTAAAAAAATAACAGGGCATACGTCCACTATAACTTTCTATAAATACCACTCGCTAACCCCATGTAACACCATGTTTTTAGATAACAAATACTAAACTGATAGTTTGAAAGCTCTGATTGGTCTATCTGGTGGCTAATTCGAACTTACATTTTGATGTCAAAATGATGTCATTCGTTATCATTCGCCCGTGCATCTCGGTCGCGCCAATACACGCACGAACAAATAGGTACTACAAAAATGCACGCACGAATGATAACAAAATTACATTTTGATCTCAAAATTCATATTGGCCTCCAAAACTTATATTATAAAATGTACATTGAATCCATTTTCTTATATGAAAGTGTTCGAACATACAACTTTCAAGTCGATCTGTTTCTTTTCCTGACATTTTATTACAACGCTGCTTACACGTTTATTTTTCAATATCCTTTCTTCCAAGCAACATAAAACAATACAAATTATATCTCGGGAAACCGTCTCACCTCAAAACGATAAATCTAAAACCTAAGCCACCTGCGCGTTCGACATCCCTGTGATTATGAATGAGCCACCCTGCCACCCCTCACCCTTGCGCAAACAAGAGAAAGTAAACCTTAAATCTTTGAGCTTAAAGTCCATTTTGAATCGGCGACCCTGTAAAACATCGACTGAATACTTAGCAATAACAGAATTAGCGTTTGGAAAGCAAACCGTATTCCGTTGTGCATAGCATGAGCATACAAATCGTTATATCTTACTTGAGAGATAACACGATTTAAACTCAACCTTATTTCCAATATCTTACGGTCGGGTTTTGAGTGAAGGGGAACTGAAAGGGGGGTTAATAATTTTAAGGGGTTGTTTACACCGGGTCTCGCCCGGGCATAGCTCGACCGGGCTGCGGCTGCAGTTGTGTGCAAGTGTGCGCGCGCCCTAACTTGCCCTTTATTCTTATGGCTAACAACGCACGCTAGTACTTACCTACTCTACAGCCTTCTACTTAGTACATGTCGTCTTAAGTACACGATTATCTTTATTACATTATACAAAATAATCGTTAACAAAAAGGAATAGACTTCACAAGGGGCCCACTGATTAACAGTCCACCGGACGGTAACGGCCTGTCAGTTAGAACAAAATTTTGACAGTTCCGAACAACTGACAGGCCGATACCGTCCGGCGGACTGTTAATCAGTGGGCCCCTTTTAGGTGACAGCTACTCTAAAGCGGGATTTACATTACAAAATTAGATGGTTTGAAATTAATTTCATGACATTAGTTTTACCTACATTTTCACGTGTAATTAATATTTTCGTAAAGCATGCATTAATTTCATGAAAGCGAAACAATTTCGTGCCCTGCGCGATTTTTTTGGTGAAATTAGTGTCATGCAACTAATTTCGTACTGTAAATGCGATGTGAAAACTTAGTGTCGCGAAAGTGTCTGCGCTATGCGGACGTGTAGCTTCGATTCTGATGGGGCCATGCAGGCATATTCTGATTTCGAGATAATCACAAGATTTAGAGACGATTTAGAGATCAACTAGATCTACATTAACTTGTCGAAATCGTTCAAGAGGACCTCCAGAATCGCGGAAACGTCAAATTTGACATATCTATCTTACAAATATCTTTAAATTATCCATAACGTAACTTGTTGAAGTCTAGTAGAAATCTAATTCAGTTTCCGAATCGAGCCGATGGTCACTGCGATACTGTGAATTTCACAACACTGATTATTTCACGAAATTACTTTTGCATTTATCGAAACTACTTGCGTGAAACTGATTTCAACATGCATGACACTAATTTCGTAATGTAAATCCCTCTTAAATGATACTTCTAATACTAGTTTAACGCAGCGGTTGAAACACATACCCAACGTCGATTGGCTGCGATGAAATTTTGAAATTGGAATGCTTGTTTGAAATCAGAAGGTGTGCATTAGAACTCGAACGTGAATACGAATCGTCGTCTACACTGTTAACTGAGAATTCACCTTATTTCAATGACATTAAGGTTTACGGATGATCAGTTAAGAGCGCTGCTGGTGGTACGGTCGACGTCAAAGATATGTTTACATCCTTCGATTTATCACAATGGAGTAAGGTGCAAAAGTATAAACATATCTTCGAAGTCGACTGTATCGCACGGGCAAGCAATTTTGGTTTATTTAACTGTTTATGCACCAGCGCTTTTATGATTCTTTCATATTTTTTGTGTGCTAATACACGCTTCGAATACATTTTTCTAGGTATCATGACGAATCTAATGAGGTATCACAGGTATTTTTAGGAGTACTATCTCTATTTTTCACCGTTTTCAGTTTCTCGAACAGACTATTGGTCGATTTGTATAAGATTTTCCTTATAATATTTATTCATTAATTCATTTATTTATTTAAATATCCTTAGACACAAAAACTTTCCTGTTAGTTTCTCTATAGATCTTACTTTCAACCTGACTTAAACGGTAGCCACGTAGATAACATATCATTTTCCCTGCTATAGTAACAATATATTTATCGCTTAGTTACTTCCAAGGGCGTTAAACCTTGCACCTGATGCTGTCTGCCTATCAGGCCAATTCGAGTTTTTGTTATTCGATTTGGTTCCGACATGATACTGATCGGTCAGTAACAAAAGTGACTTGTCTATAACCAAAAACGTAACTTTTGGCACTAACGGATCAGTATCAAATCGGAAACAAATTGAATAACTAAAACTCGAATTGACCTATTAGCAAGACTTGAACATCGGTGAACCTTAAAGCTCAACAACTTGCATGCAATTTTCGTTACATTGCGGTATTTGGTCGATCGACTGAATTCATTGTTCTCTGTAGTTAGCAATGTATCGAATATTGCATGCAAGTTCTTGAACCGTCTAAATGGGGCTTTAGTGTGTCCAATAAGGACCACGTATCTAATACCTTTAAACGAGCAATTCTTGTTTAGGTATATATTTCGGGGATCTCGGAAACGGCTGTAACAATTTCGATGAAATGATGGTTTCGGGCGAAAAATCGATCTAACTAGGTCTTATCTTTGGGAAAAAGCGCATTTAATGAGTTTTCCGAGCAAAGCTCGGTCTCCCAGATATAAATACGCGGGTTCTAAATACGCGTTATACTCGTAAGAATTGATCCGCAAAAAAGAAACAAGTGAATTTCTACAATATTAAAGTTCGTAAAAACACCTATTTGTGAACAACTTTAGTACTCCCTGTAAGAACTCTAAAAAGAGTGAAATAAGAAAACGGTCTCCAAGGTGTCGTTGGTGCGTGAATCCAGTGAACTTATAAAGTTGCGGTTTACGACAGCGACCTTCAACGGGACCTCAGGGTCCCTAAAGGGGTGAGAAGAAGGGCGATTGTGCACTACAATGAATTTTACTGTCCGGCAGTCCGAGTTTTTACGGTCCGATATGGCACGCCATTAAGTATATATAGTAGCTTGTGCACTAGACGTAATTTTACAGTCCGACATTTTACTTTTCCCCATTTCGGACAGTTTTTTTCCGGCCCGAGATGACAGCTTTGAAAAACGTGTTTATGCTTGTGCACTGCGTCTGGAATTAGTGTTATTCATGACTTGGCCGGGCGGGGGGGCTAGGGCGGTTGTGTGTTTCATGCCACTGCGCCGCACATGCGAGTAAAAAGACGGACAAGTGCACAAGCCAATCATCCGCTTTTTTCATGCCACTACGCCGCATCTGCGCGTAAAAAGCCGGATAAGTGCATAAGCCAATCATCCGTTTTTTCCATGCCATATCGGATCATGAAAACTCGGACTGTCGGACAGTAAAATTCATTGTAGTGCACAATCGCCCGAAAGATCGAAAAGAACTGTAGTTTTCATACTGTGCCCAATATTATTTGAATTATTTTAGATATTAAGTCTTGGGTTGGAACTAGAACATTTTTACCATTTACATCAATTACCTACTCTGATTATATATTTCTGTTTAAAATACATATTGCTTGTCAGATCCCTCGGTAAATATAATTTAATATTTACCTTACCAAGGTTTTCTGTGAAGAAAAACATCGTAAGGAAGCGGGACTAATCCCAATAAGGCCTGGTTTCCCCTCTAAGTTGGAAGCTCAGATGGCAGCCACATTCGTAAAAAATAGTGCCTACGTCAATTCTTGGGATTAGTTGTCAAGCGGGCCCCCGGCTCCCATAAGCCGTGGCAAAATGCCGGGATATAACGCGAGGCAGTAGAAGAAGATCCCTCGACTCTATTATCACTACTTATTTTGTACTAAAATTATACTGCTATAGTATGCAGGGCAAAGATACAATCATACATACATACAACCAAAAATAAATGAAAATTAGACATGTTCTGATTTTTTTATACTTGAACTTTAATCTTTTAATATTTTACTTGAAGTCTGCCCTTGCAAATAAAGTCTAGTCTCACGGCTCGATTCTGAAAATGTATTAGATCTCTACTAGACCTCAACAAGTTACGATATGGATAATTTAAAGATATTTGTAAGATAGATATGTCAAATTTGACGTTTCCGCGATTCTGGAGGCCCTCTTGAACGATTTCGACAAGTTATGACTTAGATATCCAAGTCACATCTAGTCGATATCTAATGTAAATCTAGTTGATCTCTATATCGTTTCTAGATCTTGTGATTATCTCGTTTCCCGAATACGCGTGTTAGAGTGATTTATTCGTGGCATTTGCCCTTGCTTAAAACGTGTCAGGATAAATGTCATAAAATCAGGATAAAAATTACAATTTTGCGTTAGCCCCGTCTTAAATTTGTTTTATTGTGTATAGAGCAATTCCTTCAGCATAATATCTTGTCAACACGGAACTTTCCACCCAAGAGCCGTAAACACATTTCCCCACTAGTATTCAAAGTGTGGCAGCCAATTTAAATTTCTATCCCGCAAGTTATACAATGCCGATGCAAAAACAATTAAAACTTTGATCTCCGACTCGGTTCTATTATAAAGGTGATTGTATAAGTATAAGAGATATAGGAACTTCGTGTAGACAGGGCTTAAGGTGAGCCTTTTGTAGAATGTTCCCGGCGAACACGGGCTGCAGTGTTGCCAACTCGGATTTTGAAAAAATGCTAGACTAATGTCTAGATTATGCCAAAATTATGCCAAAGATTTTTTAACCACCTATGCTAAAAAAATGCTAAAATATCACTTGAAATTAGACACTTAAAACACATAATTTTTTCAAAATTACCGCCTTTTTCTACTGACAAGATCTGCTTGACCAACTTTATATAGTCCGTTGACGTCCATCCGTCCACCAAAGTCAAAATTCTTATGAAAATATGAACCACATAAGGCGATGGCGCATATTGTTGCTGCAAACTTGGCTTAGAGTAAATTATGCTAAAAAATATGCCAGATGCTAAATGGAAAATTTTGGTGCCAAAGCGAGTGAAAATATGCCAGATCTGGCATCATTAATGCCAAGTTGGCAACACTGCACGGGCTATGTTTAAGATATACATTTTACTCGTAGCTGAGGGAAATATTTTTGTCGCAGTTGTGTACATAATCATAATCAATCTAGACTAGCCTTCGCTCGCGCCTATCTAGATACTTACTCTATTTATTCACCATTGGGAGTCGAATTTTTAAAAACTGTGATTCTTTGTGTGTACTTAGTAATATGTTTTGGTATAATTTTCATTATAAAGAAATATACTTATTTCCATACCTCGCAATCGAGCTAGCAAAACCGTAGCAGTTGCACATTAAGGTTGACGCATATATACGTATTTACTAAGTCAAATACAAAAACTATGTTTTAAATTAACTATTTAAGATCTGTTTGCGTGTGATTACGCTAAATAAGGTATTTACATCCTTGTGCTATACACACATCATTACGTTATAAGTAGGTAGAATTTATTTTGTATTTCAAATTAAGAGTAAACAAATTGAGATCAAATAAACAAAAATTTAAAGAAGTAATTTAATAATTTACTTTCCTGAAACACAAATTTAACTTTAAAATTTAAAAAATAGTGACTATGTTATCATAAGTCATGATGATGATTCATGACATATGAACGCTAACCTTTACATTCAACTGTCATTTGCTACGGTTTTGCTAGCTCGATTGCGAGGTATGCTTATTTCGTAGTTGGGGACGATTTATGTTTATTTTTACGCTGCTCATTTTTGTGCAAATTCATTGCCTGGACTAGCGCTGGTCTTCCGTCGAGGCCATGATCTTATGCAGCACGATAAGATTTTCTTTTCTGTTGTAAGATTACATAAATAATCCGTTTAAATGCTGTGTTAACTTAAAAGGGGCTTAAAATCACTCATTATACTTCAGTAAAATATATTATAACCGGCATCAGACTCGGCTGAGCACTCATTACGTTAATAACACTTCCAGAGCTTTCATCCGGCGCCTTTGTCCATCGGCTTTTTGGGGAGCCGACATTTTCCTTTTTAATTAATTAGTGTTGGCTTATATGCCGCAAAAATCCTTGGATTATCGCTCACACGAGACGGCTGTCTGCGGCAGAGATGACAGACTTTTTGCGTTCATCAAAAACGCAGTAGAAACATTGATAGGTACTCAAAATAAGGAATACGTGCTTATAATGTACCTATACTTTATGAACATGCCCCTATGTACGTGTAAATTACTAGGTATTTCTATGAGCGATTTTATCTGCCACCCTGAAATTTCACAAATAGAGATATATCTCTACAGTTCGCGTTCAAAAGTATTCGTTCTAACCTAATTGTTCAGAACATACATCTTATTCTAAAGCCATTAGCAAATATGATGGTAGATACTTTTGACGTGTAGGCTGGGTAGGTAATCGTTAACGCTCCGTAGTGATGAAAATGCAACTGTCACTGTCGCACTAATATTATGGAAGAATGATAGAGAGAGATGGCTACTGAGCGTTAACGATTGACACGTTGGCTAAGCACCCTGATCCGATACTTTTCTTTTGATGCTGACTGTACGTAGTTATTTTATCTACGTACGTACGTGGTTTATTTGTGTGTAGATATAAATAAATCTTTTTAAAGCGCAGTATTGCTTATAAATTATACAATATTTAATAACACGAAATCATAAGCAGTGAATGAGCTGTCATATCTGTCACATTTAACGCGGTTGCTGTAAATTTCATCATTTTATATCCGAAATCCTTTGTTCCAGTAGATACGTGTGATGTATTTGGAAGGGTTTATTCTGACGTTTCACAGACAGATGGATATTCATTGAACGTATACGTTTTCCGTTTGCAAGCACTTTGGAAAGAATTTTGGTGAATTCGGAATATAAAATTGAATACTTAGGCCCACTTGCACCATTCCACTAACCCGGAGTTAACCGGTTAAACCTGGAGCTGCCATGGTTACCCATACAATTTGACACTAGTTTAACGATTTAACCGCTTAACCCCGGGTTAGTGGGGCGGTGCAAGTGGACCTTAATGAATTCAGTAGTCGACACAAAATTTATCAAAGTTTACAAAATACTTTGATAAATTTTGTGTCTTTCGCGAATCTCATTATGCTTTTTTTATGGTACGCTATTTCATTAGATTAATAGATAACAATTTTTTTTTTTTATAATGCAATGGTACGTAATTTCCCCGTTATTGTCTTTAAAATAATGCTCATAAAACACTTCCAAGCAAAGCTGATATGAACTATATGGGAGAAGCATCGGTACCTATTTCGTAAAGAAATCTCTTTATCGTTATATTCAAATAGATACCTGTCATTTAATTTCGCCCCTGAAAATCCGATATTTGCTCGTATTCATATTCAAGTTTGAAAATAATACTCTTATGCCTTCAGCTTCAACCAAACTCGATCTACCGATTGTTGTCTACGTATCTTACGTGTATATTTGGGGTGTTTTTCGTAATCTAATTTTTACCTTCGATGCAAATTTGTTTCGCACGTTTGAAGTCTTCTCATTTTATTGTTTAAGTACCTGACAGGTGTTTTATTTAATTCTCCGCACCACGCATAGCAGCCATAAATGAAATGAAATGAGACATCTTTATTTTCAGGCAATTATTATTATTATTTTGTTTCTCCGTTTTGGATTTCACGGGCCTATAAATCCCGGTCTTTTGATAGGCTTGCGTGGGGATATAGATCCTACACGTAAGGCCCCTTGGAGAGCTTTAATGTCATGTAGAACGCCAGAAGTCAGACAGAAGACTTACTCTCTAACAAATCGCGTCTATTACGATCAGGACAGATATGGCCGCTAGGTGGCGACAACGCCACGCGCGGCTTATGGCTAGCCACCAAAATTGGTGTGGAACAGATGTACTTTTAGCTACCTGTAGCAAAGCGACGAAATCGCGGAGTGAGCCATGCCTGCTAAAAGCTCATTAATTTCAATAGTTTAGTAGCCTAATAGTAGTGGCGATTTGGTGCATTATTATTATTGGTGAAGTACTCACGGGCCGTTTATTCTGAGGGCCGAGATAGTTGCCGCGGCCACTAACTCCCGCTCCCCATTTGTAGAATAAACATTCAATGTAGAGGTGTCAAAACTCTTTGAACTTTGATTATTGTAAACTGAAATATATATCATATAAAAACATGACCATGGTCAGTGCCCAGGGCTGGGATCGAACCAGTACCTTTAGCAGAGTTTATATTTGAAATAACACATCAAAATATTTTCATCACAATTTTGTTTTAATACAAACTCCTCTCTGTCACATTTTATGGGTCAGATTGCTACACAAGACATTAGTGTTCTGTCAAAGTAAAGATAAGATAAAAACAATGTGTTTTTTGGTAGTCTAAATAAGTACTTCAGAAATACATATATACTCGTATTTGTCTTATGTCATACTATTAGCGACCGGCCCCGGCTTCGCGCGGGTTACACAAAATATTAACAAATTATACACCTTTCTCAAGGGTCACTCTATTGATAGGTGAACACCGCATGAAAATCCGTTCAGTAGTTTTTGAGTTTATCGCGAATATACATACACACAAACAGACAGACGCGGCAGGGGACTTTGTTTTATAAGGTGTGGTGATATTATGGGTTTAAGATTTCCGTCGTAAAAACGATATGCAAATATTACAAGGTACTTGTAAAGACGTGCTATTTTTGGAAATATTACGTGAAAATTATTTGGTCGACAGTCGAAAAAAATATATTTAAGTAACTTTTTTATTTATCCTATGATTGTTCAATGTTTGTTATGATTTTTCCGCTTACTTTTTACTACCTTAGGATATATGTTAACAGGTTTACCCAAAGAGAATGTAAGTAAATATTGTATTGTCTTTGTTTTTACCTATCTCTGCGTCTGTAGTTATCTTATCTTCCCGAGTTTTCGCTACAAGGGTGAACCAGTCGGATATTGGCAGTAAACGTATGTCCATAGGGCACGCACCCCTCTTGAACCCACTACCAACGTATTTTAGACCTTATACACATGGATAAAGAGATGATTTTGTTAAAAGCGCTTGTTTTTAAGAAAATACAGGTATTGGAGTTGCATGACTACCTATTGAGGGCAGAACGGGACAGAGATGGGAGTTTTATTTTACTTGTAGACTTTTGTCGAAAAATAAAATGAGAGAATATTTTCAGGAATGAAAAAATCCTGTGAAGATTACGGACTGATAATTGCTTGTCACAGTTCTCAATGAATTGAGTTACCATGTATGATCGTGTTATAAAAATACTAGCTTTTGCCCGCGACTTAGTCTGCGTGGAATTAGTGTCAGCAGCTAAAGTAGGTATATCGCCTGGATAATGCTAATAGCAATCATTCAATTCGCGCATTGCTTACTTCAATTATTAGGCAATTCATTAACTCTTTCAATTCCATTCTCTTCAGGGATGATTTCCGACATAAAAACTATCTTATGTCCTTCCCCGGAACTCAAACTATCTCTATACCAAATTTCAACTAAATCGGTTCAGCAGCTGCGTGAAGAGGTAACAGACAGACAGACACACTTTCGCCTTTATAATATTATAGTAGGGTACTCTCGTAATTATTTGAATAATGGTCTGAATATCAGCAACAATAAAGGTAAATTAAAGTAATCATTTCTAACATTGAGCATAGCAATGTATTTAGCAAAATTGGACGCTGACGTAATAGAATATTTAACCATTTGAGTTGTTAAACAGTGAGCTAGACTCGAAAAATAATGGTAGGTACGGACTTTAATTGTTGAATCATTTAGGGTTCAAGCTATAATCTGTTTGTCAATACTAACAGTATGTCAACTATGTCATTTCTAATTAAATAATTAATTAGTCCGTGGCTGTACAGTCAGTATCATAAGAAGCATATCCGTGACCGTACAGTCGGTATCAAAAGAAGCGTATCAGACTCTGCGTCAAAAGTATTTATCATTCTTTGGTAGATTAACAAAAAGAGATACCTATGACTCTTTATATAGAATTATAGAACAATTAAACTGTTTGAACATTAACTGTCGGGATATAGTTTTATAATATGGGCCGATTTTTTAGTGTTCCGTACAAAACTTTGTTTACGGAACACTTATGGGATCACTTCGGTCTTGTTATTTTCGTCAGGTTTATATAAAATCTGGTGAATAGAAAGCGTTCCCTATTTTGTACTATAATTAGCACAATTTTACTGTTTGTCCTAAAAACGTGCCTTGCATACTTAATGTGTAGGTAAAATTTGTCCCAAATTGGAATTTTGTGCTTTTTCCGCATTGAATGGATGAGCTCTTTAAAGTTACCTAATTCTGTCAAAACTAAAGCCGATCACTGACTAACAGTCCGCCGGACGATATCGGCTGGTCAGTTGATTGGAACTGTCAAATATTTGTTCAAACTGACAGGCCGATATCGTCCGGCGGCCTGTTAGTCAGTGGTCGACAACAACCAAATAAAAATCGGAATATACATAAAGTTCACTATGTCATCCGTGCTATAAAGACAAATCGAATGAATCGTCTTCAATTACCAAAACGGCTCGTAGTTTTGATGGTACGATTGAAACATTTTATACCTAGTAGACAAATATGATTTTATTTTACAAATATTAATTTGTATTGACAAGGAATGTGAACTGTGAAAAAGCATAAAAAATGTGTTTACATGGGCTGCTTAGAAACACAGTGCCCTATATAAGTGTGCGACATAAATCTCAAAAATATCATAATATTTAGTTCAACTAACACACTTTTCAGGCTCGTAATGAAAAATAAAACTTCGCACTAAATTACATCACATGCGCCTGTTTTACGCGCAAAATGTAAAATGTCAAGTTTTAATTTTCAACTCATACCACAAAATGGTGTGTGCCATAACAACACATACAACGCGCAAGGAAGCGCGCGTGAAAGGGACAGCACCTGAGAATCTAGATTCAACGTCGAAAAATCTACAGTCGTTATCTGCATCTGTATCGTTCTTGTATATTAGTTAGTGTCCGACCGAAACATGTTTTTTCCCGAAACCAAAACCGAATGTTCGGCTATGACTATAGTTTCGGCCGATAACGAGACCGAAACTTTTATAGACTTGTTAAAATCGTTGATAAAATGTCATAAAACCGCCTTTGTACACATATTAAGACTTCGTCGACCGTTCTGTGGCGCCCTCATTAGGGGAAATGTGTTTTCTAATAAACTAACTAATTTCTATATACACAAATCAGTATATTAATACTCGTATTGCTGTCCTACTTGTTCCAGAACTTTTGTTCTTTGTCACATACTTTAGTTTCATAGAACGAGTTTTGTAAGTTTCGGCCCGGCCGAAAGGTTCTGCCGTTTTTTGGCCGAAACCAAAACTACTGCCAAAACATGTGACCGAAACTGGCCGACACCGAAACCGAAACTGGCCGACACCGAAACCGAAACTGAATCTTCGGTCGGACACTAATATTCGTGCGGCAGAGAGGCAGATAACGTTTTTTGATTTTTATATTTAGGCGGTTAGGCTCTCTACTTCTTGGCAAAAATTGTCAATGTCAATTTTAAGTTTTCGATTACGATTAGGACAGCGATCCTCTAACGCACACGGTCCTTACGTCTTTAGTTATTTCCCCCTAGGTTTTTGTTTAAATAAGACATAAATATCAGCAGCAGCTATGATATCCTTGTTCTGATTCTGCAACAGAGTGGCTTCAACTTTGCACCTCTCGAATGGCCACACGTTGGGAAAGTCCTGCATGGGTACTGTAATGTTCATCAGCCTGTGTTGACCCTGAAATATAGTGAAAAGTTACGTATTTTTCATTGAAATATATCTAAGGACGGGCCTTACGGGCAATAAGAATGGGTCCAGTACAGCGGTGTCACGCACACGAATTCGAGCCAATCGTTCAGTCTAAAACCACAATGCGATTGGCTGATAAGTTAGCATCACGCCCGTGATTGATCGCACGCAATAGCAACTAGTTGCGTTAGTTTGCACGATTGGCTCAATTTTGTGAGTGACACCGCTGAACTAGCACCATTCTTAGTACCCGTAAGGTCTGTCCTTACATAAGTCAATGGTATTTTATACGTTTGCATTTGAAAGGTACACGGAAAGAACATGTGTAGTCACTCTAACAACTTTTCAAGCTATCGCGGTTTGAAAGGATGTATAATTAACCATATAATTTTTGTGTATATTGAGTTGTTTTTAAATTGAGAAAAAAAGTACTTTTATTTATGATTACAGAGGTAACAGAAGCTGTAACTAATAGTTCATTGAGAGCTCTACATTTTGTGATTAAGTATCTTTATTATTTTACGAAATGAAAGTTTCGTTTGTCTTGGCATATTTATTTAAACGTGTGGGCGGCTATATATAGTAATTTTAAAAATTATGGATTGTACTATGTAATATACTATACTTACTGGTGGTAAAGGACAAGGCATACCGATCATTTTAAATGCCTTGCCAACGTAAGGGTCCTTATTTATGGAGTCGCATATCTTCTCAAACTTCATCTCTACGAAGCTGCGTTTATACTCGTTATGAAGATACTCGAAGGAAATTAAATGCAACTGGAACACAAGTAATTAGTGTTAACACATTTCCGTGGTAATTTTAGGTAAGTTGCTACTGGAGTAACTTCGAAAGCGGGATAATTTTGAATATGGTTAAAATCTAAGCCAGAAGCTCTTCATACTTTAGCAACACTTAGCTACTGCAACGCTTATCATGGCATCTTGCTTACTGTTGCTACAATAGAAAGTGCTTTTTCCAGTTAAGTAGATATTAGCAATTCAAAATTACCTCGCTTTCGAAGTTACTCCAATCCAACTTACCTGAACTGAACACAAACGATTGAGACGTGCTGCGAGTGATTTGAAATTAAGATATTTTACAAGTTAAATTTAACTTGGTGAAATGTTTGTATGTTTGTTCGGGTCAAATCTTGACAGCTAAATTAGACATCATCTCATTATTCGATTGAGCTAAAACTTCACACATATATTGTAATTGTAATTTATTCCACCCACAAGATGGACGGACGACCTTGTTAAGGCCGCCGGAAGACGCTGGATGCGGATCGCTTCCAACGGGTACGAATGGAGGTCCAAGGGGGAGGCCTATGTTCAGCAGTGGACGTCTTATGGCTGAGATGATGTGTAATAGATTTAAGCTTTATACAGTATATAGCACATTTAAGTACGAAGTAATTATATATAAGTGGTATAGTAGTAGCAGTACGAGTATAGTATAATATAAGTAGTAGTATAAGTAAGTTGGGTCCGATCGCGGCTGCCGCTCACGCATTGGTCTTAATAGCCATTTGCGGAAGTGCCGCACTCTCATGGACGCTGTTTAAACCATCATCTTTTTGATGTTACAGGCCAATGATGATGAAGTTGGGTGACATTTAAATATAATTGTATCATCGAGCTGATCTGATGATGGACACAGGAGGTGGCTATAGGAACTATGTGATACAACTCAACTGCTTGTTTTTGGTTTTGTAAGAATTGTCTCGATAAAATAGTTGCCTGTTGAAATAAAAGTACAGTCAGCGATAAAAGCTTGAGAAAGAAGTAAATAAATTTTTGACAATGATCTTATTTTATTTGGATGTAGGTACCTACCGACACGTTGTTTCCAAATGCCACCTTGGTGGTTGCCTCGAGGTTGATGTAATACCCGCTTTTCCTCCCGTATCGCCTCACCTTGAGTGTTCCGTTCGGATATATGTATTTCTCATTAATATACGTCACCGTTCCTCGTTCAGGTATCACTTGTAGACTCTGAATAATATATTTCGTATATAAATATTTGTATTTTTTTGCACGACCTGTTTTGATATTTAAATGACAATTGTTTTATTGCTAATGTGTATACATCCAAATTTATAATATCAATAATTAAAAGTATGAATATAGGCTGGTAACAAATATTTTGAAATTAATACATAACTTACCAAAATATGGTTCCAATAAAATGTCGCAAACACTGCAGTTATTACTAAACATTTGAACTCATACATGTTTTAAAGAACACTGGAAACTACGATCATGTTTCCACGAACGGATGTCAACGTTTTGTACCTGTTGCTCATTTAAATTGATGCTATGGTTATCCGATATACATCTTATTATTGAAAGTTTAAACCAAAAAGCCAATTCTAACTTTACATTTCGATATCGAAATAATTTCATTTTGTTATCATTCGCGCCTGCACATTGCTCGTACTTGTTCGTACAGGCATTGGAGAGAGTGAGACACATGGGCGATTAATGGCATTATTTTGAAATTAAAATGTAAGTGTGAATTGACCACTATAAATGATCGAATCTTATGAATGATCTCTTTAAAGTTAACAAATTCTGTCAAAATTTACGAAAAAACACAACCAAATAAAAATCGGCCTACATATACACCGTGAAATTTTAGTGGTTGTTTTCCCGCAACGGAATGATTCTGCTATCGATATACAGTCGATGTGTAATCTTTTTTTTAAATAATGTTAAGAAATGCCAGATTTATAAATGTGTCGAACGAAACTCGAAAGTGACCTAACACCAGTAGTAGCACTGCAGTAGTACCTACCTAATTCTTTTGAGTGAATGAAACAAAATAACCTAAAAAGTAGTTTCATTTATTTTTCCTTCACACATTTTACGTGCAGTTAGTTTGCAGATCCTTAAAAGTAAACATAACAAGTTAAAGATCAAGCTTTTAATGATCAAACACTTAAACAAACACTTAAACTTCCCGATACCGCAATAATTGTTCGAACTGCAATCCGCCACGTTCAATACACAATCACCTCTGCCCTGTGCATGTGCTGGCGTTTGAAACTGCCCGTGGTTAAGCAGCCGCTGTGTTGCGGCGACAATTGTTCGTCCGTGTGGAACTTGGGGGTTTAAAATCCCTCGAAGACGCAGCGACTGTAAATGGTCCGGTTCCACGTAAAGTCGCCGGGCGGCGTGGGAGTCGTAGTTAGCCCTAGCGTACAGCTGCACCATCGCGACGTACTCTAAATTAGAATATTCGTAATGTCGATCCATTTTACTAGAAATAGCAGTGATGACATTGACAGGATCTGTTATCACATTAGTTTAATAAGCGAAGAGGATGTAATTGTTCGATTTACCAAAGTTGACACAACGTAATGGCAATCATCAAACTAATAAAAAGGTTTTATTTCAGCTGTTAATCGTGAAGGCACAGTCTAAGTAAATTTTAATTTCAGTTGTCAAACAGTAAAGCACTCTAGCCTGTTACACAGTTTAAAAAAGTAACATGTGCTTGTTTATTTGTTTATCTGTTTACAATATCGGGAACTGTCGTCGACTTGCAGTTTTAATGTGTTACTATTGTTTTTCGCTTGTTCGAGTTTAGGTTATTTTTTTGTAATTTTTTTTTTTGGAAAACAGTATAAATATAAGTTTGTCTATCATAATTCGAAAGTACTACCGATAGCAAATCGCCCTGCCGCGGGAAAACAACCACTAAAATTTCACGGTGTATGTATAGCTCAAAATGTCATCCGTGCTATAAAGACAAATCGAATGAATAGTCTTCATTTATCAAAACGACTAGTAGTTTTGATGGTACGATTGAAACATTTTAAAGTAGACAAATATAATTTTATTTTGCTAATATTAGTTTGTATTGGCAACGAGTGTGAACTGTGAAAAAGCATAAAAAATGTGTTTAAATGGGCGAGCGATTCAAGGCCGCTTAGAAACACAGTGCTCTAAGATATAAGTGCGACTTAAATCCCAAAAATATCATAATATTTAGTTCAACTATCACACTTTTCAGGCTCGTAATGAAAAATAAAACTTCGCACTAAATTACATCACATGCGCCTGTTTTTACGCGCAAAATGTAAAATATCAAGTTTTAATTTTCAATTCATAGCACAAGATGGTGTGTGCCATAACAACACATACAACGCGCAAGGAAGCGTGCGTGAACGGGACAGCACCTGAGAATCTAGATTCAACGTCGAAAAATCTACAGTCGTTATCTGCATCTGTATCGTTCTTGTATATTAGTTAGTGTCCGACCGAAACATGTTTTTTCCCGAAACCAAAACCGAATGTTCGGCTATGACTATAGTTTCGGCCGATAACGAGACCGAAACTTTTATAGACTTGTTAAAATCGTTGATAAAATGTCATAAAACCGCCTTTGTACACATATTAAGACTTCGTCGACCGTTCTGTGGCGCCCTCATTAGGGGAAATGTGTTTTCTAATAAACTAACTAATTTCTATATACACAAATCAGTATATTAATACTCGTATTGCTGTCCTACTTGTTCCAGAACTTTTGTTCTTTGTCACATACTTTAGTTTCATAGAACGAGTTTTGTAAGTTTCGGCCCGGCCGAAAGGTTCTGCCGTTTTTTGGCCGAAACCAAAACTACTGCCAAAACATGTGACCGAAACTGGCCGACACCGAAACCGAAACTGGCCGACACCGAAACCGAAACTGAATCTTCGGTCGGACACTAATATTCGTGCGGCAGAGAGGCAGATAACGTTTTTTGATTTTTATATTTTGGCGGTTAGGCTCTCTACTTCTTGGCAAAAATTGTCAATGTCAATTTTAAGTTTTCGATTACGATTAGGACAGCGATCCTCTAACGCACACGGTCCTTACGTCTTTAGTTATTTCCCCCTAGGTTTTTGTTTAAATAAGACATAAATATCAGCAGCAGCTATGATATCCTTGTTCTGATTCTGCAACAGAGTGGCTTCAACTTTGCACCTCTCGAATGGCCACACGTTGGGAAAGTCCTGCATGGGTACTGTAATGTTCATCAGCCTGTGTTGACCCTGAAATATAGTGAAAAGTTACGTATTTTTCATTGAAATATATCTAAGGACGGGCCTTACGGGCAATAAGAATGGGTCCAGTACAGCGGTGTCACGCACACGAATTCGAGCCAATCGTTCAGTCTAAAACCACAATGCGATTGGCTGATAAGTTAGCATCACGCCCGTGATTGATCGCACGCAATAGCAACTAGTTGCGTTAGTTTGCACGATTGGCTCAATTTCTGTGAGTGACACCGCTGAACTAGCACCATTCTTAGTACCCGTAAGGTCTGTCCTTACATAAGTCAATGGTATTTTATACGTTTGCATTTGAAAGGTACACGGAAAGAACATGTGTAGTCACTCTAACAACTTTTCAAGCTATCGCGGTTTGAAAGGATGTATAATTAACCATATAATTTTTCTGTATATTGAGTTGTTTTTAAATTGAGAAAAAAAGTACTTTTATTTATGATTACAGAGGTAACAGAAGCTGTAACTAATAGTTCATTGAGAGCTCTACATTTTGTGATTAAGTATCTTTATTATTTTACGAAATGAAAGTTTCGTTTGTCTTGGCATATTTATTTAAACGTGTGGGCGGCTATATATAGTAATTTTAAAAATTATGGATTGTACTATGTAATATACTATACTTACTGGTGGTAAAGGACAAGGCATACCGATCATTTTAAATGCCTTGCCAACGTAAGGGTCCTTATTTATGGAGTCGCATATCTTCTCAAACTTCATCTCTACGAAGCTGCGTTTATACTCGTTATGAAGATACTCGAAGGAAATTAAATGCAACTGGAACACAAGTAATTAGTGTTAACACATTTCCGTGGTAATTTTAGGTAAGTTGCTACTGGAGTAACTTCGAAAGCGGCATAATTTTGAATATGGTTAAAATCTAAGCCAGAAGCTCTTCATACTTTAGCAACACTTAGCTACTGCAACGCTTATCATGGCATCTTGCTTACTGTTGCTACAATAGAAAGTGCTTTTTCCAGTTAAGTAGATATTAGCAATTCAAAATTACCTCGCTTTCGAAGTTACTCCAATCCAACTTACCTGAACTGAACACAAACGATTGAGACGTGCTGCGAGTGATTTGAAATTAAGATATTTTACAAGTTAAATTTAACTTGGTGAAATGTTTGTATGTTTGTTCGGGTCAAATCTTGACAGCTAAATTAGACATCATCTCATTATTCGATTGAGCTAAAACTTCACACATATATTGTAATTGTAATTTATTCCACCCACAAGATGGACGGACGACCTTGTTAAGGCCGCCGGAAGACGCTGGATGCGGATCGCTTCCAACGGGTACGAATGGAGGTCCAAGGGGGAGGCCTATGTTCAGCAGTGGACGTCTTATGGCTGAGATGATGTGTAATAGATTTAAGCTTTATACAGTATATAGCACATTTAAGTACGAAGTAATTATATATAAGTGGTATAGTAGTCCCAGCAAACATTTTAAGTATTTTTTCCTAGGCTCGAAGAAGGTTTTACCAATTTAAGTAAAAATTACGTCCTAAGTCACCAATAATGTTACGTATTGGACACTTTTACTTTCAAGTCAAAATATAGGGACAATAAAACGTAAATTTCACTTCATAAATACACCATGAAGTCACTGACTTAATGGTTGAAAATAAGTCGAAATATTAGGTAAAATTAACTTCGAACCTTGACCAATAGGTCAAATGTACTAATAAGGCATTTTAGGTGTATTTGCGACGTAATTATTTCTTATACGGAGACCATGAAGTCAGGGACTTATTGGTTGAAAATCGGTCGATTTATTAGGTAAAATTAACTTCGAACCCTGACCAATAGGTCAAATCTACTAATAAGGCATTTTAGGTGTATATGCGACTTAATTATTTCTTATACGGAGACCATGAAGTCAGGGACTTATTGGTTGAAAATCGGTCGAAATATTAGGTATAATTAACTTCGAACCCTGACCAAAAGGTCTAATGTACTAATAAGGCATTTTAGGTGTATATGCGACGTAATTATTTCTTATACGGGGACCATGAAGTCAGGGACTTAATGGTTGAAAATAAGTCGAAACACTAGGTAAAATTAACTTCAAAGTTTGACCAATAGGTCAAATGTACTAATAAGACATTTTAGTTGTATTTGCAACGTAATTATTTCTTATACGGAGACCTTTAGGTCGTCGATTTTATGTCGATTTAGCTACTAATTTTAGGTAAATGTTACTTAAAATAGATACCAAATTGCGACCATATAGTTAAAAACACTTGTAAAGTACTATCGATACCATAAGGTTGTGCCGCCATTTTCTTTCATTATAACGAGATGCTAAATATAAATTGCATAATTTAAGTTGCTTTATATCTTGAATGGTGCCATCACACGGTACTTCATTGTGCTAATATTCAAAATAAAACAATATTTTTGATCGAGTCAATACATTCACACACACAAATATTCAATTACAACACTCAATTACAAGCAAATATATGCATTTTGATTTTATAAAATGTTGAAAACTTTAATATTTCAAAAGCCCATCGATAGTTTAGTATGTAAACCTAACATACTGCACGAAAAAATTTTCTGCGCACTAGATTTCACCGTTCTTCATCTGCGTAATCGGCCTAAATTATTTTACATGACTTAGTGGCCGCCATTATCATTGCACAACTTTGAGTTGTTTTCTTGTTAGACATTTTGTTTCTGAGTGAAAAGAATATATAAGCGTAATGTTTGTGTCTCTTTTTCTCTTCATCGCGTCTCATCTAAATATTGCCTCGCATAGTAATTATATGGATAAAAATATGTCACCATCACGTCTAAAGGTGGTAAAGATTACCAAATTAGTACATTTCTACTACGCAGCACGTCGTGGCGACGTCGAATCCACGTCGGAAACATGACCTAGTGTTGACCTAATGGTTGTAATCACTAATTTACCGTCAATAAATACGTCGCCGGCACGTGCGTTTTTTCCCCATTTATGTCGACTCGACGTGCCCACGACGTCGATTCGACGTGCCTCATTTTGATCCCCTAAATTGTGCGACCTAAAATAGGTGCCTTTTTCGGAATATTGACCAAAAATGTTTGCTGGGGTAGCAGTACGAGTATAGTATAATATAAGTAGTAGTATAAGTAAGTTGGGTCCGATCGCGGCTGCCGCTCACGCATTGGTCTTAATAGCCATTTGCGGAAGTGCCGCACTCTCATGGACGCTGTTTAAACCATCATCTTTTTGATGTTACAGGCCAATGATGATGAAGTTGGGTGACATTTAAATATAATTGTATCATCGAGCTGATCTGATGATGGACACAGGAGGTGGCTATAGGAACTATGTGATACATCTCAACTGCTTGTTTTTGGTTTTGTAAGAATTGTCTCGATAAAATAGTTGCCTGTTGAAATAAAAGTACAGTCAGCGATAAAAGCTTGAGAAAGAAGTAAATAAATTTTTGACAATGATCTTATTTTATTTGGATGTAGGTACCTACCGACACGTTGTTTCCAAATGCCACCTTGGTGGTTGCCTCGAGGTTGATGTAATACCCGCTTTTCCTCCCGTATCGCCTCACCTTGAGTGTTCCGTTCGGATATATGTATTTCTCATTAATATACGTCACCGTTCCTCGTTCAGGTATCACTTGTAGACTCTGAATAATATATTTCGTATTTAAATATTTGTATTTTTTTGCACGACCTGTTTTTATATTTAAATGACAATTGTTTTATTGCTAATGCATCCAAATTTATAATATCAATTAAAAGTATCAATATAGGCTGTTAACAAATATTTTGAAACTGCTGAATCAGGTCTATTTAAAATTAATACATAGGTTACCAAAATATGGTTCCAATAAAATGTCGCAAACACTGCAGTTATTACTAAACATTTGAACTCATACATGTTTTAAAGAACACTGGAAACTACAATCATGTTTCCGCGAACGGATGTCAACGTTTTGTACCTGTTGCTCATTTAAATTGATGGTATGGTTATCCGATATACATCTTATTATTGAAAGTTTAATCCATAAAGCCAATTCTAACTTTACATTTCGATATCGAAATAATTTCATTTTGTTATCATTCGCGCCTGCACATTGCTCGTACTTGTTCGTACAGGCATTGGAGAGAGTGAGACACATGGGCGATCAATAGCATTATTTTGAAATTAAAATGTAAGTGTGAATTGACCACTATAAATGATCGAATCGTATGAATGATCTCTTTAAAGTTAACAAATTCTGTCAAAATTTACGAAAAAAGACAACCAAATAAAAATCGGCCTACATATATGTATAGCTCAAAATGTCATGCGTGCTTTAAAGACAAATCGAATGAATAGTCTTCATTTATCAAAACGGCTCGTAGTTTTGATGGTACGATTGAAACATTTTAAAGTAGACAAATATGATTTTATTTTGCTAATATTAGTTTGTATTGGCAACGAGTGTGAACTGTGAAAAAGCATAAAAAATGTGTTTAAATGGGCGAGCGATTCAAGGCCGCTTAGAAACACAGTGCTCTAAAATATAAGTGCGACTTAAATCCCAAAAATATCATAATATTTAGTTCAACTAACACACTTTTCAGGCTCGTAATGAAAAATAAAACTTCGCACCAAATTACATCACATGCGCCTGTTTTTAGGCGCGAAGTGTAAAATGTCAAGTTTTAATTTTTAATTTATACCACAAGATGGTGTCTACCATAACAACACATACAACGCGCAAGGAAGCGTGCGTGAACGGGACATCACCTGAGAATCTAGATTCAACGTCGAAAAATCTACCGTCGTTATCTGCATCTGTATTAGCGTTCTTGTATATTAGTTAGTGTCCGACCGAAACATGTTTTTTCCCGAAACCAAAACCGAATGTTCGGCTATGACTATAGTTTCGGCCGTTAACGAGACCGAAACTTTTATAGACTTGTTAAAATCGTTGATAAAATGTCATAAAACCGCCTTTGTACACATATTAAGACTTCGTCGATCGTTCTGTGGCGCCCTCATATTTATATTTCATATTTATTTATTTCGTAAATGCACGGACACATTAACGTCAAAACATTTTAAAGATAAGATTGGCACTTTTTATTAATTACATTTCAATCATTGATAATAGGCAAAAGGAAAACATTCAAATCATACAATGTCAGATCTCAGATCAGATCAGATCATATGTCAGATGTCTCATTAGGGGAAATGTGTTTTCTAATAAATTAACTAATTTCTGTATACATAAATCAGTATATTAATACTCGTATTGCTGTCCTACTTGTTCCACAATTTTTGGTCTTTGTCACATAGTTTAGTTTCATATATCGAAGTAACATTTGGTTAGTTTCGGCCGGCCGAAAAGTTCTGCCGTTTTTTGGCCGAAACGGAAACTACTGCCAAAACATATGGCCGAAACTGAAACCGAAGCTGAATCGGTCAGACACTAATATTCGTGCGGCAGAGAGGCAGATAAAGTTTTTCGATTTTTATATTTTGGCGGTAAGGCCCTCTACTTATTGGAAAAAAGTATCAATGTCAATTTTATGTTTTCGATTTAAGACAGCGACCCCCTAACGCACACGGAGCCTATATCCTTAGCTATTTCATCCTAGGTTTTTGTTTAAATAAGACATAAATATCTGCAGTGGCCATGGTATCCTTATTCTGATTCTGCAACAGAGTGGCTTCCACTTTGCACCTCTCGAATGGCCACACGTTGGGAAAATCCTGTCCTGGGACTGAGATGTTCATCACTTTGTGTTGACCCTGCAAAATAGTAAAAAGTTATGTATTTTTATACGTTTGCATTTGAAAGGCACACGGAAGAAACAAGTGTAACCCTAACAACATTTTGAGTTACCGCTGTTTTAAAGGAACGATGTACATAATTAATCATATTATATTTGTGTATATTTAGGTGTTTAGACGACGACGGTTTCATTCCCTTAAATTTACTTACACTTGAGCTGAGGAAGGACCCTCGAAGGGCCCAAAACATGTCGCCAATAGCGACTAAAAATTCAAGTGAGTGAAATCGTTGTTGTCGTCTAAATATTTTAAAGTAAATATGTCTCACGAAAGTTTAATTTCGATTATATTTAGGGGTTTTTAAATTGAGAAAAAAGGACTTAGGTATACCTATTTATAATTATAGAGGTTACAGAGGTATCTTTATTTTGAGAAATGAAAGTTTCATTTATCTTGGCAAGTTTTGACGTGCGGGCGGCTAAAGGATAATATTAAAAAGTATGGATTATTGTACTATGTAATATACTATTACTATTACTTACTGGTGGTAAAGGACAAGGCATACCGATCATTTTAAACGCCTTGCCGACGTAAGGGTCCTTGTTTATTGAGTCGCATATCTTCTCAAACTTCATCTCTACGAAGCTGCGTTTATACTCGTTATGAAGATACTCGAAGAAAATTAAATGCAACTGAAATATGTACATTACAAGAATTACTAATTAGTGTTAACACATTTCCATAATAATTTTAGGTAACGTGCACTGGAGTAACTTCGAAAGCTTCTGAGCTAGAAGCACTTCATACGTTAGCAACACTTAAGTATGCTACTAGGTATAACGCTTATCATGGTACCTTATACCATACAAGTTTCTATTTAACTTGAAGCAATGTTTGTATGTTAATTCGGTTAAAATCTTGCAAGCTAAATTTGACACACATCCCATTATTCGATTTAGCTTAAACTTCACACACGTATTTTAATTTATTGTGTAATAGAAATAGATTTAAGTTATGTACAAGTACAAAGTAAATAAGTATAAGTAATATAGTATAAGTAGTATAGTAGTATGTACTAGTATAGTATAAGTGTAGTAGTATTAGTAAGTTGGGTGACGATGAAATATTATGGTCACATTGACCTGATCTAATGATGGACACAGGAGGTGGCTTTTTGAACTATATGTGATAAAACAACTCAACCTAATTGTTTTTGGTTTTGTAAAGCCGACCACTGACTAAAAGGCTTGCTACACGGTCGCCGACAAGCCTTCTAACCGTCTGACCTTGGTCTGTCCTTGATCAGTTTTGGTCAAATTTTGTTGGTAACAACTGTCTACACGGTCCGGAACCGGCCAAGGCCACGCGGTCTGGGGGCTTGTCGGCGACCGTGTAGCAAGCCTTTAACAGTCCGCCGGACGATGTCGGTCGGTCAGTTGTTCGGAACTGTCAAATTTTTGTTCTAACTGACAGGCCGATATCGTCCGGCGGCCTGTTAGTCAGTGGTCGGCTTAAGAATTGTCTAGATGAGATAGTTGCCTGTTGAAAGAAAAGTACAGTCAGCGATAAAAGCCTGAATCAAAAATGAAGTTTTTGACAAAAATCTTATTTTATATTATGGTGGTACCACTAAACGAAATATATAACTAGCTTAAAACTAAAATAGGTCCTTGAGGCATTGTAGCAAGGATGCTGGCGGAATTTCCTCGCTGTATAGCAATGTTGATACGTTGCGCGAGGAAGCCGCAACACACAAACACAAGGTCACAAGTTACATCAACCAGACGCAAATCTTATTTTATTTGGATGTCGTTACCTACCGATACGTTATTTCCGAACGCCATCTTGGTGGTTCCCTCGAGGTTGACGTAATACCCGCTTTTCCTCCCGTATCGCCTCACCTTGAGTGTTCCGTTCGGATATATGTATTTCTCATTGATATACGTCACCATTCCTCGCTCAGGTATCACCTGTAGACTCTAAATAATATTATTTCGTAAAAAATATATTTTACAGTACATATATATGGTCCTATTTTTCCGCACTAGTGCGTAAAATAGCACTTTTCGTGCGATGTCAAAAGTTTAAAGGGCCATATGTACTGTAAAACGTTGTACGATACACGTGCGAATAGGTAATTCGCAACTCGTGTCGATTTAAAACACTCCCTTCGGTCGTGTTTTAATTTATCGCCACTCGTTTCGGTTTTTTTCTTTTTCGCACTTATATCGTAAATAACTATGTATTTGGTTTTGGCACCGGCACGACCGGTTTTTATATTTAAATAACAATTGTTTTATTGCTAATGTGTATACTTCCGTTATAAGTAATATCAATTAAAAGTATGAATATATGCTAGTAACAAATATTTTGAAACTCCTTTATCATGTAGGTGTATTTTAAATTAATAGGTACATAAGTATCTTAAAGAGCGGTGGTGGCCGAGTGGGTGTGACGTCCGACTTTCAATCCCAAAATCGCAGTTTCAAATCCTGGCTACTACCAATGAGTTTTCCGAAACTTGTACGGAATATCATTTGACATTTATCACTAGCTTTTCGGTGAAGGAAAACATCGTGAGGAAGCCTGCATACATCTGTGAAGAAATTCAAAAGGTGTATGTGAAGAATCCAAATCCGCATTGAGCTAGCTTAAGACCTCTCGCGCATATAGGTTGAATTATTATTATTTTATTGAACTAACTTACCGAAATATGATTCCAATATAGTGTCACAAACACTGCAGTCATTACTAAACATTTGAACTCGTACATGTTTTAAGGAATACTGGAAACTGCAATCATGTTTCCGCGAACGGATATCAGCGATTTGTAACTGTTGTACCTGCTGCCCATTTGATTCGGTTAAATTATGTTCTAATGTATGGGCAAGAAAAACTAATTATAGCCAGCATTCTATGAATGTAGTATGATACCTTTGGGTATGGTGCTTTACGCACACTAGCGTCCCTCCCCCTCCCCCTGACGCAACCCCCCCTTTTAGCATGAAATATGTCCCGGTTTACGGTTTTTTTTTATTTTTGAGAAAAGTATTAGAGTTAGGAAATAAGTGTCAAGGTAAGAAATAATCCTTAATAAATTTTAAACAAAAAAGGTTATATACAACTTTTTAGTAAGACTCACCATATTCATGTATTAACTTGTTGAAGTTCATTATAAGTTAGTACGTGATAGTACTGAAAAAAATCTTATACGGAAAATAAGCTTGCAAGGTTATTGTCCTGTATGATTTCTTTTAGTACTATCACGTACTATGTTATATTGATCTTCTGCAAGTTTTTCAACGGTTAAATTTTGTCGAAGTTCATCTAGCCATAACATGAATATGGTGCGTCGTATCAAAAAAATGAATATAACCTTTTTTGTTTAGAAATTAATAGGGAACATTTCTTTCATTGACACTTTTTTCCTATATTGTATACTTTCCCCAAAAAACAAAAAAGAACTCCCAACCGGGACATATTTATGCTAAAAAGGGGGGGTTGCGTCAGGGGGAGGGGACGGGACGCTAGCCTGCGTAAAGCACCATACCCAAAGGTATCATACTACATTCATAGAATGCTGGCTATAATTAGTTTTTCAAAAAACACAATTTGACCGAATCAATTTAAATTGATGTACTTAAGGGTTATCCATCCGATATACATCTTATTATTGAAATTTAAAACCATAAAACCAATTCGAACTTATATTTCGTTATCAAAATATTTTATTTTGTTATCATTCGCGCCTGCACGTTGCTTGTACTTGCATTGGAGGGAGTGAGATACACGGACGATTATAATAAAATTCATCATCATCATGTCAGCCTATATACGTCCCACTGCTGAGCACAGGCCTCCTCTCATGCGCGAGAGGGCTTGTGCTATAGTCCCCACGCTAGCCCTATGCGGATTGGGGACTTCACATACACCTTTGAATTGCTTCGCAGATGTATGCAGGTTTCCTCACGATGTTTTCCTTCACTGAAAAGCTAGTGGTAAATATCAAATGATATTTCGTACATAAGTTCCGAAAACGTCATTGGTACGAGCCAGGATTTGAACCTGCGTCCTCCGGATTGAAAGTCAGACGTCATATCCACTCGGCCACCACTGCTTGTAATAAAATTAAATCTTTTAAAATCAAAATGTGAGTGTGAATTGACTTCTATGAATGATTGAATCGTATTCAAATATATTTTCCACTAAAGGTGAAATCATTTTAACTATTTACCTGTGTTTAGAGGTTAAATGGCAAAAAAATATATAAATACTGTCACCGACCAGGGTTAAGGCACTGGTGCTCAACCATGCAGCAGTAGTCAGCTTTTCTTGCCTATGTTTGGCTGTAAATAATAAAGTTGTTCTAATTTTTATGCCAAAATAGGTAATATTATAAATTGAAAAACTATTAATTGAAAAATACCTTAATTTTTAAAAGAATTTTCTACCATGATCCATTACATTAATTCAAAGAAGCCTGACATGAAGGGTGATGAGATACGAGTATGAGCCATTTTGTTTGGAGTGTCACATGGTATTTCGAGACGTTAGCAGCCGAATCAGCCGATCAGCCGAATTTATTGTTAAAAAGCTGACCATATAGAATTTAAGATTTGTCTTCATTTTCAAACGAAGTGTTAAGTATTTGTGAAATCTTAATTGGGTCTCAATTCATTAGAAGTTAAGTAGACGCAGCCATGACTTTCTTATGTCAAATTTTCGTGTTTCGCGTGGTGATACGGATTGTCCCGAATCAGTAGCACGAATCGTAAAGCTTGCAGAGGGTTTACCGCGAACCACGTTCGACATGTTGCCTCCCTGTCACACTTACGTACGAATTTACAAGTGCGACAGAGAGGCAACACGTCGAACGTGGTTCGCAGTAGGCCTTCTGTTCCATTTGTGCCCAAAAACCTTCTTAGGCCGCGAAATACAAATCTCCTCGCTGTCCCGAGAACGCGTACAGTCTCGCACAGGAACTCTCCCACCATCCGTGCGCTTAACGTCTTAAACTTATTCCTGTCACGGGCAGAAAGCGATCTGTTTGCAAGTCAGTAGACGGATGTGTGTCGTATGTGAAAAGAAAGAATGAAAAGAAAAGAATTTATTTGACACAACAATCTTAAGATTAACAGACATTAATAGTGCAACGACGCTGATTTTCAGCGGTTATGTGCTTGAGGTACTGTGAGGAGATGGATGGAAGTTGCTTTTTTTTTCTTTAACTGTATTTTGAATTGTACTTTGCTTTAGTTTATAACTGTTATGCTGTATAACTTTTTGGTAATAAATAATGAATAAATAAATAAAAAGCTTTATTCATACATTTTA
This sequence comes from Cydia fagiglandana, assembly GCF_963556715.1. Taxonomy (NCBI): domain Eukaryota; kingdom Metazoa; phylum Arthropoda; class Insecta; order Lepidoptera; family Tortricidae; genus Cydia; species Cydia fagiglandana. Next base: position 2,818,435 of record NC_085946.1, read on the forward strand.
TAATAATAAAATGTATGAATATTTGACGACCGGTCTGGCCTAGTGGGTAGTGACCCTGCCTGCGAAGCCGATGGTCCTGGGTTCGAATCCCAGTAAGGGCATTTATTTGTATGCTGATACAGATATTTGTTCCTGAGTCATGGGTGTTTTCTATGTGTTTAAGTATTTCTATATTATTTATATCGTTGTCTCTGAGTACCCACAACACAAGCCTTCTTGAGCTTACTGTGGGACTTAGTCAATCTGTGTAAGAATGTCCTATAATATTTATTTATTTATTTATTTATTTACTCTGGTAGCAAATGTGAATTATGAAATAAAAATAACAAATAGGTACACTCTTTTTGTTTGGGCAGTCGTGTAAAAAGAGCGTGCGTGACGTGGCATTATTGATGAGTATGAATTGTCAATCAGGCTAATTCAAACGTGTGCCTTAAAATAAACCGATATTTGAATGATATTGGAATCACTTCAGAATTCATTTCGCTCAGAAATGCCCGTACAGTGCGAGCACAACGCCCGCGCGAATGACATCTAATTGAAATGATTCCAATATTATTCAAATATCGGTTTAATGTCTTTAAAGTACACGGTCCCTTTAATGTTACTTATTTCTAGATTTTTGTTTAAATAAGATAAATATATCAACATCGGCCATGAGGTCCTTGTTCTGATTTTGCACCAGTGTTGCTTCAACTTTGCACCTTTCGAACGGCCACACGTTGGGAAAGTCCTGCATGGGTACTGTTATGTTCATCAGCCTATGCGTGCCCTAAAAAATAATCAAAAGTTATTTTTTTTTTTCGCTTACGTTGGTTGCTGCTTGATAAAATATAGTCAAAAGTTAAAGAATTAAGCTACATTACACAGATATATGAAAAATAGAGATACTACTCCTAAAAATTCGTGTGATACCTCATTAGATTTGTCATAATACCTAGAAAAATGTATTAGAAACGCGTTAAGCACACAAAAATATTAAAAGTTATAAACAAAAAAAGTGTGGAAAAAGTAAATATTTTTTATTTCCCCAATATTTTAAATATTTAAGAAACCAAAATTAATACTGTAAAAGAGGAGAATATTTCCAATAAAACATTTTGCACTGGCAGAACTGTATCTCCATTATTTATACTTTTTATTCAACGCTGAACACAGCCCTCCGCGCCTCATTTTCGGGAAACGCGCGCGGCGTGAAAAAGCGATTACGTAACATTCAATATAATTTTAAAGGTATTAAATATTCATTAAAATAAAGATAAAAAAATATTATAACAAATACATATTAATATAACAAATATTAATATTTAAAACATGTCAACAAATGTAATACTCGTAGAAATTTTCTTAAAGTTATTTTTTCAACAAGTACTATCCTCTCGTAGTAGGAGAGACGGGAAGATTTTTAGTATCTGGTATGTCAGTAATATACTATTACTTACCTTTGGTAAAGGACATGGCATTCCTATCAGTTTAAACGCCTTACCAACGTAAGGGTCCGTATTAATAGAGTCACAGATCTTTTGGAACTTCATTTCTACGAAGCTGCGTTTGTACTCGTTGTGAAGAAACTCGAAGAAAATTAAATTCAACTGCAATACATATAAAAATACAAAAAAATAAAATAACAATGCAAAAAATACTATAGCTTTAACATACTTCTTTGTAATAATTTGTCTATAGTTATTCGCTTGCTAGGGTAACTTTGGCCTAGTAAAACAAACAATTTTAACTATTTTACCCCAGTCAAGCCATTTGGAGCTATACAGTGTGTTTTCTGTAACAGGAGCAATAAATTAAACTGTAGGCTGTACTCCTCAAACTGGCCCACATTTGTTCAGAAACTTTTGAAAATAACTCATGGTTTGATTTTTATTACACTTTAAAGTTTATTCTAAGACGCAATGTGTTGAAAATTTTATTATGTTAAAAGCGTGACAAGTAACGTCAAAAACACTGATGTCAGCGTACATTGAAGGCAATATTTATTTTGTATGAAAAAGAGGAAGTCTAAAGGTTTCATAATTTTTAAAAGTTGCTGAACAAATGTTGGTCAGTTTGAGGAGTACAGCCTTTAGTTTAATTTATTGCTCCTGTTACAGGAAGCACCCTGTATATAACATTCATCGGTGCAAATAATATTTCTTTCTACAAATGATGTCAAAATAAGATTTTTTTTTTCTAAATGTCCGTACCAGGGTGCAAACCCGAAACCTCCTGTTTCGTAGACAGGGTCACTACCGACTAGGCTTAGGAGGTCGGCAATTGAGGACATTTTTAACCCCCGCGGGGGTTAAACACCGACACAAAAAGAGGGGTGTTATAATTACGTTTGACGCCAATGTCTGTCTGTGGCATTGCTCTCCGACGGATATACCGAATTCGATGCAGTTCTTTGAACGTGAAAGTGTGTTTCCTTGCGATGGTTCTTAGCTAATATGTTTGATAGAAATCGATCCAGCAGTTTGAAGAGTATCAGCTCTTTTCCAAATGGATTTCTTTTGGCATATAGCATAAGGGTTTTTTTTTACTTTTTAGTTTAGTAGGTTATTAAAATGTGTTTTTATTTACCGATACGTTGTTCCCAAACTCCATCTTAGTCATTCCCTCGATGTTCATGTAATACCCGCTTTTCCTCCCGTATCGCCTCACCTTGAGTGTTGTGTTCGGATATATGTATTTCTCATTGAGATATTTCACTGTGGCTCGCTCAGGAATCACCTGTAGGCTCTAATAAATATAAAGATCATCATCATCATCATCATCATCAGCCTACCGAGTGTAGGCTCTTGCCAGCCGCCTTGCGAAGGTCATCGCTCCAAGTCTGAGGGCGTCCTACGCTACGTTTGCCGATGCGCGGTCTCCACTCGAGAACTCGTCTACCCCAACGGTTATCGGTTCTACGGCTAATATGACCGGCCCACTGCCACTTCAGCTTGCTAATCCGGTGGGCTATGTGGACGACTTTAGTTTAGTAGTAAATAAAAAGATATAGACTTTAAATCACAGTATATGAAAGCAGGACATTTTTTTTTTACATGCATGCTAATTTGTCCTCGTTTGACTGTGCTATATTATATTATATAATTCGTACAAAAATATTTGCTTTTTTATTATTGCACGGTCTGTGTATCTACAATTTAAAAATTGTTAGTGCTATTTGTGTAGTTCCATATTTACAATAAGTATTAATTAAAAGTATGAACATAGGCTAGTAACCAAACTTTTTACTTCTAAATCAGGTGTATTTTTATTAATAACTTACCGAAATATTATGCCAGTATAATGTTACTGTAACTGCAGTTATCACTAAATATTTGAACTCATACATGTTTTAAAGAACACTGAAAACTACAAATCATGTGTCCACGCACGGATGTCAGCGTTTTGTATCTATTTAAATTGATGCTATGGTTATCCGATATACATCTTATTATTGAAAGTTAAAACCATGAAGCCATTTCGAGGTTATATTTTGATATCAAAATAATTTCATTTTGTTCTCATTCGCGTCTGCACATTGCCCGTACTTGCATTGGAGAGAGTGAGACACATGGGCGGCTATATAATAAAATCAAATCATTTTGAAATCAAAATGTAAGTGTGAATTGATCTTTAATGTTCGAATCGTATTCAAAACTATTTTCCACTAGTTATTTTAACTATTTAGGTACTGTAGCGTTCAAAAGTGCATGGATAGATGTCGGCCGTAATGCCTTAATATTACCAAAAAGAATAGATAGTATAGAGGGGTCCTGTCATAGTAAGTGTTGTAGTCACTGTAAATTTGCTGCCATCTATCGACACACGACTATAACTCAAAATAAACACGTATAAAATTATCAAAAAAATGAATATATGTTTTTATATCATTTTGACCCATGTTCATTCACTGATATCTATGTGTTAAAATTGTTAAATATGAAACGATGTCTTCACGCCATCTAGCCGACCATAGGCTAAAGGCGTGTGCGCCATCTATCCGAGAATGACTTTTTCTTGATTTCCGAGGCACGTTTTTTTCTTAGACTTTATTCATCTTATACGAAGTTACATGTCTTTGCTATTACGGTTGAACTATGCCAAACATTCTAATATATAAATAAATCATATAGACAAGTAATTTGGTTGTGATTTAAAGAAGTTTTTAAATTTATCATATTATCTATACGGCTCGATTCGGAAAATGAATTAGATTTCTATTAGACTTCAACAAGTTACGATATGGATAATTTAGAGATATTTGTAAGATACATATATGTCAAATATGACGTTTCCGCGATTCTGGAGGTCCTCTTGAACGATTTCGACAAGTTATGACTTAGATATCCAAGTCACATCTAGTCGATATCTAGTGTAGATCTTGTTGATCTCTAAATCGTCTCTAGATCTTGTGATTATCTCGAAATCCGAATATGCCTGATAATCCCTCTCTGGTCGGTCCCAATGCATCAGGCATCCTCAGGCATGAGCCTGAGGATCGTGGTCAGAATCAGGGTTGCATCTGGAGCGGATGATTTGCCTCCACCTGTTTTTGTCCCACGCGTCTTTGAGGACCGCGACGACAGCAGAGGATGATCAGTCTTTAACTTGATCGGTCCTGATAGACCCGTCTATAAATGTAAGTCAATAGGCGTCCAGATAAAAAAATATTGGTATAAAATATGACAGACGTCGAAATATTTATTTATTTCAAACATTTTCGCTACGAGTATTTTCCAAGTCCCTGGAAAGGAGTAGATCCGTAGTTCCCCCATACGTTCCGTCCCGGGAAAGGTCTCGACGCTGAGGTCCAAGGCTCCTCTCGAACGGCCATAGGGAAGGGTAGTTTTCTCTTGAAATCTTTTTGTTCGCTAGTACCCATTTGCGCTAAAAACTGCAATGTTGTGTTATCTGTATGAAATGAATTGTTTTTTCATCATTAATACCATGATAGTCTATAGTCAATGTCGTGAAATAGATGTAAAATATGTTGTTATGCGAGGAGATGATTTTATATAAGAGAGGATATATATATAATGGAGGTAGTTAGTGTGAGGGGGCAGATGGGAGCCTCACCAGGATGATGGAAGGTAATCAAAGTCGGGAACCAGGGCGATGATGGGTATTTATTAATTATATAAAAAGGCACAATATGTGCCTTGGTGATGATGTAGATATATATCTGGAAGGTGTGCAGGGCCACAAAACGAGCACTAAACTGAACTGCACGCACTTATGAATTATTACGTTTACTAATAAAAATCACACTTAAACGGTCGTGTTTAGAAACTTGGGAAGTACAGTCTGTTAGATAAAATGATGTTTATCGATCAAAGTATGTGATCGAACTGAAAATAAAAATCATTGAATGGAATTTGGAATAGGATTTGAATTTCAAAAGGGAATTTAGAATTTGTATGGTGCCAGAAATAGTATGAAGGTCGATAGTGTAACGCTTCGTTACACGCACCGTTACACTACCGGGGTCGCCCTGGAAGGGAAAATCCTGGGGCTTATGGCCAAAGGATTTTTCCGTAATGTAAATATAATGTAATGAATATGGGTATGAGTGATAAATTTAGAAGGTGGGGATGTTATATACAATGTTTATCATACAAGAGAGGCGATTTAAACATGCATACCAAAGGTCATTCATACATCATCTTATAAAATTTTGGTTAATTGTTTAACCAAAATAAGTTTCAATAGAGTACTCCTTTAAGTAGAGGACGTACTCATTAAATCGCTCTCCATTAGTATTAAGGCTTATTAATCAGTAACCACCCGCTGAATATTAATGAATCTAAATATAATATCTACAATAATGTGTACCTACAAAGAGTACGATTGTTGAAATTTATTCAACAAAATAATGCCGTATGGAATGTAGGATTACTACAAAATATCATAAGATAATTCCTTAATGGAATTAATAAATGTACTGTACGGTACGTATGTACCTAAGTACGTAAATATGAACGTTATGTCAAGGGAAGAAATATATAAATTAAATAGTATAAATGAACGTATAAATTCGTACTAAGTAGGTATGTACGAAATGTATAATGGGGATGAGATATAATTATAAATGTATAACATTATATACAATATTTTACAAGTTAGGAGCTTAGGAGAAAAGTAGCTAAGTTTGAGCCAAATAAGAATCTAATTAAGGAAAAACAGTATATTATTTATTTTAGAATTTTAGGGAGAGGTTTAAGGTCTCTAATATGCCATCGTCCGAGCATTTTGCCGGACATGTCTTGTAGGACATATACTAAGGGTGATATTTTTTTTAGGATAGAACATTTAATAAACTTGGGTGCAAGTTTAGCAGAATAGTGTTTAGGAGAATTACTAATTGCGTAATTTCGTTTCCAGACGATGTCATTTTCGTTGAATTCGAAATGTTGGTGATGTTTATTATACGATGAAGAATTGGTTTGGTGTGCTCTCCAAAGACGGGCTTGTACTTCGGAGAAGACAGGCTGGAGAAGACCAAGATTATCAGCGTATTCGTCTCTGGGCGCGAATATAATATCATCTGTGAGATCAGATTTATCGTATGCTGATCCACATGTGACTAATTCGCGACCAAATACAAGGAAAGAAGGAGTATAATTTGTTGTTTCATTTACGGAAGTATTAATAGCAAATTGTATCTTATGTAGGTTGATATCCCAATTCCTGTGGTCATCCTGTATGAATGAGGATATTGCTGTGGTAACAACTTTATTATATCTCTCCACGGGATTTGGTTGGGCGCATTTAATTGCGCAATAGTGTATTTTTGGGATCTGATAGGAGTGGAATAAATCCGTTGTCTCTTGACTAACGAATTGAGGACCATGGTCAAGAATTATGGTCTGTGGGATTCCGTACACTAGGAAAACTAGGTTTTCTAGAATATGAACGATTACTGATGACGTAGCACGTTTAATCGCAAAGAGGAGGCAGTATTTTGAAAAACAGCAAGTAACGACAAAGATGAATCTGTTGTGTTTTAGTGTAGTAGGCAAGGGGCCGATCAAATCTATTGAAATGCATTGAAAGGGTCGAGAGCATTGCTTAGGTTTACCCATTAGGCCAAGTTTTAGTTGGGTTTGGTGTTTGCAAGCTAAGCAAGTCTCGCATTTGGCAATAAAATTTGAAATATCTTTGTACATTCCTGGCCAAAAATATTTCAATTTAACTTTATTGTATGTTTTAAATGTTCCGAAATGAGCGCAAGTTGGGGTGGAATGATTTTCTGTGATAATGGGTATTCTGTACTCTAGTGGGATAACTTCTTTCCAATTATACTCAGATTGGAGTAACGAAGGGGTTTTTGAGTATCGGTATAATTTATTATTATGTATTATGTAATCTGGAGTGGTGTTGGGGTTAGAACTGCATTTAGCGTAGATATTATTATACCAGTCGTCATTGGTATTAGAACTATTGTAGTTAATAACGTCTACTGAAGGTAAGCGTGATAAAGCGTCAGGGATTAGATGATCTTTACCACGTTTATGTTTAATTTCGAAGTTAAATGTAGATAGACGAATACTCCAGCGGGCTAGACGTCCGGTTGGATTATCTAGATGGAGAAACCATTGTAATGCGGAATGGTCTGTGTAGATTGTGAACTTTAAGCCGTTGTCAAGATAGCAACGCCAATGTTCTAGGGCTAGTAAGACACTTAAGAGTTCTCTTTCTGTAATTGAGTAATTTCTTTGGGGACCAGTTAGGGATTTGCTCATATAAGCAATGGGTTTCTCAACGCCATCAAATTCTTGGGTCAGCATGGCACCGATGCCGAAGCTGGATGCATCACAGTGGACTGCGAAGGGTTTTGAGAAGTCTGGGCAAGCAAGAACAGGGGTAGAGACTAGAGCTTCTTTAATGGATTTAAAGGCATTGTCTTCTAGTGATGTCCATTTAAATGGTGGTGCTTTTTTGGAAGTGGAGGTAAGTTTAGTTAGTGGTGCAACCTTTGTGCTGAAATCGGGGATAAAGCGTCTATACCAACTTGCTGTACCTAGGAACTTTTTAACTTCTCGAGGAGTTGTGGGAGGTGGGATGTTAAGTATTGCCTTAACCTTGTCAGGATCTGTTTGAAAGCCGTGTTCATTAACTATGTAACCAAGATATTTAAGTTCTTTTTTGAAAAATGAACACTTGGGGAAGTTTATAGTAATGTTGGCTTGTACTAGCCTTTGGTAAACTTTATTAAGTAAAGTGATGTGTTCATCGAAAGTATTACTTATGATGATAATATCATCTAAGTAGGTAAATACTGAGTTATCAAGGTTTTCAGAAGGGAATAACGCATCCATAAAGCGTTGTTGGGTAGCAGGGGCATTAGTCAATCCAAAAGGCATTACGCGAAACATGTACGTGCCTTTTGAGGGTACATGGAAACTAGTTTTAGGTCTATCAGAAGGGCGTAGGGGTATTTCCCAAAATGCTTTTGCTATGTCTATCGATGATAGATATTTAGCATTTTTTAGATTATCTAAAATGTCAGAAATGAGTGGGAGTTTGTAGGCATCTTTGCGCGTAATCGAATTTAGTTTACGGCTGTCGATGCAAAAACGCCACGTTCCATCTTTTTTAGGAGTTATTATGACAGGGTTTAGCCATGGGCTTTCACAGGGTTCGATAACATTAAGCTTTAGCATTTCATCAACTTCTTTGCATAAAGCTTTTTGTTTCTCTGGAGAAAGCCTATAGCATCGCTGTTTGATTGGTGGATGGTCACCGGTATCTATGTGATGTTCAATGAGGTGGGTTCGTCCTAAGGGTTTGGTTTCTGTTGAAATATTTTTAAATTTTTCAATAATAGTATCTGAAATTAACTGTTGAGTTTCAGAAAGGTTGTCATAATTAGTGATGTGTTGGTCGCAGGTGGAAATAACTAGGGTATCTATATGTTTATCAGAATATGACGTTATGTCAGGTAATATGTGGGGAGCTATATTGAATTTTCTCCAAAAATTTGTGCCTAGAATCAAGGGTTGCTTTATAGTAGGGATAACATGAGCGGTAATAATAGCCACAATATTTTTGTACGAAATTGGTAGTTGAATTGTACCAATAGAGTATATAGGGTAGCCGTCGGCTACAGAGCCTACGACTTTATGGTCGTAATTTATGGTAAAATTGTGGGATAAGAGAATTTTATGGGAATTATTTCCGAAAATAGTTAAAGCACTGCCGCTGTCTAAGAGGCCACATAAAGTTAAATTATTTGTCTGGATGTTGACATAAGGTCGTTCATCGTATGGATCTTGAGTGAAAAGTGCTGATGTAGTATTGTATGATGACATAAATAATTTAATGGTATCTAACCATTGGTTCCATTCTGTAGCAGTAGTTTTATTTAAGTTACTTTTCTCCTTTATGCGTTTTTTGGAAATTTATGGCAAACTGTACATTTTGCAAAAGTGACATTTTGTTTGCCACAGCGGAAGCATACTATATTTTTACTTGTACAAATATCTAAAGAATGATCGTTTGTTCTGCAACGCGGACAGGAGTAACGTAACGTAGAAGGTGGTGCTGTTACAGTATGGACCGGTTTATTAAATGGGAATGGTGGTATATACGGTTGGGAAGGGGGGGTATGGTTAGAATCTTGTTGAATGTTGGTATAGTTGCTAGAGCTATAAGTAGAGGTAGTATTACAGCTTTCGTACCATTTGCACGATTGGAATAATGTGTCTATAGACGTAACATCTGTAGGAACTAATCTGGAACTGTAATAAGGGCTCATGTTTCTACGGAGGATATCTATTTTTTGTTTTTCAGAAAGGGGTTCATGTAATTTGGAAAAGAGGGCTTCCATGGCTGAAAAATACATTATTATTCGTTCATGTTGTTTTTGTTTACGGGAATGTATATTTTGTAGTAAGTTGTGGTCATGGTCATGCAATTCGAAATCTTTTAAGAAGTGGGTTTTAAATGATTTCCAATCTGTAAGGGTTGTTTTCTTTGACCTATACCAATCTAAAGGAGTGCCTGATAAAAAATCGTATATATATTTGTGTAAGCGTTTGTCGTCAATGTTACGCGCAATTGCAAACTCTTCGATGTTTCGAATAAAATCATAAGGGCAACTATCGCCTTTATAGTTGAATTTTTTAAAATCGCTTGGTTTTGCTTCAGAGAGGTTGGTTAATTTTCGAGCAAGTAGGTCTAAATTTGTGGAATCATCTATCAAAGAGGTTGCTGACGCGTAAGTTGACGTTGTTGTTGACGGTTGTGACATGTTAAATTTTGTTTGACATTTTGACAATAATTCGCATATTTTCGAATAGTTGTCAATAATTTCTGGAGATAATTCAGTGGTAATAGAGAGACGTTCTATTCTGTTATATAAATGAAATAAGAAAACCGCTATTCTATCGTGCTTCGCTTGGTTGGTGGTCGCAAGCTGTAGCTGAGAAGAAACTATTGTGAGGCATCTGCTAATTTCGGTGATATCCTGTTCAAGATCATATGGGCTGGAGAGATTCGAACACGGGTCCGCGAATAAATTTGGAGTGAGGAGCTGTCTTAAATCATCAGCCTGCGCGGTGGCTGGGAACTGAATGTTCCTGAGTTTGAGCTCATAGATGAGTTCAGGTTTATTTAATAGTGCTGGATTCATTGTTTATTAAAGTGGATACCTATTACGAAGAGAATAATTGATGTTATCAATATAAATAAAATATGTAGTTATTAAATTTTATTTTTTATTGAATCGAAAGGAGAAGTTTATTGTGATATTAGGCTTAGTTGTGTATATTTATTTAATCGGGTGAAGGATAAGCTATCGGATTATCTCCAACAGTACTGCCGTAAGTCAGGATTGGTTCGCACTTCAGTGACTCCAAGGAGTTTTAAAAACACTTAGGATTGAAACCAATTTGTGAGATTTCAGTGGAAATCTTGGATTGTGTAATTGTATGTGATAGATGTTTTGTGTAATCACTATGTTAAGAGTTTTGTTATGTGGCGCGACAAAAAAGCGTAGGACGCTGGCATAATAGGGATTAGAAAATAGATATAGATAAATTGGTATAAGATGATGAATGATGATAGATGTATATGTAATTGGTTATTTAAGGGGGGAATTTTGGTTAAACGGTTGAGGATTAGATAAAAGGTTGGTTGTAAAATAGAAAATTAAATAAAATGATGTTAGGCCAAGAGATATTGCGAAAATTTGAGTTGGGTCGACTATAACCTTTTAGAATTTTGAAAAAAATCTTATGCTAACTATTACAAGATATATAAAATTGATAAAAAAAAAATATGTCTTCAAAAAGTAGCAGGCGTCGGCGTGGAGTAGGAGCACGAGCGTAGCGGAGGAGGCACGAAGAGAAGGGCTGCTCTGCGTCGTAGGGCGGTTGGGTTTGATCACGTTGATGGCGCCAGTGTGAGGGGGCAGATGGGAGCCTCACCAGGATGATGGAAGGTAATCAAAGTCGGGAACCAGGGCGATGATGGGTATTTATTAATTATATAAAAAGGCACAATATGTGCCTTGGTGATGATGTAGATATATATCTGGAAGGTGTGCAGGGCCACAAAACGAGCACTAAACTGAACTGCACGCACTTATGAATTATTACGTTTACTAATAAAAATCACACTTAAACGGTCGTGTTTAGAAACTTGGGAAGTACAGTCTGTTAGATAAAATGATGTTTATCGATCAAAGTATGTGATCGAACTGAAAATAAAAATCATTGAATGGAATTTGGAATAGGATTTGAATTTCAAAAGGGAATTTAGAATTTGTATGGTGCCAGAAATAGTATGAAGGTCGATAGTGTAACGCTTCGTTACACGCACCGTTACAGTTAGTACTTCTTAAGGGTTAAGGACTTGGCCTCCGATTGACGCCGGTCAGACTCTACATACGGTTACAAAATCACACATTTTAGGTAGGTACGTTCGCCTTAAGTAAACAGGATGTAGGTGCAACAAAAATACATTATAATGGATCCTAACAGACATTCAAAAATTGTAGATTATTTTTAACATAACATCCGGTTTGATAGGGGTATTAGTTATTAAATCATTTTATTTCAGTCGTTATTGTGAAGGGCGATCTAGAAATAACCAATAACAAAATGATTTGCATTGTAGGTACCTATCAATGTTTTTTATCAGTTAAACTGCAGTCGCTATACCTGAGTATATTGGAGCGGCCGAGGTACTCAGAAATATCTAAACACGCTATCGCCTTGACAATATTATAGAGGCATGTACAGATATTTGTGGCGATCGTACGGTCACTTCACACAAATTTTCACGAGAATCGGTTGAGAATTGCGACCTGGTTGAGAACATCCAAGACATACGACAGCTTTTTTGTTAAAACTGAAACGAAATCTTCGCTAACGCTCGGTCAATAACATGTTCTCCCCCATATAAGATAGGTACTTGTACACTCTACCCCTATTCGTTAAATCGCAGACAGTTGGACAAATACCAATAATCAAAAGTCCCGTGGGACCTAAAAAGTTGCATCCACTGCATCCCCTGAGAACGCGAATGGTACTGCGAAAGAGCAAATGTTATTTGAAACTTAAAAATGCATTGAGCTGGGATGGTTCGTTAGAAGAAGAATTTGTTAGCGTTTGCAAAAATAATGCGACCTAGAGAAGCTCTGTTTAAGTGGGAAGTAGTTTCTAAATAGTCCACCTTTGGGTAGGTATTTTCAAACTTTTATTTAAGGCAAATACTTTCATCAAACTTTATTTACTTATCGTATGTCAATTACAATATTAGGTACCTACACTGTACTTTCATCAAAGTATAAGGCCAATTTAAAGCGTTATAGAGACGGCCTAAAATACATGTCTTTGTTATTTAAGTAAACTACAATGATTTAACTTCAAAATATGTAGTTTTTATCACTTTGATACACAAACGCAAAAGTTTGTTACAAATATCAACAATATAGACAGTAAAAAAACATGGCAACATATTGTAGGCTTAAATATTGTGGACTGTGGTGTATAAACTGTGTAGAGTTTGTTCGGGAAGAGAAGAGTCGTGAAATGTATTGGACCCCACATACATTCCACGACTCTTCTATTTCCGCACAGACTCTGTATGTGGGTATGCTACGTACGTTTGCCTGTCTACTATTAAATTCAAACACTAAAACACGTATAGGATCACCAACGCAATCTAAAAGGTTTCCGTATAAACCGCCTCGTCGTCTTTTTGTATTTCGAATAAAGCAACTCTGAAAAAGCGAACGCATAACGAGTCCAAGCGCTTTTCGAGTCCCTCCCCCTCGCATCCAAAAGGACGCTAGTCCTGAAGTACCGAGGTTTGACGTGACATTTAACTCCTAGACCGATTATTTTCGTTTGTTGCTAAGCGCAGACGAGATGTTGTTTCATTTGGACTTGTTTAACAGTGACCTCGGGATCCATTGAAACTATGTGTAATCTGAGATCAGCGTTTGGTAAGCAATCAGAATGACAGTGCTGTATAGCGCGGTCTAAGCTAGAACCAGAAATAACGCAAGTCTGTGTACAGACACTGTCATAAACATGTATACATTCTGTCGCCTTATTCCATAGTAATAAGATGCACTAATGTCTACATGTTTATGACCGCCATTGTGCTCTGAAGGTTTTTAAAGCGTTTTCGCTTTTGGGTTTTCGGAATCCCTTTTAGAAAAGGCCGAGGTGTTAGCTTTTGTCCACGTTTTTAGCGCAGTGAAATGCATGCATGCTGCAGCGTTTGTGTGGACTTGACTTGGGTTTTTGAATAAAGTTCAGTCTAAGAATATTAAAGCCTAGAAACTTAGTTACAAGCATCTGACTATTTTCATATTTTTCGTACAATAATTCAGTGAAATACACGGTATCGGTTCAGCGGCGTAAGAGTGAAGACAGTCAGGCAGACTGCTAATTTTCGCATTTCTAATAGTCTACTCTAACATACAAATCTATTCGAACATAATAATAATATCTGAATGATGTCATTTCGTTATTATGTGTCTTGCTCGCGCCAATACATGTACGGACAAGTACGAGTACGACACAAGAATACATGTACGAAGGTACGAGGAGTTTAGATGTCATTCTAATGTCAGTGTACGTTCGAATAGGTCTGCTCTGTAAACTAAATGCTGGCACTGTTCTTAGAGTGCAAAAGACCTGTCAAATTGCACATTCCACCGGATTGTAGTCACACAATAGCTCTTAACGCAACATTTTAGCATAATCCAATAGAACACTATCGCGGACGCAATTCCGTGCGGTATTCCGGCCCTGAACACGAGTTTTTTACTCTTTCAATTTAACAAATAAAAGCGGGGCCGTGTGTTTTTTGGAATAGGGGTGTGGAGAGTACGTTTTGAAATGTAGCGTGACAAAGATATAAAAAGTGACCAAAAACTAAGTGTATTCCCGTTGACAGGGAGTTTTAGGATTATACTGAATAACTTTTACTATGTGACCACCCCCGAAATCGCGAAAAAAATTACCCTCCCATAGAAACTGGACCAGCCAAAATGCATGAAACAGCCAAATTAAAGTTGCTCAGTATAATCCCAAAACCTCCCTGGCAATATTGAAGTTTCTGTCGACTGAGATTGGGAAACATAAGCTGAAGTAGGTTTAAGACTGCGTCGTGCAAAATCAGTGAAAAAGGCAGTCACCGTTTAGTCGCTAGCGTCCACATCGCTTGATAAAAAAAATTATAATAAATATCATTATTATCCCAAAGAGTGTGTTTACAACGAATCACCCTTGAAAATTTGAAATCTTTTACAATATAATAAATACACTCATGCAAAGTTGTACCTAAAACGTGATGAACGAGTGTCAGCGTTTAGTAAAATTTGTATAAAAAAATCGATGCTCATGCTACAAAATCGAGTGATTTCGAAAGCCAGATAACTAGACTACAGCGAATCAGGCTTTTCCTATTTTTCCTCTTAAAGGCTACAGAGAAATTCAATCGTAAACGTAAACTTTCGTAAAATTTCCATACATCCGCCATATCTGTCAAATTCTCCTTCTCCTCAGATGCCCGCTGTGGGCCGTTGGAAGCGGACGCGTACATGCTTTTTCCAAATTGACAGTTCAATTTGGCATATATATTGACAGAAATTCATGTCCGTATACGAATGATGATACCAGTGAAAAACTGTGTTCAAAATATATAGGGTAAATGAATAATGTCACACGGAGATCCAGAGTCATTAAAATTTTGATTTGTTTTTATTCATAAGTCATAATACTTTAAAAATATAACAAATTATTTAAAATATATACAAACACAACCAAATCAGCGTAATTAGTTTCTTCCTAATTCACTAAAAATTAAAAAAGTTTGAAGATTTGTTTTATCTTATTGGAATAAATTTTCATTGTGCTGGCATTCATATTACGTCATTTTAAAAACATATATGACATAATGTCAATATACTAGATAGACAATTTATCAACAAATTTCTTCACATTTTAACGTAAACAATTTAAATTATTAAAATTTTATTTATGAAGACGAAGCAATGTTGTTCACATAATATCAGCAATAAAATTTTTAGTTTCAACCAGTTTTGTTGCTATTCTGAGCTATCACGTGCTTTGAAAGTTAATTCAATGATATATCATCAAGAAATTGAAACCAAGACTCGACCTGCAGTCTCAGCGAGTTTTTGTGGCTATATTATCAGTTGAAAGAACGATATTTCGAGGTATGGTTTACGAGTACCTATATTGGTTTCATGTGACGATGTTTATATAAATGTATCTATCAAATAACAACGTGCTTTTATTTCATTGATATTCGGTGCAAAACGATAACTCAGTAACGAAAAATAATTACTTATCAGAAATGCCTTAAAGTTTTTTCAGTGAACGTTTATTTATAGGTATTTATGAGGTCTTATGTCTTATCAGCGTGGCTTTGGCCTTTGGACATTTTTGTAATGCTTTGTAATAAGGTAGGTGAGGTATCTATATCCCTCATTTAATAACCTTTTTTTGAATGAATTACAATTTAATTATTTAAATAAATAAGTGGTCTACAAACATACATATCCCTATCCATAGTGCCCTACATAATAGGTATATATAAGATTAACAATCAGTAAACATCATTAATTACGCTCAAATGCTTGTTTCAGTACAAATTGGCTGAAATACTTCCGACATAAAACCTAAAGGTATAAAAGTACAATTTGCTAAGTAAACTGTCAATCTACATTAATTATAATAGATAGACTCTTAAAAGTCAGCTTACTGAAGATTATGAACAACATATATAAGTACTTTCTAAATAAAATACAATTTGTTTTTCCATTACTCATGTAGGCCGTATTTTACTATAGACCATTTTAAATTGAAGATGAAATTAATTCATGATAAAAGCTAATAAGGCCCGGTAATATTTTCTGTTATTCTTGAACTTCTGTTCAAGTCAGTGTTCAACTGTCAGTGCAAGTAACAAGGCCCGGTTCCGAACCAACATGGTATGGTTTTTAGGGTTCCGTACCCAAAGGGTAAAACGGGACCCTATTACTAAGACTTCGCTGTCCGTCCGTCCGTCCGTCCGTCTGTCTGTCACCAGGCTGTATCTCACGAACCGTGATAGCTAGTGACAGTTGAAATTTTCACAGATGATATATTTCTGTTGCCGCTATAACAACAAATACTAAAAACAGAATAAAATAAAGATTTAAATGGGGCTCCCATACAACAAACGTGATTTTAGACCAAAGTTATGCAACGTCGGGAGTGGTCAGTACTTGGATGGGTGACCGTTTTTTTTTGTTTTTTTTGCATTATGGTACGGAACCCTTCGTGCGCGAGTCCGACTCGCATTTGCCCGGTTTTTTTTATAAAACGTGTATTTTTCAAAAGCGCTGGAATATTTATATAACTATTTTGGTATATGAAGAAACATGAACAAATGAGAAATCTATATTGAATTGATTTGTTAATAATATCCTGATTATTAATAGAACTATTTCAGTTAAAATAAAGGTGGGCCTTATATGCTTCACCTGGCCTTATTCGTCCACATTTAGATCCTATAGCTATATTTGGTCACTTTGGCCGTCACTATCTATTTGATGCCGATTGTACTAACAATTAAAAGTACAGCTCATATGTACTTTTACCTGTACTGAAACTTAAGCATTTGAGCGTAATTAAAGATGTTCACTGATTATTAACATTACCTGTTAAAGAACCGTGTCCCGATGGTGCGTCCATTAATGAATCGCATACTAACGGATAGAGGTTTACGAGTACATTCACGGAAAAATGATTATAGGCAACCCAATACTAGTGGCTTAGTTGCCGTTTATAAATCGTTTGTGTCGAGCAAAATCAGCGGAAAAGGCAGTCACCGTTTAGTCGCTAGCGTTCACATCTCTTGATAAAAAAAATTATAATAAATGTCATTATTATCCCAAAGAGTGTGTTTACAACGAATCACCCTTGAAAATCTGAAATCTTTTACAATATAATAAATACACTTATGCAAAGTTGTACCTAAAATGAGATGAACGAGTGTCAGCGTTTAGTAAAATTTATATAAAAAAATCGATGCTCAAGCTATAAAACCGAGTGATTTCGAAAGCCAGATAACTAGACTACAACGAATCAGGCTTTTCCTATTTTTCCTCTTAAAGGCAACAGAGAAATTTAAGGTTAAAATTAAGGTAGTATAAGGCCCGACGGGTAACAAGGCCCAGCATTCAAGAATAGTAGTTAAAATAACAATTAAATAGCTGTAAGCAGTACTGTAAAATACTGATAAGTGTTTGAGGCCTCCTCACCTCACTGAGGAGATTTTGTAATGTCATGACCGAACTGGACCAAACGTTGGAATGTTATGATAAGTCTTGTCATTCATGATAGTGTCGGGCCCGTATAAAGTAGTATGAACGACAGCCTTACTCAGTGTTGCCAACTCGGATTTTGAAATAATGCTAGACTAATGTGTAGATTATGCCAAAATTATGCCAAAGATTTTGAAATATGCTACAAAAATATGCTAAAATGTCACTTGAAATTAGCACATACATTTTTCAAATTTGCCGCCTTTTTCTACTGAAAACATCTGCTTGACCAACTTTATTATAGTCCGTCGACGTCCATCCGTCCACAAAAGTCAAAATTCATATGAAAATATGAACCACATAAGGCGATGGCGCATATTGTTGCTGCCAAGTTGGTGCAAACTTGGCTTAGACTAAATTATGCTAAAAAATATGCCAGATGCTAAATAGAAAATGTTGGTGCTAGAGCGAGTGAAAATATGCCAGATCTGGCATCATTTATGCCAAGTTGGCAACACTGGCCTTACTGCCATCCCAACTCTGTAGGTTTATAACATTAAAAATGTTTATCAGATCGTTTTCGTGGGAGACTGTACATTTTCAAAAGTTACAACGATAACAAAAGGCAGTGGTATGAAAAGATGCAGGAGTTTGCGGAGCATCGTAAGGTAGGTAAGGTATGTATTAACACAATTATCGTTACGAAACACAAACTAAGCTTTTGCGATGTAGTACAATTTAAATCAATTCTAAAAGTGAAGTTTGTATAGGTATGTACAGGGTGATTCAGGAGACGTGAGCAGGACTAACACTGCGCATTTCGTAAAGTATAAGCAACTGTTTCGCATCAGTATTAGTGAGGTTAACGTTAATTTTCTAGTCGTGTTGAAAAAAAAAGTTATTAATTTATTTACGACATGCATGGTCACCCTACAGTTAGAATACTAAACTACCGATATTCTGTGTCAAATTGAATGTCATCACGGACTGGTTACTTTTGAAAACTCGTATCTCACTCAAGTTTGACAGTTTATTTTCTTCGTAATCATAATGCTGTCATTACGGTTAAAGAGGTTTTATGTTTATTAATTAGGTCTTGTAGTGTGACCATGATTGTAGAGAATTAAATTTGCCCTCGCCAAAAAGTTAAAAAATAGGAAAAAGTGTGGTTGTTTCACCTAAATACGACGGTGATCGATCAATTATCAGTTACTGAGTATGCAGGATTAGTCCTGCTCACGTCTCATGAATCACCCTGTATATTCTTCTGAGAATAAATTGTCTTACACCTGGAATCGATTGTTTTAGTAAGTTAGGTAACAAACACTCTATATTACAATCTTGTACCTATTACAAATGCAAAGTATAGATCGTGTCATTCACGAAAACGCGTGCCTTGACTTGTATTGCCATGTTATTAAAGGTTAGATTTACCAAATCAGCGCGTCATCGTGGATCACATGAAACTATAAAACAAAATGCCAACAATCAAATGAATCTAGGCCTTAATTTAATATACAGGGTGGAAAGATATGTCGGGCCCTGGAGGGAAATTACCTTAATTATACCTTATTTTTAAAAAGAAACAAAACTGCATTCAAAGATTTTCTAAAACTCGCTTGCCTCGCCCGGGACTCGAACCGACTAAAAATTCCAAAAAATAAAAACTCGCAAGTTTATTCTACTAGTCGAAACAGTTAATGTTAATGATAACATTTCTCCAAGAAACATTAGGTCTTACACTCGTCTGTCGTACAAAATATCCATAAAATCTATATTTAGTAAAAAAGAAAAATACTTTTAATGCAGTTTTGTTTCTTTTTAAAAATAAAGGAATGTCTCCTTTAAGTAAAATGAGCCAGCTTAAGGATTTAAGGCTCCCAGGTCTTACACTCGTCTGTCGTACAAAATATCCATAAAATCTATATTTAGTAAAAAAGAAAAATACTTTTAATGCAGTTTTGTTTCTTTTTAAAAATAAAGGAATGTCTCCTTTAAGTAAAATGAGCCAGCTTAAGGATTTAAGGCTCCCTCCAGGGCCCGACTTATCTTTCCACCCTGTATACCATTTTAAATTTAAGGCGTAATTAATTCCAGATAAAGGATAATAAGGCCTAAAGGGAAATTTTGTAGGCCTTATTACCCACGAACAATGTATGTGAACTGAATAGGATAAAAAGGAACTAGATTATAACATATTGTTCTCATGTTTAGCACAGTGTAATAAATAAATATTTTTTTATAACAAAAACGATCGTTATATGATAAGTACCTACACGCTGAAATGTATGTACATTTTACCTGTGTGAAAATTGTATAATTGAGATAAATAAACTAAATTATACTTACTATATTCTCTGTTATTCTTGAACTTGTACTTGGGCTAAAAAGGCCCTCTGTCTGTGCGGGTGACAAGGCCCGGCCCCGGGCCTTATTGAACGTGAGACGAAATAGTAAATTTAATTATTTTTATATAGGTAATTACTAATTATGAGTTCTTTGATTTCCCGATAAGCATCACTTACTGACTTACAAAAGTATAAATGTAGTACATATAGATGGTCAAGCAAATCTTGTCAGTAGAAAAAGGCGCGAAATTTAAATTTTCTATGAGACGCTATCCCTTCGCGCCTACATTTTTCAAATTTGCCGCCTTTTTCTACTGACAAGATCTGCTTGACCAAGTATATGTAGTACCTGAATTTTATTAGAGGTTTTTAAAGCCTTATTATCAATTAAGTTATAAGTGAAATATAATAAGCGTCTTTAGTTGTAAAAAAATATTACAAGCCCTATAACTAATGAGGGGATCATTTTAGATATAGTCCACTTTTTTCGAGTAGGTAAATTCGGACTATGTTTACAAACCGCATACCATCGCCCATGACCACACTGTTAACTGACAGTTCGTAAACCTTATTACAAAAGGCATAAGGTCCACCGATGGACAGTTAAGAGCATCGCCGTTTGTACCTATCTTAATACAAATAAAAGTCAACAACGAAAATAATTAATTAACTAATACGTCAGAGCGCTGGTGGCCTAGCGGTAAGAGCGTGTGACTTGCAATCCGGAGGTCGCGGGTTCAAACCCCGGCTCGTACCAATGAGTTTTTCGGAACTTATGTACGAAATATCATTTGATATTTACCAGTCGCTTTTCGGTGAAGGAAAACATCGTGAGGAAACCTGCATACATCTGCGAAGAAATTCAAAGGTATGTGAAGTCCCCAATCCGCATTGGGCTAGCGTGGGGACTATAGCCCAAGCCCTCTCGCGCTCGAGAGGAGGCCTGTGCTCAGCAGTGGGACGTATATAGGCTGAGATGATGATGATGATGATGAATACGTCACATACCTATGACATGACATGAACAAACAAGGAAAGCTATATATAAAAAGTGATTTTTCTCTGTCTTCTCTTTTTTTTTTTAATTTAAGCTTTGACAGTTTAAATTCCTCAAAGAAGGTCCGTAGTTAACACTAAACTCGAAACAGCACCTTTAAAAAAACATTAGGGGTCACTGACCTGTCCCAGTAAATTGAGGTAGTGTGTGTGAGCTGCGTTTGTATGTGAAATGGGGTAATTTGACAGAATCTGAAAATTTACCCTCCTCGACGCCCTCTTAACGAATCGAGATAAATAATGATAAAATAAAATGATTTTTATATATTTCAGGAAACTCTTCTTCCTCAAGTTTTCCCGGCATTTTCCCACAGCTCATGGGAGCCTTGGGTCCGCTTGACAACTAATCCCAAGAATTGGCATAGGCACTAGTTTTTACGAAAGCGACTGCCATCTGACCTTCCAACCCAGAGGGTAAACTAGGCCTTATTGAGATTAGTCCGATTTCGAGGGACTGCAGTATAGGGTTCTTCAAAAAAGGAATGACTCACCGTTGCACTTCCCCAGGCTACGGTGACCGCTTTACCATCAGTTGGGCCGTATACTTATTTGCCACCATGAAAATATTGAACACACTTTAAGCACGCATATCGACGAAAATAATGTTTTCTGTTAACAAAAATCGCAGCCCTACGCTAGTATTTTCGTGCACGTCAGTTCTGACGCCGTGCGTGAACAATGCGCCGTAATGAATGCATTTGGAAGTGTAGCGCGCCCTCCGCGCCCTTTGTGATAGTTTGCCGTTCCCGTAATATGTAGTTTTTTTTTATGAAACTGGGGAGAGGTTGAAAAGTTGAAGCTTTGTAATTGAAGAGAACTTTTCCATGACGATGTTAGTTTTTTTTTACAATAAAAAAAACCTAAATTTTAATTGTTTTCTAGAGTTAGACCAAGCTAATTTGATAGCCTAGACTGTGTAAGAGTTATTTAAACGTCATCATTTCATAGAAGTTTAACTTTTAAAATAACACTAGCACTCTTAAATCATCTACCAAAATCGCTGCCAACTTAACTTGGTCTAACACTATCCAGCATACCAACGACGCGGATCTTGGTTTTATTATAGAATATTGTCATGACAAAACAATAGAGACACGAGTAATTGTCATTGTAATGTTATAAGGTTACACGATTAGATAAGCTCGATAGAAATACGGCACGATTTTTATTTCATATCGGACTCGGGTTATTAATAGCTTTTAACTCCATGCTAGATAGCTTGCAGTTGAGGTGATCTAGGTAGGTTTTTGGAATTATTTGAAACAAAATTTCAGAACTGGAAATAGAACCTTGGCCAATTTGGAAGTCCATAAACAGGCTCAGATCCTCAGATCCCTCTCCATTACGCCTGTCTACCGTTCTAGTAGTAGTAGTAAACTCTTTATTGTACAAAAAGACATATTAAAAATAACATACAATTAGCAAGAAGTACAAAGGCGAACTTATCCCTTTGAGGGATCTCTTCCAGTTAACCTTTGAGTAGATGAGAGGAGAGAGTGAAAAGTGGGTGACAAATGCAGCAAAATGTACAACAAGGTACCAGAAAGATAAAGGATATAAATACATACAAAATTTATAGGATAAACATACATACACAAAGAGGAATGGGGAAAATACACTAAAAATTGGAAAGAATTAGAACGATATAAAGCAACTATACAATAGAAATATAGACAAATTAATCAGTCAAATCAGATAACCATAGCTTCTTTAACCTCTCCTTGTTCTATTTACAGTGTAAAAATTATTAGATATTGAGCACTAGTTTTTTAGTAAATTTAAACATTACTCTGCAGGACTACTTTGAATTAATGCAAGTCAGTTTTCAAATAAATGTATTCAGTGATATTCGTCCACCGTACGGTTCGAGACATCAAAACATAACCACATTAGCCATTTGACATAAAAAAAAGTCTTTTCATAAGTCACGGAATTATGCACAGCAAAAGGCACGCTCGGCCTTTGAAAAACTCAATTACGACATAACGGGCAACGACCGCGTGTAAAAAATAATGAAAACAACACAAATGTATCCAAGCTTTAATTAAAACGCTTAGTGGAAAGATTTTTTATAAGTTTTCCTCTAGTTGCGACACTAGAGAACTAATTCGGTCAAATTGTGTTTTTTGAAAAACTAATTATAGCCAGCATTCTATGAATGTAGTATGATACCTTTGGGTATGGTGCTTTACGCACACTAGCGTCCCTCCCCCTCCCCCTGACGCAACCCCCCCTTTTAGCTTGAAATATGTCCCGGTTGAGAGTGTTTTTTGTTTTTTGGGGAAAGTATACAATATAGGAAAAAAGTGTCAATGAAAGAAATGTTCCCTATTAAATTCTTAACAAAAAAGGTTATATTCATTTTTTTGATACGACGCACCATATTGATGTTTTAGCTAGATGAACTTCGACAAAATTTAACCGTTGAAAAACTTGTTGAAGTTCAATATAACATAGTACGTGACAGTACTGAAAGAAATCTTCACGAAGAATAAGCTTGCAAGCTTATTCTCCGTATTAGTTTTATTTCAGTACTATCACCTACTAACTTATACTGAATTTCAACAAGTTAATACATGAATATAGTGAGTCTTACCAAAAAGTTGTATATAACCTTTTTGTTTAAAATTTTTTAAGGATTATTTCTTACCTTGAAACTTTTTTCCTAACTCTAATACTTTTCTCAAAAATAAAAAAAAAAACCGTAAACCGGGACATATTTCAAGCTAAAAGGGGGGGTTGCGTCAGGGGGAGGGGGAGGGACGCTAGTGTGCGTAAAGCACCATACCCAAAGGTATCATACTACATTCATTGAATGCTGGCTATAATTTGTTTTTCTTGCCCATACATTAGAACATAATTTAACCGAATCAAACGTGGTTATGAGGAAGTGTAATAATAAAAATCTATTTACTGGGGAAAAGGAGGAAGATCTTTTTTGAAACTGCTTTTCATAAATGTTTGAGGGAAAAAACTTACATGTACAAGTAAATTGCCCTTCTATGTACATAGCCGCGCGTAACTTGCGACGGAAAATATGGCAGTTGCGGGGGTTTTAACCTTTTCAGTCAGAACCCCTAGTGTAAATATGGCAGTTGCGGGGGTTTTTACCTTTTCGGTCAGAACCCCGAGTGTAAATATGGCAGTTGCGGGGGTTTTTACCTTTTTAGTCAGAACCCCTAGTGTAAATATGGCAGTTGCGGGGGTTTTTACCTTTTTAGTCAGAACCCCTAGTGTAAATATGGCAGTTGCGGGGGTTTTTACCTTTTTAGTCAGAACCCCTAGTGTAAATATGGCAGTTGCGGGGGTTTTTACCTTTTCAGTCAGAACCCCTAGTGTAAATTTAATTCGATAGCGTGACGTGACGTCCGCGTTTGCGTTAAGTCTCATTGTGTATGGGATTTTGAACAGCGCGCCAAGTGGAACGTTTTGGAAACTTAATTAAAATAGGAACTCTAAAACTTTTTTCCACTTTTTTAGGATTTCGTTATAATGTTAGTTTGACTTTCCAACGTCAATACTAACTTTAATTTGTTTGTTTCAGGTAAGTGAACTACAACGTACCTATATGACTGCCACTTATTATTTTGACGCTAATTGTAAGTATTTTTAAAAGGACCTTGTATATAAACAAAAAATCAAAATAAATAAACCACTGTGGTAGTAAAACAAATGACATTATCAAGCAATGTATTTCATGCATTGCTATTTTAAGGAAATTCATGTGTTGTGGGTTATTTCAGTTTAAATATTCAACAAATACCTATACATATCCTCCTAAGTCCCAGGAGTTATAGCTGCAGTTTTGAATTTGGAATCTTCTTTTATTCTATTTTAGTTCGAAATTCGATTTGAATGTGTCCTTTTGAAAGGACATCGGGACTTTAGAGGATTACGGTTGTATATTCTATCCTTACACAAGTAAGAATATAACGTGCTTTTAGAATTCCACATCCTATTCACAGGCAGCCAAACGTTATGTGGTCTGTA
Source organism: Cydia fagiglandana (assembly GCF_963556715.1). Taxonomy (NCBI): domain Eukaryota; kingdom Metazoa; phylum Arthropoda; class Insecta; order Lepidoptera; family Tortricidae; genus Cydia; species Cydia fagiglandana. The sequence continues at coordinate 2,843,605 of NC_085946.1, forward strand.
CTTGAGCCGCAGATCACAGTCTAACACAGATATAACAGTTCTTACGAACAGATACGTATCTCTCATTGAAAAATCAAATATCTACCGGGTTAAATACCTACGCAATTACAATGGAGCAACCTTCAACGCGCGCGCGAAGTACGCTAGGGGTGACTACGATTAGAAATTAACTATTTTACAAATAAGGTAATAGAAGAAGAAAGATGAGTGAAGGTAAACTGTTTCTATATTTAAATTAGTTTATTACATAAATATACTTGTGGATATATTTAGAGGAATGCAAAAAAAATGGTTTCGTTATTGGATTAGGTACAGTATCTGAAGTAATTTCAAAATTCGCAACTAAACTTTTTTATTAGCGTTTCTCTAAATTTTTCCATGTGCGTAGATTTTACAGTTTTTCTTGAATAATATTGCAATGAATTTTTAATTTTTTTTTTATACTACGTTGATGGCAAACAACCTTATAGTCCGCCTGATGTTAAACGGTCACGTAGACTTAAAACTCTGTGGTTACCATCCGTTACCATTTAAAACCCCCCCTGTATTTTTTTTACGGTGCATACTCGGCTAGTCTGTGGCCATGAGTAAGCCCATTCATAATAAAATGCAATTTTAACTAAACTTCGCAGTTTCTGTATTGTATAGTCTGTGACGAGCATTCTGGATGGCTGGATTACACAGCTCAGTCTCAGTGTGTGAGAGCCTCACTAATTAAAGCCGTTAGGAATATACATTACAATGTTGAAAAGCATTTTATATCTATCGAGACAACGTCAGACTTTATTTTGGTTAGAGTTTGTCCTTGCAATTATAATCTTGTTTTTGTGTGAAATTTTTATGGCATTTTCCCTTGGTTATAAAGTGTAAAAAAGTCAAAATAAAACTAGTTATCTATTCTACAATTTTGCATTAACAGTATGAATCAACAGTATGAGTCGCTATCAGATATATAGTAGTGGCCAAGGTGATCACAAATATTTGAACACGCTTCTATTGTCAAGGCGTTAGAGTGCGTGTTCAGATATTTTTAGCACATCGGCCGCTTCGATGTATCTGATGGCGAATGTACACTGACGGGCCCATCACAACGCTGTATATCTTTATGTATGAATAAGCTGCTGCATTCAACTCATCCATCACGTGTGATTGAAATGTCCCGATTGATATTGAAGTGCGGTTATCACCTGGGTGTGGTTAAAAACTTGCTATGTATAACAATTTCGCACCGTTTGTTTTAATCGTTGCTTCGTGATTGGCTGGTTCAGAACACCGGCATGGTAAACCAAATAGTACTTTAAATTAATTAGGAAAATTCACATACCATTGGAAGTAATTACTTGGCAGATTTTCTCGCAATTTTTTCCATCACCAAAATATGTTTATAAAAGTCGACTATTCAAGAATACACTAGTTTCTAGAAACCCTTTTAATGGCCTAAATTTAACCTCCAAACGACCTAAATTTAAACTGTATACACACATACTTGAAATAATAATCAAAGTATAAGTAAACGAATCAAACCACCCCCGGGTGCTAAATCTGTACTAATATATTCACCAGTGGCATTATTATTTTTGACGGCACAGCGCTAGGGTTGGCTCATATCGATGGGTTAATTTCCAAGACTTATTTGCATCGAGTCACTTACTTATCGAGTGACTTAATTCCTCCATCCTGACATCTGCATACAAATGGATGTAATTTCGCACTGTGACAGCCCTAAGGCGCGTTCTAGACAAATCGTGTCGGGAAAACAAAAGAGGATCAAATTGTGATTTGCGCCGATTTCATTTTCTACTTTATTGTAACTGGTTAAGATTGGAATTTGTTTGAATTTTGTTGTGGAGTTGATGTGTTTTGGATTTAAAGTGCCGAATGTTTGCCGCTAGGGTTGCGAATCTTGATTATTTAGGGCCCACTAATGCTAGGGTTGCCATTGGTTGTTTTATGTGTTAATGAGGGATGGCAATGTTTTTTCAAAAGGGTTGCAGTCGATTTTGTGATAGTAGGTTAAGCTTAATTGTGACGGGTTAAGCAAAGAGAGGGAAGGTTTATTTTATGTCGCAGACTGCGTGATTACCCAGGTTAATGTTGCTTTTCTGTTCTTCGGCATAGTTATAAATTATTTGATGTTCTTTTCTGTTTTAATGGGCAAAGCTGTCCTGTGAATTGTACTTATTTTGGTACAAAGTACTTAACTATTTATTAGCGTTAATATAAGATTTGTCCACTTGGGCTGTTCAAAATCCTAGTGAGATAACGTTCTACTGCCCCTCACTTACTTACTCCTCTGGCGCAGCGACCCAAAGTGTGTCTTGGCCTCCAACACGACTGCTCGCCACTGATCCCGGTCCTGTGCCGTTTCTCGCCAGTTCTCAACCCGGAGCTCGCGGGGATCAGCGTCCACCACATCCGCCCATCGATACCTAGGTCGACCGACCGGGCTGCGTCCTTTTCTGACATCAAAATTGTAGATGTAAATATATGGCATTCCAACAGAGAAAGGTCCTTATGCTTCATGTTCATAAGGACCCCTCTCTGAGGGAAAGCCACATATATCGTTCAATAGCAAGTAACTAAGCTCAAGTACTATCATTAGCCGATATAAATAAACACACACAGTGAGCCGCTTTGCATTTATTAATTAATAAAGATAATACCCCCACGTAAACGAGGCGAGTAACATCAATGCCCCCTTTATACTCTGAATACGATGCCTTATCATCATTAAAATTAAGGGGGGGTTAGGGGTATACTTGGAGATTTGCGATGGAACAGGGAAATATACTTGTTAGTATTTTAAGGGCCACTTGCACCATCCCACTAACCCGGGGTTAACCTGTTAAACCGTTAATCTGGTGTCAAATTGTATGGGTAACCATGGCAACTCCGGGTTAGTGGAATGGTGCAAGTGGGCCTAAGACGACTAACCCCCTTATTCATAAAATTTTACGGGCCTGATTTAGTTAAATTATGTTTTGTCACTTTCTACACACACATAAGTCAGAATGACAGATCAAGACAAACGATTATTAGCTAATTAAGGCTTGTAACGCGTTTATACATAAGGAAGATATAGTCACTATAGATTCTAGAGGAATCGTGAGTTACGGAGCTGTTACGCGTACCGAGTAAAAATACTAGGTCTACGAGTATAAAGCCGGTCTAATGGCTCCTCTACACGATGGGCCAGCGCCGGCCACTCCAAGGGACGCAGCCATGCGGTGGAATGAGATAGCAATATCACTTGCTCCCTCCAACGCATAAAAGCGTCCTTTGGAGTGGCCGGCGTTGGCCCATCGTCTAGAGGAGCCATAATAGGCTTAAGCCGTTTGTAATGAGACCAAACGTGAATACTATAGGTACAGTATCATGGACTTTACTAAGGGGGGGATTAATGCGGATATTAATAACCTATTCCACTCCTCCTTTTTTTTTAATTATGAATGGGCTTACTCATGGCCACAGACTAGCCGAGGCGTAGACGTGGCCTACGATGGAGCGAGCTCGCCCAGAAGGTGCCTGTTCACTCTTGACTTGACTCCTTGTGTCGTAATCCTCATTGCTGGGGATCGTGGCCTCCACGAATTGTTTTGTGGACTAACTCCTTCCACTTGTTGCGATCTTCAGCAGTGTGCAGTGCATCGTGGTTTTAGATATTGTGCCTTCGCGGATCTGATCTGTCCATCGTATTGGGCTTCTTCCACGTGGTCGCCTCCTTGGACTTTTCCCGTTACCTGTTCCACATACTAAGTGAAAATACCAGGTATATATAGTCAGTCAGTAGAAACCACATTATAGCGTTCGCGGAAGGCTGATGGACTATATTTACGAGAGGGCGGGCTATAATTACTAATGCTACGGAGAAACAATGCGAGTATTAACTCATTAACGCTCCCGTACTCCGTAAAACTAATTAAAAATTGAATAGGTAATTTACTGAAAATTACGATAAACGGCCGCTCCCATACAATCGACCTTTACGCCCTCATTTTAAAACCACAAGCTGAAATAACGAGATACTTGGCATGAAGATTTAAGTAACATGGGTTTATCTTAGGGATGTACCGACTAGTCGGGAAAGTCGACTATCCGGCCTCATCTGTAGTCGGCGATTAGTCGGCGACTAGTCGGCAAAAATGGCCGATTAGTCGGCACTTTATAAGTGACAGAAAAACAGGGCAAAAAGAAATGAACAGAAAATATTTTCATAAGCTTTTCACCTATTTTACCCAAATTCCTATTTAGCGTGCTTACGAAAACTTTTATTTGAAGTTATTGACCGTGTGGTCGTTTTCTTATGTCCGACTGTGCGGTTATTAGTGTTCCGCGCAAAACTTTATTCACGGAACACTTATTTATTTATTTTATTTTATTTTTTAGCGTTACTATATGATAAATAGCGCAACGAATGGAGTGAAACGATTGTTTTTTTAGTGCATTTGAATCAAACTTGAGACCAAACTAATGATCTGGCCGATTAGCCGACTAGTCGGCCGACTCATCGGCCATCCGAGCGCCGATTAGTCGGCTAGTCGGCCAAATCAATAGTCGGTACATCACTAGTTTATCTATTTCTGGTACCATCACCCACACTGTTAACTGTACATCTGTGGACCTTATGCCTTTTGTTATAAGGTCCACCGATGTACAGTTAGGAGTGTTGTTGTTTGTTCATTCAAGCCTCTTTTGGTTGAGCTTAATTAAAAAACAATTATAGAGGAAATATTATTTTACCCTATTTTTATTACCTAAATGTTACATTTCTAAACAAATTAATATGATAAACCTACAAAAAATGTCTACAAATATGACATGACTGTTTAATAAAATTATAATAACTATTAAATTTAAAAATTTCAAAACCCTTGACTTTATAGCTAAAAACCGCTGTAAGGAAACTCGTTTTTACATAAAATAAACCCCATCGAAATCGGTCCATTCATTGTAGAGCTACGATGCCGCAGACAGATAGACAGACATTGGCGTCAAACGTATAACACCCTTCTTTTTTGCTTTGGGGGTTTAAAATTAACTGACGCGAGACGTAAACAAAAAGAGCACTAAGCACTCACTTAATCTGCCGAAACAGCAAGTTCCAAAAGCAGCACCAACTCAAACAGAACTCCGTCTCACCTATCCACACATGTCGAGCAATTAACTTAACAAGGTTGTAAATCTTAAGGCCCCTCGAACGAAATAGAACTCTGTGGTAGTAAACTAGCACACTCGTTTCCTCGTAGGAAGTACGTAGGACTGGCAGTCGCTGAATTTGAATTACTTAAGCACACAAAGTATTAAATGGGTACTGCTTCGTGCCGAGTTGGCACTTTGTCGCATTAAGCTGGTCCTTGTGAAACTGTTGGAAGTTGTACTCGGCTGTTTAGGGATTAAATTGTTAATTTGCGATATAAAGTCTGTCCTTTGAGGTTGTGTCTGCCGTTTATGAGTGTAACTTACGGATAGATCAATAAAAATGAAAATTACATAATTATTATAAATTAATTAGGTCAATCGCGGACGGACTAGAACGCAAAATGACTAGTGTAATATTTTGTCTATATCGCTATTAGTCTACATCGCAAACGGTCTAGAACGCAAAATAGTCTACATCGCAAACGGTCTAGAACGCAAAATGACCACTTTTATATCAAAGGTAGGTAAGGTTCGTTAGGCATCTTCAAATGGCCGAAGGCCAAACAGCACAGAATAGGCTTCCGCGGGGCTCCGTCGACATCGCTATAAAGTTAAGATAATGTGGGCATTTTGGGTTCTAGACCGTTTGCGATGTAGACTAATAGCGATATACTTAGACAAAATATTACAGTAGTCCTTTCGCGTTGTAGACCATCCGCGAATAACCCAATCAATTTAGCGCTGCGCGCTGGTAGCCTAGCGGTAAGAGCGTCGTGTGACTTTCAATCCGGAGGTTCAATTCAAACCCCGGCTCTCCAACGAGTTTTTCGGAACTTATTTACGATATATCATTTGATATTTACCAGTCCGCTTTTCGGTGAAGGAAAACATCGTGAACCGGACCAATCCCAATAAGGCCTAGTTTTCCTTCTGGGCTGGAAGGTTAAATGGCAGCCGCTTTTGTATGTAATTCTATTTAATCGTGACTCGTTACTTGCTTTGAATATTATATCAGTAAATTCAAGATAAGACTTCAATGATACGTATAAGTTCTTTATAAAATACTCGAATGCGGAAAACTCTGTCTGTCAAAGTGGTTTGTATTGGGGGCAAAATGAAACAGACAAACTGACATCAATCTAACTGGGAGACAAATGGCAGCCATCAGTTACGTTTAAAGGACTGAAGGACGGACGGTTTTATATGTATATAGATATATGAAGAAACAAAGGAGTATAAATAAATTAAGCGGTGATAGCGGCACGACTTAATCGGCTTTTCAGTGCTGTTTTTAGTTCCGTATTTAGGGTCGTCCTAATATAACGCGACCACGCGACTAAAGTTAGACCGTAAAAAGTCTGCAGAGATTTTGGTAGCCCACGCAGTGCAAGTGTCATTTTAAACGTCAAACTTCTTTGAAATTATGACGTATAAATAACACTTACACTGCGTGGGCTATCAAATCCGCTGCAGACTTTTATTGGTGTGACTATATCGCAAGTTTGCCCGAATTTTACTCGTGCGAACGCGCGATCAAACATATTGAACTCGAATGGTCCTGATTGAAAATTGCGCGAATCGCACGAATAAAATCCGCGCAAACTTGAGATGATCGCGTAGTCGCGTTGTATTAGGACGACCCCTTTGGGCTGGAAGGTCAGATGGCGGTTGACTAGCAACTAATATCTGTGCTATGGTAAAAATGTTGGTACGCTGATATTCAGAAATAAAGAATAATTTTCCAGAACTCTCTGAATAAACTGACTGATTTCAGACTGCGCGTTTCTCTAGAATCTCCAGAAACATACTGCCTCGCACAGCTAAACTGTGGAATAAACTTTCGCCCGCGGTATTTATGGACCGAAAGGTTGATAACGCACGTGCAACCCGCCTGTTACCTACCTATTACAGGTGTTCTTGTTATTATAGGTGACAGTCATTTTTAACATCCATAAAAAAATACGTCCACGATCCGCTCGCTACGGGCGAAAATTCACCAAGAGTAGATATTTCCACCCTGTCAGGAGTGATTTATATTTATTTTCACTTCTCACCATAAATATATTTTAAATTTACACCCTCACTGTCCCTAAAAGTCATACTTGTAGGCATAAATCTTACATCCCGATGTAAATAAATTCAAATTCCACAAAAAACCCTGAAGCCTTTATTTAAATCCACAAACGAACCCGGTACATAAATTTTACATGCCCACCGACTTCTGGGGCGGTATTCTGATTTTTTAAATATGTTATAAGGGTTGATATATGTGTAACAAAAACGACTCACACGACGCGATTCGGGAAATGAATTAGAGATGCACTAGATATATTATGAAACAGTGAAGATATGTGACGTTCCACGGCAAAAGGTATATGTATACTCGTACCTTATGTGGCGGCTAGCGCTTACGCTATTATTAACGCCGCTACAGTATTCAGCCGGAGCAATGGTACCTTTGGCCGTGGAACGTCACATATATTTAGTATTTCATATCTAGTGAATGTCTAATTCATTTCCCGAATCACGCCGACAGTCCTCGTTTGGACCAATAAGTGTAAATTATTTTTCTAAGCAACTACTTGGATCTTTGTCACAGAAAAAGAACTCCTATACCTGGAAATCTTCAGAAAATTCGCGTTTGCACCGTCGCTCACACTGTTCTGGCATTTCGTAAACCTTATTACAAAAGGCATAAGGTCCACCGATGGATTAGTTAAAGAGTATTGCTGTTTGTACGGGACAACAATAGACTTTGTGGAATGCTCCAAAACTTTCTCTTTTTTCAATTTAAGAGCTGGGCTCTTCTCGGTGCAGCGTGTTGAAGTCTCCACCTTGGTGGGTCCAAAGCCAGTCCCTTAGTGTCCTGGTACGACACGGCCCCTACATGCTCCTTTACTTGGCTCATGTAACTTTTCCTTGGTCCCTTCCCTCTCCTTCCATTTATTTTCCCTTCTATGATGTTTCTGATGAAGTGGTCGTGTCATATTAGGTGGCCTATCATTCTTCCTCTTCTATTTTTAATAACACTCATTAGACTTCTCTTCTCTTTCACTCTGTTTAGGACAGCTTCAGTCTAACTTAAAACTTCAAAACTTTAACAGACTTTAAAATCAGAATACCGCTCTTGTTATAAAACAATAAAAAACTTCAGGGTTGTCCCAATGTTATGATTAGAGGACGGGCAAGGCCTCGGGCGGATTATGCAAATTGTATGAAAATCCCTTGCAAGCGTCAAATGTTAGCGTACAAGGGAAAATATACCCATCGCTTGCCTAGTTCGAGTGAGGACATTTTTTATATGAAAAATTGAGTTTTCAAAATGCACAAAACGTAACATTTTAGGAGGAAATTGCTATATATAATATAGGAATAAAAATACAGAAATTGCGCTTAATTCTGCGGATCTAACCATGAGCAACAAGAGCGCCTGTTGTTGCCTCTATCCAATTGTCTTTGTTTATGTTTATGTACATGTGTTGTAAACTTTGTTATTGTGCAGTAAAGAGATATTAAATTTTATTGTATTGTCATATTACTCTGGTTTGCGTAGTTCACCCCCTCTCGTGTAACCAATGATAACTCACGGCGAAGTGTGTTACGGTTTTCGCCGTGACGTCATCTTGTCGTGGAATAATCAAGTCCACATTTTAGAACAACAACGCATCTAAATCGCCTCAGGTTTACATAGACACTGGACCTTATGAATGTTGTACTAAAGATGAATTTGGAATAATGATTTGAATCGAGTTAGCTCATTTCATTGTAAGGTGTTGTCAACAAGACAGGGCTGGCACGGATTGTGAGATCGTGTTTTTGAGGATTCGAGAATCACGTCCGTCTTTGATCGAAAATTGTATTTACCTAAGGTACGTTTCAATTACAATCTTACATTTGAAGCAACAGGAAGGTGAACCGACGATCTATTTAAGATCGCAGGTAACACACAGGCAAACTTACATGGCCAATCACGGCCTGATAAAGCCCCGTGACCTATGAGGCACAGAATTACCCACCCGTTCTTACGGGCGGTGGATTGAAACCGCCAAAAATCCTGAAAAGGGATGGAAAGGCCCCTCACTCTTCCAATGAAGGATTAAATGAAGTGCTTGCTTGGAGAAGGGCAACACATCGTCAGTCATTGTGGCGATCCCATTTCCATCGTCACCACTTCGATTGTTGGCCCTCCAACTCTGCGTTTCTCCAGAAACTTCCTGCCTCGCACACTTCCCGCTGACAGTGTCCAAACTGACGTATACGCTAACGTCTACGTAATTTACTTTCTATACATCTCGTTCGCACTAATATGCGAGTACGATCGCGATGCATAGAAAGTAAGTTACGTTCTCGATAGCGCTTATATCAGTGCCACACTGTGGAATAAATAGTCGCCTGCGATATTTACGTACCGATACGACCTTCAAAAACCTTCGTGGTATTAAAAAATAAGGTCAGATGTCCACTAAACTTTAACACTTGATTTCCAACGCCAAAATAGCCGGCCATTATTGGCATTGCCGGCTATAATCACATTAATGACGGTGTCAATCGGAGTGGCAATTTAAATAATCTAATTAGAAACGGAGCTGCGAAACTTTATTGGAAAATAAATGTGGGTTGGGGAAAATCGTGGAATATTTGTGTTTTGAAAATGCATTAAGCACTGAAATAACTGCGATTATTATCTTCTTTTATATTAATAGACATGATGATACATGTTGAATTTTATAAAAGAAATCTAGATATAATGAGTAATTCACAATAAATTGGATACTAAAAAATAATTACAATATGGAAAGTTTTAGTATAACGTCTAAAAATGAAAAAAAAAATTGTACCTTTCTATTCCTTACATTTTATAAAACAAAATATATTATACAGCCATTAAATACATTGTTTATTTTATATCATTTATTTACATACAATACATACATAAAAGCAATATTTCACCGTCGAAATCGCATTTTTCTTGTTTTCCATTTTCAAGACGGCTTTTCAGGGAAAGTTCAGGGATTTTAGTTATAAGTATGTAGTAGTGTAAATACGTAACGATATTTTGATTTTCGTGTTTCGCGCCTATGTTATAACTACATATAAAATGCATACACCAATCAACACATAATGTATGCGAGTAGGCGCGCGCGATAAGCGATAGCTGGCTCGCCAGATAGGTAAGTAATATTTATGAGCAAACTGCGGCAATTATACTGCAAGAAACACCCTCATCGGGTGGGCTATTATGTATCACTTATACTCTGTATCATTAGGTATTTAAATAAAAGTAAACAAAATATACCCTCAAATGGCTCCTTAAGCCAGTTGAGGGTAGATGGAAACATAACATGATCAAATAATGTAGGTTAAAGTCAGGTCGTTCAGTGACTGATTGAGGCGGTTTTGTATTTTGTTAGTTAACCAATACCTAAATCCTAAATGTTGTAATTACCCGAAAATATACAAATTGTTTGTCTAAGTTAATATGAACCAAATATCTTGAAGTAAATGAATTTTAATTTAATTTAAGTACTTTTCTTTCTTTCTTTTTTTTAAATACCTAAAGATATAGACTGTAGGTACTCGTACAGTCAAATAATTTAATTTCGGAGCTATCGAGGCTTCCCTCGATATCAGCGAATACTTCCACCAGTTATTATAAAGAAAAATATGGAACTGCATTTTTTTTAATTCACTTAAGTACTTTAACTGACTATCACCGGTTACCATACAAGTCTACGTCAAACAGTAGTGTAAAATGTACAAATTAAATTTTCAAATATTTATTTTTGTTTTGAGATTGACTATGTTACACTTTTTATGTACTATTGTATGTAATGTACTATTTGAAAAGCTAATATATTGCTTTTAGTGCTAATTAATATATTATGTCAAGTTACCATATTGTATAATAATTTAACAAACATTTCAAATTCAATAGGTACAGTCAACGGTAAAAATATGGGTGTACAAATCATTTCAAAAATATGTCCCATAGCTCTTATGTCAGTGAATTAAGAACTATGGGACATATTTTTGAGTAAGTTGTCTACACCCATATTTTTACCGTTGACTGTACATGACTAATCATAATTGAATGCAATTTAATTAACTATTACTGTTGATGAATGCTATTCAATATTCAGATATATACTATTTGTTATAATGAATCCTAAATACTAATGCAGTAGAGGTAAATTTGATTTTAATATAAGCTTAGTGATACTAATACCATGACATTGTTATTTGTGGTTGGCCTGAAAGGTACAGTACACACAAACTTAAATAATTTATTTAAATGAGTCACATTTTTTTTTATTTTTTTTTCTCTAGTCTACTTTGGTGTCCCACTGCTGGGCAAAGGCCTCCCCTCGTTTTCTCCACTCGACCCTGTCATCGGCATTTTCCCACCATTTGGAGTAGAATGCGTCCAATTCGTCCCGCCATCTCCTTTTCGGTCTGCCTAAACTCCGCACACACACACATACACACACATACACACACACATAGTACACATTTATTACGTAACATTAATTCGAATCAATGGGTCCGCTGCTTATATACCGTGATTTTATTTACTCGTAGCGCATTTAAAACTTATATATCACTTTTTAACACCCAAGACAGCAATTTTTCCACTTTTATATTTATTCTAAGCTTAATAGCATCGTTCGCAGACGTTTTTGCTTGTTAAAAATTAATATCACTTTTTAAATTGAGGTGTTTTCAATATTTAGCTTTGAATTCGGTATCTAAGTTGTAGGTCATTATTATTGAACGAGTTTTTTATCTTGTTTTTTTTTTATAATTTATTTACATACAATACGAGTATTCCCGGCCGCTTTTACAGTAGTCCGTTGGAGGTGGGACAGTGCCAGTGTGTCTACGCAGGTAGCATCCCACATCAGCATCCGTCCCAAGCTCCAAGGAACTAAGGACACCCCATCGGGCCTCTTGCCGTCGTCTCTGATAATGCCAGTCGGCTCAAGAAGAGCAGGAACATTGACGGTGGCTGGTGTCCCAGTCGGTCCACGTCTGTGCCACAAGAGCACATTAAATAATTTTGTATCTAAATACAAAATTATTTAATTCAGTCGTTATTACAGGCGACTGTACCATTGCCACCATTGTCTAGACCGCCGGTTTCAATTTGCGATATCGGATCAAATGGCTCGAATAAATGCGGTTAGATCCGCGTTGTGTATGGAATTGGAATTGCCCTACAATTAACTCGGTACACCGAGTATGGGTTAAATAACACAGCGCTATTCTGATTTTATAATTAATGTTATGAACACGGAAAAAAACCGGTAAGTGCGAGTCGGACGGATCGATTTTGGCAAGTTTTCATCATGAACCATGACATTGATGCATCAAGGCGGTTTGTTTACAGGTGGACTACCGCGAAACGCGAAAATCGAAATTTCGTTATCTGCCTCTCTATCGATCAAATAGGCAAGAGTGATACAGAGGCAGAAACCGAACTTTCGATTGTCGTGTTTCATAGAAAGCCATGTGATTGAGCAAGTGACGCCCTCTGCAGGCAGAGTGTTGCGTAATATTCCCTATTGAGAGTTAATGGAATCTAAAACTATCTACTATAACTATAAACTACCTGTAGTTTGTATAACCTGTGCCTCGTTGCCACATATAGCGGCACTTTTAATTGAACACGGCAATCGCGGCTGCCGGCGGCAGATAACGCGCGTAATGGAGAGCTGATTGATTAGGTACCGGTACCGAAATAGCGGTATCGAAAAAGCGGTTTGGAAATTTCGGGCCATTGTTATTTGAAAATGGAAGGCAGAATAGTTGTAATGCATCTAACGCGACATTTTCAACCGACTTCAAAAAATAAAAGGTCATTAATTCGATTGCATGCTTGTTACACGCGATGATAATGAATTGACTTTGATAATTCTTCTGTGTACTGTGTACAGATTTTAGACGTATGTGCTGGTCATCATCATCATCATCATCTCAGCCATAAGACGTCCACTGCTGAACATAGGCCTCCTCCTTGAACCTCCATTCGTACCGGTTGGAAGCGACCCACATCCAACGTCTTCCGGCGGCCTTAACAAGGTCGTCTGTCCATCTTGAGGGTGGACGTCCTACGCTGCGCTTGCTAGTCCGTGGTCTCCACTCGAGCACTTATCGACCCTATCGGCCATCTTCTCTCAATCGGCCATCTTCTCTCCATCGGCCATCTTCTCTGTATTGCTATCTCTATGTTTCTATGCTTCTATGTGCTGGTAGTGATCATCAAAAAATGGTTGTTCGAACCCCCTACGTTCGGTTTGAAAAACCTATCGAAAGACACCCCGCACCGTAGCAATACCGCGTAAAAAAGAATTATTTCTCATTTTTTTGTAGTTTTTATTTGACCACTTTGTCGCCATGATTGATCTTTGTAGCCATGCCAAATTGCAGCTTTCTAACACTAACGATCACGGAGCATAGCCGCGTACGAACAGACAGACGGACATGGCGAAACTATAAGGTTTCCTAGCTAGGACTGACGTAATCAACTGACTACGTAACCCTAAAAAGCAATAGATGTTCATCCCAAAGTTAAAATGGATGAGTTTCCATTTAAAAACTAAAAGTAATATCCAGAACGTCTCCAAAATAAAAGTCTCCACATTTAATATGAAAAAGCTCAGAGAATCGCTATTGTTTAAAATTTCAAGTAAAACGACATATAATATAAGAGTTGGAGCTTATTCAGTAACGTTAAATACGATTCCAATTTGATAGCACCATCCATACGTTTCGTTCGTCTAGCGTGCTTTCTCATATGTGTAGGAATGACAACTGACGTTAATATCAAATTGATATCATATTGAGCGTTTTTTTTCTGCGCACAGCTTTTAAAACCCTCGGCCTAAAAGCTCGGAATAGCTTACCGGAAGTAGCCATCGGAATAGCTTCCTACACCGGAAGTCGGGCTCAAACATGGCCTTTTTCTTCCGTTCTCTTTCCAATTATTATGTTTTTCGTTCCGTTTTTATGCAGCTTTCTATAATGTTCGAGTTGGATGACATTATGTTTTTAATACGTTATTTGTTTTATTTAGACAAATAGATATTTATAGGATATTATTATAGGAGCTGACCCCGTCAGCGCGACGGAGATTTTTACCTAAAATTCTCAAAACTGAAAAGGGGATCAGCTTTTTTTTGCTAGCCTGTTATGGTGTCCCACTGCTGGGCAATGGCCTCTCCCCTTGTCTTCCATGACTTCCGACATAATGCCTGTTCTGGCCTTTTGTTGAGAAAGGTGTCTAAGTCTTCCCGCCATCTCCGTCTGGGCCTGGGTTCGCGATTAAGCAAATAATACATCGATTTTACTTACACAAATAATTCTTGTTCAATAACTTTCATTGAAAAAACAAATTGCCCTCGTACATTCTAAAAAAGCAAATTTCATTTCAACCGGAACTCACACAAATCAAACAGCGATCATTCAAACGTCCGATTGCAGAAAAAAAAGTAAAAAAAAAAACATTCAAAGCGATACCAAATACAACCCCGGGCACTTTCGATTTATACAAATGACCGAATACATGCCTTTACAAACATAAATATACATCTGCATAACGAAAAAAGAACTTTAACTAATTGCAATAGGGGCGACATAGGTCGCACTTGAAAATGTCAATTTATATTTTATGCGGAGTCATTGTAAATTGATCTGTAAATGATTTGGATAAGGTGGGTTTTGGAATGGTGGCGGTTTGCAATCTGACTAGAGGTTGTCGACGCAATCAATGTTTGCCAGGGCATCGGCTAGTGTGATGCATACTGACTGCATCCAGTAGACCTTGCATTGGGTCTTGATCAAACGTATACCGAGTACATTGGCGAGAGAGTGCCCACGGCCGGGTACCGGTTACTAACCACTCGAGCCTAATGGCCTGGCCACGCCATTGCGCGACTGGCTCCCGCTAAGGCGACAACCATATGTTAGAGCGAGACACTGCGATTGTGTGATTCTTAAAGTTCAATTTGTTGTCCTCTTTTTCAATACGTTAGCACCATTGATATAAGTATATCTAAAGAATGGTGCCAGTACAGCGGTGTCACGCACACGAATTTGAGCCAATCGAGTAGTCTAACGCCACAACGCGATTGGTTGATTAGTTCGTATCATGCACGCGATTGGTCGCAACTAGTTGCGTTAGAGTGACATTCCATTTCCAACTGCAGCTGCAATACTGTTCATTTTACTATGGAAACGCGTCGCTGTCATTGTCAATTTCCATAGAAAATGAACAGTATTGCAGCTGCAGTTGGAAATGGAATGTCACTTTAAGACTGCAAGATTGGCTTGAATCCTTGAGTGAAACCGCTCGGCTGAACTAGCACCATTCTTACAGCCCGATTCGAACTTTAAGATACGTCATTTAATATATCTAGAAACGATACTGATTAGATGTGTCAGTGTCAAAAGTGACGTTTTTGTTTGAAGAAACGTCACATTTGATACTGATATATCTAATCCATATCGTTTCTAGATCTATTAATTAACGTATCATATAGTTAAAATCGGGCAGTTAGTGCACGTAAAGCCCGTCTTTATTTATATGTCAATGGTTAGCACTCTTAACTTTCGTACTACGCGGCGAGTTGATAATAATATTAATAATCCATCTATTGTGCAAGTGCTCTGTGGATGGCTAGGTGATAGGTCCAGCAATGGGATTTGGGGCTGAAAGCCAAAGGCGATTGCTGTTACAGACGGGGTGAGCTGGTTCATTAATTACGTTATATGTTTGTGTTGGATTAGTCTGTGGTGTGGGGTTAGCCAAATAAAACTGAAAGGGAAAGATCGTCAAATCACAATAACAAAATATACCGAAATATTTACATAGTTTTAATATAATAAGTACCTACTAAAACTGCAAATAAAACCACTTACAGCCATATTCGAACAATGAGATACGTCGTATACTAGAAATTGAAACGATATGGAATAGATATGTCAGTGTCAAACAAGTGTCAAAAGTGACGTTTTGGTTTGAAGAAATGTCAATTTTGACACTTGTTTGACACTGACATATCTAATTCATATCATTTCAATATCTAGTATTTGACGTATCTCATTGTTCGAATACGGCTGTTAAACTATACTCAGTAATTGGCAATAACATTAAAGTATGTCGTTGAATGCAAAGCAATTTATTTTAATTATTCAGAGTGCTACGAGCTACGAGGATGCCGCTCGTAGCGCTACGCGGGTGCTACGCTGCATGTGGTACGGAAGTCGCATGCGACGAGCTACTGACTGCACGCTTCATGAGTTGACTTGTTTCATGCCCGTTTACTTACACACACAGAGATACTGAAATAGTTTTCGTATACGGAAGAGCATGTGACCAAGAAAGTGATTCAAACTTAAATAAACATATTTATGTGTGACTACTCAAACTCAAACATTTATTCAGAAAATAAGCCACTAGCGGCGCGATTCGGGAAATGAATTAGAGATGCACTAGATATGAGATAGCAAAGATATGTGACGTTCCACGGCAAAAGGTACCTTATGGCGGGCGAAATAATATTGGAGCGGCGTCAATAATAGCGTAAGCGCCAACCGCAATAAGGTACCCATTGCCGTGGAACGTCACATATCATTTCCCGAATCGCGCCGTAGGGCACTTGGCCTGATTCCAACTTGAATATACGTCAAAAATTTGATAAATATACGACATGAATTGGATATGTATGTTAACCGTCACTTTTGACACTGACATATTCGATTCATAAATATCGTATCAAGACCTACGGCTCGATTCGAAAAATGAATAAGATTTCTACTAGACTTCAACAAGTTACGATTGTAAGATAGATATGTCAAATTTGACGTTTCCGCGATTCTGGAGGTCCTCTTGAACGATTTCGACAAGTTATGACTTAGATATCCAAGTCACATCTAGTCGATATCTAATGTAGATCTAGTTGATCTCTAAATTGTCTCTAGATCTTGTGATTATCTCGAAATCACAAGATCTAGAGACAATTTAGATAGACCTGCTAATATTTGACGTATATTAAAGTTCGAATCAGGCCGACAGTGTGATACGGAACTCTCCGTGTGTCAGTCCCACTTTCATTTTGCTAATTTTAATATATGCTACCCACTTAATCTCTAAAACGAATAAAGCAGAATCATATTTACATGTCTGCCTCTCACCGCACAGTGGTGTTAACCCAAACCTTTTTTGCGACGCCTGCTCAAAAATAACACGGTGCACAAAAAGGTTTACTTTAATTTATAAGGTACTGTAGACCTTTTTTCAAATAATGTACGTGTGACGTTAGAAATTCTCTGAATTTTTCTCGTCGCCGACGAATTCATTATAGCGCACAGTGGCCTGTGTGAATTTTTCCTTAATTTTAGAAAGTTTTGTTTTAAAAAATAAAATTAGACAGTATGGCGTTTTAAAATGAAGCGGTGTTTTAAAGTTTTACATTTAGGGTGTCTGCACCGAAGAAGCTCGGTTCTTAAGCATGCCTAGTTAAAAAAATCGTACTTTTGTATGTGTGAATGGGTTTAAATGCGTACATTTGCAAACATAGTACTAGCGATATTAATCATAAGAAAAATAAAAAAACCGGCCAAGTGCGAGTCGGATACTTTGTTATCTAGTACAAAAGGGACTCGGAAACAATGGTAGCACCCCGAGAGACTTTTGTTTAGGACTCTAAAATCTATAACATCTCAAAATATCAAGATATTTAACTGAAACCACGTTTTAAGAAGAAAGAAAAGAAGAAACTGCTGTATTCGAACTTCAAGATATTCACAAGTGACGACACGTTCTAGATCCATTCTAGATACGTTATAGTTTAGATATCAACTAGTTCTCTTTTGCAGCGAAATTCGGGCAACCAATGTCACTTTTACGTTAGATAGAGTAAGATATCTATTAGATGTAAATTGGATCTCTAAGTCATATACTGTGGAAATCGTTCAAGAGTATCTCCAGAATCGCGCAAATGTCAAATTTGACAGGTTAGATCTTAAACATATCGTTATAGTATCTTGCTGATATCTAAAAGATATCTAATATATGTCTATTTAGGTGTCCGTGCCTTCGCTTGAACCACATTATAAGAGATAACACCCTTGTAACTCAGCCCTAATCAAGCGAATTCATCAACTAGTAGCGCCATCTATCGCGCCACTCAAGTACTAATGTCGCCCGGTTGCCAGCGCTCGGCTGCTTTCTCTTCAGTACGCTTTTGTAACTCAGCCGAGCAACACGTTTACAAAGCAAGTTTAAAAAGATCGAGAAATTTAATCGAAAAAATATTTTGAAAATCTCCGACTTCGTGACATTCCGCTCGGTGCCCATGGCCCAGCGACGAGACGCAGTGACCTTCCTACAGGCACCGTCATAAAAAGTACACGGGTACTTACGCCTCATGGCCTTGTCCTGTGGGATAACAAGCGTCGTCCCGTGAGACGACATGGCGTCGTCCCGTGAGACGACAAGCGTCGTCTCGTGTCTCGTGAGACGACAAGGCGTCGTCCCGTGAGACGACAAGGCGTCGTCCCGTGAGACGACAAGGCGTCGTCCCGTGAGACGACATGGCGTCGTCTCGTGAGACGACAAGGCGTCGTCCCGCGAGATGACATGGCGTCGTCCCGCGAGACGACATGCGTCGTTCCGTGAGACGACATGGCGTCGTCCCGTGATCGTCCTGACAGACGACATGGCAGCGTCTTGTAAGACAACGAGCATCGTCTCGTTAAAAGACCTTGTGACATTCCGCTCAGTGCCCATGGACCAGCGATGAGAATAAGTGAGCTCCTATAGCCATCATCATTGAACAGAATACGGGTATAAATGGCACATGGCGTCGTCCCGTTGGACGACAAGCGTCGTTGCATGAGACGACATAGCGTAGTCCCGTGAGATGATATGACATCGTCCTGTGGGACATCAAGCGTCGTCCTGTAAACAATAAGGCGTCATCCTGTGATACGACAGGCATCGCGATGAATTACGTCATCATGTGAGAAGACATTGCGCCATCTTGTGGTATCGTCCCGTAAGAGGATATTGCGTCCCAAGGGACTACATTGCGTTGTTCCATAAGACTACATTTTGTCGTGTCGTGAGACATTAATGCGTCGTCCTATGAGACGATATCGCATCGTCCTCTGAAATGACATTGAAATGACGTTATCTTGTTAAACAAAAACCGTTGTCTCATCAGTCTCATGGCCTACCACTAACACGGTAGTGGACGACTTATTGGTCGCTTTATCGATCGATGTCTGCACGGCCGGACTCGCATTTAAAATCTGCATGGTCATGAACCAATGTGCGACCCAGTTAGTAGACGTCATCATCATTGTAGCCGACCAAATGGTGTGTCACCTTTTAGAACGACGAGCAGCAGAATTTCTATTGGCGGGTTTGGCGCGAAATTGATAACGAAATGTAGTTACAGTAATTGTTTCAACCTGCCGGGAAAAAAGGACGGTTTCCGTCTTGGTCGTGTACAAATGTTGGTCTTGGTCGATAACTGCCATCTCAATTGCCGTGAGATACCAAACAAACCAAAAATATACATTCTGAGGATCCTAAACTGAATGACTAACTGGCCATGGAAAATAGCAGTTAAGAAACTGTGAAAAGCTCTTCCCTTTTCACAGTACAAAGTGAAAAACCGTGTGTTATACTTTGCCCAACTAGATCCTATACCAAAAAGAGAGAGGGGGAGGCAAGAAAAATTGACGTTAGCTTTAAAGAAGGAAAGAAGACTAAAACTCTCTCTTCTAAATAGGAATACTACACGTATAATGCCAATTCATTAACGGCTCTGTCATAGGCTAACAAAAGATATCTCTTTATTGCGGCTCTAAACCTGAAAATAAATAAAGAGTTAATGATATATATGAGTGTATAATCATCGCACTAAATCCCTCTCTTAAATGATGAATGACTATGAGACTTAATAGTGTCTTTGGGAGTACTGAAGCATCTCTAAATATTGACCATTAGCTAAAAAATTGCGACCTGTCACAGATAAATCTTTTACTTAGGTTAAATCGTCTACTATGTAGCTGTGAAACTGAGACCACTGAACTAAGAGTAATATCTAGAAAACACAGGGGCAGGATCGCATTCCGTCCAAGAGACCGAACTGACAAAGGCATTTTTAATGCTGTAAGCAACAAGCTCCACTTCGGAAGAGTATCTAAGCAGCGGGTTGTCAATCAACCTGCGCCGTCGGTATAACAATCATGTATCATAAAACGTTGACCGTAAACGTTACATAGTTCAATTTCAAAGGAAATGAACTCCTACTGGTGATATAACTATCGGAAACAGACGGCATTTGTAGGAGGTGCTTTTACATAATGTCTAAAAGGACCTTATATAGTACGGCAATCCGCATAGTTACCCATGATTGTTCAATAGGAGGTGAAACATCGGCTTCTTTAGTGGTAATTGTTATGCCTATGTAGACGATGAAGCGCCCCTTCAAATTACTTATGTAAATAAATAAATAAAGAATTTATGAAAAGATTTTTCGTAAGTTTAGTTAGAGTGGAGTTACTGATTCTGTTTCGAAAAATCGCGTATTGAATTAGAGGTGAAGCCGACTAAGGGACTAAACTGTCGAACCAACAGCCACGGTCTACGGCTTTACCTACATCTAAACAATGATTGTTTTGTTTTTCCAAATAGATAAATTAAAATGAAGTCACTTCAGAAACTTTGAAACCAAGTGGACTGCGGTGCAAGCCAATATACATACAAATGTACAACGTACGTAAACGTACATACTATCCGTAATATGTAGAAAATATTTGCAGGCAGTCACCGATACCAGATACCGGATTCTGAAAGAACACGGACCAGAAATATCCTTCTTTCGATTTCCAGATGAGAGGCTTCCTTGGCAGATAAGGAAGTACTCACATGATTTTATAAAGAATAACAACATACGGTGGTTCAGGCAAAATGCAAGATCTAAGCGAAATGTGATCCTGGTAGTGAATCATGACTACAAATATGTTCGCCGGTTAAATAGAACCTGCAATTTACTCTAAAAATCAACACTAGTTCTGCTGACATTGCAGCATTGCCAGATCTAAGTACTACAAGCTTAGCTGAAAGGTAGTAGTCCAGGGACTCCAGGGTTTACAGCATACTGTTGTAACAAGTCTCGTAGGGCATGTAATTGGAAACATCATCGTCAATGCAATCAATTAGAGTTCCAGGTGTAGTACCCTACAAAATTATCGTATCTTGGTTATAGGGCAGATGTGCTGCTAATAGAATTACAGTATTAGTTGTGAAGACAACTACAATTCATATATTCATGATAATATGCTTACATCATTGAATATAAGATATCTGTAGACATATATCAGTGTTACGTCAGGCGTAGCTCACTCCGCGATTTTGTCGCGTCGCTCCAAGTACATGCGGCCCACACCAATTTTGGTGTCTAGCACTAGTAGTTGCCGCGCACCGCTATGTAACGGACACCTGCTCGCGTTTGCGCCACCTTGCGGTCATAATCTGTCGTAATAGACGCGTTTTGTTAGAGAGTGAACCTTCTGTACCTGCAGTACATACTATTATTTATTCTATGATTACGTCAAGGTAGTGACATAAATATAATATGTCGCAGAAAGGCCAAGATCATCAAATAATTGTTTATTTGTGGGCATCATGATGCCTAATTAACCCTAGGGTTCCCTCGCGACAATAAAAACAGTCTAAAATCAATTGATACACAACTTAATTGCACGAAAGCCAATAAACAACATACAACGTCCTTGTATTGCTAAATTTCTAACCAAAGTACCTAAAAATTATTAATAATAGCAATTCAGCCTATATACGTCCCACTACGGGGCACAGGCCTCTTCTCACTCGCGAGAGGGCTTGGGCTAGGGTCCCCATGCTGGCCTAATGCGGATTGGGGCTTCAAAGTACAAACTAATATTTGGTAATGAATGCGTCTACACAAGTACACATGTTAAGGTTTGACAGGAATTGTGCCACAGCATCGCCCGCGCGCGCCGGTGCTGGCGCTGCACTTGAGATTAGATGATATCATGAGACACCCGTGGCTTGTGCAACTACAATGCTATAATGCCAAGAACTTATTGGTTCTCACCATATACAAATAATAATAATGTTTTAATTTGTCTGGGTGTTACGAAAGTTTCGCAATTGGTTTGTAAAGGTTGCACTACAATTTAAAGTGGATAGGTCCACCTCCTCTTTTCTTAGAAAGTCAAAGAGTCTTCCACCATCAATCAAGAGGTTTTTACACTCTTATAGAATATTGTATGTATACAAAAGCATTAAAAACTCACAAATCGTGCTAAGTCTAACAATAAAGCATCGTACAATCCATTACCAGCGCGCGAACCATAAAATCTTCAGTTTGGGAATGAGCTTGCCACCAGAAAGAGTTAACATTAAACAACCTACAATTACAAGCCTTTGTTGTAATTAGCCTAAAAATTATAGGTGAAGGCATTGGAATTATTCAAAGATTAAAAAATCTTCTAAAATATCCTACTTGGTAGACGGATCTTCAGTCTACGCACAATATCATGGAGAGATATCATCCACAACAACCGGAGTTGTCAGCATCACTTTAAATTCATAATCATCGCCTTCATACGATTGTCACCTGCGTGTCAGTGATTTTGTTCATTCGTTAAATACATTCGCTTGCATGACTGACAAGCATATAATATAAAAGCTTGGTTGACCCGGCACCAGCTTAATTGGCATGTTTCCAGTTATCTGTGATTCATAATTGACACTTGAAATAGGTAGGAGGACTAGGAGGGCTACCTTTTCATATAAGAATTAATATCTATTCATGAATTACTATTAATATGGTTGTTTTTAAAGCAACCCTCGCCTAAAACTAATCAGTAAGGTAGGATGTTTATCGGCTCAGTTGAAACTACTGCTGAGAGTTGTTACTAGTTAGTAACGCATACATTAAATCATGAAGTGTTGTATTTTCTTTTTCACTTTCTGACGCTACTTTCAGGCAGAGGAGTACTCGATTCGAAATAAATCTCAATGGCTTCCACAAATAAGTTTATAATTATTATTTTTTTTTAC
This sequence comes from Cydia fagiglandana, assembly GCF_963556715.1. NCBI lineage: Eukaryota > Metazoa > Arthropoda > Insecta > Lepidoptera > Tortricidae > Cydia > Cydia fagiglandana. Next base: position 2,866,865 of record NC_085946.1, read on the forward strand.
ACATTTGTTTACGGAATATGTTGTCCTTATGTAATGATAGCCCATTAACAAATAAACCTGGTATACCTAGTCAATAACTATTTATATCTAAATAATGACAATGTCGTATTCTAGTGGGTACCTATACTTACGAACATTTGGTTATTTGTCCACATAGACGTATATAACATTACATCTGGCCTATCATATGATGCAACTTACCAATTTATATTAAATTGTTGGAAAATACGATAAATCAGAGAGGACCCAAGCTTTTCCAATTAGTTACAAATTTTAAACAGTTGATGGGCCGACAGTGCTATTTTTGTGGTAAGCAGTAGATAAGTAGTAGTAATATCATTACATCATACAACAAAACCTTTTTATCACCTAGTGGGAAAACATCAAGCATCAAAGGAAAGCATCAGAGGTAGCTTGGACGGGTTTAATGTAAAACTCACTCGATGTGGTTCACGTTACATGCATCAGAGCTAATACTTCAGATAGTGGTTACATTTAAAAATGGTACGACCTACAAGTACCTTCTTTTATCTTTAATTATGATTTTAGGGACAGTTTTTCAACTAATAATTACACAGTTTTGTTTTATATAAAAAGTTAAGTAATTTTATAGTCGCAACGAATAACTTATGTTGCCAGTCAGTGCTAACAATTGTCTCATCTATCGGTAATTTCAAATAAGGAAAATCTAGTTTGACGCAAACAATCCTTTAGTATATCTATATGGAATAAATTTCAAGACCACGTTCTTATTATGTGATTTTTGCATAAATATAAATATTATCAGTCACAGTACGCCCGGACCAGCGCCGGCAGAGGTTTAAACACGTCTCATAATGTGGTTCAAGCGAAGGCACGGACACCTAAATAGAACCGTTTTTCCCCCGAAGGGTAAAAAACGGATATTTAGGTTCCTGCCGAAGCTTGAACCACACCTAAGGGCCTTGCCGGCTTATGTGGTACTGAAGAGAAAGCAGCCGAGCGCTGGCAACCGGGCGACATTAGTACTTGAGTGGCGCGATAGATGGCGCTACTAGTTGATGAATTCGCTTGATTAGGGCTGAGTTACAAGGGTGTTATCTCTTATAATGTGGTTCAAGCTTCGGCAGGAACCTAAATATCCGTTTTTTACCCTTCGGGGGAAAAACGGTTCTATTTCAAAATCCGAATCGGGCCCAAAGTCATTTATTGTAAAAACCTTCTACATACAGCGCCAGTTCAGTTACAAAAAAAAAGAGAGAAGAACTAAGTCACTAAACCACTTAAATAAAGCTAGATACATCAGGGTAATTGCTAACGTAAATGTTACAAAAAAAATTTACAAGTCCACCAGCAAAGTGAAAAATAAAAGATTTTCCATACTTTAGGTCTGGGATCCTTTGTACATGATGATTTGTTGTGTATTTTAATTGTATCTATATTTAACTTACTTTGACAAATCAGCTTATTTTCTATGAATCCTATTAAATTTAAATGACCTTTTAACCAAGTGGGGTCTAAATGACCCCGTAGCCGACAAACGGACGGAAAAATTACCGGCGCCCGGGACGGCGGAAGTAATACGGCCCGTACTTGTTATTTAAAGATGGCGTCGTATCCGGTTCCGATGTATGCTCCGTGAAATGCTATTATATGTATTCAAAGATGGACAAAACCACGGATCAATGCTAGTAGAAGGAGCTTATAAAACAACTAACTTCTGCTCGTGATTTGGAGGATGATGATGCAAAAGCTTTCCAGTGTCCTTATCCGGGCTTCAAGCTATATAGGCATCAAGTTTCATCTAAATCGGTTCAGCGGTTTTAGCATGAAGAGGAACAGACAGACATACAGAGAGGCAGACAGACAGACAGGCAGACAGACAGATAGGCAGGCAGCCACAGTTACTTTCGTGTATATAATACATATTAGTAGGAATTTACGGCCACCAAACAAAAGTGGCTGTATTCATTTCTTAAAGTATAAATACTGATTAAAGCAATATGTTGATAATAAAGTACCTGTAGAAACTTAAAGAACTTTCCTAAGAATGAAATATAAAAATAAAATATACTTATTGTTAAACCTTTAATACAAAACCTGACTTACTTACAAAGACGTTGTAAAAGATATACCATCTTCAAAGCGCTCCGAACTACAGTTATAATAAAACAACGCCTCAATCCCGACGTCCCAATACTGCACTTGACTGCAAGGCGGCCTTTGACGTCGACTGTGCCTGTTTATTGATGAGCAGTCTCAAGTGCAGGTATCGCTGTCGGAAACAGTCGAAGTGATCCTATACACTAATAAATAAAGAATAAAGTGTAATGAATCCAAACCCTAACTTACTGCAAAAGACGCTACAGAAATATATATTCTCATCTTATCTCCAAAGCGCTCCGAACTACAGTTTTATAACAGCGCCTAAACCCGACGCCTTTATACTGTACTTGACTGCAAGACGGCCTTTGACGTCGTCTGTGCCTGTTTATTGATGAGCAGTCCCATGTGCAGGTAGATATTTGATACTGAAACAGCAATATGTTAATAATAAACTGTTATTGAATACAAAACCTAACTTACTACAAAGATACTAAAGAAATATTCTCATCCCATCTCCAAAGCGCTCTGGTTTTATAACAACGCCTAAACCCAACGTCCCAATACTGCACTTGACTGCAAGACGTCTTTTGACGTCGACTGTGCCTGTTTATTGATGAGCAGTCTCAAGTGCAGGTAGATACTAGATACAGAAACAACAATATCTTAATAAAAAACTGTTATTGAATACAAAACGTAACTTACTACAAAGACACTAAAGAAATATTCTCATCCCATCTCCAAAGCGCTCCGGTTTTATAACAACGCCTAAACCCGACGTCCCAATACTGCACTTGACTGCAAGGCGGCCTTTGACGTCGACTGTGCCTGTTTATTGATGAGCAGTCTCAAGTGCAGGTATCGCTGTCGGAAACGGCCGTAATTTGGTCTTTGAACGCTTTGAGGTGGAATGCCTGCTGCGGAGTTGTTTGTTACTCTGTTATTTACATAATCGGGGTTCTTGCTGCAATGTAAAAAAAAAACGCATTCGCTACAGCATCATCGTCTTTCTCGCGTTGTCCCGGTGTTTTGCTACGACTTACGCGTACCTGTATGGCTACAACCATTTTGGCACTGACCTTAACGCTACCGAGAACGTAACTTATTTTCTATGTAAATTACGTAGACGTGAGCGTATATGTCAGTTTTGTGACTCATTATTTTAGCTATATACACCATCTATTTCTATGAAATCACGCTGGCTTAATTAACTAAATTAAAGCTACTTAACCATTTCCATTCAACCAAGCTTGAAACAACGCCCAGACTCTAATCCAACCAATAAATCATAACAACCTGTATCAAATATGAGTTTTATTACGCCACGTCAATCAAAAAGCGTCTCTATTCATCGCTGCTTAAGGTTTAATACGGTTATTTAAACAAAGGTTGTTCCAGAAGGCTTACAGTGTTAGTTGGTTTAATTAATCATCCGTCGGGTGGAAAATCGAGCAGCTGGTTCGCGATAACGACGTCTAGAAAGTTCTCCGACGATATCGACAGCATCCATTCTTCGCGGTACACCGTCGGCTGGGTTTAACTAACCGAAAACCTCTTTTGTTCGGAGCGGGCATTGTATTTTGCCGTGTTTTGTTTTGACGGATTAGGTGCACATTGATGGATTGTGAAGAACAGACAAATTGTTTGACGAGGTTCATAAAGGCTGAGTCTGTTGTGGAAAACGCTCATCGATATAGGTAAGTCGACATGACAGACTGCCGTAAATATTGTTACGCATGCTTGTACACCCAGTTAGTCATATCACCGTGTTTTGAGATGTTTTTTACAAGCTATTATTTAATGGGGTTGGCAACTGTCAAACGTTTGCATAAATGGTGCCATCATAGCTTGCCCTTTTTTTATGAGATTTGGCTGAAAGGGCTGGCATCCAGGGTATTAAAAAAACAAAATATTGACACAATTCTAGGGATTGACAGGGCAAGCTATGATGGCACCATCTGCTAAAAACTTCCACCGGCCAACCCCATTTGCAATGCTTTATTGTTTGTTATTATGTAAGTTTGCAAACCAATTTTCTGTGAATGGTTCATTTCAATATGTCGAATATAACGAAAGTTTGCTTAAACATACATAATTATAACTTAATATTCATACTTATAATTTAGCTAATTAGTAATTACCAACACAGTGAACATTATAATAATGTAACTTAAACAATACAATACAATACAAATACTCTTTATTGCACACCTCATTACAGAAAACAATACAAATAATACATAATGACTTATCACTATGATAGGATTATTAACATTACAAATTAAACGTACTATTATGAATTATGGAAAATAATCGTAACTGACTTTACCACATACCCAAAATACAATAATCTAGATAACTTATATCAGCAGGACGTATGTACCTACGTTGTACGTTAAAAAACCGGGCAAGTGCGAGTTGGACTCGCGCACGAAGGGTTCCGTACCATAATGAAAAAAAAAAAAAAAAAACAAAAAAAAAGCAAAACAAAAAAAACGGTCACCCATCCAAGTACCGACCCCTCCCGACGTTGCTTAACTTTGGTCAAAAATCACGTTTGTTGTATGGGAGCCCCATTTAAATCATTATTTTATTCTGTTTTTAGTATTTGTTGTTATAGCGGCAACAGAAATACATCATCTGTGAAAATTTCAACTGTCTAGCTATCACGGTTCGTGAGATACAGCCTGGTGACAGACGGACGGACGGACGGACGGACAGCGAAGTCTTAGTAATAGGGTCCCGTTTTACCCTTTGGGTACGGAACCCTAAAAATTACCTAAGCCAAGTTACCCTCTCCTACATCTCATCAAATGTAAAATATCCAATTACACCTTTTGAGAGAATACTTGCGACTATCTAATATCACCAGGATTAATTAACATTGCAAATTTACCATATAAATAATAACCCTAACCGGCTTTAAACCCAACCGAAAGGCGAGAAGCGTTCGTCGGAACCGTTCTGTTACGCCATTTAGTTGGGGAGTGGAACTACTCACCAGGGATGTTGCGAATATTCGCATCCGCATTCGCATCCGCGGAACTTCCGCATTGTTTTCAACATCCGCATCCGCATAAAATCGATGCGAGCTTATGCGGATGCGAAGGTCGTAAAAGTCGGTAAGTACAGGATCGCCGCGGCGTAACGGCGGCGTAAGTGCTAGGTAATTTTGTCATTACCTATACCGAAATCGTCTAGATCCAGAAAAATCGGGCAAGTTACTGTTTATTAAATATTACGCACCTATAGGTATATTCTTACTCAAATAGTAAACGTTTCGTTTTTCTTAATAATAAAAATTACTTAAACCAATTATTTAGCCGTTTTTAGTACCTAACTTGACATCCGCATCCGCGGATGTGAGCCTTTAAATATCCGCATCCGCATCCGCATATGTCAAAAAATCTGCATCCGCAACATCCCTACTACCCACATCCCGCGTAAAATATTGTTCAAGTTGGGGGTCGAGTGGCTTATTGAATTATCTTATCTCCATTGTGCCAAGTTTTAATGACCGCTTCACCACGTGAGGGCAGCTTCGTTTATTCAGTATTTACTAGCTTGGGTTAGTTAACGGTGAATGAGATGAAGAATTGTGGTCGGATATATAATGCCTTGTTTAAGTTTATGAACACAAAATGATTACTACACATAACAGTTATATTTTCACATGTACATGAATGTTTCATTATATTATATAGGTATATTAAATGGTCGTACAAGGAAGAGTGGAGGGAACCAGATCGCGCGGCAGATCACCTATTCGCTGAACTGACGAAATAAAATCCGCAGTGGTAAAACGCATATTTGACTGTGCCAGACAGTCTGTCAACAGGGAGAGATGGCGGGAGATCGTGCGAAGAGCTGTGTTCGCCTCTACTACCGATCTCAACGTGATCACGACCGCTCTGTCAAGAACGATACGACAGAGAAGAAGATAAATATTTCGGCACCTAATTAATATTGGTTTTCACTTATTCTTTAAAAATGCAAGACTACAATGTTTCTCAAATCGTTAGATAGATCGGGAAGCCATACGCTGAAAGAGCTCGGGTTTCGATTTATTCTAATTTGCTTAATTAAGTTTAGCTTTTTACCTGTTTCTACAACAAACTTTTTAAAGTCCTTGTTACCATAAGTTTAAATAGGGTCAATTTGTTTTAGGAGTATAGATATTCTTATTTAATTCATAGTATAACACACATTAACGCGATACTAAATAACACCTAGTGAAAATGCATTTAATAAAGTATTAAAACCATACAAAACATAAAACCGAATCCACTTCCTTTCCTTTAAACAGCATCACTAAAGCTCCATCATTTCTAATTAAGCCCTAGAGCGGTAAACTGCACGCAAACTCGAATTACCGCTTTAAAAAAATATCAATACACGCCGCTTAGCAAGTCCACAGGCACGCACGGGCTAATCCCGGGTCCCGGCATTATAAATACCATTAACCCCACCCTACCCCGGGGAACGACCCCCACTTGCAATTTCCCCGTCCCAAAACTATCCCACGTTAATCCCTACGACGAAGGTATATTTTTATTATTTGCCAATGGGGATATAATTGTTTAAAGGGACGTGTAATTTTGCGAGATCTTTTGTACTAGGGTAATATTTTTTCCGGCGTGCAATAAATAATGTGGGTATTGTTGTTTATCTTTGTCGGTAAAGGGTAGGCTTTCTGAATAGAGGTACCTACCGTAAAATGTTCCCTGACTGAGGCTGCTCGGAGTGCCACAAACAGAGAGAGATGGAGGAGTATCGCAACAGCCACAATAAACATAGAAAAGGACAACCCATAACCACGACCACTCTGACAAGAGTGTACGACTAAGGAGGAGGACCGTAAATTTCCTCAACATTGCCTAACATGCGAAACAGTGCCTGGCTCGATAAAACAGTGAATAGTTAGGGATATGCATACAGTTCAACAGATCAGTTTGGTAGTGTCTGGTGGACAAATTTTATCTGTCAATATATGATGAAGTGAGATATATATATATATATCGAAGTGGGGAATTCTTCGTTAAAGATAAATTGTGACAAGAGTTAAAAAAAATAGCTATGCGTTTTTTTAAATAAAATAAATACACTGAGCTAATACGTATACCTATATTAATAAATAGTGCGTAAAAATAAGAGGCTGTACAAATGGATATATTTCGTGAAAATGAAAACATACGTAGGTAAATGGGAATTTGCAGACAGGGAATTTCGAGAAATCCGTCTCCACCTACCATGTCTGCAGTATTTCCGGTCCGATAAGATCTTCAAACCTTCAAGAAAAGAGCGTACCTACTCCCATCTTAACTGGCAACGTACTTACAGCTCCTCTGGTGTTGCGGGTGTCAATGGGTAACAGTAATCGTTTATCACCAGGCGATTTGTCTGCTCGTTTGCCTCCTATATCATAAAAAAATACATAAAATAATGTATACACCGTGTTTTTATTGAATTCCGTTAACTTCGGGGTATGGTTAAGTACGTTTTAGATAACTAAATGGCATAGTTAATATTTAAAAAAAAAATTTTTTATTGTTTTTTTTTTTTCAAAAAAAAATAAGTTTTAAAAGTAATTCAATGTAGCATATAGCGTTGTTCTAACACAGGCATTACATTTAACTCAACCAAACAATTGAAATCTATGACTCATCAATGTCATTTCGACCATTGATCGACCGAGATTGTACTTAAGTTTAGTAGCAAATGTATGAACTCATTCTAAACACTAATCAATATGTAAACCGGCCCTAAGGCAAGTGTACACGCTTGTAGAGGCATTATAGGAAAAAAAAAATTGATTATCTCCGAAATGGAGTTAATTAGAATATCGGTGTCTTTGAGAAAATTACTTGATTTAAGCTCAGGAATGCACCCTTGAAATTAACGGAAATAAAAAAAAACACGGTGTATATCGGGGTGGTATACAAAAGCCTTACTTTATGTAGTTATTATTTGTTTCTTTTTTCTAGCTCTTTTCATCTACGAGTCAAAGCAAATCGTATATTTCCCACAAATCCTTTACCCCAATTAGTGGCGGTCTAATAAACTGAACCTAAATACTTTTATTTCGTTGGCAAATTCTAGCTCGAAACATTCCCCTTGGTAAGCGAAACAAAAGATATTTCTAAAACTATAGCATCACAATTTAATAAACATCCCATTTTGCACTTAACGTACTTGTCTTAAGGCTGTTTTTGCTGGAGCATGTTAAAAGTAAATAGGAGGTTGCTGAAATAGGATATTGAAAAGAGAAATACATTTTCTGTCTGGCTATGAAACGAAGCGATACACCCTTCTCACTAGTCATAACTTCCAACTAGGTGCGTGTATCCATTAAACATGAAAAGTTCGAAATGAAAAAAAACGAAATGGAATAATATGAAATGAATATAATTTATTTGAAACACCACAATCTCAAAATTAATAGATGATAAACATGTAATAACATAAGAAATAATTGGCTGTCCCAAAGAATATTTTACCACCTGTATTTTTTTAAACATTGCTTAGTGCGAGCACTTACTTAGTGCAACTACGCTGATTTTCAGTGGACCCTTCTATGATTTGAAAGAAATAACGAAGAGAAACGGATTTGTTGTTGCACAGAAGAGTATGCCAGCAAACAAACTACAAGCTCAGCTTTTTGCTAAAGCTCGGAATTAATTTTCATATTCGATCTGTTTGTTAAATCCGAGAAATGTCAAGAGCAATATTCAGATGTTGAAATCTGAGGTTTTTTATTTATTTTGCTCTAGCTTTTTGGTGCCCGCGAATGTACCTATTACTGGGAATCGTATCATGAGGCATCTCGCTCGGACTTAATGGTGATGGGCGCGTAATATCAAAACTATAACAAATTATACAACATAAATAAATACACTTAAAATGACCAGAATATTTTTGAGATTTGATTTTGATTCAAATTTAGCGGTTGTTGCTATTTCTATATAAATACATAGTTTTCTGGTTATTAGGAAGGGTTTTTCCCATTTCGGCTGCTCCAAATTCGAGCGCGAAGTAATACCACTGTGTCGCTGTGGTGTGTCGTCACATACCTGTGTCTGTAAGTATGTCTGTGTGCTGTGTGTCTGCGACAAATACCGTCACACCTGACTGAACGTTACATCATGCACATAGGCGAAACAACGGGCACACGCGCGCAATGATTGTCAAATAAAAGAACGCCGAGCGAAATTGAGAGCAAATACGTCGGACGCTGTGAGGTGAGGGCGAAATTAGGTTTACGAGTTCTGGAATTTTTCGGAACTCATCTACAGGAGTTGAAGATCAGTTTCGGGACGCATTATCATATAAATGTGGAGGTGACGCAAAAATATGGCGACGATTCCTCCTTCCACCTGAAGCGGGCGGATACGTGATCTAAATCTTTAACGGAGTGTGTGAAGGGAGTTGGAATGAGTTGTGTAAGTTTGTCAAGTGCCGTGTAAGGTTATGACGAAACAGTGTATCCGAGGAAATTGACTTTTTGGGATTTATTTTTTGTAACATTCTCTAAACAATATATTTCAACCATTAAATTTTAAGCTTATGTCCACACGTGGATCTGGCCACTGAAATTTGTATTATAGTGTACTGAAAGTGGACGTAATGTAACTAAAGACAAAAATTTGTATGTGTTATGTGACAAGAGTCAGATCAAGTTATGCACGGTTCTATGCAAAAGTGAGGCCATGTTATCTTTAATGGCAATTGTCTATGAAATTATGACGTTTATGATGACATCTCCTCATTTCGATTTGTTCAAAACGGTGCACAGTTAGCTTTTTAAACGGACTATTTACCAAATTTTTGTATTTCTTATAATTTAATTTCTTTGTTGTTTGTCTTACCATTCCCCCCTTCTTCCTCACGTTATCCCGGCATTTTGCCACGGCTCATAGGAGCCTGGGGTCCGCTTTACAACTAATCCCATGATTTGACGTAGGCACTAGTTTTTACGAAAGCGACCATTTGTTTGTCTTACCATTCCATTTACAATAAAATACTGCACCATTCTGAAGTTTTAAACTCAACATGCCTAAACAAGTGTACGTCAATACAAATCAAATTAATCATCATTAACACTCACCATTGAAACACTTCCTTCCGAAAACAACATTAGAACGGCTTTCAGGGCTCTTAATTATTGAATTAAGTAGGTTGATGTTGCCGTCTCCAATCGCACCTAAGCTTTCCTTATACATTATTTATGTTCAAGTGTACTTAATTATTGTATTGACGTCAGTTGTGTGTTTATTATAACACAATAAAGTAAAATACTACAGCTTGGCAAAAAAGAGTAGAAATTAAAAAGTAGCAAGTGGCAAAAACGGGACGACGCTACAACAGTGTTGCCACTTTTTAATTTCTACTCTGTTTTGCCAAGCTGTACAGTTTTCTGAAAACCCCAATAAATACCTGTAAAATTAAATGAAAATATATGCATATTTATTATTAATTATATTTTTTTTCTTAGGCGGTGAATGTTTATTTATTCCAATTATCCATTCGGAACCCAAATTCCACTGTAACCTGTAATAATATTTTTATTAGCGTTAAACGTAACAGCCAACATAATATTGTTAGATCAATGAACGAAAAGCGTTATTTCAACAGAAATTATATTGTATTTCAAATAATCTAACATTTGTTCTACTAAGCTATTCCCAGACATTATTGTATAAATAAATAATAGGTAATATAATAAAAGTCTACCTCAGTTTTCTCCAAATTTTTACGAATAATATCAAAAGGTAAATTGTAAACGTTAATTTTTACATCTTATGCAAAAAAATATATTTTATTTGCCTCTATCAACAAATTTGTTTTCTTTTGTCTGTCTATTTAATATAATAACATTATAATTTATAATTATATTAGACAGGAGAAATTTATTTTGTACAAATAATATCAACTAATTTATAAAATAAGATAAAAGGCAACTTGGTGTTATGCCTTCACGAGGCCAGTTTGTAATATGTATGCTATATGTAGGTTTGAAAGTCAGCATTCATGGGGTTCCCGATTGCGACCTAAAGGAGACCTACTCCGTTTAAGTTGCCAAATCTCTATACAAGTTTTACCGAAAGTGACTACCATCTGGCTTAAAAATGACACAAAGGAAATTGAGCATTACTACCGGATTAACCCGGCTTCCTAAAGATTTCCTTCGCCGAAAAACTATCAAATGTCAAATGTATTGTACATAAATTCTAAGAAACTCATTGTTGCGAGTCCGGGTGTCGAACACACGAAATTCTGTTTAATAGCCGCATATCCCGACGCTTGAACAGCGCTTCAAATCACAAATAATAATAAAACAAATCATTCATTTCAGGCAAAGCCCATAAAAGTGTTAGTATATGTACAAAGCATAACTTAAGACTATTGTTAATAAATAATACAGAGTCACAAAATACACAAAATACAGACACAACCGGATGAGCACAAATTCATTAAAACTGTCAATAGAATATTAAAACTACAATGGTAACAATAAAATTCATACAGGTAAAAATAAAATAAAAATAAAATCATTAAAAATAATGAAAAATAAAAATCATTAAAAATAATAATAAATACACATAATAATAAATATTCATTCATTGTTCATAGGTAGGTACACCCTATTTCCGAAAAATACGAAGATGCTTTGCGCCATTTTATCTGAATTTGAAAGCATGTGTGTTACATTTCGCTACCTGAATGTAACGGCCAGGCCTCACGGCGCGATTCGGGAAGTGAATTAGAGATTCACTAGGTATATGAAATAGTAAAGATATATGTGACGTTCCACGGCAAAAGGTACCTTATGGCGGCCGGCTCTTACGCTATTATTAACGCCGCTCCAATATGCAGCCGGAGCAATGGTACCTTTTGCCGTGGAACGTCACATATCTTTACTGTTTCATATCTAGTGAATCTCTAATGCATTTCCCGAATCGCGCCGTTAGCTACCTGAATGTAACGGCCTCTTTTTCCGCTACAGAGACGTTTCTGTATGCTGTTTCGTGCCCACCAATTTCAGTTGCATCAATCGGTTTAGACAGAACGCTGACTGGAGGGATGCTGCGCAAAGAGTAACCGCGCAGATAGTATCTCGTAATTGGTTGTTACATGCAAAATATTTATAGGAAACGACATTATATCTCATAGTTACTATTTCTCGTCAAGTAGCGATACCTAAAACGGGGTAGGTACATATAGTAGATGGTCAGATGTGGTCCAAAATAGTACCCAGACTTCGCTCCAGGCAACGATGCAGATGGCCGAAGATCGAGAGGCCTGGAGAGCAGTGGTAGGAAGAATAATCCATAGCAGTCACGTCCCTCAGACATGAGGTCACGACCACGAAGAAGACTATCACCCTCGGATTATCTTATGCTAGGTTCATACTTAGGTAATACATATTATTAGGTACCGCCGTACCGATTGAGATGACCTTGGTATTGAGATAATTCTCGGAGAGGGATATATTTAGGAATTTTAAGATCCTTTTCATCCCGAAAATAATCTCTTTAAGGCGTGAAATGATGAGGTGGAATTTGCTTTGCTTTGGAAGTGGTATTATATGGAAATACTAATCTAGAAGCAACAAGTTGGTTATGTAATATGTATACTTCTATACTAACTGGTAAATTGTTGTTTCAGGTAAGTGACACGTCTAAGTCACCTTTAAATACTCAGTTTGAGATTATGTGGTAAGTTTTATGTATGAATGCAGGTTTCCTTGTTACTAAAATTTTTCAATTACTAAAATTTACCATTCGTACCGGCCAGCACGCGCAGCACGGATGTTGGTAGGTCCGTAGTCTGTAGGCTGTCTGTAGGCTGTAGGTGACAGCCGTGTCGCAGCACCATTATAAGGGCTTCTGTCCCTTATCTACTCTATGCCATCACGGGCGGGGAGGGACGTACCTGCGCAAGCCGAACCGGTATTGATTATTCGCCGGTTCACTTTCACCACTGTTTTAATGTAGCTATGAAATGTTTTTAATGCCGGTGCATTACTGCCGTACAAACCGGTTTTTACTGACAATAAATTGACGGTATTGCCGTTGTTTGATTTACGCTCGCCATTTTTATGGTTTGTGTAATAGAAAATGCAGCTGTTTCGGGATTTATAAATTGTTTGTTTTAATGATATGTTTTGTGCTATCGGAATGTATGGAAAACTAGAAAATGAGTACGATTTATTTATTAATTAACGACGAAAAAAGAAACATACATAATAAAACTTACTGGGTACAGTCACCATGAGATATATCGTAATGGCTAACGCGCTCACAAATATCTCAACAGGCCTTTAAGGCGCTAAAGTGCTTGTTCAGATATTTTTGAGCACCTCGTGCGCTCCGATATATCTGATGGCGACTGTACAAAAACCACGTAAAATTTGGCCCAAATCGCCGTCAACGGGCAAAGTACCCAGAAGGCTGACCGTATTTCTTCCTCAATTCCTAATGTAGGAAACAAAATGATATCGAATTTTAACGTATTAACGCCTACTCGTAACATTAACACAATGAAAAGCATCAAGTAAGTTAATTATTTATCCCATAATATTACCTAGGTTTTTCAAATTCTCACTGGTCAGTCCAATTTTCGAAGTCTGGCAATGTTTGGCACGGTTGGCAAAGTTGAACAAGTTAAAGGTTAACCTAACTGTCACTTTTTTGTGAAATATCACCTTATCTTACAACCATCTGAAGCATCATCTTTTATGCGTTATAGGTAAAATATCACGAATATACGGAAAGTACGTTACCGATCTCGTTACGGGCCCGGAAATTAACGTTTCCTACCATGGATAGCTTCCCGCAATACATAACCTTACTTACTTTGCCGGCCTCCTATCTTAAATGGTCGCCGTTTCTAAAATCGACCTTATTCATTTGCCGTTAAGGTTGTATTCCTTTGTGATTTAAAAGAGAAATGTGAGGTAGGGAAAGTAAAATATTGTGATACATAATACAACAACAAAGAGAAATAAATGCTAATGTATTCGAATATGTAACAAGGAATAAATAATGAATTATTTGTTGCGTGTTCATTTTTTATCTCGTTAGGACGATAAAGTGATATTGTTGGATGTTGGGTCGATTCGATATGTGAGCGTGTAGGCCGATTTGCTTTGTAATGCCAAATCAATAGGATATTAAGAACAAGTCTTTGAAGGTTGAATGAAGTCTTTCAATGAATTATATGGGTACTCCGTTCTTCTTCTCTCTTCAACCTAGCCACAGAATAAATAATAGTACTAGGTACACAAGACTCACTCTCTAACAAAACGCGTCTGTCACGATCAGCACAAATATGGCCGCTAGGTGGCGACAGCGCCACGCGCGGCTTATGGCCAACCCCAAAATTGGGGTCGAACGGATGGACTTTTAGCTACCTGTAGCAAAGCGACGAAATCGCGGAGTGAGCCACGCCTGACCTAGCATTTTCCCGGCCTAGCGGCAGGGTCCGCTTTCCTGCTCAATCTTCTGGCCGGTCTTCGGCGTCCTCAGAACCACTACCACCAGTTCTGACAATGACAGATACGCTCGCATTTAAGTAACTTACTTTCTATGCATCTCGCTCGTACTCGCATATTAGTGCAAGCAAGATGTATAGAAAGTATAGAAAGTAATTTACGTAGACGCGAGCGTATCTGTCAATGTCAAATATGGTGGTAGCTGTATTAGGTGTGAGATTGTTCTCTTCCATATCCGCTGTCACGACGTCCAGCCAGCGCTTCTTAGGCCTACCACGGCCGCGTGATCTAGGGCCTTGGACAGTGAGGTTGAGGCATCTATTTCTACCGGTTTAGGTATAGGTACTCAGCTAAATCTGTTAAATAAAAAAGTAAAAATCAGAACTCGATGCCGGACGTTAAACGTCCCCTTTTTACGGAAAAAGACAAGGGATCCCACGGAAATAATAAGTTGGAAAACCCTCTTTTAGGTCTTAATATCGGTGGGCGACACGTGACCGGGTTGGTAATTTTATTATACGCCGTTTTATGTACTGGGCCTAATGAAGACGGGGTGAAGTTAGCTAGATAACGTAGTTTGGGGGTCGTATTGGCTTGAGGTTTTTATGTTGTGCATTTTTTTTGTAGGGTGGTGGTGACCAAGTTTTTATGTAGTCCAGTCATTATATCCAAAAAACCGACCCTACCCGTGAATAATCAGTTCTTGGGTTTTTTATTCGTAGGTCCCTCGGGGGGGGTCACTGGAAGTGTAAATTCAAAAAGTAGACTGAATTAGGCTCCTGTGTATGTTCGAAAAACGGTTTTTCTTGAATAACTCGGCCATTTTTGATTTATAACACTTTAAACTCTCGCGTTTTGTACACATATTCAATTACACAAACGGGTCTACCGCGATATAATTTCATTGTTTTTACCTTTAATTCCTCAATTCTTAATTTAATTCATTTTTGATTTTACAGTAAAACCTTGAGGACAAAAATTGTAGGAAATTTGATTCTCTACAAGTTTGGTCCTCACAATTTTTCATCTAGGATCGATATTTTGTAAATTATATACATATATAGCTTCTCATGCCAAAAAATGCCTAGACTGAATTTTTTTTCAAGCCAGGCAATGTTTGGCATGGCAGCCAATGTTGAAGAAGGTTTACGTTAGGTACTTACATTTTACACTTTTATCCAGTGGAAATTGAAATATTTCGTATGGCAATAATAAAGTGCCTCTTTCATTTCCACGTGACAATAATAATTATTGCGCCAAAAAAAGTTAATAATTAATTTTAATTACTTCATTTTGATCTTACTTCATTCGGAAATTACATTATCTAAGAAAATATAACGACTCCTTAATTTCTTTAGATCAAAGCTCGGTTTCAAAATTCAAGTCTTCACTTACCTTTTTATGTATCTCACTTACCTTTTTATGTATCTGCTAAAGCTTTGCAATATACTTACCTTTTAGTTAAAAGATGGCTATAAAAAGGAGCGAACCAAAATTAAATTCGCCAGGCAACTTGAAGTAGGCATTATAGATTATTTATTCCGGGTCTTTACGATTCTACCAAGTTACTTTTGCTTTGTACTGTTCTGTATGTATTTACGCTTAAGGTTGAAATTGGCTTGATAGTGGTTAGTTTAAGATTGCTGCTTACCTGTCAGGGGTCAATGCTGTTCGTGTAATGAATTTGGGCCCTACATTTATTTCATTATGGCTCGCAGATCACTTACATGCTAGATGGAGCGGGATTAATTATGCTTGTATACTGCCCCAATACGCATAACAGCCGCAATATCCATTGGAAAACTATGAACTGTTTCAATTTGGACCTTATTGTGCGAGAATACGGGTTACATTTATGAAATACTAGCTTCTGCCCGCGACTTCGTCTGCGTAGAATGATGATGATGATAAAAACTGTCTTCATCCATCAGCTGACCAACTTGTAGATCTTGTCCTGGCGCATATTCCGGTTAACGGCAACCATACCCATCGGCCATCACCATCAGTCCATCCATCCAGTAATTACGACTTAAATTTAGCAACTCTTTGAGTTATGTCAACAACCATGGTCCTCTTCCGGATCTCCTCAATTCATCCATTCGATATGATTTCGAGCAGTTCGGAATCTACACGAGGTGATCTATGCCCTCGCCTTGTGTAGATCAGTAAGTATAGCGCCGTTGTTTTAACGATGGGGGCCGAATGTTTGATCTCGAATGATTTGTGTCATGAATTCGATGTACATTTTCATTAAGATCCCTTTTACGTTGTATCTCTCACTAATTAACGGAGCTTTATTCGCCACGCGCCATAGTTATATTAATACGTGGGAGTTGCAAGGTTTTTGTGGTACACGGGGCACGTGTGTCCATACAAATTGATGATGAAAGGCATAATGAACTATGCAATTATATATTAGTGTGGGAATAACCCGGACGAACGCGAATATTGGCGTGCCATAGAAAAAATCACGATTCAATCATAGCAAATATTCTAATGTTAGCTGAAAGAGATCCCTTAAAAGGGTAAAGTTCGCTGTTGTACCTAAATCTCAGTAAATTGTATTTAAACCTGTGTTGTATACAACAAAGTGACTACTACTAGGTTTCAAGTATAAAATATTATATGAGACAGCAGCAGTTTATGTATTTATTTGTCATTTTGATAAGTCGTGTATATTTAAGCTCATTTTAGGCATCGATAGATACAGGTTTAACAAAATATAAAGTCTCATATCCTATGAATATCCTTTGCTGTAATATATTTTCAAGTTATTTTTACCTGTCGTGATTTAAGTACTTTAGTACACAATTTACTCAAAATCGTTGCATACCTAACAGAAACATACAACTTCATAAAAACTTATCAAAACTTTGTAAAATTTTGCCCCCTTCTAACAAACGTAAATTTCACAATAACAGATAAGGACAAACGATTATCAAGGGCTTCTTAGACTTGGCAAGCGTTTATAAGCTACGATCATAAAATCTTTTGTCGAGTAAAATTTATGTTAAGGATATTTGTATTCCAGGAATCAGTTATCGAGGCAACATCGCCAGTATATTTTATTCTTGGAATACTATTATATTTTTTACGGCGGATTTAATTTTTCCACTCGATACCGATACGGGGAATATCTATTATATTCCGTTAAGTTATTTTCATTTATTTCCAATTTTCCGCATTTATGATCGCGAGGAATGACTAGTATTTAGAGCTGGGTGCGTTCGAGTGGGCCAGAGAGGACAGACACTCTACTTTTTACAGAAATAGGAAATGTTTTGTAAGATTTACATTCATTATGGAAAACGGGAAATATTGTCTTTCCTTTCTTTTAGGCTGACAAGGGCCCAAAAATAACTTTTGGCGTTATTCATAAACTTTTGTCAAATCTAAGTAACTGTTGATAATCGTTTCCGTCATTTTGATATTTCTGTTTATTAGAAAGAGACAACATTTAACAGAGTTTTGTAATAAGGTCGCTAAGTTTTATTAATAAGGGGGTTAGACCATAACACTACCAAACACTACCTAAATATAAACAATAAGCAATAACTTAAAACTGAAATGCATTATGTATGCGATACATTACATCCCCGCGATATCAGAGGGACGTGGCCGCAGACCACCAAAACTTCACGTCCTTCGGCCATCACGCTTCCTTGGTTAATATTTTGTACAGTACGTAACAATCGGTTATCTGTCTTCTTCTTCCTCGCGTTATCCCGGCATTTTCCCACGGCTCATGGGAGCCTGGGGTCCGCTTGATAACTAGTCCCAAGAATTGACGTAGGCACTAGTTTTTACGAAAGCGACTGCCATCTGACCTTCCAACCCAGAGGGGCAACTAGGCCTTATTGGGATTAGTCCGGTTTCCTCACGATGTTTTCCTTCACCGAAAAGCGACTGGTAAATATCAAATGATATTTCGTACAAAAGTTCGACCATTGGTACGAGCCGGGGTTTGAACCCGCGACCTCCGGATTGCAAGTCGCACGCTCTTACCGCTAGGCCACCACCGCTAATCGGTTCTCTGTATCGAAGGTAATAAATAATAATAATTTAATTCAATAATTCAAAAGCGTTTCTGCTTGGCAAAGTGAATAGTCGGTATTCCCTGAGTTTTTCTCCCGTCATATTATTGAGAGGAAAATATTTAATAAAGACGCTTTTCTTTGAAGCGGCGAGCGATTCCTTTTCCCCTGAGTTATTGTTCCGGACTAGATTCGGCCGGTGTTGAGTTTTTAACAGGACAAAGCAACTTTGGCCTTCGGGCTTAATTGTGCCCATGGTATATAATAATATACTCCGCCTGGTACTCTCTTCCCGTCTTTTCGTGGTCACGTGACTGACACAAGCCTACGTCATCATGCGACAGCACTATATGATAATATGCGATAGCGCTATATATAGCGGCCATGTTATTGTGACGTAGGCTTGTGTCACTCTGGGAAGAGAAGACCATGTTTTATTAGACTATGATTGTGCCCTTGTGCAGAAGACGATGTCTTTCTATATCCTTGGGAAAGTCGTGGCATTTGCCCCTTTATCATTTGGGTTGCCTAAAAAAATATTGCTGCTGACACATGTAATCTATTTTAAAATTGTGGACAGACGCTCAAAATACCAGATAGCCATTGGATAGGGGATAGGGACAGCGCACGTTCGATCATTGTTAAGAGTTTTGGAGATTCTCCAAAAGCCTTTTGAGGGCTTTCCACTAGAATTGCATGCTATTGGGCTATGATATTGGTAATGATAGTTTTCACAACAAAATAAGAACTGCCTCGTAGTAACTTAGTATGTATCTAAAAGTAAATATAAACTGCGAAATATTGTTTCCTAATAAATAAATCATACAAAACTTATCATAGATTTCCTTAACACGAAAATATCACATCACAAAACATGCGGTCACCACGCCATCCTCCTAAAGTGACAAATAAACATGGCGGAACCTAGTAAGTAGCCACAACAACACCCGGTAATGTCTGCCCATCCAAACGAAATATACCTCCTATCCCCTGACATGAACGTACAAGGCAGTTTCTTCCGCATTTGGTCGCGATACACCTTGCAAATGGGCATATAATTAGGATTTATGTTTCGTGGCGGGCTCTGAATGAAAGCTGTCTCTGAGGTAAAGTTGTGGAAAGGAAGTTGGTTGACAGTTATCAGTAATTTAGTGTTAATAGTGTGATGTTTAAGGCATGTTTAATTTTTTGTTAAACAAAGTTTTTTTTATAATAACAGTACCACATAGGTTAGACACGATCTAAAGGGTAACTTTTAAGTAGCTTTTACCTATGAGTTTATGTAAATCGTGATTGGATAATTTCTCAAGATGCAATGTAAAACAATGCGAAGAGTAGCAGACAGTGTGAAGAGATAAGGCATTATGTGTGCATAGTTTTAGCTACTTTGTTTTTTCGACTAGTAGTGTCACTGTATCCTTCACCAATTATTGAACACTCGATGTGAAATTTTTCGATGGTCCTTTTTATTTTTTCCAAATATTCTCTTAGCTCCTCTTACATCGAGTCCCTTTCGTAGATCAATCAGGGTACACGTGGCTCGGATTCGGCCTCGCCCTCGCATTCTGTCCTTTGTCTTATCTCAAACGCTAATTTATAAGCGAAACTTTTTGGTAAATGTCCTTTTTGGGGATAATATTCTGAATTACAAGAAATTGACTTCAAGGTTTTGCTGTTCCTATTTTTGTTAAAGTTATACAAAGGTTGAATAAATTTAATATTTATTACAACTACGAGTATATCGAGCAATGAGAGTATTTTTGCTACAAAAGAGGGCTGTTAGAATGTTGTCTGGGGTGCCGCCATTTACTCCGACTAAAGAATATTTCCGCGAATTAAAAATTCTAACGGTGCCCTCGTTATATATTTTTGAAGTGGCAAAGTACATGTATAAACACAAAGGAGAACTGATAGGGACATTAAGTCTGTCTTTGTCAGGCTTGCGAAAACATGCAACTCATTGGGGGTAGTTGGAATTAAAATCTTTAACAGCCTGAGCCGTGAGATTAAAGAGGCGGCTTCTTATGACCTGTTTGTTGAGAAGTTGAAAGCCTATTTAATTAATAAGGCATTTTTTATGGTTTATGTAATTCCTTAGAATTCTACAGTAAATTTAACATTAAATAATTTCGTAAATAATGAAATTTGTAATGTATAAGTTTTAATGATTTCTTCTTCTTTCCTTGATCTGGTTATGTGTGTTTATTTTAGTGTTAGTGTTTTGTAATAGTTGAGTGTTTAGTGTTAGTTGTATATTTTGTAGTTCTATTGTGATTTTGTTTGACATGTGTTATTTTGACATTAAAGAAATTGAATTTGAATTTGAATGTATAATAATTATACGTTATACGTAGTGGTACAGATATTAACTAGTAATGGCGATGGATGGATAACATAGTTGTTAACTTTTAAACACCGTGCTATGAAGTAGTTTCACATAATTATGTATTTGTACATAAACCGTAACAGTAACAACAACATTTCAAATAGTGTATTCTTATATACTTAGTTCAGTAAAACATTGTATTTAGCATGGACTTACAGTACAAATCCACGTGATCCATAAATTGCTAAACCAAAAGGGTGAACTACGGTATAAATATGTTTAGTAAATACAACAAAAACTATTATTTTTATTTTGTACTTACCTACTTATGCGAATGGAGCATGACTGAGAAAATATGTCAATAACACTCTTTTTTATCATATGCAATTATGCATACGTTATAAAAAGAATAATACTACTACGCTTGGTTTCCCATTCAAGGCCGCATAGGCTGTTAATAATAAAATCGTATTATCGCGAGGCGTTTGACAAGTTGGAACATCCACGAACGGCTACCTAAAGACGTCACATCCGCTTTACTACGCCACAAGGAAGGACTCGTACACACAATAAGGAAGACGCCGAGAGGTGTCGTCCCTCGATCCTCACGCTTCGTCGCGCCGGCGGGCGCGGGGAGGCCGGGGAGTGCCGCAAGGAGCCACCCTCAGCCCCTTTGATAATTTATTATTGAAACCTTGCTTTTATTCTTTCCTTTTGTAATATTGTCTCTACTCGCTGCTTATTTCACCGATCTAATTTGTATCTAATTTTTATTTTGATGTTTTCATGTTGTACATGTTTCTTTATGTAAAGATTGGGCTTTTCTATATGCATGAAATGTACTTTGATGAGAGCAAATATTTTTTACGACGTCTCATTTTTTAACGTAGCGATAAAGTAAACACAAATATTATGTTTACTTTATGTACACTAGATCAGGTGATTTCGAGGACATGTTGGAAAATCGCCTGTGTTGTTTGCTTGGGCTAATACTGCTAATATGTACATAGTTACCTAATAGATTGGGCTTCCTTAGTAGGATAGTTTTCTATAAATAAATTCAATCAAGTAACAAACCTATTACAAACAATCTATATAACAAAGATGTTTTCAGTCATCACCAAGAATCAAGAATCATCATCAAGAATGATTTGTTTTATTTTTTTTCATCCCTTATTTTAATGCTGCTTAGCAATTAATTTTTGAGAAGCAACCTGTTTTCATATTTTTTCCCATTAATACTTTTTCCACTTTGGCTTAAACCTAAAATGTTAACAGTATTTTTCTGTAATCCGAGGCGAAAAGTAAATATTTACGTCATTGAAATGCGTGAAAAAACATTTTCCCCCAAACTTGGCCGAAACTCGTTTCGATTCGCGTTGAGTGCTCGCGAGAAATTTAATAAAAACATCACCTGCTAGCTTTTTCCATATTATTAGAGGCATTTATACATCTAGATACCTTTTGGAGGCCCAGTATCCGGAAAATGACATTTTTGTTTCTCTCCCTTGTGGTTTGTTATTGTATTTTTATTTGTCGAAGCCAAATGATATTCCGTTTTATTTAGAAATTCAGTATACTCAACTTATCATAATTAAGTCATATGGTTTTTTTTTGTGTTTATAGTTATAGCTACACCTGACATACAGTTAGACCATAATTTTTAAAATGAGACTGCCATAACTTTATTTAAATTCTTGTCATAATTTCGTATTTTTTTGTTATTCCTGTTTTTATACCTTACAATTTTCCTAAAATTGTTGCTCTAGACTAGAAAATACTATTTTTTATTATACTGTTTCTTTATTTATTAAAAGACCCTTCAAATTTCACATCCACATCTAATCAAAAATGTCCGATATCCATTGCTCGCGCTCCGCGACGAGTCAGGGGTGCAACAATGTGGCTCGTTTGACAAATTGCGACATTGTCAGAAGCTACCCGTATTGTGACGTCACATGTGTGTTTATTGGTCCCATTCTCTTTAGTAACAGAGTTACGTTCTTTATTGACCGTCTTTGTATCAGTGCTAAGCATACCTATCTGTACGGATATGATGGTCGTTCTTGTCTACGTGACAGCGTGATAAAACGGTATCCGTTACTTTCAATCGCGCTCTGTTAAAAAGTGACGGATATTTTATCACGTGGAAAAAGCCATCCATAATAGGCCTGCAGATCTGAGAAGTCTAACTACCTACTGTTTTAGTGTATTTTAAATCGCTCTTTGTTTTTTTTCAACCACATTTTGAAACGCAAGTTTCGAAAGTATTTTATTCTAAATGATAAATAGTTAGTTATATTTATAAAATTTAAGTATTGATTAGATTTCCCCTGTTATATTTATTTGATAAATATTTTACCAAAGTGATGATAGCAAACGTAAAATAAACTCAATATGTTGTGATCCTCACAATATGTTTTCCATATAACCTTCAACCCGAATTATCGATGTTTAAACTAAATTATACGCAACAAACGATCGAACGAACAAAGAAGCCCCTAATGAAACTTGTATTAAGCCAAAAGTCACAAATACTGTATAAAGCCAAGTCACAAATACCTTTGTAGGTACAAGCGTCCTAATAAGGGGAAAACGGCAATCAGCGGAGGTTAACTCGATTTGCTTGCTTGTTCTCTGTGCCCTGGTCCTGTTCTCACTGCTTACCCAATTCCAGAGGACCTACAGTGAACCCTTTTCTACTTGTTGCCTCTCTGTCGCACTTGTAAATTCGTACGTCGAAAATGAAATTTTTGACAAAAATAATTTTTCCTTAGAGACTTCAGAACCTATGGAGGGACTCAGATTTTAAAAGGTCGGCAAAATACGTGAGATAAGTTACGTAGATTTATTGAAGCGTTTGACTCGCCAACGCTATGGAATTATTTGGAATAACTTGGGCGTTGATTGGGCCGAATCTTATTGATTCTATCGCTCTCATTCGGCTTCGTAAAGTTTGTTACTCTGATTAAAATTACATTAGTAGCTTTATTTATTAAAATATTTTTATTTCATAGTTTTTTTTACTAACGTATGATATGTGTTAGTTCTTTAACTAACAATGATCTGATATCCTCGTTTAATTATTTAGTCTCAGTAGAGACAGCAGAGGTATAAAAATATCGATTATTCACCGTCGTATTTAGGTGAAACAACCACACATTTTCCTATTTTTTTACTTTTTGGTAAGGGAAAATTTAACTCTCTACAATCATGGCTACCCTACAAGGCCTAATTAATAAACATAAAACCTCTTTAACCGTAATGACAGCATTTTGAATACGAAGAAAATAAACTGTCAAACTTGAGTGAGATACGAGTTTTCAAAAGTAACCAGACCGCGATGACAGTGATGACATTCAATTTGACACAGAATATCGGTAGTTTAGTTATCTAATTTTAGGGTGACCATGCATGTCGTAAATAAATTTATTAATATTTTTTTCAACACGAGTAGAAAATTAACGTTAGTCTCACTAATACTGATACGAAACAGTTGCTTATAATTTACAAAATGCGCAGTGTTAGTCCTGCTCACGTCTCCTGAATCACCCTGTATTGTTGGCAAGAAAATATTGGTATATTTTTCACACCTTTTACTTAAATTTTATGAGCAGCTTATTTTAAGTTAAACAGCGTGTAGTTTTCATATGGTTATATAAAAACTAAGATTTTATGATGGCTGACCAATGAGTTTTTCGGAACTTATGTACGAAATATCATTTGATATTTACCAGTCGCTTTTCGGTGAAGGAAAACATCGTGAGGAAACCGGACTAATCCCAATAAGGCCTAGTTTACCCTCTGGGTTGAAAGGTCAGATGGCAGTCGCTTTCGTAAAAACTAGTGCCTACGTCAAATCATGGGATTAGTTGTCAAGCGGACCCCAGGCTCCCATGAGCCGTGGCAGAATGCCGGGATAACGCAAGGAAGAAGAAGAAGATTTTATGATGGCTACTTATTTTTGCCAGCAAACTTTATAGGTAGTTAATAAAGTCCTTTGAAGACAGGCTTCTAATAGGATGCTGCATCGATAATTTTATCCTGCTAAAAAATTGCTGTCTTGTTTTATTAGCTTACTCGACGACTCGGCTAAAGATGTTCAGTTTTGTACCGTCTATTTTCTTTGTAAGTTGTGTCGCTTCTTTTATAAGTTTTATAACCTTGTCAGTTCAGAATCTTTTAATCAATTTACTAGCGTTTATTAATGAAAATAGTTGCAATAGTTTTGTACACGTCGGGCTCTCTCAAAGTGCGATCGATCCACTGACCACCTATCAGTTTTGCAATCACTACCAAAACTAGGCATTCGTTGATCTAAAACTCCACTAGCGCGTATTTCGGTTATATTTTTTCCGAAACTCTGCTTTAGTCTCGTACAGTTAAAGTCGTTATTTAATCGCACCTTTTGAGTAGTTGCTAGTTTTTGAAAGTAGTTTTGAATTGAACCGTTAATTCGGCAGGTAATTACCTACATTTTGGACATTTGCAGCCAAATTCATGCGCTGTGGTAAAACCCTAACTGTGTTAGGCGTCTCTTGGATTACCAGCCGGATTATTATCGAATGGAATGCTGGATGGGCATCAATTCTGCGGCTATGAGCTGTTGATGGAAAATTTCGCATACCCTTTATATTAACTCCAGTTCTAAAATGTCTGAAGTGCCTTTAAACGACTAGTCGTTTTCGGCTTTTATAGTTTCGATTGAAACGTTAACGTTAGTTAGGCATGTCATAATTGAATGTAGTTTCATGAGTGAGATTTTCAATAGTGCCTGTGCATGATAGCGTTCCTAAATAGTACTCGGAATCTCCCAAACATCCCAATTTAACTTCGATATTACCTATTTAGAATATTAATAAGTATGAATACGTTGAATACGCGTCCCAGATCTGTGTTTCAAAGTATATGAAACTCGAGGCGGATCGATTAGAAACTTCAGATGATCTTACTGCCCGATTCGAACTTTAAGATACGTCAGTTAATAGATGTAGAAACGATATGGATTAGATTCTTCTTCTTGATCGGGACACTCTTGACAGAGCGGTCGTGGTCATCATTGGAAGTCTCCCTTTGTGACACGTTTGACGGCTCGCCTCCACTCCTCCCTGACGGCTGCGCGATGGATTAGATTAGTCAGTGTCAAAAGTTACCTTTTTTTTTTGAAGAAATGTCCCATTTGACACTGACATGTGTAATCCATATATTTTCTATATCTATTAACTGACGTATCTTAAAGTTCGAATTGGGCCGTTAGTTCCTGCAGCCATGTTCTAAAATGTTGGCTAACTTTCATGTTCTGTTGCACATTACACATCTAATACAGGGTGGTGTAAGTAAACACTGATGATCTCGTGAAAGTATTCGCCGGCTAATTTCCCGGGGCCCAAAGTTTCGCGGCGCGCCAATGAATGCGCGAAGATTTTGATGCGGTTTCACTATTCTAACTCTTTATCCTGAGGATTTGCCTGCTAGGGAAATGGAATGTTTAATTTACGCTATGCAGCTGTCATGCATTGTTCTTTCTTTAGGGTAATATATTAATAGGGGAGAAAAAGAAATCGCTCACCCGAGATACCTATTCGTGACCAAGATTTAGGCAGGAGCCCCACTGCTGCGCACGCTACTTCCACGGCCCACGTTTTAATACAAACCGTGGGCAAGCCCGCGAAATTTTGTATAGGAATGTGGGTCGTGTACATAGCGTGCGCAGCAGTGGGGCTCCGGCCTTAAGGTTTGAAAGTTATTTCTTAAGTCAGCTTGCAAAATTAGATGTAAATATGATATATTCTTGACTATAAGACATATAGTCTTCTCAAGTAAAAATAAAAAGCGACTATTCCCCAATCCCTTATATTTTGGTAGCCAGAGATAACGCAGTGCCGCATCGTGCCCCGCTGGCATCGGCACTCGCTACAAATTGGCCGGAGTTGCGGTCTTCATTTCCTGCGAGGGACTTCGAGATGAAAAGGATTTCTGCCCGTCATTACGACTCTTTTTAGGAAACTTGCCGGCCGTGTTTTGTTTCGAGTATCGACTTATAGGTATGTTCAGGTGAAGTTCTCTGTAAAAGCGAGGTTGGAAATATTTTTAGGTTTTTTTCTAGTGGATCGTAAAATAAAAACTTTAAGTTTAAAAAGTCCTTAGAGGTCTATTTTCAGCACGATTTTTTTGAGAAACCTTGTAGGAAACAAGTACCTAGTGAGTAGTGAGAGTTATAGGCCTTATTTATAATAATGAAAATCAATATTATTAAGTACCTACTTACATTTTTTTTGAAAGTAGTAGGTAACTTTTGACCACTGCGATATTAACCGTCTGACTGATTTTTTTCATTTGTCTGATTACCTGCCATTTTTTTATCAGTGTCAAAAACATCTCTTAAAACTAGACATTTCTTTAAATTGGTAATCATAATAAAAGCTAATACAATCCATCTAAAATTTGGAATTGCCGGCCCGTCCGGAAAGTTATTAATTGTAATTGTAACAAATCGTGGAACTCAGATACCGCAATTAAAATAATAGACGACTTTGTATTAATCAAGCGATTGAACCTCGAGGGTGGAAACCGTCGGGGGTAAAGGGTAGGGCCAGGGAATGTAGGCTCTAGAGTAGCCAAGAACGTATGTTGGGGCGATTTCATATCAGTAAAATCTTAGAGTAAAATGATTACGTTTTACGGTTGAGTTCAAATGAAAAGCAAAATTGGTGTAAATTTAATTATATTTATCTATTATTAACGTTCCCGAGAAGTGCAAGACTGTATTTACCTACGTCTTATGTGATCTTACTAACGCCGGGCAAGCTAAGCAAGGCCGTTTAGTAGACTAGGCTTATAGGGCCCGATTCGGATTTTGAAATAGACATCTATTAGATAACTTTTAGGCATCATCAAGATACGATAACGATATGTTTAAGATCTAACCTGTCAAATTTGACATTTGCGCGATTCTGGAGATCCTCTTTAACGATTTCCACAGGATATGATTTAGAGATCTAATTCACATCTAATAGATATCTTACTCTATCTAACGTAAAAGTGACATTGGTTGCCCGAATTGCGCTGCAAAAGAGAACTAGTTGATATCTAAACTATAACGTATTTAGAATGGATCTAGTACGTGTCATCTCTTGTGAATATCTTGAAGTTCGAATACGGCAGACAGTGTTTTAAAAATGCGTAGAAATACCAATTTAATACATTAGCTAAAAGCTCAACGGGGTACCAGGTATCCATTTTATCATTCGCACGTAAATAGGTAGACTAGCCAGTACCTAAACTCAATTTTGAACATAGAATGGTTTGAACCACATTTGAGTTGTTCACGTTTAATAATTCCCCTCACTTAGTTTTGCTTCTAGAGACTTGAAAGCTCTCACAACGCTCAGTTGTCGCTATTCAAACCATTCGCTTCAGGCCACTCAGCAGCACGTTTAAAAGAATTTCGTGCGTATTAAATTAGTTTAATATTAAAAGATGCTTTATTTTTATGTTCTCTCAAAGGCGTGGGTTTTTTGTCAATTTTCCGCCTCGCCACACGCCGAACCTTTTAACCCTTTCCGCCAGCCCTATTCTCTCGCCCGATAATTGCACACGAAATAATTTCCCTTTGAATAGCCGATTGCCAAGTTTCCCGACAATCCGGGAGTTTTCGGCCGGGAGGGGGGTAAATTTCCACCTCGTATTCCGATTGAGGAAAACGACTTGGAAATAAATAAGCCCTAGTTAGACTTAGATATAAATAGAAGATGGCGGACGTGGGCAGTGGAAATTGTTGCTTTAACACTACATTGTTATTTGTTGTTTTTATTACTGTTTACGTTGGAATTAAGTGTTGACGTTGTACAACATACTACAACCGGCTCGATTCGGGAAATGAATTAGAGATTCACTAGATATAAAATAGTAAAGATATGTGACGTTCCACGGCAAAAGGTTCCTTAATACGGCTGGCGCCGCGATTCGGGAAATTAATTAGAGATTCACTAGATATATAATAATAAAGATAATATGCTCCAGGGGTGGAAGTGAAAGATGCATAAGACGCGAGTTGGCACAGTGGCTGTTAACAGCCACTGGGTAGAAAGCGGCGCACACCTCTCGACACCCCTGAGCCGCTCACACCGATGTTGCTCCTGGTCGTCTTTACGACGGCAGTTTCAGGGGCCCATCTAGTAAGCGGCGAGTCACCGCCTGTCTCGATGACGGTGTTTACATTGTTATGACAGGTGTCCGGACCTCTTTTACAATAGCCCAGTCTCATTGTCCACCAAAACATCAATCCATAAACCGGTATACTGTTCACTTCTTCTACAATAGTCCCAATGCCTGCTGCGACCGGTTCACGGGTGTCTATTGTTGCGCCTGTGAACGGGTTCCAGCAGGCGTTCTACATGACATTAAAACTCTCCAAAGGGCCTCTACGTGTTGGATCTATATCCCCACGCAAGCCTATCAAAAGACCGGGATTTATAGGCCCGTGAAGTCCAAAAAAGATAATAATATCTTTACTATATCGTATCTAGTTAATCTCTAATTCATTTCCCGAATCGCGCCGAACGTCTTTTTGTCCCTTTATATTGCTATAACTTTTACAAGTTCTCGTTTACCTGTAAAGCATCACGGCTGATAATATTAATCATCTCTAAAAAATATTTATTTTTATGCTTACTTAAATAAGCGTGATGTACGGTCAAGTCAAATCGGCCCTGTTAGGAAGACAATCAAACTTACATTGTGAGGTCAATATAATATCTATATGATATCAGTTGCGCGTGCGTTTCGCTCGTACTAGTCCGTATGTATTGGCGCGAGCGGGACGCACGGGCGATTGACATCATTTAGATAACATTTTGATGTCACAATGTAAGTTGGAATTGGCTTCATGGTATCACACATGATGCCGTTCTTTTTTTTAGGGTTCCGTACCCAAAGGGTAAAAATGGGAGCCTATTACTAAGACTCCACTGTCCGTCTGTCTGTCTATCAACAGGTTATATCTTATATAACTATGATAACTAGACAGTTGAAATTTTCACATATGATGTATTTCTGTTGCCGCTATAATAACAATTACTCAAATGTACGGAACCCTCCCTCGGTGGACGAGTCCGAGACGCACTTACCGGTTTTTTTCTTAAATGTTAGTAATACGAACCGTACAAACGTCACAAATGGCGCGTGCGATTGGGGCCAATGATCTACCGTACTTGCGCTTATTTGAGTGTAAACACAAAACAGTTGTGAGGCTTCCAGTGTCCAGTGACAGACTTAGCTAATGATTCGAAAAGAGGGTGATAGATAAACCATTTGGATGTAGCATTTAAAACATTTACGTTTTGTACACATTTTCTTCCTCGCGTTATCCCGCCATTTCGCCACGGCTCATGGGAGCCTGGGGTCCGCTCGACAACTAATCCTAAGAATTGACGTAGGCTTTTTAACACATATTAAATATAGGTACTTAATTTTATCGGATCTATCGAGAATTAAAATAAAACTATGTAAACGGATTATATCGAGGAGAAATCATAATTCAGCCTATTAACATATAGGTCCCCCTGCTAGGCACAGGGCTACCATCCGTCCGGGTTTCCCCGGATTTGTCCTAGTTTGGAGGCCGTCCGGGGGGGGGGGTTTCAAATAGTGTCCGGGGCACTTTTATTGTGAGGAAACACCTTATTGAATTTAATTATTTATTTATACGGCATTATTGTGTACAAAGTAGGTAAAAACCGTATAAATACACGTCCGGGGGAAAAATGCGACTAACGCCAAATGTCCAGGTTATTTTCTCTTTGTCCGGGTTCGGCAAATTTAGAGATGGCAGAGCCCCCTGAGAGGATACGTGTCCCGCACACGCCTCCTCTCAACTGCGATAGAACTTGGG
This sequence comes from Cydia fagiglandana, assembly GCF_963556715.1. Taxonomy (NCBI): domain Eukaryota; kingdom Metazoa; phylum Arthropoda; class Insecta; order Lepidoptera; family Tortricidae; genus Cydia; species Cydia fagiglandana. The sequence goes on from NC_085946.1 coordinate 2,897,692, forward strand.
CTATAATTGCCCACGCTGGTCCAATGCTGATTGGCGACTTCACTTTGAATGCAGATGTTCTTTAGCCTCCTGATCTCGCCCGTGCTCGGTAAGCGACTGTGACGATGCTTCCGCGCATCATAAACTTGAAGAGACACGTGTGCGCCCAGCCGCCCGCGCGTGCGCGCTCTCGGCTGCGCTGGAGCGCGGTTCCGGCGATCTGGCGCAGACAACCTGCTTTTATAATACCTGCATTTTGATGCAGGTTCTTAACAATCATGTTCTTTTTTATGAGGCCTTATGTTTTTAGAAGAAAAAAAAAGATTAAAGACACCGGGCGAGTGAATAAATTGCACTTCCGCATGTACCTACTAGAGCTCCCGATACACGTGTTACACGCTGACACGGGTACCCGTGTTCTTAAGCCCGCCGGGCTTAAGAACCCGAACTACACGAACCCGCCCGGATTCGGAAACGTTTACACGGGTACCCGTGTACACGGGTACACGGATACACGAAATAACGGATCTTATTTACCCGCCGGTTCGACCCTTCACTCTCGTGTAGCGGAGATTGGTGCTATGAAGACATACGATTGAATATATGGGAGGTTAGGAAGATTCATTTCATTACCTACTTTGCAGTTTTACTGGATTGATTGGTGATGTCAATAATGTAGGTAAGTGCGCTTTGTTTTAATAATCATAAGATTAAAATTAACAATATCTTAGTAACCGTTGACCTCATTGATAGGTATTTAATTTTCTTCATTGATGTAGTTTTTTAATAATTATAGTACACTTAAATGATTATCTAATAAAAAAGTAGATAGTTATGCTTACTGAAACTACAATGAACGGAATATGTTATATTTTCCTTTAGCAAAATCGAATTTTGCTCGCTGTTTTTAAGGGTTCCGTACCCAAAGGATAAAACGGGACCCTATTATTAAGACTCTGCTGTCCGTCCGTCCGTCCGTCTGTCACCAGGCTGTATCTCACGAACCGTGATAGCTAGACAGTTGAAATTTTCACAGATGATGTATTTCTGTTGCCGCTATAACAAATACTAAAACAGAATAAAATAAAGATTGAAGTCGGGCTCCCATACAACAAACGTGATTTTTGACCGAAGTTAAGCAACGTCGGGCGGCGTCAGTACTTGGATGGGTGACCGTTTTTTTTGCCTTTTTTTGTATTATGGTACGGAACCCTTCGTGCGCGAGTCCGACTCGCACTTGCCCGGTTTTATTAAGTAGCAAAGTCTTGTTCGAGCTGCTGAGGTGAAAATCAATTAAATTGGTACAAGACATATCAATCACATTGAACATGCGATAAAATAAAACTGCTAAACAATCGGAGCTCCTGAACCTTTGTTTTATTTAAAACTTTATACATTACTTCAATCTCCGCTACACGCCAAGGACAGGTTAGGCCCGCGTGTATTTAAGGTCCGTTTCGCCGTGTACACGGGTACACGGGTACCCGGATACACGGATCTTAATTACACGTGTACCCGACTACACGTGCAGACCGGGTCAGAAAACCGTGTACGTGTAGTTCGGAAACGGGTACCGAACACGTGTACACGAAACCCGGACACGACCGCGAGCCCTAGTACCTACCTGACATGAAAGAATATTTGTGACAGTAAGATATACAATTTGTCTGATAGGTACTGATATACTGATGTCTGATAGGAACAATAACATACTTATATAGGTAGAAATGTTTTTTTAATAATTTACATCAATTGGAAGCTTAAAAGTTTTTAACGACTTCTACGTGGACGAAGTGTGTGTGTTAAATATCTAAGTAAAATATAATATAAATCGAAAAACCAATAAAACCGACGACATTTTAGTAAATTCTATTTTTACTAAATCAAAAAACCTTAGGTACCTACATCAAAAAACGTATTATCGTTTAAAAAGTTGATTGACCAACGTTTGATCGTAGTTGCATAATAATTATTGCAAATCCCCATGCATTACCATTATTTTCCGCACCATAATCAAACAATTATGCAAATGCCATGCCAATTGCATAATCACATTAAAAATTCCACCCACATTGCCCTTTTGGCGTAAATAATTACGTGGTCTTCACATTTGATGTGGAGCGAGCGGGACATCGCTATAAACGTGTATAGCGCCGTCCCGCTAATTAATAACCGCGTTACGCCATCTTTGTTCTTCCGCACCGGCGCGGGCGCACGGCCGGCCGGGGCGTTTTTTGGTGTCATTTGCACATGTATGAAAATGCTTAATTGCACATTATAAGGGTTCTATAGGCATTGTTTTTTACATTTTATGAGGTAGTGGTGTTCATTATTATTTTTAAAAACTGTCCAAATTCATGATATTCATGGGTAGGTAAACTAAGCACGCTAAGCATGAAGAATTTGGTACATTGACGCTGTGCGTACTGTTCCTATCGCACGCAGATAATTCTACCTATATTGTTGTCTCGCCGATGATGCAGGTAGACAATGCCATTATGCGAGCTGAACAGCAATATAAATTATGCGCGTGCGATAGAGATAGGAACAGACGGGTCAATGTACGAAGTTCTTCGTGGTAGCGTAAAAACTACTACACGCGTCTTTTACAATAACAATATTTTGCTTGTAAAAATATTATTGACGTAAACCAATCCTAAGTCTGAATAAAGTGCATAAGCCATCTGTCGCCAAGCTAGCATTACACCGCCTAGCCAAGACGGTACATCAACAAATGCCAAACCAAAACCAAAAACCGGGCAAGTGCGAGTCGGACTCGCGCACGAAGGGTTCCGTAACATAAAGCAAAAAAAAAAACGGAAAAAAATGCAAAAAGAAAACGGTCACCCATCCATGTACTGACCCCGCCCGACGTTGCTTAACTTCGGTCATAAATCACGTTTGTTGTATGGGAGCCCCATTTAAATCTTTATTTTATGCTGTTTTTAGTATTTGTTGTTATAGCGGCAACAGAAATACATCATCTGTGAAAATTTCAACTGTCTAGCTATCACGGTTCGTGAGATACAGCCTGGTGACAGACGGACGGACGGACGGACGGACGGACGGACAGCGAAGTCTTAGTAATAGGGTCCCGTTTTACCCTTTGGGTACGGAACCCTAAATCCCTTATGGGGAGCCAGCACTGATGTACACCAGTTACTCATATTACAAAAGAAATGCATCCGTATTCTATCAAATACTCGGGTACCAGATAGCTGTGTTCCACATTTCATTAAACTTGAAATCCTTACGTTACCCTCTATTTATATTCTAGAAGCAGCTCTATTTGTTAGGAAGAACATGAATTTATTTAAACAAAAAGTAATAAAATCACAGAGACGAAATAAATTAAACCAGCTAGAATTACCAATTTCAACATTAGCAATGTTCAGAAATGGTCCGTATTACCGATGTATACTAATAGCGAATAAAATACCAGACGTAATAAAAAACGAAACCAAAGATGAATTGTTCAAACGAAAACTTAAAGATCTGTTAATTAAAAGGTGCTATTACTCTGTTGAGGAATTCTTAAATGATACAACCTTATCGAACTAAAACTATAGGTACATATAAATGTAAATGTTATAATAAAATGTATCATCATTTTATTTTACACTCAATTGATAAGCAATGAATAAATATTTTTAATTTATTATTAATTATACAACATAAATGTTTTTTTTTTTAATAATTATATACTTATACATAAATATAATTAATTTATTTTATTGTCGATGTTAAATTTAACCAATTACCTTGTAAACTAGTCAAACCGAAAACTATTTTTAATAAATTTTAAATTTCTTAATAATTTTCCACTACAAAATCGTGTCATGTTGCATGCCATATAAAAATTAGGTTAAATTTACTTTAGTATTAAGTTTTAGTTAAGTACTTACATTGCTATATACCCTAACAGGGTTCATGTGAACACTAGCTGTAAAATGCTCTTTGTAAGACCTTATGTAACACATGATTATAAATGCAATAAATGAATTATGAATTATGAATTAAAAATGAATCGAGATGCCATGCCAGATGCTATGAAGTTTATGACTTTTTCCAAACATTATTTAAGTTTCGATTGGCATCAAATGCGATCAAGTTTCATTGGGATTGGATTAAGGATTGTCATCTTGACTAGACCCATGGAGCAATGCGTGTGTTAAACCTGCTACAGAACCCCCCGTTAAAGATTCGACTAGCCACTAAACGCCAGGAATTAGCATGGCGCGCGCTGCTATGCGTGGCGGCATTTGGAATCTAATCGCGCCCGTTCACGGCTCCGTGGACACCTAGTATGGCACGTGCTCGGTAGGCCAATTCAGACTTACATTGTGTCATCAATATGATATCTAAATGATATCAGTCGTCCGTTTGGCTCGCTTGCGTCTATATATGTACGAGCGTAATGAACGTGCGAATGACAGCTAACTAATATGATTCCAATATCATTGTAATATTCGGTTTGAAATCAGTGTACCTACGTTGGATTTGGCCTTTTAGAAAATGAATTCTTCAAAAATTATAGTAAAACCTAGTGCCTGTATTAACTGTTTCTGTCCTTGTATTTTTTCTTTCAATTTGGTGTAGGTACATATACACAAATTTCATAAATTATACCTACTTTTGAAGTTGCGTCTATTCATGCTCGCACATCTCGTTATTAAAAGTAATCGGTAGAAAAGCAGACTTTCCCTCTATCCCACCTCAAAAAGGAATCAAAGCTCAGTAAAAAATGTCGCCGTCTGGCAAACCCCACAGTATTTTCGCGAGGACCTTTATTCACTTTGCAAGTTTTCCCTCTTTAGACTGGTTTCCTTTTTTTGTTTCTGCGGGAAATGCACCCGCGGGAAAATGAAGTTGGTCTCAGGTAATTAGGCTTGCTTTTCTTGGGGAAGTGCACACGTTGCTACTTTTGACGTAGATACAGTCGCCATTAGATATATCGGAGCGGCCGAGATGCTCAAAAATATCTGAACGAACACGCTCTCTAGCAACGCCTTGAGGAGAAAAGAAAAGAAAGAAAAGAGGCGTGTTCACATATTTGTGAGCACTCTGGCCGCTCCGATATATCTGATGGCGACTGGCGAGCCATTTATCGCCCACTCTGGTGAGCATAGGCCTCTCTTCTAGCACGCCACTTGTCCCCGATTTAGCGGGAGTTATAGAAAACGCGTTCTCCCTAGGGACTTATGAAGTTTCTAGTGCCATAATTAACAGTTTTTTGTCTTTATACATAATTTTTGTATAGCAAGTGTGATGAAAAACATTGTGTGTAACTCGGGGCGTAATAATATTGCAAACTTGAGTCTATAAATCGCTCCGGCAAACTGTCGCGATTTAACTTACTCTCGTTTGCAATATTCAACATACGCCCCATGTTGCACAATGTACTATAGTTCACCTGCCATCACTACAGATATTACGATTCGTTAAGAGGAAAGGGGGCGAAAGGCATGACCGCTTCTTCATAATAAACTTAGTAAGGGCGGTAACGAGCCGTAAATACGAACAACTTGTTAACTATTGCCGAGTTGTTCTTGACGGATACTTTTGATTATGATGACGGACGGAGGATCTTGGACTATTTTGTTGTTTTGTTCTTATATTGTTGCTGTCATGTGAGTCATGTGGTTTGATCATTATAAGAAGTATAAGATAAGAAGGGAGAACTTATTAAGAAAACTATGAAAACATTGAAATCCGAAATTAATTAATAATGTGAAAATAACTTGGTCACTTTATGAATTAATTCATTCATAAAGTGTCCATGTAATTTTGCACGTGACTGTAAATTGGTTAGTTTCAGCGTTTGGCTCATGTTGTGTGGCAATGGAAACAGTGCTTGTTCAAACTACGCGTATTGTTTGTTCTACAGCATTGTTGAAGCCTTGTTCCGCGAACGTATCTCCTATTATGCACTTGCACAACGCTATGAGATGGTATACTGATAAACGATAGGTAGTAGAGCGTTCTCACATTGTTCGAACCGATATTTTATGTGCAACGAATTGTATGTAAGTTCAAGTACATAAATATCAGTGGTCAATGGTTCCTTTTACATTTATTCAGAAACATTAGACTCATTCTCACTCAAATGTCATAAAAGCAACATTTTACACAGAAGGGAGATTCGAATGCTTTTATTGACGGGTCGATTTATCTAAGTAGGTAGGTACCTAAAGGTCATAAAACATAGTGATATACAACAAACTGTTGAATTCTGTTTTTCCAAATAAATTAAGTAATAGAATGCTAATATAGTTACCTTGCTATGTCACAAGGTGTAAAAAAGTAATGTGAAATTGTGCCCCAGGTGTAGGTAGAAATTTATATGGACCGCTTTTAATTTTGTGCCCTTTTATTGTCCTCCTGTGCCATATTTGTTTATATTACTACGTTGTAGTGGATTTATATTGTGTTTTGTAGTTTTACTACTATTTACAACTAAGCTGGGATTTGACGGTAAACTTTTTCGAAATACTACTAGTAGAAAAAAGCTGAAAATTTAAAAAAATGTAGGCGCGAAGTGTTATCTTCCCATACCTATAGAATATTTGTATTTGGCGCCTTCTACAGGCAAAGTTGTATGACCGGCTATATTTCCAAAGCGCTATTATGCTTACTCTTTTATAGGGCACTATAATGACGAAAATATGTCCACCATGTAAATCATCTTTTTGTATTTTTTCCTTAAGCAGAATTTCTAGAATTATGAGGTAGAAAAGTCTTGAATTGAGGGTTTCTTATAATCCAAAAATCGGCAGGACGTCGTCACACTTCTGAACTGCTAGCAGTGGTGAGACACTTCTCCTTTCGGGCAAACTCGGCTACGTTCGTCTCAGCATTGCTCCGAGCAATTATTAGGGTTGGCATCACTTGACGTCCTTTTGCGTGCACGGCCATAGATAAGGATAATTACTTGAATTTTTACAACCCGAAGTAGCCGAAAGGGATAATGCCATACATTAGACAAGGATAGCTTGATTCGATCCTGAATCGCACACAGCGATTCAGTGTCCTTTCTGTACGGTACTATTATTTATTTTGTGCTGCTAGCATGAGTTGGGTTCTCGCGCGCGACTCCATACATCTAGCTCCACTTTTAAAGGTGGCCACTGACGAGCCTTCCAACAGTCCAAATAGCGTGGATGCAATCCAAAATCGGTCCGTGAATGTCAAAAACGTACAATGGTTTAATATTAGGATGCCGTCCATTTGGATGAATCCATTGTAACGGCATCCATTTGGAAGACTCGTCAGTGGCCTGCTTAAAGTATGGACTCTTACTAGAACGCAACTCATGCTAGCAGGTCTGTGGTCAAAACTTGAGTATACAGAGAGATGTGATCAAAAACGACACGAATACCGGCCAGCAAAAACACACCGGTGAGCATTTCCTTGCCGATTGAACACACCGGTCACTACGTGAGAGTTCTCACGATCGGCAGCTTGTCCATTGGGTCCGACACTTTTAGAACCGTTTTAGGCGCGAAGTTTAAAAGATTTAAAAATTGATAAAGTTGCATTGAGCGTGGCAATAGAATAGAGTGATATTAAGTGCATGTAGGCGTCTAAACAATTTCGATACGTAGGTAGATTACATATTTTACAAAAAAATATGACTATATGACTCTGATGACTATATCATACTTACTCAAACCTTTCATTCATAAAACTTAGCAACCTCTTAGAAGCCTTCGTTAAATTTTGTCTCTTTCTTACAAACAGAAATGTCATAACGATAGACGACAAACGATAATCAATGAGATTTATTTCGTTACATTTGACGTCTATGAATAAAACTGTATGCCTTGCATGTACTTAGCTCAAATGTCTAATTTGGTGTTTGCATAAATACCTTTGACTTAGGCCATTTAAAATGCACATAACACTTATAAAAAATTCACTTCTACTAAAGCAAATCGTTAATTTTTACAGCTACATGTAAAAAAAAATTGTTGTCATAATCAAGTTATTGTAAAACTAGAGCATAGCATGAATTGTATGATAGCGGCTTTTTGGAGGAGGGTTCGTAAAACCCATAAGATTCGTGTCGGCAACAGCGGAGAACCTCAATCCAATCCGTCGATCGTTAGCTATCGGAAAACTCTTCGGATGCTAGATTGGAGCCGGTTCAATGCTCTCGTGGGACCTAGGTTTGTATAGGTCCTTTACGTCCACTTAGACTTAATGCCTGATGTTTCCTGAATGGCCGCGTTCGTCATTGAGGTATGGAGTTTGCTCCGATATGTTAAATGCAATCTTTTCTTTATGAATTATGAGGGACAAACACGGGCAAAAACAAGGGCAAAAGCTGATTAATACACATATTAATCAGCTTTTGTTATTTTTGCTGTAGAGTAGTTAGATAATCTTTTACAGTGGATTGTTAGTCAGGCCAACTCGAACTTACAGTGACATCAAAATGATATTTGAATGATGTCAATACAATACAATACAATAATAAAAGTCAAAAATTAGATCTCGATACTATAAATCTATCAGATCTGTCAGTGTCAAAAGTGAGGATTTTGTTTAAAGAAGCTTCACTTTTAACACTGACAAATCGGTATCGTATCGCTTTGACATCTTATAAGCATTGTTCGAATTAGGCCGTAAGTTCGGATAGGGTTCCGGGATTAAAGCTAAGATGAGTGAGTTTGTTTACTTTGATCGCTCCGCCGCGGCTGTGCCATCTTTGATAACGCTACCTTTCTACATAGGTCTGAATATTATTATCCACACAACTAAGGGCTGATTTAGACGGTGCGCGAACTCGCATGCGATTTTAGTTACATTGCGGACTGTGGATTACGTCCAATTCAACCGACCAATCAAAACCCGCAATGGTATGAAACTCGCATGCGAGTTCTCGCATCGTCTAAATCGGGCTTAAAGGTGATGCTAAATTTATCTGCGCGTATAGGAAGCGTTGCCTGTTTTAATCTTAGTAACATGGGTATAATACGTATGGAAAATTAATCTTTCTTAAGACCCTACGTCCTGTGCTAGAAAGCCTCACACCCCTCAAGATTGGGAGGATCACGGTATATTATAAATCTGCCTACTAATAAGAAGCCTGGACACCAATACCTTACGGAGCCCAGTATTGGAGCGTAAACTGATTTGAGTACGGATATAAATGGTTTTGTCATCTTTTGTAGGGGTATCGTGCACCCAAGTTATTCAGGAAACTGTTTAATCGAAAGTTGAAATAGAATTCAAAAGATTACGTACGGTACGATAAGATAACGAGGTACGGGGTTGCCTAGAAACAACTAGGACCTACGTTGCAGCAACTTCTTGTTAACGGGACCCTTATAACTATATCGCTGTGTCATAGAAACACACTTCGTGTTTATGTGTGACCAATTTTGACTAACGGTACCTTCATTAGCGCAGGATTGTTTTTTTACCGTTAATTTGTCAAAGGCAAACCCTCTGCCTTCGTTGGGGGTCGACCACGAGGGTCCAAAACTGCATTCTCATCGAAAGCATGTCGATATCCATTAGTGATCGACCCCTATGGTCGTAATGACGCAGAAACTCTTTAATGGTGGATTTTTGTCCGACAGTACTGGGTTTTTGAGGCAAAAAGGGACAATGTCTTTGTATAACGCACATAAATACGCTTTTTTGATGTAGAAGCGTTGAATAATCCCTTATTGACCGGTGAGCTTATCGTGAGTATTCAATAATATGAAATGTAATCATCAACTGCCAAGGTTTCAAATAGTTTCTCAAATAAATACTTAATCGGAAGAAAAAATTGGGAAAAAGTAGGTATTATTTAAAATAAAGTCTTAGTAAAAGAGGTAATTATGACGATAAAATCGAAAGAACCTAATCATAATCATAATCATTTATTCAATGCATCCATGGTATTTTACAAAGGTGTTTAATGTCTAATAAGTACAAACATGGACCCTACTAGGGTGTAGCATTTTATATACCGGGTGTGGCCTGTAACACGAGCAAATAATTAAAACATAGATTGTACTCCTCAAACTGTGACACTTTTGTTCAAAAACTTTTAAAAATTATGAAGTACCTATGTAGAGTCCGTATTTTTCATAAAAAATAAATATTATGTTCAATGGACGCCATCGCCACGCCATATCATTGTGATTGACGTTGCTTGTCACGCCTTAAACATAACAAAATTCGCAATCTATTGCGTCTTAGAATAAACTTTAAAGTGTATTAAAAATCAAACCACAAGTTATTTTAAAGTTGCTGAACAAATGTTCGTCAGTATGAGGAGTACAGCCTACAGTTTAATTTTTTGCTCGTATTACAGACAACAGGCTGTATATACCTAATCTCAGATATAGAAGTTTGTTTTCAAGCCATTCAAATTAGATCCAAAAAAAAGCGTTTTGAGTCAATAGTTATGTCATTTTCAGTGTCAGTGACTAAAGTAAGATGTTTAAACTAAACTTAATTACTTGCCGTCATTACTTCATTCTAATCACTACACTATCACTTAGTAATGTCAATAATTTCATGATAGTGTCCGGCTCCCACATACTTGTCTTGTACACGGTAAGTATACCAATACGAGTGACCTCTTTTTATTATTCTTGTGTAAATTAACTTCCAATGGATGTCCAGAAATTTATCATCGGGCACAATTTGTCGGTGTTTTTACATTGTTTAATTGGAACGCTGGCAATTAGTATCGGTTTTCGTGGCTCATCCATTACTCAAATAAAGGCTGATAGCCTATCGGATGGCAGGATCTACTAAACAATACTAACGATCTATTATATCTGATGTTTTGTTGGCAATGTTTTAAGCTACAAAGATTATGTGTATTGTATTGTATTTTATTTTAAATGCAAGAGAACTTTTAGTATTAAAACTATCAGTATCTACTAAAATTTCCAAGAACGCTTTTTATGTATGCGAATGAATATTTCGCCAAAAATCATTCACCAACCGTTAGGCAAACGTCGTGAATATTTACAACACGACATAGTAATGGCTATGCTCAGTACAGCGCCATCTGATGGGTTATTTGATATTTTAGTAAGAAACTAGCTATGGATTATATTTTACTTTTTGTTATCATCGTAGCCATATGAAGCTAGGACGTTACCTAACAGTTTTGAAGTTTCCATACTAAACTTGGTCATTTGTAAAAGTCTGTGCAGAGTTGGATTGATCCGACTATGAACAAAACACGTTTTGCTATATTAATCTACTTGTCGGTTTTGTATACCAAAATATCAGAGACAGACGGAGCCAAATGCCAAAATGCCAAAATGTCATTTTTAATAAAAAACAATTGTCATCAAAAATCTTAATTACTATGTTTCCATTGCGCAGGGTCGGGATAAACGCGACGCGTCCCTGGAAGAGCTTCGTCGCCACATTGTCAACAGCTACATTCCTCTTGGGAGGCAGTTCATGGTTCTCTTCCCTGAAGGTGGCTTCCTGCATAAGAGGAGAGAAATAAGTCAGAGGTAAATGTTCCTTCTCCCTCTCGCATCTCTAGAAGAGCTTTGTCTCATCGTAAATATCTAAATCCCGCTTGAAATGCAGTTGTTTCTCTTTCCTGAAGGTGTCTTCCTGCATAAGATGAGATAAATAAGTCAGAAGTAAATGTTCGTTCTCTCTCTCGCATCTCTAGAACAGATTTGTCTCATCGTATATCATCAACAACTACATCTCTCTCGAGAGGCAGTTCATGGTTCTCTGCCCTGAAGGTGGCTTCCTGCACAAGAGGAGAAAAATAAGCCAGAGAAATATATTATGTTCTCTCTTTTTCTCGCTACATCCCGCTTGAGATGCATTTTATGGTTCTTTACCGTATTAATAAAGACAAAAAGTATATAATAAATATTAAATCTGTAATAAAACAATGCAACAACATCGCTTCTAGACTCTCTTAAAAGCTAACATTCGGACAGAAAATTGTGACTAATACGTCCACATTTCCAGATTCGCAGATAAAAACAACTTGCCAAAGCTGGAGTATGTCACTCTGCCGCGCGCCGGCGCGATGAAGATCATCATGGAAGAGATAGGGCCACAGAGGGAGTACAGCCCCGGGACGTCTCAGAACGAAAACAGCAAAAGAGGTGGGATTGATGTTACAAGTCACTATATTTATATAGCTGGCAATCGTTAAGGTGGGATTACACCAGTGTGCGGGACTGTAGGTACGGCACAAGCATATTCAGTACAAAAATGCTTGTGCCACACAGTGCCGCACACTGATGGAATCCTGCCTTTAGGCATACTAGTTAACCACTCATGGAGCGGTATTCAGATCGACTACAACAACTAAGAAAATTATTCATATTATAGTTACCTAAGTCTAGTCCGAATTTAAGTAAAATGTGCCAACTTTGTTGTGATGGGTAGGAAAAATAAGCGGTACAAAATAAATGAGGTGCCTCACGACTGAGCAACTCAACACTACAACTTTGTACCTCATTGGGTAATTGTGCTCCATAAGTTTTTATAAATGTAAACTACATATATCACAACCTCAGTTAAGTGTTACAACGTGATGACAGTGATGGTCAGTCAATGTCAGGATTGTCAGGTCAATAATAAATTAAATCGGCATATCAACATTCCAACCACAATATCATCATTTTAAAATTTTAAACAAAATTCAGAATTTTGGAGCATTTTACGGTGGTTACATTTATATTATACAAGTAGATGGAGTTCTTCAGGTGGCTTCTAATAAGTGAAATTAGAAAAGGAGTTCCGCTTGTAATATTAGTTGTACCTAGTTTATTTAATTGGCAAAGTTGACGATAGTTGGCCCGATCGCCAACTTTGTTAAACCAAATCCTAAGAAAGTGGTTCTTTTTTCACATCTCGGTAGATAATATCTAAGACCATAATCTACAATTAACTAAGCGTTTTGAAGTGTGTATTTTGGATTGGATTGTTTAGTGTAGTGTAAGTGTATTAAAGTTGATAATAATTTCTTCTCCTTCAGTTTTCCTTCTACTTAAGAACAGTTTTATCCAAAATCCGAATATAATATTAAGATTATAATGTGCCACCGTATATTTCAGAGAACCATACCACCCGAAACGTACCCCGAGCCGTCGCAGCCACCAGCCCGCACTTAGAATGGGTGCTGGATGTGACCATAGCGTACCCAGACCGAGTGCCACTCCATCTGATCCAGGACGTGGTGTGCGGCATCAGGCCCCCCTGCAGCATACGGTTGCATTACAGGCTTTATCCAATCACTGAGGTAAGATTTTGGTTTTTATTCTGGTTTGCTTACTCTTTGTATAATGTCGGCGGCCGATCGTAAGATCAGGCAGATCGTAATGTTCCTGTGTAATGTTTTGACGTTAGTCACAGTAATCAAAGATATATGTAGGATAGGTTCGTTAGGTTGCTTCAGGTGCCCGAAGGGCAAACTGCCCAGAAATAGGAGCCCCGCGGGGCTCCTTCGACTCAGGGAACGAGTCAAAGATTTTCACGTTCCACGATATGCCTAGGAATTTCACGATATGCCTGATCTTACGATCGGCCGCCGACATATATAATCTATACGCAGATGACATACACTAAAGGAAAATTGAGCAAGTCGTCCGGTGGCCGAGGATGCTGAAATCACACATCACGCCTTTATCTTACGCGGCGAACATTCTAACCTTTAGACCACCCGGCCACGGGGGTATCATTCCCAAAGTATAATTATACTTTATTTTGAAACGCTATAGGTGTGTTTAGGATGCAAAGAGGTGGCATCCGCTGGCCTCGACTGGAAGAAACTTGAAGAGACAGCACAGGATCGACAACAGTGGAGAACCCTTCTGAGAGCCCTATGTCCCTGATGAGGGATAACAGGATACCATCATTATCATCATCATAGGTGTGTTTGTCCGATAATAATGGCAAACAGTGGCTCCTGTACTAATAATACTTTATGGGATTACGGGAGGACGATCTTATCAGAGCTCGGAGTAATTAACAACGGAGACGCCATGTCTAAAATTTTCGGTACAAAATAGTCTGCCGTTTTTTGCGGGGGAGGGGCACCTCAAATGTATAGGTACGTCATGTCAGATAAACGTCAGTCCATACATATGGTTGACATGTGGTTGACCATTGGCCGCCTATTTTCGACAGAGGGGAACGCCTGTTAATGGCGGCTCCATTGTTAATTACTCCGAGTATCAGAGTGATATGGCGGTGCATCGTGTCTCCAAAATGATACTGTCATAATATTTCCTGATCTGAAAAGTTTCTAAGCACATAGGCTTTCGTATAATAATAAGTAGACCTTTTTGTATCTCTGAAAGCTTTTTCATGTTTTTCTCTTTAACTCGCAGGTACCACCAGACTCAGAAGGTATGACCCAGTGGCTGTACGACAGATTCATAGAAAAGGATAGAATGCTAGAAGAATACTACAGGACCGGTCAGTTCCCGACCACATCTGACACTCAAGTTGTTAGACAAGTCAGACAAGACAATCTGAGGTTCCTCATAGTGCACGCTTTCTTCATAGCGTCGACTTACGTGCAATATCAGTTGTTCTACGCTGTGTGGAGTTGGATTTGGTAACAAGGGTTATTTCACGATTGATTTGTAGATTTGGTTGTTTTTTGTTTTGTGCGAACGACTGTGTAGGTCAGGTGAAATTGGATTTACCTTTTTATTCCGTTTAGAACGTTCGTCATGCCAAACTATATTATTGTTTTACCTGGCAGTAAAGATTGATTAAATTGTACTAAATGTGTTAATATAACACAAATTCGTTCCTCAAATTTGACAGCTATCATTGATTTTGATGTACGGCTCCGTATATTATTCGGCAACTCTGGTTGTCAATACTTGACGTTTGACAAATCAGAGGCAAATTCAAACTTACATTGTGATATCATAATGATGTCAGTCACGCGTGCATTTTGCTCGTAAGTACTTGTCAGTACATGACGTACAGACGAATGGCATCATTTAGATATATGTAATTTTAATGTCACAATGTACATTTCAATTGGCCTCTTACATATTGGTACCGTACAGCAGCGCCCTCTTTTTCAGCTGTCGAACTCGGGTGTAGGTACGTTTCTTTCTTAGACTCTGCACATCTCATACAATCTTTTAAGCTTTGCTGGCAACCAGTACGCTGTCCAAAATAGGCGTATCCACTTGTCACAATTTTGAGAAAATGTATTGCTAACCTTTATATAGTAGTGTCAAAATTTTTGTAAAATCACATGTTGATATTGTAGGTAACAAAATGGTGGACCAAATAATAATATTATGCACTGTTCAAGACAAGTGGTGTCAGCAAGCCAGTGTACAAATGTGCTAAAATTCATGGGAACTTGGGGTGACTTTGAATTATGGGGCGGCTTTGAAATGTGGGGTGGTTTTGAAAATGTTTAGTTTTACGCAAGATAAACCTACTGTTTTTTTTACTATCGCGTCTGCTCCTCTTTATCTGGAAATAAAATTAAATGACGGCTCGATTCGGAAAATGAAATAGATCTCTACTAGACGTCAACAAGTTACGATATGGATAATTTAAAGATATTTGTAAGATAGATATGTCAAATTTGACGTTTCCGCGATTCTGGAGGTCCTCTTGAACGATTTCGACAAGTTATGACTTAGATATCCAAGTCACATCTAGTCGATATCTAATGTAAATCTAGTTGATCTCTATATCGTTTCCCGAATACGCGTGTTAGTCTGTGTAAAGATTTAATATTATTACAAGATTAAATGCGATCAATTGTTCAATGATTTAAAATAATAGTTTTCTTTCTACTACAGTTTTATTATTTACTTAATAATATGAAACAGGTAAGTATAACATAATAACTTAAAACGTAATAACGGCATGTTTCGTAATTTTTTTTTCTATATCTACCTAAATTGTTACGTTACCGTCTAAATCCTCTAATATAGCGATAATGTTATTTTATTCAAATTTGAATGACATTGAAATCTCTATTAGTAGGTAAATCCAATTTCACCCAACACAAATAAACACTCAAATTAATTTCAAGACTCCCTGTTACGTGAACTAACAGTACTAATGTTGTACGGACCAGATTAATGAAATTCAAAATGTCAAAAATTCAGCTATGTGCATGCCAGTGGCGCTGCTTGGCGTCTGTTTCCCTTAAATATTTGACAATTGACATAAGCTTCACACTTGTTGTCATCTGTCAAATTTTGGTAGAAAGTTATGTCATGAACAACATTTAAACAATCGCTTTGACAGATTCTGACTACCTATTTAATTTGCACATAGCTAGTCAAATGTAAATTTAAAAAGCTATTTGCCTATTCAATGTTGTATATAATAATCACACAAGATGTTTTGAAGTCATTATTAATTAATTTTTCCCTTTTTTTTTTAATTATTCGTTTTCGGCTATCGAGTGTAACTTAAAACTGTCAATGAGAAATAAAATATGATTAAATGAATTTTGTTAATAAATTGCTTATTTTTCGCTCGGTCACGTGCAATATGGAGGATGGTTCTTAAAACAAGTATTGACCAAAACATTGACCAAACAATTTATTCAAAATAATACTTGCAAGAAAACTATATCTATAATTAAAACTTTTACCAATCGGTAGCCGGAAACCGAATAGCGGAAGTACATTTTTGATTTAGCTATTAATTTTAAGAGGTATGTTTGCGCGGTAAGTTTAATTGTTATTTTTTTAGCTATACGTCCTTACAACGTTACCTCGAGTAGATCCGTGCCGAGGGCACGTATCACTTTCCTTGGTCACATTTGGACGCTGTCTCTTTTCACCCCGCAGTGATAGAAAGAGCAAGCGTCATTGTTAGCAGAATAGTGAATCTTAGTTACGTTGATTTAATCAAAGTGTGCTGTGACTTATCAGTCAGTATGTAAGTTAACTTTTTAGATTAAGACATGCACTTTATGCGAAACCAAATTACACTCATGGACAAATTTTGAGGAACACAAAAAAAAGTTTAATTAATAATTTTGAAATTACTTTTATTTAGGTGCAGTAATCCAGTAAATATATTTTTTTTGCGCGCCCCTCAATCTGCCCATGAGTACCTAATTTAGCATTTGTAATAAAATATCCTATTATTACAAATGCCATAAAATTTATTGAGACAATAAACGTTAAAATAGCCCCTTCATATGATTTTAAAGAGTTCGTTCAATTTCAATATTTAGTTAAGATTTTCACGCTGGTCCGAGTTTGGGTTTAAAAATCGAAATGTTATACAAAAGGATTCTCGGAGGCGTTTCTGTCGAGAATTTTTGACGCAAAAATCCCGGCGTTTGTGAGAAATAAATTACGTGAATTTTTTTTTTGTTAATTATATGTTCGCATTTTCCTGTACTATGTTATATTATGTAAAGTAAGCTAAATTGTAAGTGGCGATATCCATTTAATAGATATCCATATCATACGTGTAAGTGTATCGCCCATTTTTTTTCATTTTTCAAACAGACCATTGTTTTCGTTTTTTCCAAAAACAAGATTTATTTGTTTTACAAGGCTCAAATAAAACAACTAGAATCATCAGTTCAATAACAATAAGCTGTTATAACAATAGGTAACAAAAATACACGTACCAATATTTTTGTCCATCAATAAAAAAATAGCTACTTGTATACCTACTTACTTGAAAATTTTTTTAATACTAATATTTTAGTAATAACTAATACAGAAAATCTTCATTTTCTTATCAAACGCCGTCCTTGGGACAAAGTAAGGTTTTTAAACCTATCCATGTCTAAATTAGGTTAGATTACCTGCTATAAAAAATAAGAATAACATTATTTGATGTAAGGGTCACTTTTATAACTATAAAATTATTTGTTTCTTTTTTTATAAAAATCAGTTATTACGCCCGCAGTTAAAAGAAAATAGTAAATTTTAAATAAGGATTTAGGTACATAGCACATGTAGCTTCGAAGAGTATATTTAAATTTATTGAAGAAAAAACATATAACCTGGCCCTAACCTGATGTAATAATACCTTATTGTGTATATAAAAAAAATCCTTAAGTAATTATTTCCGAACAAAAAATATAATTCTGGTAAAGATATGCCAAACATTTTACCATAAGTGCCTAGGCTTATTATACTTGAGTATATTGAGGGCTTGTTAAAATTTTGAATGTACAGTCAGCGGCAGAAGTTGCTAAGCGGGCGAGGTGTTCAAAATTACCTTGACACGCTCTTATGTTCATAACAATAAAGTCGCGTCAAGATCATTTTAAACACCTCACCCGCTTAGCAACTTCTGCTGCTGACTGTAACAGATAAACATTGTAAATACACAAAATTACTGTTTAGGTTATTAAGTCTTTGATGTGTGTAAATGTGTAAAATATCTGTATAATCATTTTTGAAATGCTGTGTACTAACTACGATCCTTTTTTGGATTTATCTGAAAAAGGGCTTTTTCATTGTACAAAAATAATTATCGCCTCGCCATCGACACAGAAACATTCCTTTGAATCTGACTACTTATACGTTCAGTCATACGGCAAAATTTTAAACAGATGTATATTTTCAGAGACGTTAAAACCCACGTAATGGCCATATCTTCCGTCGCAAGTATCGCGCGGTGCGCCACATCTATCTCTTGTTCCTTTCTAATGTCCTGACTACGCCCTCTCGTAAGAAGATACCATCTGAGCTTTTTCGTTAGTTTCTGCTTAATTCGGTTCAAATAAGATTTTAAATGCAAGAATGACTGAGAATTGAAAGGCTAATCCAAAAACAACGAGCTTTCAAAGGAATTTTTCTGAATAAATATCGCATTCTAGCACTCTCTTTTTAAAACTTTCAACTATATTCAGATTTAAGACGCTGTAGATTTTATATGACTTTCATAAAACAAAAAAAATTACGGTATCATAGGTAAAATATCAGAAGCAATATAAATAGTTTCCAGACCAAGTTCCTTTGATCCAAAACTGTGCCTTTTCATAAAACGGAATGTTATTAGGACGAAATATTTACTTATACCTACCTCTATCATATTGTTTTGTCATTATAGTTAGAAATACGACTAGTTAAATACCATCTGCACCTAACTTCTCACATCAAAATTTTTACTATTGTATCTAATCCGTTCCTGGACGGGCTTTGATGGAAAAAGGCTCAAGCGCCGAAAGCTATGCAATTTGAGACTTTCTGTATAATCACAGAATTTGATTTCTGTGCCGCTTCGTTGGTGCATTGTCATAGTGGCAATATGAAAACTGCTATAGTCAGACCGTAAAAAAACTGCAGCGATTTTGATAGGTGATAGCCCACGCAGTGCAAGTGTCATTTTAAACGTCAAACTTCTATGAAATTATGACGTATACATAACACTTACACTGCGTGGGATATCAAATCCGCTGAAGATTTTGTTTGGTGCGACTATAGAGATCTCATATTATTGTCACTGTGGGAAGGTGACACTTTCTCAATTCAAGCAGAAAAAATCAATATTTTGCGTAATTTATGCTTTATAAGTATTACATTACGGGTGTTACACTCAATGGTATTGCTGCATTTAACCAAATTGTATTCTTATCAATAGTTTCACTGCAAAAAATATTGTCACAATACTACTGATTGTGATGACCTTGACTTTATTTAAATATGCGATTATACACTTACCTAAACTTTGAATTTGATAAACAGGATAATAATATGTTTATAACTGATAATTTTTATGTAGTTAAATAAATAAACAAATGTATGATGAGAATATCCCTGTTGTGTTTCCTTTTAATATGATATGACACTACGTTTGTTATATTAACAACATAAAATAGAAATATCAAAACTACATGTATCATACATTTATAATTTGAATGCCGCTTCAAAAGTCCTAGCTGAGTGACGACAAGATGTATGTAAGTTATGCGTTTTATGAAATTACGCATATACGTATCACTTACTACAAGTGACAATGAAAACCATCTTATATTGTCGCTGTCGCTATGTCACGTCACTTTGTAGCGTTTGACGCTACATTTGGGATAAGGACAAGTCTTAAACTATATTTATTCTAAAGTGACACAAGACTTAAAGTCCTCAGTCCTAGTTATTATATTTACGCTCGATGGCTCGACAGACTTAGTCAATACTATTTATACTGTTTTCGTAGCTTTTCTGATAGGCTCAGAAAACGTAAAGACTTGATGTAAAAATGTGACTGCTTGAGCCTTAACAGTTTGAGCTTTCAAGGCTTTACTTGCAACACTAAATTCCACGCAACGAAACTGAAAAAAGGGAACTACTTTTGTGTTTTTTTTATTATTTAATGAAGTTAGGAAAAGTAGGTACAACAGTCATTAGCGTTGCTACGCGGGCGAGGTGTTCAAAAATTACCTTGACACGATATTGTTCTCTTAACAAGACGCGCGCGACGCGTGAATGTCATTTTGAACACCTGGTCCGCTTAGCAGCTTCTGCTGCTGACTGTACTAAACTGTTTTCATCTAAAAATATTGACGTAAGTGTGTCCGGCCATCTAACTGTTGTTACTTTTTTAGCTCGCTTTCTAAGTTTATTTTTGTTTATTTTAATTAGTTAAGTATTAAAGTTGTGACGCTTTGTACGAATGTGTGATTTGTAGATATAATTTCGATTCTGTTAGATTAGGGCTCGTACGATTTTGTAATTGTAAACATTTTCTTTCGAATCAATCTCTTTTCCTTTTGAACGCCAAGGTAAAGGCGTCGCAACTAGTCGGGTCCACAGCGCCATGAATACATAAGGCCCCCCCCCACATCTATGAAATCGAAATCGAAAGACGCTAGATGTGGGGGGGCCCTAAGTGTTATGGCTTTCGCTGTCAATGTAACCTTCACACTTTAAGCTTAACATTAGCGTTCAAAGGGTTAGTGAAAATATTTGGTGAGTTTCCAACGATTAGCTATTATATATGTAACTTTTACTAAGGACCTGAAGTCGTAGAAATAATTAATTAGACATAGAAAATATCCATATCTACGATCAGCTGAAACTTATAAAAGTTATAAATCAGCAATTGTTTTCGCGATTTTTCGGTTGGAACATTGCAAAAAATGTCAGTTCTCTTAGTATGAAACGTTATAAAATATGTTTTGATTCTTATGTCAGTCGAACAAGGTGCACATTAATTGTGTGCATAATTATGGTTGCCAGCGGAATGTACCTAGATGTTTGTCAATCGAGTATGCAACATGATGAAAATCAAGATCACAAATCTAGAATGAATGAATTGAAAGATGATCGAAGTGTGTAAAATGGAAGCCATAACGTATAAGAACATTTCATTAGTGTGAAAGAGGCAGGATTACAAATGAAAAAAACCGGGAAAGTGCGAGTCGGACTCGCGCACGAAGGATTCCGTACCATAATGCAAAAAAAGGCAAAAAAAAAACGGTCCCCCATCCAAGTACTGACCTCGCCCGATGTTGCTTAACTTCGGTCAAAAATCACGTTTGTTGTATGGGAGCCCCACTTAAATCTTTATTTTATTCTATTTTTAGTATTTGTTGTTATAGCGGCAACATAAATACATCATCTGTGAAAATTTCAACTGTCTAGCTATCGCGGTTCGTGCGATACAGCTTGGTGACAGACGGACGGACGGACGGACGGACCGACGGACGGACAGCAGAGTCTTAGTAATAGGGTCCCGTTTTATCTTTTGGGTACGGAACCCTAAAAACATCGTGCGTGAGATGCGCGCCAATCGCCAAAACAATAGTCGTAGACAGGTCGTATCGAAACCATTTCAATATATATATAACAAGTTGTTTAACTAGAATCGACTCCAGCTCAGCTTATTAAAGTCGTTGCATTCTTAACGTGGCAAACATTTTAGTGATATATTTTTGCGGAGAGACAGGGAAGTTATGTATGAGTGAGATAGATTTAAGGAACACCCAAGCTAAAGTGGACTCTGTATTTTAGGTACAAAATGTAAAAATGAGATTTCATTTCCTAAGTACAAGTGAATTTTGTTTGTTGGCCATAGATGATAAAAATGTTTTTCTTTTATATGTAAGGCGCATTAATACTTGTGTTGACAGAGTGTACGGATTTTGTAAAATGTGACTAATATTTGGTATTTTCTTTAGTTTATTGTAAAAATGTATTAAACGAAAAATAATTCGCTGTTGTAGCAAAATCTATCATACTTTCTCCAATGCGATGACACATTCATATTTTTATCTGCATGTTTGAAAAAGTAATAACCGACCCCGTACACTTTGTATGAAAATAGATATTTCATCTGAGGAAGGCGATTACTTGCGAAATTAAACTTTAACGACATAATAATAAGAATTGAATCGCCTTCGTGAAATGAATTAACTATAGCTTGCTTGGTTTCGCTGTAAATATGTATACGGGAGGTGTTACACAATTGTCAACAATAAAGCACTTTAATGGCATCAAGTTGTTTCATTTTTATGTAAAATACTTAATAATAATAAGCCAGCCTCTACACACTCTGTCTCTTACTCATTGTCAAATCATGGGACCAACTAATACGAGTTTGCCAGGAATAAAGATCCGTAAGCAGGCCACTGACGAGCCTTCCAAATGGATGCCGTTACAATGGATTCATCCAAATGGACGGCATCCTAATATTAAACATTCTACGTTTTTGGATTGCAGCCACGCTATTTGGACTGTTGGAAGGCTCGTCAGTGGCCACCTTTACACATTTTATGTACATTCCCCACTACATGTCTCACTGACTCGGGCCTTTCACAGAAAAAAATGTGTGATACCTACACGAAAAGAATCGGTTTATATTACTCGTCAAACCCATAAGTAGAAAAGCCCAATACGGCTGCGTGGCACGGCACCCCATTCAGGGCTACATGTAGCTAATTGAAAGCCGATGACGGGACGCGACGGGGCGGAACGGACGGGGGTCGGCGGGCAGACGGGCCAGAAAAATGTGCAAAAACTATAAATATACCTTTAACCAAAAAAAGATTCCGCAAAATAGTTAGGCGTAATATCTAATACGAAAATAGCTATAAGGTAAACGTACTAGCTGATCGACATGCTAATGACATCTTGCTGTCACCTCTATTGAAAATGAGTTAAGTTTCAAGATGACAGGTACTGGGACCGCATCGAGCACCAGTACGTTTACCTTTACCACTAACGTCAAGTCTCTTTTGGTTGGGCTTAATATAAAAACATATTGGAGAAATATGTTGTTTCCGTATAATTTATTACATTTCTATACATGTATATTAATGTGCTAAACTTCCAAAAATACCTACTAATAATTTACGTGATAGCTACTACATATAATATAAAAATAAACTGTCATAGAGACCAACATTCGACCCAAGAAGTATATATGTAATATCAACCCAACCAGAAGGTTAAATTTGAGGTGAAATATAATTTTTCAAATTTAACAAATCAAAAACTGTCCAGTCATTTTAAATACATACATAAAAAAACAAAGATCCTTCAGTTTCTATAAGTCGGTATAAAGAGTACCTACCTAGGGGAACAAAACAAAAAATGATCCCAGACGAATTGAGAAATCCGTCAAAAATGTACTTATTGTATTTTCTAAAGATGTACGGAATCCAATGTATTTTTTTTCGGGGGTTAATATTTCCCTATGTCACGGTTAACATGATTATGCACGCCGGTCCAGCATATGTCTCGCTCAAAGGGTACGGGCCCTTATGGTTTTCCAAGCACTACTGGGTATTTCTGGACTCTACTCAAATAATATTTCGTGTATGTAATTATGTGTATAATTTCAATATAAGTACAAAAATAGAATAAATGTATTGAGTATTGAGTAAACGCAAACTTTATTAGTTAATAACTTAGGTAATGGTATATATGTCGCAGTAAGATAGATATAGCCGTTATATAGTTATAACCCTAGGGATATAATTATATGACGTAACATAGTTATACGAAAGCGATTCATTACTATCTTACTAGGTATATAACTATAATACGGCTTTAGTTTAGTGATATAGTTATATTACTGGATTAAGTTTAGTGATATAGTTATATTACTGGATTAAGTTTAGTGAAATAATTGTAGGTAGGAGTGCAGCGGTGCGGCGGAGGTATAGTTATATCCCTAGGGATATAGTTATATGCCGTATAATACTTTTTAGCAATATTACGTAAAAGTACAGGTCGATTCATGAAAGCTGGCGCGAGATTTCTACTGAGTGACAGCTATTTTCATTGAAATTCTGTCAAATCTCGCGCCAGCTTTCGTGAATCGATTGCAATGCCTCATAAACCCTTAAAAATAGCAGCATGAAAATATATATAATAGTTATCTTACTAGGAATATGATTATAATACGGCATATAACTATATCCCTAGGGATATAACTAAACCTCCGCCACACTGCCGCACTACTAATACCTACAATTACTATCTTACTAGGAATATGATTATAATACGTAGTTACGTACTATACGGCATATAACTATATCCCTAGGGATATAACTATACCTCCGCCGCACCACTGCACTCCTACTTACAATTATTTCACTAAACTTCATCCAGTAATATAACTATATCACTAAACTAAAGCCGTATTATAGTTATATACCTAGTAAGATAGTAATGAATCGCTTTCGTATAACTATGTTACGTCATATAATTATATCCCTAGGGTTATAACTATATAACGGCTATATCTATCTTACTGCGACATATACAATCCTTAAAAATAATACTCAAAAGTATCTAAATTAATAAAAACACTATTACAAAATAGAATATTCTACTCGAAAAGTCCTCCGAGAGCTGTACAACAACAAAGGGTACAAAGGTGCCCATCACACTTGCCGCATTACCACGTTGGATAGCGATGGCCAACCTATGCACCAGGTACGAACCCGCGCGAGCATCAGAAATCCACTCCCTAATTTTATGTCCTACCTCCCTAATAAAAGCCATGGCGTCAGATCCTCAACACTTCGTCGTCTCGAAGGCGTGATGGAATAGAATACTAAAAACATGATATTGTCGAAAATTGTCGAGCATACAATACAATACAAATACGCTTTATTGCACACCTCAATAAAAGAAAACAATACAAAAGGAAACAGAAATACAAGCAGAGGAAGCAACAGAAACAATGGGCGGTCTTATCGCTAAAAAGCATTTAGCATTTACGAAAGCAAAAAATTAAACATCAAAAATGAAAAAGCCAACGAGCGCAATGAAAGGGACAATCAGGCCCATTCAAACGTAACAACCAAATAACAACTAAAAAAATGATGTCATTCAGATATTGTGCATTTCTCTCGCACTTATCCGTACATGTATTGGCACGAGCGAGACGCACAATAACTAATTGCCATCATTCAGATATCATATTGATGTCAGTGGACACCCGAATTGGCCTGTAGGAGGATGGTCTTTTCTAAGACAAATAGAATAGATCTCTTTGAATTTTCCTCTAACATTCTATGTACCTATGTATCATCTACTATATTTTTTTAAACAGTAAAATATTGTGGGTAGAAACTGTAAGAACCCGAATAGCACTAGCTGCATTACAGTTACGATACACTGAGCAATTCTTGACGCCCCTTGACGTATATTAAGTTGATATTAAACTAACTAGCTTCAGCGTGTGGGTTTGTCTGGAATACGAAATGTGCGGCTCCCTCTTTAGGGTTTGGAAATATGTATATCTTCGTGGTTGTCTTCCCAATTGTTCCGTGATGTGAAAGACAAAAAAAACTCCATACATTAAAAGATAATTTCTCTTTAATCTGCCTTACGATAGGTCGAAAAACTTATTAAGTTCGGTTTATTGGTAGTATAGGTATGAGACAAAAACAGTAGCTGAAAAGTTTTTAAACAATTTAATCGTTTTCAATTCTTTGACTTCTTGCTGTACTTAGGAATGACCTCCCGATCCTTGAAGAACACGTATACTTCGAAATTGGCGATCAGCTCGGTCGTCGCGGTAATTTCTAATCTGCCGTCTACTCTGCATCTCTCGAACGGCCATACGTTGGGGAAGTCGTTCGTTGGGATCGTAATGTTGTGTATTATAACCTTTCCCTGGAATGACAAATCAAGTAAAAGCCATAGCAGACGGGCGTGTCGGACTCCAACTGTGGTCCGAGGCCTGGGGCCCATTTCTCGAACGATATTAGTCTAATATTATTAGTGTGTTGTCATGACAACCCATACGATTTGACAGCTCGTGCACTAATAATATTAGTCTAATATAGTTCCCCTGTTCGATTGAAGGACGCAGTTATAAGTGAGGACGAGAATGAAATATGCTAACCGGACCAAGGTTACGTTCCGATAAGCCGATAAGATATATTCGTTTTCATATAAATTCCATATTAGCAAATCGTTTTGACAGTTCTAAAAAAGAAGCCGATTTGACTAGTAGGAATGTAGCCTATTGTTGCGCCATTTAGGATCCTAACTAAATTGGTTGTCCAATACTTATGCTATAGAATTTCAAATTTAGCAAGAACCCAATCCCATATATTTATATTTTTACAATCCCATGTCATGTGGCGACTGGGGCCTATTTCTCAAACGATATTAGTCTAATATTATTAGTGTGTTTTCATGACAACCCATACGATTGACAGTTCGTGGACTAATAATATTAGTCTAATATCGTTCGAGAAATGGGACCCTGTACAAATGATAACAATGTCAGTTTCTTACTTTCGGCACCGGGCAAGTAAAGCCAGCGTTGGCTAGAGCTTTACCGACGTAGGGATCCTTGTGCACCATATCGCAAATTTTGAAGTGCATTTCTACAAAACTGCGCTTATACTCGTTGTGTAGATACTCGTAGAAATATAGATGGACCTGAAATGTGGGGCGCATTGGGGTAACCGTTAGTGTAATGGCTCCTCTACACGATGGGCCAACGCCGGCCACTCCAAGGGACGCAGCCATGCGGTAGAATGAGATAGCAATATTACTTGCTCCCTCTAACGTATAAATGCATCCCTTGGAGTGGCCGGCGTTGGCCCATCGTGTAGAGGAGCTTTAAGGCCTGAGTGAACGCTCGAGTTGGGCGTGCAGCGGGGCGGGGCGTGCGGCGTGCATGTTAAACAAATATGCAAACATATAGGAGCGGCCTTAAGACGAAACAGGAGCTGAGTTTTAAATATTTTAGGTAAATTTACCCATCTCGCTAAGGGAAGCGGCTCTTAAAACTAGTGCGATAAGGACAAGGCAAAAAATCCTGCATAAAAATCTCAAAAATCGAGGTTTCGTACTCAACTGTTTCCTCCTCCAAAACTTAACCAATCGTAACCAAATTTGGAAATCTGACTGATTATCAAATTATCTGTGTCGGAACGTTTTGCTTTTTTGACTAATTGATATTAGTTTTGAATACTAGATACGCCTCTCATTGCGGCATAGTCAATTAGGCCATTTTAGTGAAGAGAATCAGGCGTTACTTTGCGGAAATCCATATTAATTAAAACCAAAATATTCCTTTGCTAATCCGCGTAAAAAATAACGTGTTAGTCAATCAGTGCTAACCCGTTATACTTACTTGCGTATTTTTTACATGCAATTAATGTTCCCACCCTTCCACCGCAAAAGTAAATACGCAAATAATTATAATAAACCAAAGAATAATACTCGACACGTGTTTCGCCTCTCTACGAGGCATCCTCAGGAGTTGTTGACGGTCTGACGCCCGGCAACATGACCTGTCCAGAATGGTCGCCCATATTTATACCTTGACCACTCCCGCAATCACGCAATTCCTACATGTTTTACATGTCTTACATGTTTGCGAAAAGGGATTGCGTTTGGGTGTTCTGGAACAACTGGAAATAATTAGGTACAACAATGCGGGCATGATTCTTAACGAACAATTGAATGTTGCGTCATCGCCGTTATTACGAATTTTTCCATCTCACTCACACTTGCACAGTAGGGGGAGTGGTCAAGGTATAAATATGGGCGACCATTCTGGACACGTCATTCCGTTGCCGGGCGTCAGACCGTCAACAACTCCTGAGGATGCCTCGTAGAGAGGCGAAACACGTGTCGAGTATTATTCTTTTGGTAGTGGTTTGTTATACATATTTATTTGCGTATTTACTTTTGCGGTGGGAACATTAATTGCATGTAAAAAATACGCAAGTAAGTATAACGGGTTAGCACTGATTGACTAGCACGTTATTTTTTACGCGGATTAGCAAAGTAATATTTTGGTTTTAATTAGGCCATTTTGGCAATATTTGAAGGGCTCTAGCGCCTTAAAAAACAAAAATATCAAAAAAAGGAAAACAGTCTGACACAGATATTGACAATATTATCTGTGTTGAAAAAATCATTGCTCTAGCAACTTGTGAGCCCGACGCCACGCTGCACGCCCCGCCGAAAGCTCCGCTCCGAGCGTCCACTCAGGGCTATAACCGCAAAAATCGAAGTTCGCAAATTGCGGGCATCTTTCTCTGTCACTCTAATTACGCCTTCATTGGAGTAAAAGAGAAAGAGATCCCAGAAATTTGCGAATTTCGGTTTTCGCGGTAGCCCCCCAGGCCTTACACTTAATGGTAGGATTAAGAAGGTGTCGATTTCAACTTTAGCCAGTCGTTCTTACAGGCCACTAAGGGCCACCCCACACTAGCGTCTCTTAGAGCGTTGGCATCTAGCCAACTCTATCGGCCCTATTCTAACTTTAACACTAGAGATCGTCTAGAGATGAATAAGATACGATATCGAGAAGATATAGTCATTTGTAAGTTAGATATGTCAAATTTGACGTTTCCGCGATTCTGGAGGTCCTCTTGAACGATTTCGACAAGTTATGACTTAGATATCCAAGTCACATCTAGTCGATATCTAATGTAAATCTAGTTGATCTCTATATCGTCTCTAGATCTTGTGATTATCTCGTTTCCCGAATACGCGTGGTGGTCCCCTTTCCTCTTAAGAAATAGGATCACTTTCAATAAGAAACGTCAAGGATTATTTACCGATGCATTGTTGTTCCACTCATGTTTGAGGGTTCCCTCGATATTTATATAATAATTACTTCGTCGGCTATATCTTTTGACGGAAACCTTGAGTTTTTCTATGTACTTATCGTTTTGGTACAAAACCCCAGCGCGCTCGGGGACCACTTGTATACACTGAAAAAAATATTATTTTAATTCTGAAACATTCATTACGCAACATTCACAGCTTTTAGGGTTACGTACCCAAAGGGTAAAAATGGGACCCTTTTACTAAGACTCCGACATCCGTCTGTCTGTCTGTCACCAGGCTGTATCTCATGAACCGTGATAGCTAGGCAGTTGAAAATTTCACAGATGATGATGATGTATTCCTGTTGCCGCTATATCAACAAATACTAAAAACCTATACAACATGCAACAGTGAGTTTTTTGCGTAATGGTACGAAACCTTTCGTGCGCGAGTCCGACTCGCACTTGGCCGGGTTTTATGAAGTTGATTTCGATCTTACTGGCAGTCATTTATTTTACAAATTCTGAGTGCTGATTAGAAAAATTTCATTATAGTAATCAGTGTTAGTATTAAGATTGGGATGCTAGAGTTTATCGAAAGTGGTTATTTATTTCACCTTATCAAATTTTAAATCTGAATGCCATTCTACACCGTGTTTTTTTGATTTCCGTTAATTTCAAGGGTGCATTCCTGAGCTTAAATCAAGTAACTTTCACAAAGACACCGATGTTCTAATTAAGTCCATTTCGAAGATAATCAATATTTTTTTTTTCCTATAATGCCTCTACAAGCGTCTACACTTGCCTTAGGGCCGGTTTACATATTGATTAGTGTTTAGAATGAGTTCATACATTTGCTACTAAACTTAAGTACAATCTCGGTCGACTGATGTATGAAATGACATTCATATGTCACAGATTTCAATTGTTTGGTTGAGTTAAATGTAATGCCCGTGTTACAACAACGCTATATGCTACATTTAATTACTTTTTAAACAAAAAAGAAATCCAAAAAAGAAACAAAAATTTTTTTCTTTTCTAAAATTAACTATGCCATTTAGTTCTCTTAAACGTACTTAACCATACCCCGAAGTTAACGGAATTCAATAAAAACACGGTGTATAACAATATAACAAGTTTACAAAAACAGTGATACACAATATTAGTAACCTAGGGAAGAGCGGTGCCTCCCAACACAGGCAATTCTTTGCTTACCGGGCGGCTCCATCCCCTAAACCATGGCCACGTGTATTTAAAAGAAATAAAGGATTTTGTATTTGTTTGTTTGTTTGTTTGTTTGTATTAGTAGGTATAGAAACGTGAAATATACGTACCCAGATATAGCAACTCATAATTGTGAAGCATAAAACAAAATAGGCAACCGTAGTCATGATTGTTGTCATCGAATGTCGAAGTTTTAGCTGTGATTTATAATATATAGGTAATTTAAAAAACCGGGCAAGTGCGAGTCGGACTCGCGCACGAAGGGTTCCGTACCATAATGCAAAAAAAAAACAAAAAAAAAAGCAAAAAAAAACGGTCACCCATCCAAGTACTGACCACTCCCGACGTTGCTTAACTTTGGTCAAAAATCACGTTTGTTGTATGGGAGCTCCATTTAAATCTTTATTTTATTCTGTTTTTAGTATTTGTTGTTATAGCGGCAACATAAATACATCATCTGCGAAAATTTCAACTGTCTAGCTATCGCGGTTCGTGCGATACAGCCTGGTGACAGACGGACGGACGGACCGACGGACGGACAGCGAAGTCTTAGTAATAGGGTCCCGTTTTACCCTTTGGGTACGGAACCCTAAAAATGCTGTCCTATTAAAAACCGAAAACATTGATATTACATAATTTAACGCATCCATTGT
Source organism: Cydia fagiglandana (assembly GCF_963556715.1). Classification (NCBI taxonomy): domain Eukaryota; kingdom Metazoa; phylum Arthropoda; class Insecta; order Lepidoptera; family Tortricidae; genus Cydia; species Cydia fagiglandana. Next base: position 2,928,493 of record NC_085946.1, read on the forward strand.
AGTAATGTTGTATTTGATTGATGTGGAAGAGATAATTTCGGTAATGCAATTTTCCGAGCGTTTGTACATTTTCCATAATTATTATGATTATGAAAAATACTAAATAAAGCAATTTGAAATGCCATTAAAATCGATAATTACGATAGTGCAGCTCATGCGCAACAATAATGATGAGAAATTGATCTATTATATGTACATCTGAATTATACATGTTTTTTTACCTGAATGAATTTAGAGATATTATTACACATGCACTTGCTAAAGTTAATACCGACATTTTTTTAATGAAAAATAAAAAATGTCCATCATGTGTTTAAATTAAGATACCTAGATTTTAAATTGTACGGTTTAAATATTAGTATGACAGAAAACATCGTGATGAAATCTACATACCTACATACATATAATATAAGTCAATTACAACATTCACAAATCATTCGGACCGCCTAACCAAAATTAATAGTCACTGTGCTCTATTTATTTTAAAATTTTGTTTGCTTGTTCCTAAATTTACTTATCTCCTGCGGTGCTGTCCCATTTGGAAATTTCCCAATATAATGAGCACCATAGACTCCATCCTAAAATGCCAAATTGAGACCATTCTTAACGTTCATTTCAGCGAGCAGGCTTGGACCCAGGCCTGTTTACCGGTAAGGTTTGGCGGCTTGGGGACTCGAAATGTTTCAGATGTCGCTTTGCCGGCATTCCTGTCCTCCATCCATAGCACGTCCGGTCTCGCAGGTAAAATTCTGAAAGCCTCCACGGCTACAAACTACGAGATCGCGTGTTTGGATGAGGCCACGAATGCTTGGCTGGCTGGACCGAGCCCAAGCTTGCCATCCAAACCAACACAACAAAGGGCATGGGACACAATAGCCTGCGTTGCCACTCTGAACTCTCTCGTGGCAACATCTTCAGGAAAAGACCGCGCGAGGCTTTTAGCCGTGTCAAAACCAGAATCGGGCCACTGGCTTCACGCCTATCCCTCGCCCAACGCGGGGACTTTAATTGACCCGGGTACCTTGCGCATAGCCGCTGGTCTCCGGCTCGGAATCGACATATGCACAGACCACACTTGCGCTTCTTGTGGGGCCCAAGTGGACCGGCTTGGCCACCATGGCCTTTCCTGCTCCTCGGGCGCCGGCCGCCTGTCTCGCCACGCTGCCCTCAACGACATCCTCAGAAGGGCTCTTGTCAGTGCCGGCGTCCCCGCAGCTCTGGAGCCCCGGATCGCACGGGACGATGGCAAGCGCCCAGACGGGATGTCGTTAATCCCATGGAGAATGGGCCGCGCGCTGGTGTGGGACGCTACCTGCGCCGACACGTTGGCGGCGTCCTACATCCAAGCAACGAGCAGAAATGCCGGGGCAGCGGCGGACGCCCGAGAGCGAGCGAAGGCCCATAAATACAGCTGTCTCGGCGCCAACTACGAGTTCGTAGCTTTTGGCGTCGAGACACTCGAACCGTGGGGTAGAGGAGCGCGTGGGCTCCTTAAGGAGCTAGGTAAGCGGTTAAGGGAGGCAACAGGGGACTCTCGCGCGGGCAGCTTTCTCGCGCAAAGGATTGCTATCGCTATACAGCGCGGGAATGCTGCCTGCGCGATGGGCACCTTGCCGAGGGGCCTAGGCTTAGAAGGTAGGTTTTAGGGATTTTTATTTTTTTGTTAGGTTTAGTTTTAGTTAATTTATTTTTTAGGCACTTGTATTAAGTTTGTTATATAATTATTATAATAAATATAATTACTACATATCGTGACGATATATGCTCCTGACCCGCGGTCTATAAGTACAGTCGACGTCAAAGATATGTTTACATTTTTCGCCTTATTACAAAGGAGTAAGGTGCAAAAGTGTAAACATATATTTGACGTCGACTGTACCTATGTTTTTTATGATTTATGACGGATACATGTTTCAACACGGTCCCGTCCGTAATTATGTTTACGATTCCTCCCAACAATAACTTCCAATATGGCGGTTATTGTCGATCCAAAACGTTCACACCTGGAAATAACGTCTTCAGAACCCATAAAAATATACCCACTGTCCTTACCTACGAAACATATTATAACCCTGCAAGTTTTATTTGAAAGTTGATTCATCTACACTAAGCATAGAGTTGATTTTGGAACAGCTAAAGTGAGTGAGATAAGAGATTTTAAGTTTACAGTGCATATGTCGTCGGATGTCGCTTGTAGCTAAGGATGATAAAGGAAAACCGGGCAAGTGCGAGTCGGACTCGCGCACGAAGGGTTCCGTACCATAATGCAAAAAAAAAAACAAAAAAAAAGCAAAAAAAAATACGGTCACCCATCGAAGGACTGACCACTCCCGACGTTGCTTAACTTTGGTCAAAAATCACGTTTGTTGTATGGGAGCCCCATTTAAATCTTTGTTTTATTCTGTTTTTAGTATTTGTTGTTATAGCGGCAACAGAAATACATCATCTGTGAAAATTTCAACTGTCTAGCTATCACGGTTCGTGAGATACAGCCTGGTGACAGACAGACGGATGGACGGACGGACGCACGGACGGACGGACGGACGGACGGACGGACGGACAGCGAACTCTTAGTAATAGGGTCCCGTTTTACCCTTTGGGTACGGAACCCTAAAAAGAGACTAGATGTGCTTGAGGATATTATTTTATGCTAGCCTCCCAGGCCAATTCGAACGTATAAGAATTATATCTGAATGATTTCATTTAGGCAGCGCTTGCAAAAATACTGCAGTAGGTTGTACATACATGTACGACAAGTGCAAACGAAATTCAGGATAACTGAATGACATCATTTAAATGTCAGAAAATAAAAATAAAACGTATCGTATACTTCCACGTATATTGTAAGAAAAAGAATAGAATATGATCAGGCAGATCGTGAAATTCCTAGGCATATAGTGAAACGTGCAAATCTTTGTCTTGTTCCCTGGATCCGCGTAGTGGGGCTCCTATTTCTGGACAGTTTGCCCTTCGGGCCTCTGAAGCATCCTAACGAACCTATCCTATCTATCTATTGGTTTAGTGTAACTACCGACAAAACATTACCCTGAACATAACGATCTGTCTGATTTTACGATCGGCCGCCAACATAGACATACCTCGGCCGGGATAAAATTTCCCGGCCGATGTGTTCATAAAATGGCAACGCTTCGCCCTTTATATCGCAGTAGGTCGATTTTTTTTTATTTCCCGGCCTAGGAAGTTTTTTTTCTGGGTGCGTTACATGCGCGTTACTAACCCTTTAAAAAACTAATAACAATTTTATATTAATTATACATATCTAGATAAACATATATCTTCTCGTCTGTATTGCGGGAAAGCTGCTTCAAGTTTCAAGCCTGGCTAAAGATTTTCTATTGATAATGGAAAAATGTATTTATATTCATGTTTTAAATAATAATCTTAAGACGGTGACGTCACGTGACTCTACTCCATGCAAACGAGGTTCCCATTTTCCTGTCTGATAAGTACCTAACTAAAGTAATTTTGTTGCAAAATGCTCTTACCAGGATTTCAACCCGGGACTTCCTGCTTCGTAAGCAGGGTCACTACCGACTAGGCTAGAAGTTATTCTGTAAATGTGTCTATTTTTCGGCCCGACAACTTTGCAATTTGCAAGCAACTATTTTCGCCTTCAATACAAAATAATATTTACTTCAAATACATTCCCGTAAGCGTATTTACGAGAAAAACCGTTTATAATAACGTCTCGAGTCTGTTTATGCCCGCTCTAATATAATTTGCTCTTCAGTTGAGCACCCAATATGTCTGGGTAGGGCTTAAGTGTTCCGTAGAACGCTGGAGTGTTAGGGATGTGCTGATGTTGGAAATATTGCCTGAAATATTTCTAAAATACAGGCCTATTCGGATTTCGAGATAATCACAAGATCTAGAGACGATTTAGAGATCAACTAGATCTACATTAGATATCGACTAGATGTGACTTGGATATCTAAGTCATAACTTGTCGAAATCGTTCAAGAGGACCTCCGATAATTTGCTCTTCCATTGAGCACCTAATATGTCTTGATAGGGCTTAAGAGTGCCGTAGAACGCTGGAGTGTTAGAGACGTGGTGTGCTGGAGTGTTAGAGATGTGATGATGGGAATATTGCCTGACATATCTCTAATATAATTTGCTCTTCAGTTGAGCACCCAATATGTCTGGGTAGGACTTAAGTGTTCCGTATAACGGTGGAGTGTTAGGGAAGTGCTGATGATGGAAATATTGACGGAAATATTTCTAAAATAATTTGCTCATCAGTTGAGCACCCAATATGTCTGGGTAGGGCTTAGGTATTCCGTAGAACGGTGGAGTGTTAGGGATGTGCTGATGATGGAAATATTGCCGGAAATATTTCTAAAATAATTTGCTCTTCAGTTGAGCACCCAATATGTCTGAGTAGGGCTTAAGTGTTCCGTAGAACGCTGGAGTGCGCAAAATAGACATAACGCAAACGCTAACGCTCGTTACGCTATCGGGGTTCAGTTCACATCCTGATACTTTGCAATTTTGCGAAGGCCTTAGTAATTTTTTATTCAACAAATGTTGGCAATATTGCCGAGAATGAGAACATCCCAATGTTAGGTACTCGAAGTGTCTCCTTATTGAGCGGGTTTTTCGTAAGAGTTTGCACGTAATATACGTACGTATATATATATTAATCATGTATTTTATTAGAAAATGTCTTAGGCAAACGTTTCAGGTGTTTTTATCATAAGCTGGTATACATTTAGTCTTGTCTAGTAACTCTAGTAGTCTCAATTTGCTGTTTCTTTAGGTACTTTCAGTATATTTTTCTTGATGATACATCTCGTTAGGGTCCAATCTTTCCATTACGCGCTTTAATTACATGAATAAGAAAGGTTTAAATTTAATAGAAGTCTATGAAATTTAAAGCTTTTACAAAATAAACCAGCATTTTCTTGGTTTGTTTTAATGATTTGTTTAAGAACAAAAGAATACTTATAAGAATCGTTTGTATTAGGTCTTGTGAGGTTAATAATCTTATGTGATTATTTTCATATGAAATATGTTACACACGATTCAAAAGTTTCATTATTTAGAGTTATAAATGTTATAATATTCGCGTTTGGATTATTCTTTACATCATTAACATGGCTAAGGGGCCTGGCAGAAAATACTTTTTAAGTAAAAAAAAAATGTTTTTACAGTTTTTACACTAGTGCGGGAAATAGTACTATTCGTGCGTACTTATGTCAAAGGTTTAAAGGGCCAAATGTACTGTAAAGTAAAACTTTGTACGATACAAGTGCGAATAGGTGTAATTCGCAACTCGTGTCGATTTAATTTATCGCCACTCGTTTCCAATTTCCTCTTTTCCGCACTTGTATCGTAAATAACTTTATCCTTATTTTTTACTCACTTCTGCAACTGAATTATACTTATAAGTAGGGTTGTGCCAATAGTGACAGCAAATTAGAAAATATTTCATTTTTCATTGTCATCCATCAGATGTACATGACGTCTTCAAACATACTCGAATATTTTCTGGGCGTGTATTGCAGGCTGAGGGTTAAGCCATGAGCGCCAGCGATTTTTTTCATTTATGTCAAGAATTTTATAGGGTACAAGCCGAGGTGATACGAGTATAATTGCTAGCACAGCGACGTATTTGCTACATTCAGCAAATTTTGAAGAAATCTAACCCTAACCTAACCTAAGCCACCAAGAAAGTTTTTTCTGTACCTTGGTTCCGAGTTCCGAGATGGTTACGAGCTGTCAATGTCAGTAGAGACATTTCTGGTTAAAACATGTCACTTAAGACACTCATTGACATATCTATAACAAATTCAGATCAAATGTTATTCCAATCAGAATACGGCCAGCATTTTGTGTTCTTGTGGCGATATTCATTTACAATTACTTTTATTAATGGTTTCAACGTGATGAGATCCTAAAATCAATTATTATGTTATATTAATTAAAAGGTTTTGTTTTATTTCAATAGATTCCCACACTTTTTAGTGTTCCGTACAAAACTTTGTTCACGGAACACTTATGGAATCACTTCGGTCCAGGGGTCGGAAACCGGTATTTGCTCCATACAAAAATACCGGTATTATTGTGTTCTTTTTCGTTCTTTGGTTTATTATTTCATTTTTAATGGAACAATCTAATAATACGAAGTTGTTACCTAAATACATGATTCAGTCCTACATACAGAGCACAAAATAATTCAAAATATTGGGTTATTTCGGGGTTTAAAAAAATACCGGTTACGAGCCCTGCTTCGGTCTTGCAAATAAGTTAAATGCGTTTGTGTCAGAGACCGTTTGACGACTACCACCACTAATATTGTAAATATGTAAGTCAAAACTGCTTATCTGCTATAAAACCGACGATCCGTAGAAATGATTCCAGATTCCAGGGTTATATTATTTAATCGTTTTTCTCGCATATCGCTCATCCCTTGCATCCTCAGAGGGATTTCCTGATAAGTTCCGTATGTAGGATGGAAATGACAAACAAACATACGTGCCGCAGAATGCCGGGCGGAAGATGTTTGCTGTTTCGTGTACACTGATAACTGACAGTTCGTGAACCTTATTACAAAAGGCATAAGGTCCACCGATGGACAGTTAATAGTGTTGCTATTTGTACACTAGGGTTTACTGTAGTGGGTCGTTTACCTTTTCACAATAGAATTTTCCTGTACGTATAACAACAACTTGAATTGATTTGTACGTACGTAAATTCAATTCATGTGGTTATATTAAAAAGGTAGGTAAAATTGAATTGTCAGAGGGAAGTCGGGGGTTCGAACCTCGGCTCGTATCAATTAGTTTCTTGAAACTTAGAGTTGGACCAAATTTTCTTGTTCTCTTGTATGGAAAAAAGAATTATGGTACAAAGTACTTGTATTGTATTGAATCCAAGCAAAATGTACCCGACTCATGGACACCCTAATCTAGTCCGAGTTTCCACCACATCGTAAAGTGTTGTCGGCCTCTCATTAGCGTCCGAACCGTTGACACCGATAACGTAATGAAGGTAATATCCGTTGTTTTTACGCGATTTATCCCGAATTGTTGTCACCCTCGTCAAAGGGGTAGTTAACCTCTGGGTCCCTAATTTTAATGGTGTGTTTTTATTAACTTTAACATTTGTTTTGCTGAATGAAGAATATTGTTATGAAATCAAATGTTAAATATGTAGCGGCATATAATATGTATATGTATGATAGAAGAGCGCTGATGGCCTAGCGGTGAGCGTGCGACTTTCAACCCGGAGGTCGCGGGTTCAAACTCTGGCTAGCCTTACTTTTTCGGGACTAATGTACGAAATATCATTTGATACATTTTTACCAGTCACTTTTCGGTGAAAGAAAACACCGTGAGGAAACCGGACTAACTCCAATAATGCCTAATAGTTTACCCTCTGGGTTAGAAAGTCAGATGGCAGTCGTTTTCGTAAAAACAATTTATTCATTTTAAAACACTACATTATTTAGGCAAACGATACAGTTCTGAAATCCGTCTATCGAATTAAACTCTAAACAGTCTAAACCAACAGAAAATCAACACAATAGTTCTGTTAACTAACACTGTTTTAGGCCGGATTATTTGTCTTGGGCCAATTAAACGGGGATTTGGTCAAACATTGGTAATGATCAACGTTTGTTTAATGTTGGGCTGAATTTTGGGTCTGATTGTAGTAAACTGATTAGGTGTGTTTTGGGTGATTTGGGTGATTGGGGTGTTGGCAGGACTTAGTTACTTAATACTTCTGAATATAAAGTGAACGGGGGGCGAGAAAATGATTCAATAACGACTGTTTTCTCGCAAAAGAAACGTAGGAAAATTGGAAGACTGATCATCATCTCAGCCATAAGACGTCTACTGCTCAATACTCAATCAATAATTTATTGCACATAATGGTTACACAGGTAAAGTGGGATGTAAACATAATTATTGATCGCATTATGTACCCTGTTGGGCGCAGCAAATAAGGAGAAAGGCACTTACATAATAAAATAAATCGAGGTTTCACTTAATTCTAGGTATTAGTTACATTTTCTTCTAAGTATTTATTTAGAGAATAGTAACATGCTGAACATAGGCCTCCTCTTGGACCTCCATACGTACCGGATGGAAGCGACCCGCATCTGGCGTCTTCCGGCGACCTTAACAAGATCGTCTGTCCATCTTGTGGGTGGACGTCCTACGCTGCGCTTGCTAGTCCGTGATTGGAAGACTAAAGACGTTAAAACAGAGATTAAACAAATGATCATAAGTCTAAACCTAAATTAGCCTGAGGCATTGTTCCCAGGACATTGGCCACGTTCTTCCTCTGCACAGTTTGGAAAATCTGTTATTTCAAACACAATGTATGTTGTAAATGAATTGAAATATTAGTCGTTGTTCTCTGACTGCTGACACAAAATACAAAATTTTTACTTATAACAAAGACATATGCAACTTCGTATAAGATGAATAAAGGTCTAAGAAAAAAACTTGCCTCGGAAATCAAGAAAAAGTCATTCTCGGATAGATGGCGCACACACCTTTGGCCTATGCTCGGCTAATTGGCGTGACGACACCGTTTCATATTTAACAATTTTAACACATTGGTATCAGTGAATGAAAATGGGCCAAAATTATATAAAAATAATATAATCATTTATCCATATACAGGGTGGAAAGATAAGTCGGGCCCTGGAGGTAAACTACCTTAAATCCTTAAGCTGGCTCATTTTACTTAAAGGAGACATTCCTTTATTTTTAAAAAGAAACAAAACTGCATTTTTTTCATAATTTTATACGTGTTTATTTTGAGTTTTAGTCGTGTGTCGATAGATGGCAGTAAATTTACAGTGACTACAAAATTTACTATATCAGAACTCCTCTATACTATCTACTCTCTTTGCTTATAACGTCAAGTTATAAGTCAAGTAACTAAAGCAATTGGAGTAGGTAGGTACAAAGTACGTAGTGTGGAATGTACAATATTTCTTAATATACAAATTGCAATTTATGGTACCTTAATTTCAACCAAGACCAAGCTAACTCACTAAAACTGCAAAACACTACGTACGCTACGAAATAGTCGCCTCAAATTGTTGCTCAACACTTAATTGCCTCAGCGCCTGTCGAATAAAGCGCTAGCCAGTGTAGCCGGAGCGTTTTATTGCTATTGCATTTTTAACAGGCGCTAGACTTATTGCTTTGACTTCGGAAATATTTCAAAGTCTAGTTCACCGTTTGTGCTTTAGATTCAGTAAATTTTTAATGGGAAATTGGAATTTTATTCTCTCGATTACAGCAGCAATTCAAATCACGACATCATAATGACAGTACCGTCGTATCCACTAAGTTGACCGCACTGCGAAATGCAGAATAATAAGTAGGTAAGTATTAAGGCCGAGCCACACCGGCTTGCGTGTGCGTTACGTGCGCGTGTGCGTGCGCTAAAATGTTGGAGCCGCACACGCACATGTCACGCAAGCGGTGTGCCATCTCTCATAAGGATCTCTATACTGCAACGACGCACGCGCACGTGCATGTCACGCACACGCAGCCTGTGTGCACAGGCTTTTAGTTCCTGAAAACAATTTTTGTAAAGTAAGTAGTTAAAGAAAACAAGTCGTCGGTATGGTATGTAAAGTATAATTTGAAAGTTATACACTTTTATTTATTAAGTACCTAACAAGAATGTTAACAAAAACAGGAAATAAGGAACTGGCCGTATAGTCATCATGCCCAACCACCATTACACTGTTTCATGTCATGTCGCGAGCGCCATTAGAACAAGCCAAATCGGCCCTCATCTACGCGTGGCAATTAAACTGACGCCTAACGAGCCCCCATTCTCGTCACGTCCTCGTCTCGTCAACTCGTCGCAACTCGTCGATGTCGTAAACAAGCTGTTTACGCACGGCGGCAAAAATTCCGCTGTCACTAGGGAGTTAACGATCACGGGCCGTGTTTAGATGTTTTCATGGTTCGTGGTATGGTTGTGACATGTTTGTCGTGTTACTAATTACTTATGTGAGTAATTTTACAGTAAGTGTGCTACTTTACCGCCCGAAGGCGGGATTAAGGACAATACGTGCCTATGTCAAAAATTTAAAGGGCCATATGTACTTTAAAACGTTTTTCCTGCTTTTCGCACTTGAATCTTAATATACTATTTCATAGAGATGCCACGAATATTCGGCAACTATTCGGTATTCGGCTTATTCGGCCACTTTGCTGAATATTCGGCCGAATGTTGCCTACTATTCGGCCGAATACCGAATATCAGTTACACCTACCTAAAAAGAAAATTTTCCCAAAAAAATAACCAAAAACTTGTATATTTAATATCTAAAATGTATTCTTGGAAAGTGGTTATATAAGAAGGCAAGTTTTTGAGCATTTGTTGATTCTAACTACCTACATTCATTAATTCTGTTCAACATAAATGTATATCTTAGCAAACGTTGTGCTTTGTTGGCGAACAGTTTTCGTAATAATTGTGACTCAAAATGTTCGCATGTTATGCCGAATATTCGGTCGCTGAGGTATTCGGCCGAGAGAGTGGGCCGAATATTCGGTATTCGGTATTCGGCCAAATTCACTATTCGGGGCATCTCTATGTATTTCATCACACTTGCTCGTGAAAGGTAGTCGTAGTTAGCGAGTTAGCGACGTAAGCGATGCGGTCCGTAAATCCTAAGTGTCGACCTTGAGCAGTAATATATATTTTCATCGCACTTGCTAGGCGATGCGGTCCGTAAATCCGATGACCTAACTAGGACGAAACTAGGAACGAAATTAGGTAGATTTATTTGTGACGACCGGTCTGGCCTAGTGGGTAGTGAGCCTGCCTATGAAGCCGATGGTCCTGGGTTCGAATCCTGGTAAGGGCATTTATTTGTATGATGATACAGATATTTGTTCCTGAGTCATGGTTGTTTTCTATGTATTTAAGTATTTAATATATTATGTATATCGTTGTCTGAGTACCCACAACACAAGCCTTCTTGAGCTTACCGTGGGGCTTAGTCAATTTGTGTAAAAATGTGCTGTAATGTATATTTATTTATTATTTATGTCCCTTTTTGTTTCCGTTTGCTCTCCAGTGTGATGAAAAATATTGTGCGTGCGACGAGCGCTATAGGAATTCAATTCACACTCGTTCGTCAATTCTTGTTTACTAGTGGTAACGGAGTGGTAACCATCAGGCATACATCGGGCAAGTCTTCATCAAAATAATCCACATATAGGTACTACAGTCAGCTGCAGACAAAAGGTGTAGGCGCACAGAACAGTACCTACCTAGGTAGGTACTGTTCTGTGCGCGATTCAGGAAATGAATTAGAGATTCACTAGATATGCTATCTTGCTGTGTAACTTTTTTCTTATTTAACTAACTGTTTACTGTATGTTATTTCTGTCTTTTTTCTTCTTGTCTGTTACCTTCCGTGATTCTTCTCACTTGATGGTCTCATCGGAAGATCAGCGCTGGAAGCCACTAGCAACATGCTGAGATGGGGCCATTTCGTGGCACTTTAATCTTGTTTTGTGTTTTCTTTTATACTATGTACTGTTCCGATTGTTTGTGCTTACGAATAAATCTATTCTATTCTATTGTATATGAAATAGTAAAGATATGTGACGTGCCACGGCAAAAGGTACCATTGCCCCGGCTGAATATTGGAGCGCCGTTAATAATAGCGTAAGCGCCAGACGCCATATTAAGGTACCTTTACTATTTCATATCTAGTGAATCTCTAATTCATTTCCCGAATCGCGTCGCTACTCAGTGTATTAAAGCCCGCGACAAATCGCTTGCGACCAGTGACGCTCTTCGCTTGTCATATTTCGCTCGGAACGCTCAAGTGGAGCTGCACTTAGCGAGGCCCAAAATGGCACAGTTTGTAAATTGGATTTTTCATGTTTGAATGCATAGGTTTTATGAGGAAAGTCGAATTGGCACTGGCATGATTAAACTTTAGGTTTAAGCGACTCTTGAATAGAATAACTTCACCTTTATGATTATACGTAGATTATCAATATTTTATACCTAGTGGTGGATTAACATATACTAATCTATGGGTGGATTTCTTAATATAGAAAACGAACAACTTTAAGTAGGTAAATAATATGCCCTGTAGAAAGAGCGTAGTGAGTTGTTTGAAAGTGGAATCTTGAGCGTTTCGAGAGCTTAACAAACGTTGCTCCAGAGTGTTTAAAATATAAAACTTTTCCACCACACCAGGTCAATACGATGGAAATAATTATTAACTATAAAACATGACAATTGCTAATTATAAATCAAACCCGAATGACCGTTATAAAATATTTATCACTCAAAATTATAATTTACCTAAAAGTTTAACAGCCAACATGAGAAAATAACATTCTCATCAATTTTTGAAGAATAATAATAGCTTTTACGATCTGGTGTGTTGATAAACATATTTTCTGGATAAAAACTTCTGAAAGGTTTCCTCGATATTACATGCAGATTTATTTTCCAACGTCTTCGATATTTGATAGCTTAGCCAATCAAAATAAAACAGTAAACACGAAACTCTAGAGACCCCCGCCAGCCAGCCTTCTAAAAAGTCCCGCACGAAGTTGCTCTAGAGTTGCCGGGAGTTGCCCAAGAGTTGCCGAACTATCCCTGTAGAGCTCCTTTATAGATCAGCGATAGCCCGTAACTATTAGCTGCGGTTGAATACGCTTAATAGCCAGTAATTTCACTCAGAAAACAAAGACAAAACATACCTAACTGGTACTGAAACTATTTTTTTTTCATCTGCATTTTATGATGAGTAAAGCCATCTCTTTTAAATTTCCTTGACATGCAGATTTATTTACCAAAATCTCCGGTATTTGATGAGCCAGTCAAAATAAAACGGTAAACACGAAACTCTAGAAACCTTCGAGTCATTAATTCCAGTTTTCAAAAAGAGTCCCGCACGAAGTTGCTCGAGAGTTGCCGGGAGTTGCCGAACTATCCCGACGCGATGCTCCTTTGTACATAGCCCGTAACTATTGGCTGCGGTTGAGTTTCGCCGACGGGGGTGTGTGGTCCATGTTTCAAGAACACAAATTAAAAATTTTAAAATCCCCTAACGTAATGAATCGATTCGATCGAACGTTAAACGATATTAATGAGCAAAAAACAAATGAATTAATCACGACGCGTGACTATCAAGATGGTGCTCGAACCGGAAGTCCGAAGTCATTATTCTACAGCTTGGCAAAAAAGAGTAGAAATTAAAAAGTGGCAACACTGTAGTGTCGTCCCGTTTTCTTATAAATATTGGTTTGAAAGGGACGACACTACCGTGTTGCCACTTTTTAATTTCTACTTTTTTTGCCAAGCTGTATCTGTTTCCGATGTGATACTGATCTGTCAGTGTGACGTTTTTGAAGAAATGTCACTTTTGACAGTGACATATCGCAAACAGATCGAATAAGTAAAATTCGTAAACGCCTGTATGACGCTGTCGATTCGCTTATAACTTGTACTCGACATCCGAAAAGAGATCAAAGCGTGCCGTCCACGACGTCATTAAATTACGACGACGTGGAAACAAACTTCCTCCTACACCTCACATAACTCCTATAACCTCGTAATAAAGTCTACATTCCTCTGATTTAGAGTTTAAGGTAATGTTGTAGGGACATACGTGATTGTCTACGGCTCTGAGCCCTCGCTAGTTTCTTTTGATCCGTTAATAAGATGGGAAATAAATAGAAATATAATTATAACGTAAATATTATATTACTTGATATTAAGTAATAACGCTATTCATTACTTATGTTATGTAGCTTTAAGGAAATAATGTGCTGTTGCTTCCTTATGACGGCACATATTGATTAGTTTCGTGAACCTTTTGTTTTTGAGTGGTGAATTGGACAATGTGAAACGCTCTCACTCATTTTATCAAGGAAATTGACAAATAGATACCTGTAACGTCGCAACAGTAATGCTGCTGTAGTTAAAATATAAATGTCTTCATTGATGACTTATCAAACTATTTTGTACACCTGCAGTGTGGGTCTCTATGTTTTCATAGAGACTAAACGTTAAATCTGTCTTCCGTGACCACAGCTAGAGCAACCACGCTGAAACATCGGAAAAAGGTAAAATAATGAAATTTAATCGCGTTTAAAAGAGAAGTTTATGTATAGGTAAATATAATTATAAATGTATGTAATGTTTAGCAAAATAAATGAATTTAAAAAATGTATGAAAAACGCAACTGAAGTTGCCATCCGAATATAACCTTTAACGGCATCCTCCTGCTAAAGTTAAGCAAGAAAAAATCTCGTTCCTAGACTAGTCTAGCTTTTTATAAAGTTAACTCTAATAATTAGTTTTTAATGAGTTACCTCGTTGCTCTTTTAGATTAACTTTTTTTAACTTATCGCGTAAAATATACTCGTAGACTTTTTTAGAAGGAGAATAAAAATCTGGTTCACTTTTTTGCCATTTGGTAATTTTCAGATACAGGTACACCTACCTATATATTTACTTGAAAATTGGTAGCGGATATACGGCCCAATTCGAACTACATATAAGATACGTCAGTTAATAGATCTACAAAAGATATGAATTATATATGTCAGTGTCAAATGTGACATTTCTTCAAACAAAAACGTCACTTTTGACACTGACATATCTAATCCATATCTTTTCTAGATCTATAAACTGACGTATCTTAAAGTTCGAATTGGGCCGATAATATATGCACTCGTACTTCCACGGATTTTACAGTCAGCTGCATAAATAGTTGACCCCCCCTGCAAACAAATATCTATGCAGGGGGGGGTCAGTTTCCTAGACATGTTAGTCGTTAATAACCAACTGTTGACGACACCCATCCTGGGCCGAGAAGACAAGTGAATTAAATCTGCAGACGTAGACAACCCTTGGCTCCGAGGGCCCGATGCAATTTAAATGCAAATATGAATTCTATGCAATTAGGAATGATACTTTTGGACGCACTGTGGCTGGATATGCGGCGGGTTCGGCGGGTATAATACATTTTTTCGATACCTATCGATTATAGTTACGGTTTACTGGTAGAGAATGTCATTTCGCATTAAGCCCACCATCTGTATAGTCCCCCTGCATAGAATTTTGTATGCAAAGGTGTTAAGGTACTACATAATATTTATTAGTGCATTCGAACTTAATATACATACTTATAAAAACATAATTAAATAACTAACCTACAAAACTTAAACTATATCTAAAAATAAATAAAACTAAACTTAAAATAAATGATTACAAAATATCCACTACATAATTGTATATTTGTGTGCAATAAAGTGTAAATAAACAAATGGTCATGGTTATAGAAAATTGCAACAACTATTTAATTGTTACTATGATTTCCTACATCGACGTTCTATGACTATTGACTAGTTTACAACGAAGTAAATCCTACTTAAAAATTTAATGTATAGAAAGGTGTTCCTTAATCACGCAGAAACAGCTGGTGGCTTAGCCAAGGTGACAATTGCTTGCGTTTCGATATCAAATCGCTTTGTGTCTCTATAACTCTTCCATATTAGTGTGACAGTGACAGTTGCGTTTCGTTCGCTACGTAGCGTTCGATTGGCATGTTGTCTACGGGGCCTGATTAGATTTGACTGAAAGGCTCCAAGACCGCAGGTGGATTTCTGTACTCAAAATATAAACTCGTCGAGTTACATCGCAGTGCGTACACGTACATCCCATCGCATACATTATCGCCTACCACCGTCATTTGCATCTGTTATTACGTCCATTGCCGAGATTTCTTAATAATGCGCTCTAAGGCGAAAATTGCCTGTTTGCGTCTTATCCCACTCAAGTGGGCAAACACCCCTTTTGCATTTTTGGTGGAGCTATGCGAGGCATTTTGTCGCCAATTTGACACCTTTAGGGTTATTTTTGAGGAATGCTGGCGTTTTAAGTTCATCACCCTACTTACTTCATTATAAAGAGAGAAGGGAGAGGTAAAATGGTATGGTATTTTGTTGAAATATTAAACTTTTTTGTAGTACAGTCGCCACACGGGGTTGTTATGCCATTTCGGGTTTTTGCTAAATTGGAAATTCTACAGCGTAAGTATTGAACAACCAATTTAGCTAGGTCCCTAAATGGTGCAAAAATCGCGGAGTGTGATGGTACAATTTTAAATTTACAAAGTAAAACCTACCTTCAAATAAAGGAAAGATTTTATGTAATTTTAGGTAAATACATAAAAGTTAAGTTAATTCCTTTTTGTGTAATATATGTATGTTTATCCTATAAATTTTGTATGTATTTATATCCTTTATCTTTCTGGTACCTTGTACATTTTGCTGCATTTGTCACCCTCTTTTCACTCTCTCCTCTCATCTACTCAAAGGTTAACTGGAAGAGATCCCTCAAAGGGATAAGTTCGCCTTTGTACTTCTTGCTAATTGTATGTTATTTTTAACCGACTTCCATTTCATAGAAGGAGGAGGTTCTGTATTCGGCTGTGGCTATTTTTTTTTTCTATGTACGTTCACCGATTACTCCGACATCCGTAGTCCGATTTGAGTAATTCTTTTTTTGTTTGAAAGGAGCTACCTCCGAGTTGGTCCCATTTTAATTTGGCTCTGTTCTGATGATGGGATCTATGAGGAATTGAGGGAACTCCTCAATTTTTAAAGGCACATGCATGGTGATTTGGGTGTTTTCTTAAGCAAGTCGAGCATTTTCTCCCGAAAACCACCACTTTGATGAAGTAGACCTGATGATGATGATTGTTTTGATGATAATGATGATGATTTTAAATGTAGTATGTTCAGCGATTACTCCGGCACCTGTGATCCGATTTGAGTAATTCTTTTTTTGTTTGGAAGGAGTTACCTCCAAGGTGTTTCCATATTATTTTTGGTTCTGGTCTGATGATGGAATCCATGAGGAATTGAGGGAACTCCTCAGTTTTTAAAGGCACGTGTAAAGTGATTTCGGTGTTTTCTAAAGTAACTCGAGCATTTGCTTCCGAACACCGCCAATTTGATGTAGTGCAAGTGTAGCCTTACCACGAGTTTGACATTGACATATTCGCTAAGTTAGCGACGCTAACGTCTTCGTAACTTACTTTTTATGCATCTCGCTCGCACTAATATGCCAGTACGAGCGAGATGCAAAGAAAGTAAGTTACACACACGCTAGCGAATAAATCAATGTCAAACTCTTGGTAAGCTGGTAAGGCTACTGATCGGGGGTTAGGGTTAGGAGTTAAGGGGTCGGGTAATGGTGGTTGAAGGGCTGCTGGTTCAGGGCCGAGGGGTACATGGATCAGGGGTTGAGGGATTGGGTCAGTGGCGGGGCGGAGGATGGATTTAGTGTAGTGACAGGAATTATAATTTCCCAGACGGACTCGAGAAAATTCCTGATTACATATTTATTAAAGTAGATACACGAATTTAGTGTTAATCATGATGTCGTTTTTCATTCATGCGTCGCGCTCTTAACAATGCGTTAAAACTAAAAATGGAAAAATAAAAACTTTTTACAAAAAAAAGAAAACCGACTTCAAAAAGGATGAAATAAAATATTATCCTTTTTAAGTCTATGCGTTACCAACTGATATGTTTGAAGTCGGTGCCAAGCCAAGTAGTAACAATACCCGTCAAAAATAATCAGCTTTATGACTATAAATCCCATTAGAACTGTACTAATAACTAATAATAAATGTGTAAGTAATTCTGTCTGCCTCTTTGTCGCCTTTTCATGGCTAAACAACTGAACCGCTTTAGGTGAAATTTGGCAAGAAAGTAAATTCCTTGAATTGTTTTATATTTTGAAATGTAGTCCTCTGAATAAGGGACGGGAAATAACTTCAGTCCCAATCCCACGCTTGCGTGCCGACAAACATGGTACGGACTGTGCCAAGCAGGTTTGATCGTGTGTTCTTAGGTACAGTCGACGTCAAAAATATGTTTACACTTTTGCACCTTACTCCTTTGTTGTAAGACGAAAAGTGTAAACATATTTTTAACGTCGACTGTACCTACAGAAAGTACGTTCATTGTCGTCGTGTAAGGCAATCCAACGTAGGTACATCCTTATCGAATCGCACCAAAATCATGGTATGCTTCAAAAGTTGGCTTGGCACCGACTTCAAACATATCAGTTGGTAACGCATAGACTTAAAAAGAATAATATTTTATTTCATCCTTTTTGAAGTCGGTTTTCTTTTTTTTGTAAAAAGTTTTTATTAATATGTTTTTTTTGTACAATAAAGAGTTTACTACTACTACTACTACTTAAGTAATAGGTATTGTAGGAGAGAATATTTACTGTATAATTTTAGTTGATAAAGTAGCTATGACTTTCTAATATATGGGCACAATTTTTAGAACCACATCGAAGTAGTATAAGTTAAGCTTGTCTATATATTCTCACTCTTTACTATCCATACAAAACGAAGTACTTAGGTACCTAAAATTACCTTCAAACATTTAAAATCCAGTACATACTACTAGTGTAAATTTCATTCGATAGCATGATGTGACGTACGCATTTTCGTTTAGTGTCATTTTGTATGGGATTTTGAGTTTCCAAATAGTCCCGCTTGGCGCGCTGTTCAAAATCCCATACCATACCGAATGAAATTCACACCATGGGTTTTGAAAACACAAAACGCTACATTTTCACAGAAAATTATGTACCTAACAATATCCGATTAGAAGTTAAGTATTCCACACATAACAGTCCTAACAGCCATTGCAAAACTCATTCAAATATATACTATATTCCCGTGCAATAAAGTCTAAATTCAAAGTAGTTTTTCAATAGCTGATATGCGTGATGGTAGTATTCGGTATTGTCATGAGAAACAATGCCCTTCGCCTCGCCTCGAAGGAGACAAAAACTTGAAGGGTCACAGCTTAATGAGCTGTAAAAGCTAGTTCACTATGCAGTAATAAACGCTCAAAACATTTAATTATTACGACGTTTGCTAAATAATTAATTTCTAAAATTTTTGATACCATACAAAAATAGTCAAAATAGTAACCGCAAATCAAAAAGGGATTCACTGTTTTTTACTCATTATTATTCACAACGATGCGACTTAATCGCGTAAGTAATTAATAAATTTACTTCTGACTTTTCGAAGACGGCGATGTCGTAGTGGTCTCGGAGAAAACTGGCTAAAGTTGACATCAATCAACATCTAGGCGCGCGAGTTTTCGAACTACCCGCACTTGGCCTTGTTACAAAAAGCGATTTTTGAAATAATTCCTAAGATTGAACACCTCGACATCGCAGCTGGAATTATTTTGTGGTAATAAATAAATATATTAATATTGGGGGACATCTTACATCACCACAGTCAAATTGACCAGACCTAGCACCCCAAACTAAGCATAGCTTTTAACTAGGTAAATATTATGAGCACCTTCTAGGCGAAATTTAAGCGAAGAATTATTGAAAGTTACTCGTTATGGCACATGTTTGTTAGTGCAAAATGAACTTATTGCACCACAGTAAGTTGTGCATTAAATAACCGAACGGGTAAGTTACCCGATACATTAAACAAACAAAATGACTTTCAGATGACTTTGAGTTATTTAAAACGCTTCGTAATAATTAAGCGAAGTTTCCTATTAGGGTCACTCCTTGTTCAACTGGTGCAAGGTTGTTGGTTAAGAGAAAGGTATTTAGTTAGAAAATTAATTAAAAACGCAACAACAATAAGGTACCTAGTAATTTTAATATTGTCTTAGTTTACTGCGATATTTACTCACAAAATTAAACTATGTAAACGGATTATATCGCGTATAACAAATAAAAACTTAGTAGTGTGACTACTTAAAGCATAAATCAAATGGCTAGCCACCAAAATTGATATGGAACGGATGTACCTACCTGTAGCAAAGCGACGAAATCGCGGAGTGAGCCACGCCTGGACGTACATAGTTACCTACTTAATGTGCTTATTTTAGCACCTGGTGTCATAATGTAGCACCAGATGTAGGTACTGTAAAATACTTAATAACATAATTTTGTTTTCTATTTGTAAAAAAAATATTTTTTAAAGAAATTTTGCAAGCTCCCATGATGTAATTATGTTCTCGGTATTTTTTCTTCACGCTTATTGCCAAACCTTTTTACAGTTAGTTTTAATTTATATGACACTTGAAATAGGCGCTAATGAGTAACGTTTTATATTAAAACTGTCTATTAAAACTTTTCATTTAAACAGTCGAGTAGTCAACATTAAGAAGATTGAGTAAAAGGTTATCCCAAATTTTGACGAGAACTTTATAAGTGGAAACATACCTGAGAATTTTCTCATGAAGTTTCCAGAAATTTCGGAAATTTCGAGAATGCTCTGCAACTTGCACATTGCTAGGTAGAATCAGCCCACCCCCGGGCCCCGACGCGAAACTTTTTAATTAAGAAATATTGACGTTTTTTCAAAGTTTGACGATCGCCCAGATCAGAATTATTTTAATTGACGAATCGTCCACTCATCGCCATCAAAGGGTTTTTAATCAATCAAAAATAGCCCGTTGTTAATCCATATTAATTTGGTGAGTGATTTCCATCGAATTTCCCTTTGAAAAGTTTGATTAATAAATTGATGACCGGGCCGCAGAGTTGCTGGAAATAATCCATTTTTAATCGATTGATTCTGAGATATGCGTTGTCGGGTTACGCTTTAATGAATTGGATATTTCTATAACAATAGGTACAAAGAGCAACAATCTTAACTGTCCATCGGTGGACCTTATGCCTTTTGTAATAAGGTTTACGAACTGTCAGTTATTAATTCAGTGACAGTGTGGGCGATGGTACGCATACAGATGTAGCGCATAGTTGGTTTCCTCCATATTTTCATGGAAACGTACGAACGTGTCTTGCTATTACAGTCACTCACGGTACAAAAAGTACTGAGGTTGACTGAAGTTTTTTTTTATTTCACGTAATCAGTAGTTTATTGGCTATTAGATGAATGCTTTTTTTAATACCAAATTTGAGTAGTTTTTTCACAATTATCACTTTTTAGTCGAAAGGCGGGTTTTTTAAACAAAAAACTAAAAACTCAAATAACTTGAAAACCAATGAGTTTTGACCCCTGGTTGACTGGACTTAAATCATTGCAAATGACCCATAGAATAACCCCTTTCAAGGAATACGGCGAATTTCCAATCATCCTGTATACATACTTACCTTTATTGGCAGCCTTCTTGACTACTAATAGTGAGCGTTCTGGCTAGGTGTATAATATAAACCAGCAGTACGAATATATATGATGTGTATTAGGCTGCGTTACAGCGTGATAATTACAGCTTCCATCTCATTCAATCGTGATGGCTCCTCTGCACGATGGGCCAGCGTCGGCCACTCCAAGGGACGCAGCCATGCGGTAGAATGAGATAGCAATATCACTTGCTCCCTCTAACGCATAAATGCGTCCCTTGGAGTGGCCGGCGTTGGCCCATCGTGTAGAGGACCCATGAGGTATTAAAAAAACCGGGCAAGTGCGAGTCGGACTCGCGGACGAAGGGTTCCGTACCATAATGCAAAAAAAGGCAAAAAAAAAGGGTCACCCATCCAAGTACTGACCCCGCCCGACGTTGCTTAACTTCGGTCAAAAATCACGTTTGTTGTATGGGAGCCCCACTTAAATCTTTATTTTATTCTGTTTTTAGTATTTGTTGTTATAGCGGCAACAGAAATACATCATATGTGAAAATTTCAACTGTCTAGCTATCACGGTTCGTGAGATACAGCCTGGTGACAGACGGACGGAAGGACAGCAGAGTCTTCGTAATAGGGTCCCGTTTTACCCTTTGGGTACGGAATCCTAAAAATGACACCACGTGGGTAAAACCGCACACTTAAGAACCGGACTTTCTTTGGCGCCTTATACACATGTTCCAGAGGCTCCGACATATTCAAGCATTTTCGTGTTCACAGCCTGATGGTGAATACCCATCCTTCAGTTCAAGCGAGTTAATAAAGTTCGCGAAGCGCTGTCACAACCGTGTAATATAATTAATAGAGAGTTTGCTGCCTTCCTTCACTCCCCAACATGTGGTGTGTTTCACTTGGCCCCCGCAATAAAGATCTTTAGCGAGATACAGGAAAATATGGCGAAGAATAAAGGACGAATCACGCTTAGAGATACGCAGCGGGTACCTAAATACCTGCGGCGGTATCATGGTCGCATTTGTATCACTTGTCATGTCATGCGTCACTTCATCATCATCATCATTTCAGCCTATATACATCCCACTGCTGAGCACAGGCCTCCTCTCATGCGCGAGAGGGCTTGGGCTATAGTCGCCACGCTAGCCCAATGCGGATTGGGGACTTCACATACACCTTTGAATTTCTTCGCAGATGTATGCAGGTTTCCTCACGATGTTTTCCTTCACCGAAAAGCTAGTGGTAAATATCAAATGATATTTCGTACATAAGTTCCGAAAAACTCATTGGTACGAGCCAGGATTTGAACCCGCGTCCTCCGGATTGAAAGTCAGACGTCATATCCACTCGGCTACCACTGCATGCGTCACTTACTTGGTACTTATTAGAACGTGATAGGCATGATGACTGATGATAAAAAACCGACCAACTTAGCCCTACTAGGGTAGATATCGGGTATTTACCCAATCTACCCGATTTTTTGTTTACCCGATATTTGCCTTTTCTACCCAAATGAGTCATAATAGAATGGTCCGAGTCCGGGCCGCCGAGTACGTGACTGTCTTCTTTGTCAATGTGCTAATTATTAAATACATTAAGCATCTGACACGGATAGTTAAACTCCCTAATAGCTAAGGGCTACGAGCATCTGCGTTATAATTTAGTTTTTCCTGTTGGAAAAACAATAAAATAAGAAAATCAGGTCCCAAGTGGCAAACACCCACCCTCATACGCGAAATGACAAACTTTACGGCAAATAGGTATTTGTTGAGTGAATTCGCCTCTGAACTCGCTAACTATCTGCAGACGCGATCCGATGCTCAACTATTTTACAAGTACCGCCGGCATGTCTACATCGTAGACTAAATAAATAATTAAATTATAGATACCTAACAGTTTAGAGGCCAGCGCAAACCGGCGGGGCGCAGCGCAGATCACCGAGGAGGATTTACGCCGCGCAGCGCACACCGCCGAGGTAAAATCCCCCGCGATACCGCGAACGCCCGCCAGCCCGAGCGCTGGCGGCCGGCGCACTAGGGAGCACTTCGGCGTAGGCCGGGGGATGCCGCGGCATGCCGCCGCGTGACTAAGTGTGCACGAGTTCTTCACCGTAGTCCCGGCGCTACTCCGGCGCACTCGGAGACCTCGGTGCAAGCCGGGGGATGCCGCGGCATGCCGGCGCCTACCGCCGCGGTATCCTCTAGCGTGCTCCTCGATGCCGCGGAGTAACAATCCTCCGTGATGCTCCGAGGTCGGTCTCAAAGCATTTAAATTTATACCTGAAGGTAATTTTGAAATAGGGAAGAAAATAAATTAATAATTTTAAAATGATCTGCGATGCGCTCCGCCGGTTTGCGCAGGCCTTAAGAGAGATAAGTGCCTATAGCGAGTTTTTACTCTCTTTTCTAAGAAAAACTGAACTATGTATTATATTTAAAAAAATTATGTAGGTAGGTATAATAAATGCCCATTTAGTACAAATTACAGTACGTACAGTAGGCAGATATCGAATCGAATTGGCATAATCGTATATATTGTCTATAGAAGACAATCACGACTCACGCAGCGTACTACGTAGGAGAACAATACGCGAACGCGAAGCGAAGCGATGCGGCGCGGGGTGAATCAATCCTTTGATACTTATAGAAGTGTCCTACGTGGGCGATCTTGTTGCGAACGCGAACGCCTTGGGCCCGCCGCGCCGCGCCGTGTCGCGTTCGCGAGTTGTTCGCTTACGTAAGACGCAGCGTCAGAGATCAATCTTATTAACATGTTATTGACACAGAAAAGATAAAAGGTAGAGTGTCAAACAAAATCGATGTATGTCGGATAAAATGTGCGAATAATGTAATTGCTTTCTGATCGCTAAATATTTAATACAGGGTAAAATTCCAGTAATACCCGATTATTATCTGCCAGGTGGTATTTCCCTTAGGGCGGTATTCCATTTACCCAATATCTTGGTCCAATGTCATTGCGTCTCACTCTCTCATTAAGCAAAATGTGAGACAAAATACAAATTGGACAAATTGGGCTGGTGGAATAGTACCCTTACACCTACGTTTATATACCAATCTAAAATACACGAAATTCACATTATAATTCCTTTTTGTTCCGTGTTATCTTCCTACACATTACCCAAAAGCTGCCACGGATGCCTTCAATATTTAAACATAGGAACCGTAGGAAGCTTTTATGGCTACCTACTTATAAAGGCAAAGACAATGCCTTGTAAATTTTATCATAAGATTGAAAAAAATAACGCGGGGAAAAAATTAAAAAGCGGTTTTGCCCGCCTGTCGCCAGGGGGTGGATCACCATAACTAAATGTACCTATCTTATGACCATTTTATCCAGGTAAGTATTAGATTAACAAACAATGTTACCAACCTCCCACATTTGTCCTATTATTAATAATAATACTATGCCCGCAGGGCAGCTTGTGGCGAGCTGTTGGGGAGTAACGACCCCACGGACCCGAGTGCTCCCGAGAGTCGGTCAGGGTCTCCGTCTCCGGCGTGTCTTCGTCGGTCGGAGTGGACCCCAAGGGGACCCGCAGGACTCTCAGCTCTGGCTCGCCTTCATTGCTTCATTGGCCGTCCAGAGAGGAGTCGCTAGAGCTATATGCTCCAGGGGTGGAAGTGTTAAAGGGCATAACGCCGCGAGTAACTTCGGAGAAAGCGCAGCACCACCTCTCGACACCCCTGAGCCGCTCACGCCGGTGTTGCACCTGGCCGTCTTTACGATGGCGCATCAGGTGCCCATCTAACGAGTGGCGAGTCACCACCTGTCTCGATAACTTGTGTAAGCAATGTTATGGCAGGTGTCCGGACTTCTTTGCAATAGCCCAGTCTTTTTTCCACCCAAACTTAAACCATAGACCAGTATTCTGACCATATTCTTTACAATAGCTTCCAATGCCTGCTGAAACCGGTTCACGGGTATTTATTGATGTACCCGTGAATGGGTTCCAGCAGGCGTTCTACATGACATCAAATCTCTCCAAACGGCCTCTACGTGTTGGATCCATATCCCCACGCACGCCTTATAAATGACCGGGCTCGAAAGACCCGAGAGTTTTAAAACGGAGATACAAATAATACTATTATTTACCTTTGTTTCAACAATGTAATTTTATGATGGTGTTGATTCCAAAACGACGTACGAGTATTATAATGTTCATCCCACTGTATGACTATTTATGCATGATCCCAGCATTAAAAAAAAACCGGGCAAGTGCGAGTCGGACTCGCGCACGAAGGGTTCCGTACCATAATGCAAAAAAAAACAAAAAAAAAAGCAAAAAAGTAAACGGTCACCCATCCAAGTACTGACCCCTCCCGACGTTGCTTAACTTTGGTCAAAAATCACGTTTGTTGTATGGGAGCCCCATTCAAATCTTTATTTTATTCTGTTTTTAGTATTTGTTGTTATAGCGGCAACAGAAATACATCATCTGTGAAAATTTCAACTGTCTAGCTATCACGGTTCGTGAGATACAGCCTGGTGACAGACGGACGGACGGACGGACGGACAGCGAAGTCTTAGTAATAGGGTCCCGTTTTACCCTTTGGGTACGGAACCCTAAAAACTAAGCAAAAATGATTTTTGATACTTTTTAATCAGTTTACCGTGAAATAACAAAAATAGGCGCATAATTTTACTGCATTCGCTGATTCCTTTTAAAACTTGGACGGTTTGTTTTCTTAACACCCCCACAAACAGGCATCGAACACCATAATCCTCGAAATAACTTGCCAACAAACCCCAACTAAGTTTCAATTAAACTACCCTCGATTCCCACTGCCAATCAACATTCCACCTTACCCCCATATGTATAAGTTTGAAAACATAAAGTTACGTAACAGGGGTTAAAGGTACGATTCTGTCAAATGCTTTTGAAATTAGGGGGATTGTCGCCTAAGCTTTCTAAGTGCGTGTTTTTAGGGTTCCGTACCCAAAGGGTAAAACGGGACCCTATTACTAAGACTTCGCTGTCCGTCCGTCCGTCCGTCCGTCCGTCCGTCTGTCACCAGGCTGTATCTCACGAACCGTGATAGCTAGACAGTTGAAATTTTCACAGATGATATATTTCTGTTGCCGCTATAACAACAAATAGTAAAAACAGAATAAAATAAAGATTTAAATGGGGCTCCCATACAACAAACGTGATTTTTGACCAAAGTTAAGCAACGTCGGGAGTGGTCAGTACTTGGATGGGTGACCGTTTTTTTTTTGCATTTTTTTTGTTTTTTTTTTTTGCATTATGGTACGGAACCCGTCGTGCGCGAGTCCAACTCCCACTTACCCGGTTTTTCCCATATATCGATTTGAGGATTTCGATTGTTTACATACGAGGGGTCCCGCCTCATGAACCACGAATGTAAGTAGAATTTAAATGGTTTATCACAAAGGTTGTTCGTGACGAATGTTCTTGAAGTTCTTAGAGTATATGGTAATCGTTTTACACTTGATTGAATTTGTGGACTACATAACTACTACTACTATTATTACACTATTATTATTATACCATTGTTGTAGTACTGGACCCCTAGAGTCGACAAGCAACCTTTGACGTATCGTATTGTGGGATCATAGACCCTAGTCTACGATCCTCTAGACCGAGTTTAGAGCAATTATTTCATGCAACCGATCACGCCAAAAAATGCGGGAGTGCGCTGGACGAGGTGAGCGAAGTCCCGTGCCGTGATACTTGACACTTTCGACTCGGACATGGAGTAAAATTACCGTATGCGTGGCAGAGGGGGTAGCGCGACTATGCTCAGTCTGGAGGATGTCTTGTCTGTGTGTAGGATAATCATAAGTTCTCGAATAAGTACAATGTCAAAATTTGACATTAGCAATCCACAGTTAGGGGACAACCAAACCAAACCGAACCACCCCGAGTTCAGAGTTGAGTTTTGGTTGTACTAAATGATACTATCGAACCAACACTCGATAGAATCAACATGCACTAAAATCAACTGTTGATTTGACGTGGATGCGAAATTTGACAGTTGTACATGTCGAATTTGGCCCCTGGACTTATAGTTGGGAGGTTTTACGGACTTACAGCGCTATTCGGGAAATGAATTAGAGATTAACTAGATACGATATGTGACGTACCACGGATAAAGGTACCTTATCGCGGCGCCAGCCGCCATAAGGTACCTTTTTCAGTGGAACGTCACATATCTTTACTATTTCATATCTAGTGAGTCTCTAATTCATTTCCCGAATCGAGCCGTTAATCCCACCTGCATAGAACCAGAGCTTAAAAAGCGGGGATTCCTTTAACTACCGCTCACGATCTCTGATATAATTTACACAAGGATTTCCAAGGCTTTACACAGACCAGCACATAATAATATTTCATACTGCTTAGCGGAGACGGAAGATCAAAATCCTATTAAGGGTTTACTTACAGAGGTGGTCGAAGCTTTGGGGTAATTACTATGACGATAAAACTGCAGTTCCTTAATGTGAACTTATATAGAAATATGAAACATACCGGGTGTGACCTGTAGTATGAACAAAAAATTAAACTGTAGGCTGTACTCCTCATACTGATCAACATTTGTTCAGCGACTTTTAAAAATAACTTGTGGTTTGATTTTTAATACACTTTAATGTTTATTCTAAGACGCAATGTATTGCGAATTTTGTTATGTTTAAGGCGTGAAAAGCAACGTCAATCGCAATGATATGGCGTGGCGATGGCGTTCATTGAAGTTAATATGTATTTTGTATGAAAAATAGAGAGTCTAAATACTTCATAATTTTTAAAAGTTGTTGAACAAAAGTGTCACCGTTTGAGGAGTACAATCTATGTTTTAATTATTTGCTCATGTTATGGCCACACCCGGTATAATGTGAGTAACAACCATATAAATCCTGTGTAAAATCGACACCCCTGAAAACCTGCAAATCGACTACCATGATGATATTAGCAAAAAAGTGCACGGTCGCCATCTTGGGTTCGAAATAAAGGATGACTCACGCTAGACGAGCCCGGGCCCAAGCCGAGGCATCCGACATGTCATTTTCTATGACGGTTGATCGGTGATCACGTGGTGCTTTCCATAGAAAACGAAGCGCTGGAAGCTACGGCCCGGCCCCGGCCCGGTCTGGCGGGAGTTATACTTTAGGCGAAGACTGTCGTCAAAAATAAAAATATAAAGCATAGAATTTGAGTTGAGTAACAGTGAGTGTACGCCCTTTACTTTGGCAGAAAATAAACCTCGAAAGGTAGGTAGTTTTAATATCGATACTCGAAATATTCCCCCGTATCCAATCTTATATTTCTAGACTTACCTCAAAACGTCTATAATCCCTGAGCAAGAGAAATTTCAAAAATGGACCCGATATTAACTCACCCGTGACGTCTAGGAAATTTTAAAAGGAATTTGACGTTGTTCGATGCTACACGAATAGTGTGTATACCAGGTTTTATTTTACTTGCCGTGTTAGTATACTTATTAACGAGAGAAAGTGAAGGTCTTCCTTTCAGCTTGGATGAAAATGCTTACGTGTGACCTCTCCGCCCCTCTCCCCTCTCTGGCCGCTCTGTGGTTTGGCAGAAGAATGTAATGTATATCTAGATGTAAGTAAGCTTGTGAATAAACGCTTTATTTTTTTTTATTTTTTTATTAAAAAACTAATTACCCGAATCAATGAGCGATACAAAAAATAACTGAACTAAAGTAGAAAAAAAACATACAACCGAATTGATAACCTCCTTCTTTGAGATTTGAAAGTCGCTTAAAAAGTAAGAGCGAATCGCCTAAGTAGCGTGGTACGGGCATGTAATGCGGAAGGATGAAAGTCATGTGACGAGAAAGGTATTACGAATGAATGTGGAGGGAAGTAACGGGAGAGGGAAACCGAGGAAAAGGTGGATGGACTGTGTGAGAGATGATATGAAACGAACGCAAGATGAATGATGAGATGACGGGCGAGAAAGAGTATGGAAGAAAAAGAGATGCTGCTCCGACTCCAAGTGAATGGGACAAGAGCAAGATAATGATGAGTAACTCACATGAATCAGAAATACCTTCACACTTACGTGACCCTGAACGTATCAATTTACATTTTCTAGAAGTTGCAGGTAACGTGGCAGCACCGCAACCATATCTTGCTAAATTTGAAACCAGTAGCTTTCACGATTCGACCTTCAGATTGGAGCCAGTGGGAGAAGACCTTGTACTTAAAATAATCAAGACCTTAAAATCGTCCGCTCTGGGAGATGACGGTATCTCTTTAGACATGTTGCTTCTTACCCTTCCCCATTCTCTAGGTGCGATCACTGCCATTATTAATAAATCTATTTCTACCTCCGTTTTTCCTGACGCCTGGAAGGTTGCATTGGTAACGCCGCTTCCTAAAACAAATAATGTCACAAGCTTTAAAGATTTAAGGCCGATTAGTATACTTCCGTGTCTGTCTAAAATACTTGAGCGCGTGGTATACATGCAATTGTCAGCATTTCTCGACACAAATAAAGTTCTCCCAACCCTGCAGTCTGGTTTTCGCAAATCTCGTAGCACGACGACGGCACTCCTAGATGTAGTTGATAATATTCTATCAGCACAAAACGAGGGTCATAGTACGATAATGGCACTTTTAGATTTTTCACGTGCTTTTGATGCCATAAACACCCAATTATTACTATCCAAAATGAGATACTATGGTTTTGAGTCAGATACGGTCGCATGGTTTGCCAGTTATCTTAGTGGCCGCACGCAAGTAGTTCAAATCTCAAACAATACTAATTTATATGCAAAATCAAAGCCATCTGTCGTCTCCAGAGGTGTGCCGCAGGGCTCAATCTTGGGTCCGCTCCTTTTTATTCTCTACACAGCTGATGTCAGTGGTATTATTAGGAATTGTAATTTTCACCTTTACGCTGATGACATCCAAATTTACATCTCTTTCGACCCAATTGACACTGGTTATGCCGTTGACAAATTAAACAAAGATCTTGAGAATATTACAGCCTGGTCCGAGTCAAACTGTTTAGTGTTAAACCCTAGTAAATCCAAAGTTATGTTTTTTGGTTCCAAGAAACAGATTAAACAGGTAGAAAACCATCAACCAATTATCATTATCTCGGGAAATGTGGTAGAACGTGTATCGGAGGCGCGAAATTTGGGAGTATTGATGGATGAGTCATTGCGTTTCGAGGGTCACATAGCTCAAATTGCGAAGAACACATTTTACAGACTTAAAGTACTTTATCGGATTCGCGATTTCCTAAGTGTTGACTTGCGAATTAAGCTTTGTTCTTCATTAGTACTCTCTAAATTTGATTATGCTGATGTCGTTTATGGCCCCCGTTTATTAGCTAGTACAGACCGGATGGTGCAAAGAGTGCAAAACGCCTGCGCACGTTACTGCTTTGGAGTCGCACCACGAGAGCACGTGACGCCATATTTGAACTCTGCGCGTATTCTTAAAATGTCACTACGCAGAGAATTGCATCTTTCATCTCTGTTATTTGGTGTTTTTAAAACGTCTAAACCAGAGTATCTGTTTAATAAGTTTAAATTTCGCGGTAGCAGGTCAAGCTTGTATGGAATCAGATCAGTTTGCAATGATTTATTGTTACCTCGTTGTCACTTCGCCGTTTTCAAAGGTAGCTTTAAATACTCAGCAACAAAATGTTGGAATAACATACCGCCACCTATCAAAAATTTAAATACAATTGGCACTTTTAAATTAAAACTCAAACAACAACTTCTAGAATTTCAAAGCACGCTACCTCCTGGTACTAGAGTAAAACCGACGTATCTGTAGTGGTCGAAATCGTACTTATGCGCCGTTCAACTTTGTTAATCTCAGTACCTATACATATAGTAATATTATTACATTCATGTATTTCCTCAATATATACTTTATTACCCAACGTATTTATTAAGCCTAAACATTAAACCTACCTTCACATATGTCATAGTATCATACAGTATAATCTTATAAATGTATCCACAAACAATCATACATACACATAACTATATTATCTTCTACACAATCTAAAATAGTGTTAGCCATAGTTTCCGACAAGCAGCAAGCAAATTCATATTGTACGAAGGGTCGGCCTGAAAACCAGCGTTGTAGTAGGCAAGCCTGCTGCAACACATGCTGAGGTTCGCTCCTTTTTAACATCATAATTTAAAAAAATTATATCTACATGTAAACATAATATTTTTTGCCTATTTAAGTTTAATTCTAAGCTTATAATGTTTTGTAGCATTGCCTGTAAATATTTTTCAATATGGTGTTAAATAAAATTTTTCTATGTCTATGAGTAGAATAAGCCAAATTTTGACTGACATGGCTTGTGACGTGGTATAGTCCCACCAATAAAAGTCTGCAGCGGATTTGATAGCCCACGCAGTATAAGTGTTACGTATACGTCAGAATTTCATAGAAGTTTGACGTTTAAAATGACACTGCGTGGGCTATGAAAATCGCTGCAGACTTTTTACGGTCTGACTATAGACAGCTTGCTAAAGAATAAATAACAAAATCGCTTCGAGCAACACCGGCTTCCGACACGTCGGAAGGGAGGGGCCCAAGCGATATCTCGCCGTACAAATCTTTCTGCCCTTTTTCGCGGGGGGAAAGGTGCACACAGTCGCATTTCTCACACACTTACATACAAAATCCAATCTGTAATGACGACACAAATACATAGAAAATGACACACATCAAAGACAAATCTTGCAAACCTCGATCTCTTTTTGTGTACGGACGAGTGACTAGTGTCACAACACGCACACTAACACATTTTCGTTGAAGTATTCTGAAAGATGAGAAGTCGGATTTGTCGCTCGACCGATCCGCAATTTGTACTGAGCGAGCAAAATCGATAAATCCAACAATTACTTGAGACTAAAATATAATAATTGTATTTAAATGTAATTTAACGTACGATATGTAAAAAAAATATAACATGTGAAATGTAACACTTTCTTTTTGTAAATTTGATGTCCCCGACCTCTTTTTATAACAAAAAACCGAGCAAACAGGCATTTTTGTGCAGCAGTGTTCACGCGCGCGTCTGGACTCGGTCTAGTGAAAAATCCAAGTGCAACTAGTTTTATTACCCGCGCTAGATTAGATTGACGCGCTAATCTTATACCTCGGCAGAGGGGAAATAGTGCGAATGCCGCCTCCCTTCCGTGTTGCTCGAAGCAAAATCGTATGTATATAATGTACATAGCAAACATAAAATTATGTGAGCTTCGAAATTTAAATATATGAGAGTTCAGAACACCAAAAGTAACTTTTTAAAGTACTCCACGAAATTCATGGTCGTATGAGAAAAGTTTTTAACACCAAGTTAAATGTTTGTTTTTGATATGAATTGTTTCGAAATGATATCACGAAATTTTCAGTATGATATATTTATAACAAAGGATTTCGGATTTCTGTGAGTTTCCGACCAGTCTAGTCAAACTTTTAGTTTCAAAACTGTTACTGGTATTTGTAGCTACGTATCTCCTTCTAAATTATCGATGGCCAAAATAGTCTTAAGGCCGAGCCACACCGGCTTGCGTGTGCGTGACGTGCGCGTGTGCGTGCGCTAAAATGTTGGAGCCGCACACGCACACGTCACGCAAGCGGTGTGCCATCTCTCATAAGGATCTGTATACTACAACGCCGCACGCGCACGTGCACGTCACGCACACGCAGCCGGTGTGCACAGGCCATTATTGTCTAGCTCCCCTTATTCATAAACGCGGATAAAACATAATTTAACTAAATCAGGCCCGTAAAGTTTTATGAATAAGAAAATTTCAACTGTGTAGCTAACACGGTTCATGAGTCACAGCCTGGTGACAGACAGACGGACTGACGGACGGACAGCGGAGTCTTATTAATAGGGTCCCGTTTTTAACCCTTTGGGTGCGGAACCCTAAAAAGCAAACCCTACCCTACAACCCTAATATATCAAAATGAGCAATATCGTTTCAATATATTTATAGGTATGTTAGTTTAGCGATTCCACGAGCATACAGTCTCCACGGCGAAGCACTACACGCCAACGTGACGGACTTACCAACCGAAAGAAATATATTTTGGTGTTGGATTGCTAGTTTCGAGTCAAATTGTGTGCTATACTATATGCAAAAAACATTGGGAGAGGGGTTAATAAATATGTTTGGTTAGAATTTATTTACCTTTTGAAAATATAAGTAACGGTAGGTACGTTACTATTAGAAATTATAAAGTGGGAAGTCAGATCACCAGATTTTATTAAATACGGATTTTTACTTAAAATCATAGTCTGACCATGATTATAACTCTGCACGGCATTTGTAATAACAAAGGGTAGAAATGTCATCATAAATGTCTAATTTGTATGAAAATATGACACCCCAACACTTCGTTGTATTAAAGACAATGCAGGGGGATCCTATCTCATCGCATAATAATTGATTGTCATAATGTAATGTTACGCATAAATCTCTTTTCGCATATTTTTTCTCCAGCTGAAACAGAAAGTATTTTCGAAAATATTTTGCATAGGTTGTGTAGAATAGGGTAGGTTAGGTTAGGTTTGTGATATAATTTTTCAGAAATGTTAATATTTCCAGCACAATAACAATTATGCGAAATGAGTTTTATGCGTAACATTACATTAGGACAATAAATTATTATGCTACCCAATATGGACCCCAATTCAGGGTCAACTTAGACGGACTTTACTAACAATCCTGTTAAAAATCGGCACCGTTAGACGCGTTTTTTACTCCCACGTATCTCAAGAGCGTCGAGACGAATTTCTTATATGATGGCTCCTCTACACGATGGGCCAGCGCCGGCCACTCCAAGGGACGCATTTATGCATTAGAGGGAGCAAGTGATATTGCTATCTCATTCTACCGCATGGCTGCGTCCCTTGGAGTGGCCGGCGCTGGCCCATCGTGTAGAGGAGCCATGAAGTATTTTCAGATAACATAATAAGCGGCATGGAAGGTTCGAGTATAGAGGGCCTATACCGCGAACCACGTTCGACTTGTTGCCTTTCTGTTGCACTTGTAAATTCGTACGTAAGTATGACTGGGAGGCAACACGTCGATCGTGGTTCGTGATAGGCCTCAGAATTGTGTTGAGGCATGACGTGTTCGAGATTTGAAATTGAACTTATATTGATCTAGACACGCGGCAGCGTGTCAAGCCAAGTTCAAGCAAAGGAACTGGCTAGCCAGCGCCGAGTGTAATATTACACGAACCACTTGGTGCCACTTTTGACCCTTCTATAACTCAAAACATCTTTGACGTAAACACATAAAACTACGTGTGTTTAATTATATCCATAAGGATATCTAGAAGCCCAAATTTCATGAAGCTAGCTCAAACGGTTATAAAGGTATGAAGGTTAAAAAGTCGTAAATTTTAAGACTGACTTATGACTTATAGTACCTAAACCTAACCTACTTCCAGATGACCTAGAAGGATGAAATTTGGAATCCAGCTTGGTTATTGTGTGTAACCGTAGGAAAAAATCTAAAAATAAAATAAAGTTAAAAAATAGGGGGGGTCCCCATACAAAAAAACTGGTCAAGTGCGAGTCGGACTCGCGTTTCAAGGGTTCCGTACATCACACAATTTTCAATAAAAAAAATTAAAACCAGATGTAACATGAAGTTTTCTATCGTGTTGGCTTATATCTCTGCAACTATGCAAAGTAACTTAGGAAGATTAAATGCCGAACAATAGTACAAGTGTCCAAATGCGAAGACTGAAGACCGAGCTCCGCGTAGGGCTGATAGCTCGGAGCGTCCGACGGGTCGCGCTTCCTACATCTTTCGCAAGTGTTTTAAAAGCGAAGGCCGAAGAGAGATAATACCTACAGGGTGGCCAAAAAATAAGTGCATTCCCTCTGCCAGGGATGTTTTGGGATTCTACTGAGCATTACAACTTTCACTATGGGACCAACGCCGAAATCGCAAAAAAAAATGTATCCTCTCATAGAAAACGGACCAGTCAAAATGTATGAAACAGCCAAATTTTTCTTCGCGAGTTCGGGGTTGCACCTTGGCAACATAGTTTATTAATACACTTAGTTTATTTTTTGGCCACCCTGTATAGTGCTTTTTAAAACACCTAATCAATCAGTACTACAAGTACTATTGCGGCTGTGTGCCAGATACAGCCTAGTCGCATTTTTAGGGTTCCGTACCTCAAAAGGAAAAAACGGAACCCTTATAGGATCACTCGTGCGTCTGTCTGTCCGTCCGTCTGTCACAGCCAATTTGCTCGGAAACTACCGGACCAATTAAGTTGAAATTTGGTACACATATGTAAGTTTGTGACCCAAAGACGGATATGTAACGTCAACAAATGAATTTTAAACATAAGGGCTACTTTTGGGGGGGTAAATGATAAAATTAAAAAATAAAGTTTTGCAAACTATATCGTGTTACATATCAAACGAAAGAGCTCATTATGAGAATCTCATATATTTTTTTTTTATAAATTTACGATACTAAGTTTAGAAGTTATTCAAGAAAATAGACAAAAAATGACCATTCCCCCCCCTCTATCTCCGAAACTACAGGGTCTAAAATTCTGAAAAAAATACACTAGATAGTCCTTTACCTAAAGATGACAGGAAAACCTATTAGAAATCTAGAGTCAAGCGTGAGTTGGATGTAAGAACAAAAATGCGGTTTAGATTATTTTAGCGACACAGCCGCAATGGTTTAAGTGAAACGTGATGTAGACAGCTTTTGCAAAGGCCCTAGGCCTATATCCGCATAAGGCCGAAGGCCTGAAGCGTCCCAAAGAGCCTTTAGCTTCAAGCGTGAGTCGGACTGAAGATAAAAAATGCGACTAGGCTGTATCTGGCACACAGCCGCAATAGTACTTGTAGTACTGATTGATTAGGTGTTTTAAAAAGCACTATACAGGGTGGCCAAAAAATAAACTAAGTGTATTAATAAACTATGTTGCCAAGGTGCAACCCCGAACTCGCGAAGAAAAATTTGGCTGTTTCATACATTTTGACTGGTCCGTTTTCTATGAGAGGATACATTTTTTTTTGCGATTTCGGCGTTGGTCCCATAGTGAAAGTTGTAATGCTCAGTAGAATCCCAAAACATCCCTGGCAGAGGGAATGCACTTATTTTTTGGCCACCCTGTAGGTATTATCTCTCTTCGGCCTTCGCTTTTAAAACACTTGCGAAAGTTGTAGGAAGCGCGACCCGTCGGACGCTCCGAGCTATCAGCCCTACGCGGAGCTCGGTCTTCAGTCTTCGCATTTGGACACTTGTAATATTGTTCGGCATTTAATCTTCCTAAGTTACTTTGCATAGTTGCAGAGATATAAGCCAACACGATAGAAAACTTCATGTTACATCTGGTTTTAATTTTTTTTATTGAAAATTGTGTGATGTATGGAACCCTTGAAACGCGAGTCCGACTCGCACTTGACCAGTTTTTTTATCTTCAGTCCGACTCACGCTTGAAGCTAAAGGCTCTTTGGGACGCTTCAGGCCTTCGGCCTTAAGCGGATATCGGCCTAGGGCCTTTGCAAAAGCTGTCTACATCACGTTTCACTTAAACCATTGCGGCTGTGTCGCTAAAATAATCTAAACCGCATTTTTGTTCTTACATCCGACTCACGCTTGACTCTAGATTTCTAATAGGTTTTCCTGTCATCTTTAGGTAAAGGACTATCTAGTGTATTTTTTTCAGAATTTTAGACCCTGTAGTTTCGGAGATAGAGGGGGGGAATGGTCATTTTTTGTCTATTTTCTTGAATAACTTCTAAACTTAGTATCGTAAATTTATAAAAAAAAAATATTTGAGATTCTCATAATGAGCTCTTTCGTTTGATATGTAACACGATATAGTTTGCAAAACTTTATTTTTTAATTTTATCATTTACCCCCCCCAAAAGTAGCCCTTATGTTTAAAATTCATTTGTTGACGTTACATATCCGTCTTTGGGTCACAAACTTACATATGTGTACCAAATTTCAACTTAATTGGTCCGGTAGTTTCCGAGCAAATTGGCTGTGACAGACGGACGGACAGACAGACGCACGAGTGATCCTATAAGGGTTCCGTTTTTTCCTTTTGAGGTACGGAACCCTAAAAAACACTTTTTATTGGGACTGACATATAAGTACCTAAACCTAACCTACTTCCAGATGACCTAGAAGGATGAAATTTGGAATCCAGCTCGGTTCGATCGCAGTCGAGTACACCGAATTTGAGGGACGCTGCTGCCCGTCCACCGGTGGTCTTAGACGTGGTTTAAGGACATACCCGGGTCCTGGACGTAGTTTAAGGACATACCCGGGTATATTGATAATGATAACTGATTGAACCGGAGGTAAAACCTTTAGTTTGTGGACTTTTTGTGCCCTGATTAGCGACGGAATACGAATATACCGCGTGTATTTATATTTTTTTTGTTATTTCAAGGGTGCATTCCTGAGCTTAAATGAAGTTACTTTCTCGAAGACTCCGGTATTCTAATAAATTTCATTTCGGAGACATCGTTTAGTAAATTGTTAACTAGATTTTAAGATTGACATTGAATGTACCTACCAATAATGTTTATGAATAAATCTTCTTATATCTTTTTCGGAGATAATCAATATTTTTTTTTTCTTTAAGGCTCCTACTAACCTGACAAATTTTTGGCTTTTGTATGGAGGGTTGGACGACTAGGACCTACCCATAGATTTTTTTACGCCAAAAATTTTTCTTCTACTGTTTGCTAAATATAATTAGAATACGATACTGGATATTTCTGTTACATCCTGTAGAGACGAAGCCCTGAATACATTTTTTAAATTCGAAAAAGTTCTAAATTTATCGTGATACCCCCAAATCAAAACACGGAAACTAAAAAGTCCTTCTTTCCACCTGTCCCAAACTTAGCCATTAAGGCCCAAGAGAGCCATTTGAGACCCAATTCTGCCGCCTTAAGAAAAAAAACCATAAGTGACAATTTTTGCGAAATTGAGTTATTGACACCCTCGAAATCAGGAAGAAAAATGTGATTTTTCTATCTAGCAGTTACTTCTTTATCTCTAACAGGTCACGATTTAGACAAGCATAACTACACACCATTTTGGTAAAGTTACTGCTTTTTTGAGAAAGAAAAAGCATAAGTATATATTCATAGACAGAAAAGTACTAAATTGACGACTTGTGTTTTTTTCCTTTGTCTTGAATTTGAGCCCAACAATTATTTCACAAGAATAAAAACCATAATATTGGTTTTCTATAAAATTTCTATGTAAAAAACCCATAAGTTGACAGAAGTGTTCATTCTTGTTAGTATAAAATAATTATTAGTCATAACTCTGGGAATCTGAAAAAACATAAGTTGCACGTTATGTTTTTTTCTATCTCGTATGACTCTTCCTTATGCTTTTTCTGCTTAGTGTCGGTTGTAAAAAAAGTAAACTTGTGCTTTATTTATTAAATGTTGTGGTCAGTTATGCTTTATCAGGCTAGTAGGTAGTCCCCCTCCGGTCCCCTATAAGGACAGATTTTGGCCGGTTCACTCCTGGTTACTTTCCTTCGGAAGAGGTTGCGCGTACGCCGCACGTATTAATTACTCCTGTGCCTACTTCAAAAAATATTAGATGTGTATACATGATTGTAATAAGTGTCAAAAATTATTTGTAAGTATACTTATATCCATGTTACGTTTCTCATCTCGTAGCGTATTCCAGATTTTGCCTAAATTTTTGAATAACTTTAGGTATATTTGTCACGGTCCTTCTAGTGGGTACTTTTTTTTTTTAAGAGTGGAAATGCTTTACGCATACCACCCGGCGCGGGGACGGGCCGGGATGGTTATGTGGGACTCCCTGTTGTTGGCTAATGAGACCCCAGGTTTACCCACTAAAACCCCTCTGTTGCCGCCTCGCTGCTATATGGCGAGGTCCCAAGAACGCCGAAGTACTCTTCCGCAAGCTCGCCAGATTCTAGTAGGTACCTACGTTAAGGCTTGGTGCGCGTATTCAAATGTTTACCTATGCGTATCTGGAATTAACATTATCTCTTTATTTATATTGGTGTTAAGTAACTTGTCTATTGAGACTAAAACATATTATAACCCTGACCACGATTTTAAGGTACAATGGCTTAAAATAACGTGGCTTATAGTTTCGATCCTATGTGTGATCACTCCGGCACCACCGAGCTTTATGTATGTTGCAAAATAACACTTACAGTTTTGCATTGGCACATGGCTTAATTTTATTTTAGTATGGGATACACCGACCAATGTCATGCTTGTTCATGAAACAGGCATTTCCCAACTATTTATTTTTCATTATGTTTGTTTTATGAGTATCGCTTTGTTGTTATTTTTATGATTGCAAGTTTTGTTATAATTAAATAAAATTGAGAATTTTCTGAGTGTTTGAGCTTATCTAACATTCTAATTCTAAACATATTTTATTCTGGAACGCAAAGGCTGTTTGTGCTTGCTTCTTGGCTGTGGGTGCATTTTTTTTGTTTTGGTTATCAGATTACTAATGGTAACATTCCATTTCTAACCGCAGCTGCATTACCGGTACTGAACGCGTCGCTGTCATTGTCAATTTCCATAGTAAAATGAACAGTATTGCAGATGTCGTTCTAAATGGACTGTCACCTTAACGATGCGGCAGTCGTCCAGGAGCAGACGGTTGCTTCTTATGGCCAGATGTGACATTCAAGAATATAATGTCTAGCCACAAACATCAGCAGCATCTCAATAAATTAAGGACTAGTACTTAGTACAATCTACTTGTACCTCATTTCAGTTTTGTATTACATTATGACATTTTAAAGGTCCGTAATAGCATTTTTACTTAGGTAGTGCAATCTAATTGTGCATTTTTTAAGTTTTATATTGCATTATTAATCAAATATCTCTAAAAATATCTCCTTTTTTTCTTTAAATAAATAATTATGAATCTTTATCGTATTTTTAAGAACTCCTTTAACGAGATAAATTATAATTTGATAACGTTAACGAAGCAAAAAAAACATAAAGTACCCAATTGTGCTTTTTCAGCTTCGAGATCGGTCAGTAACATAAGCACAACTGTGTACTTGTGTTTTTATTTCTTAGACATCGTAGTGCAAAACTAACACAAAAACCATAAGTACACACTTATGTCATTTAATGTTAGTAAAGGTATTTTTATTTTATTTATATCACGAGGCAGTAACTATTTTTTCTAAATAACTTATTTAAATAAATAGATATCGAATAATTTACAACGCATAAAAATTCTACATAATTACTTTGTTCATTAACAAAAGTTTCAACTTTGTACTTTGAATTTAACCTATTTGAACAGGAGTACAAAGTTTTTTGGCTTTTTCTCGAAACTTACTTTTTGGCAGTTATGGTTTTTTTTCTTAAGGCGGCAGAATTGGCCCGTCCCATTAACAGTTTGACAGTTTAAATGACAGTTGCTAACACCACTGCTATTATAAGTTAGCGAATTCACTCTTGCCTGTAACCACAGACAAAACATCCTCCAGACTGAGCATAGTCGCGCTACCCCCGCCACGCATACGGTAATTTTACTCCATGTTCGAGTCGAAAATGTATTTGTGTGACGTCCGTGTTTTTGAACGGACCAGTCATGGCACGGGACTTCGCTCACCTCGTCCCGCGCACCCCCGCATTTTTAGCATCATCGGTTGCATGAAATAATTGCTCTAAACTCGGTCTAGAGGGTTCCTTATAGTCTATGCCTGTAACAGACGTAAAATCCGTTAGAAAATACATTCAATTGTTTACTTTATTCTCGCACAAGACGTTCTAAATTCAAACAGTTTTAATGGCTGTTATGTGTGGGAAGTTACTCGTTTTTACGTACTACATAGTTTCTGAAACGTATCGTAGCGTAGCTTTTTAATCATTAGCTAAATTTTCGTCCCTCAATCGTCTTATTTTGTTGTCTAAAATTGATTTAATTTGTGTCTACTTTATACGATTATGTTATTTAACCTCGAATGCACTTACACACTTTTTAGCCTGTTTCTTTTCTAATAACAAATGATTATTATTTTACACAAATATAAAGTAGGGTCCGGACGCTTGTTTGCCACCATCATGATAAACAAAAACCCGCAATATTATCCGCAATAAACTCCGCAAACGTATAAAATTACAAAGTTGAACCTCCAAAACATTTCCGACACTCGGGCTGATTTCCAGTTCGTCCCTTGTGAATCTGACAAATGCGAGGGCAATAGTTTACTTATTGCTGTCTCGTTTACACCGAAGAAACATTTTTAAAGGCCAAAAGTATTGGAATTATTATTTTTAGGCAGTTGATATTGATATTCGTTGTTTTGATACAAATTACAATTCCGTTCACTACCTTTTCGGATGCGTGTTTTGAAAATGCAT
Organism: Cydia fagiglandana; assembly: GCF_963556715.1. Taxonomy (NCBI): domain Eukaryota; kingdom Metazoa; phylum Arthropoda; class Insecta; order Lepidoptera; family Tortricidae; genus Cydia; species Cydia fagiglandana. Next base: position 2,970,038 of record NC_085946.1, read on the forward strand.
ATGTTTTTTTCTTAGTGACTTAACTTAAGAGGAAAGGGGACGGCCGCTTCTTCATACAAACGTAGTCCCCATTTTCCTCTCTGGATATTGATGGCTAATGTTATGGAAATTATTACACAATTGCATTTTTGTGTATTTACTTGCCCCGAGCAAAATAAACTATGTTTCTCTTTTAATAACAAAACTTCCGTGAGACACAGACATTTTAAATATAATAAGAACGGGTCACTCACGTATTTTACAAGCTTTTATTTACTTTCACCTGACCGTTGTCTGTCTGTCTGTCTGTAATCAAATCTTGCAAGTTAATTTTGATCCACTTTCCGGTTTCCGATTGAGCTGAAATTTTGCATGCATGTATAAATCGGATGATAATGCAACATTCTGGTACCATCGAGCTGATCTGATGATGGAGACAGAAGGTGGCCATAGGAACTCTGTGATGAAACAACGCAATCTAATTGTGTTAGGGGTTTTTAGAATTGTCTCGATGAGTATTAGTTGTCTGTCATAAGAAAAGTACAGTCGGCGATGAAAGCTTGTACCAAAAATGAAATTTTTGCCATAAACTTATTAAGTTGAAACACGCTCGATATGTTTTACTCCGTACTACACCGACTACACGTCCGTACACTGTACGTCGTAGCGTTTTTCGATTTAAAATGCGTGAGTGACCCGTTAGATTAATATATTTAATATGTTTCTCATTGCCCACAATCCCCACATGACCTTAATCTATCATATATCACTAGCCGAGTCAACTTTGAGCAGTCCCTTCCTACCTCTTAGTACAAATTACAAAATGGAAACTGAAGCCTGCTTGTCCCAAATTGTTTCACGTGTCCTTTTTAGGGTTCCGTACCTAAAGGTTAAAAACGGGACCCTACTAAGACTCTGCTGTCCATCTGTCTGTCCGTCTGTCGCCAGGATAATTTATGTATGTGCTTTGCAAAACAAAGAAACTTACTATATTACTTATAATCTCTCCGAGTAACGTTACTCTGAATGCGTTCAGTTGATTCGCGCTTATGGCATGAACGTCTGGGGAAATTCTACTGACCGATTCACAAATCTCCGTATACAAAAACCAGGTGATTTTAAATTACAATATCTCTTATGTATATTTAACATTAAGAACGGTTCACTACCCTCGTTTCGTCAACACAAGCTCCTGAAACTCCTCGATAACTTAAAATACGTGAGTGACCCGTTCTTAATATATTTAATATGTCTGTTTCTCACGGAAGTTTTGTGATTAAAATTATCTGTTGTGCATAGTTAAAGCTACGTTCTGGTTGTATTTTATACTAGCTTTTGCCCGCGACTTCGTCTGCGTGGAATTAGTGACAGCAGCTAAAGTTGGTGTAGCGCCTGGATAATGCTAATAGCAATAATTATATTCGCGCATGGCTTACTTCAATTATTAGGCAATTAGTTAACTCTTTCAATTCCACCCCCTTTGCACTCTCTTCAGGGATGATTTCCGACATAAAAACTACCCTATGTCCTTCCCCGGGACTCAAAATATCTCTATACCAAATTTCAACTAAATCGGTTCAGCGCGGCTTACTCGTAAGCGTGAAGAAGTAACAGACAGACACACTTTCGCCTTTATAATATGTATATTATATAGTAGGTATGAATGTAGTAAATTTACCCGAGTAAATGAGGAAGCCCGGTGAGGCCCATTTAATATCGTTCGGAGCAACACTGATCCTCCAGCCATAAATAATAAGTGCGAGATTGATGAGCCCTGACGAACTTATTAAGACAAATACTCCCTGCTGAGTACATCTATCAGCTTTCGAGGGAACTCGTGGGACTAAACTTAATAAAGTTAAAAGAAAAAAATCGGACTTTTCGTGCCGTTGACTTAACAAATAAAGGCTCAACGGGTGACCACGAACGCTGCAAAAGGTTCCAAACGTCAGGATGTATTCTATAAAAAAAATATCATCATCATCATCATCTCAGCCATAAGACGTCCACTGCTGAACATAGGCCTCCCCCTTGGACCTCCATACGTAAATAAAAAAATATAATTCTATAAAATCATTAATATAATTATACGCGATATTAAACAGTTTGGGTTATCCGCAGATGGTCTAGAACGCAAAATTACTAGTGTGTTGTTTTGCCTAAATCGCAATTAGTCTACATCGCAAACGGTCTAGAACGCAAAATGCCCGAATCATTTTTTCCGTTTTTAGGGTTCCGTACCCAAAGGGTAAAACGGGACCCTATTACTAAGACTTCGCTGTCCGTCCGTCCGTCCGTCCGTCCGTCTGTCTGTCACCAGGCTGTATCTCACGAACCGTGATAGCTAGACAGTTGAAATTTTCACAGATGATGTATTTCTGTTGCCGCTATTACAACAAATACTAAAAACAGAATAAAATAAAGATTTAAGTGGGGCTCCCATACAGCAAACGTGATTTTTGACCAAAGTTAAGCAACGTCGGGCGTGGTCAGTACTTGGATGGGTGACCGTTTTCTTTTTGCATTTTTTTCCGTTTTTTTTTTTGCTTTATGGTACGGAACCCTTCGTGCGCGAGTCCGACTCGCACTTGCCCGGTTTTATCTTAACTTTATAGCGATGTCGACGGAGCCCCGCTTTCGCGGGGCTCCTATTCTTTGCTGTTTGGCCTTCGGCCATTTGAAGAAACCTAACGAACATAACCTACCTATGTAAAATGTGGTGATATAAAAAGTGAGCATTTTGCGTCTAAACACAACAACACTCTAGTCATTTTGCGTATTTTGTGTTTTTTGGATAACCGATCCGTTTCCATAGTTTTATTTCATAAGTAACTATCGAGGTAGCCGAAGACAACTAGAGGTAGGTATTGATGATGGTCGGTCACGTAAGTAGAAAGGAAGAGAAATAGAGGAAGAAGCGCCTACCCGGTGGATAGACACAGTAAAGGCATATGCAGGACCCAAGGCCCAGACCTGCCTGAAAATGGCGCAGGATAGGAGTGCCTGGAAGAATGTGTAATCACGATCCTCAGCAGTGAGGATACGACTGGAAAGAAGAATAATATATGACAGGCAATGATATAAAGAACCCCCCCCCCCCCCTCGTATCCTTTTATCTTCAAAGCCAATAAAGAAATAACAGCCTCAATATTACCAAATAACATAGCTCAAAGGAAACTTATTTACGCAAAGATGCTTAGAATATTCTTAAAAAGCAAATACTTTACTGAAATAGTCTAAGAATAATATTTCTACTGAATATTCTATAACCTATCATAACCCCATGAGCCTCTATTCCCTGCTGAATATCATTTTAGAGTTCCGCAGTATTCCGTTTTTGTATTGTTTTTAAACTATACTTATGTCTGGCGTATGGAAAACAAAACCGGACAAGTGCGAGTCGGACTCGCCCACCGAGGGTTCCGTACTTTTTAGTATTTGTTGTTATAGCGGCAACAGAAATACATCCTCTGAGAAATTTTTGATACAGCAGTGAAAATGTCAAATTGATACAGCCTGGTGACAGACGGACGGACGGACAGCGGAGTCTTAGTGATAGGGTCCCGTTTTATCCTTTGGGTACGGAACGCTAAAAAAGAAAAGTGTAATTTAATTGACTAAATTGACCGAAGTAAGGCGAAGGTCTTCGTTTCAGCTTGTAAGGTCCAATATGGACCGTTCGAAGTATGTTACACATGGCGCCAGCATAGATTCTACCCAAGTTTTAAATGTCAAACCTAAGAACGAACAGTGTCAAATTCTTGTGTTAAATTGTATGGCCGTTTAAGCCAAATCTCAAAGGTCGAAACTAGAGCCAGGTAAAACCTATTCCTGGCGCCATCTATAAAAATCTTTGACAGTTGCCAACCCCATTTCTCGCGCAATTAATTCCAAATTGCAATTTAGTTATTTTGCCAATGACCGGGTTATGCGTCTTACGGCTGTTATGTTATGCGTCTTGGGTACTGTATAGCTCTGTACGTAGTTTTTAAGTATACCGGGTGTGGCCTGTAACACGAGCAAACATAAATTAAACTCCTCAAACGATGACACTTTTGTTCAACAACTTTAAAAAAATATTAAGTAGTTATTTAGTCCCTATTTTTCATATAAAATAAATAATTATCCTCAATGGACGCCATCGCCACGCCATAATTATCATTGTGATTGACGTTGCTTGTCACGCCTTATGGCTCCTCTACACGATGGGCCAACGCCGGCCACTCCAAGGGACGCAGCCATGCGGTAGAATGAGATAGCAATATCACTTGCTCCCTCTAACGCATAAATGCATCCCTTGGATTGGCCGGTGTTGGCCCATCGTGTAGAGGAACCATTAAACATAACAAAATTCGCAATACATTGCGTCTTAGAATAAAATTTAACGTGTCTTAAAAATCAAACCACAAGTTATTTTTAAAAGTCGCTGAACAAATGTTGGTCAGTATGAGGAGTACAGCCTACAGTTACAGTTAATTTTTTTGCTCGTATTACAGGCCACAGACTACCTAGGTAGGCTAGGTATATAGTCTGCATGAACTATATTAGGGTGCAGCATAGGAGCCGATTTTTGGCGAGAGGCGTAAATGCACAGATAATAACTATACATGTACTTATAAATATGAAAATATGATATGAATATGAAAATATGATATTTATGTTCGTAAATGTGAAGTTTATGCTTCCGATGTAGCCCACAAGATGGCAGAACCTACTACGCACAAGAAAACGTACGAGGACGATAGACTTGTACATGTTCATGTTTCCGAATCAGGCCACAAGATGGCAGACCCTCCAACGCGCACGGTCCCTGGTAAAACCCAATCGCGGAACCAATTTAGTTTTAGGGTTCCGTACCCAAAGGGTAAAACGGGACCCTATTACTAAGACTTCGCTGTCCGTCCGTCCGTCCGTCCGTCCGTCCGTCTGTCACCAGGCTGTATCTCATGAACCGTGATAGCTAGACAGTTGAAATTTTCACAGATGATGTATTTCTGTTGCCGCTATAACAACAAATACTGAAAACAGAATAAAATAAAGATTTAAATGGGGCTCCCATACAACAAACGTGATTTTTGACCAAAGTTAAGCAACGTCGGGAGGGGTCAGTACTTGGATGGGTGACCGTTTTTTATATTGCTTTTTTTTTGTTTTTTTTGCATTATGGTACGGAACCCTTCGTGCGCGAGTCCGACTCGCACTTGCCCGGTTTTTTTTTTTAGTGTTCGCTACCTTCGGTTAAACACAAGATATCCATCATTTTAGCTGTGGGCGTTGCTTCGTGGAAAATATGACCTCTTATTATATTGCACTGCAGGCTTATTGTTGTACGTATTTTGCAGTACAATACAATAAAATACAATACAATAACTACACGAGTTTTAGCTTCAGAACCACTAGTGTAAATTTCATTCGATAGCGTTCGCGTTTGCGTTATGTCTATTTTTGCAAAAGATTTTATTGTGCTTTAATTATTTTAGTTTTGTGCATAAGAAAGTTGTCCAGAAAAACGATTATTAAAATGCCTTTATACCAATAATTAATAATTAGGGGTCATCCATTAATTACGTCACACGTTTAGGGGGAGGGAGGGGGTCAAGAAAATGTGACATATTGTGACATGGGGGAGGGGGGAGACACAAACTTTGTGACGTCACATTAACTTCATCAGTAACCGAAAATTTATTTAAATTATTTAGTTCGCTGCTCATTTAAATAACAAGTTTTTAATACGAAAATAGTTTTTAATCGTTTAATTTTCTTTCCTAAGCAGTTTTGGGTTATAAAATTACTAATATTTATATCGTCAAAAATATTTTGATAAAATATTAATAATACTTAGGTACTTACTTAATTCGATTTGGCGATTTCGTAGAAAAAATGTGACGTCACACTAGGGGGGGAGGGGTTTGCCAAATGTGACCAAGTGTGACAAGGGGGGGGGAAGGGTAAAAAAACCTAGAAATTGGTGTGACGTAATTAATGGATGACCCCTTAGGATTTAGTCTACATTTTTCACTTGTTTTTGATAAGATCTAACTTCACTCGTTTTCAATTAAGTACATTCGTCATAAACTCTTCAGATAAAACAGAGCGCCCAGGATTGCATGTTAAGATATATAGTAAGAATGTTACATTTCTAAATAAATTAATGCGCTAAACTTCTAAAATATGTCTAGAAACATTAAACGTCACAGTCCATATAAAAATAAACTCTCACAGGGACCATCATTCTAAGCGAGAGGTACAAAAAAATAATTTAAAAAAATACAAAAAAACTGACCCGAGGAGGATTTGAACCTCCGACCACCTCTACTAAAATAAGCTGGGATGCTCTAACCGCTGAGCTACCGGGTCGACGTGAGTCGTGGCCGAATTTTTGCTATTATATATTCAAGGTTAACACAGCGTTCTTGCGCTTCATTGATAAGTACCTATTCCTTGTTGTTTTCTACCCACTATTTTCATAAGTTCAATATCTTTTTTTGTTATTTGACCGTAAAGTTGTATTTAATATAATATTGGCGGAGTAATCGTTTTTTATAGTCTCACATTATTTCATTCATAAAAAAATAACACACTTGAAGTGTTTTTTTTTAATAATAATTTAAAATCAATTAATAATAATTAATTTTGGACACGGCGCGTATAGTGCGTCGATTCCTCACTCTGCGGCCCTGACCACCGGCAGCTTGGGCCCTGCCCCGCTGCCGGCGGCACCCTAGGTTAGGTTTTTTATAATGTGTTTATAATTTTTTTTTATTGTTTTGTAGATGTTTTTATATTTTACTTTTATATTCATATTATAATTAACCTAACTTAAGAAGAAAAATAAATAAAGAAAATTTAAAATCATATATATATTTTTTAGTCATAGGTAGGTACTTTCAAATACCGGTTTTAGCATCCAATGGCCTTTTGTGCTACCTGTCATTCAACTGTTATAATACATATATCTCCGTAACGGTAGGCAACTATTCCGCCACTTTTATAACGAAAAACAAGAAAATCCTATCTAAATCTAGCACAAATCCGCGCATCAAAGGTAACGTTTGCACACGTTATTGCTAACAAAAAGCTATGCTAGCTAGTTGGGGGACACAGATATATATCTGTAATCTAAGTAGACCACGAAAACGTTGCGACTATGCATGCCAACGTTATTTTTCGAAGATAAACGAATATCTAGTCAATTTAGATTTTAACCCAAAAAACTTTGCTTTTATATTTCTTACCTACTACATTATGATCTTATTTTCTTGAATAACCTGAAACCATTGAAAATGAATAATATATCTACTATTCTCAATACGAGAGGCCAATTCGAACGTACACTTGACATTAAAATGATATCTAAATGATGTAAATTACAATTCGCATATGCATTTCACTCGTACTTGTCCTTATATGTAGTAGTTAGTAGCAGTAGTAAAACACTTTATTGTACAAACATCAAAACAAAACAGGAAAAATAACATTCGTCATTAGTACAAAGGCGAACTAATCTCTTCCTTTATCCCTTTTTCGTTTTCTTTCTTTTTCCTTTTTTTCCTTTTATGTATTGGTGTGAAACTACTCAATTACATGTCATTTTGATGTGAAATTTATGTTTGTATTGGTTTTTTACTTTTGATAAAAATTTCAAATGATTATTGTAGTCGGGGGCTACAATAATCATTTGAAATTTTTATCACCGCGCGCGCTAGATTATTCTCGCTGAATGTAGATCTATTCAGATAAATGTCTCGAGGGAAAGAGGGCGGAAACGCCGGGCCGGCAATAACATAATTTCCAATTGGGCTATTGTTCACTCGCCCTACGCAGCGAAATTAATATCGCTTCCGTCTCTCACATCTGACGCGGAGTTTGTATGATCGTCTTTTTATATTACGATGGTGGTAAACATTGTCTACTTCCGCTTGAAAACCTATCTCACAAGCGTACTTATTTGAGTTTTAATTATTCGATCTATTTCCGATTTCATGCATCAGTATTGTGACAGATATGAGATCTCAGTGTCAAAGTGACGTTTTTGGTTGAAAAAATGACACTTTTCGACACTGACATTTCAGTATCATTTCGGAAACAGATCGTATTTATATCTAAAACTCGAATACGTCTGTAAGTTCGAGAATCAAGACCCAGGGCAACGACATCAGAAAATATTTAGCGCCTGAATCAATTATATTAGCAATGATAATTGTTTGTCATGTTACCTATTGATCGTGATCTTTTAATCAGGCGTTGCGGCACTATTTTTTTTCTGTAGATTATGGATCACAGAACACAAAAAAAAATCTTTTCTAAGGACTCAAAACGCATTAATTGTACTGTAAATATACTTTTGTGAATATAACTGGGGGGCTACCGCGAAAACCGAAATTCGCAAATTGCGGGGATCTTTCTCTTTTACTCCAATGAAGGCTTAATTAGAGTGACAGAGTCTCTCTATTTGCAGGAGCACGCTATTTGCGAACTTCGATTTTCGCGGTTATAGCCCTGCGGTCAGTCAAGTCCAATTTTACATTCTGGATTTATAAAATAGCAGTAGGGTCGCAGATTTCAACGCAAATAATAAAATGTAAAAATAATATTTTCACTACACCAGTGGTGTAGTAAGTATAATTAGATCTGATGACATTAATAGTACATTGTAGGAGAGGACGGAAAACCGCTAAAAGATGGACGAGTGAGTTCGAGGGCCGACACGTTAGTGGAGGCCCTCGAATAATACGAGTCCATCTTTAGCGTTTCCGGCCGAGGCATTACATAGTGCTTTTCACGACTACTGCGAGGAAATAAGAAAACATTTGCATAACTATAAGTACTAGCCCGGGATTTCTCTGGTAGCAAATTACTAGCCACTGCCTGTACTGTCTCTTGAATTTCAGTAGGCGTAAGAATATCATTTTCTTCACTAGAAGAACTCATTTTTATAGCGAGCGTAGATACGCGTTTCTTATATTTTTTAGTCAAACACAATTTACACTATCCAACCAATTCAGTAAGTATTTTCAGATCCCGCCTTTTTTACTTTTTTTACCACTTTTAAGAGGCGTTTTTCTGTTATTTGCTTCAAACCGACTCTAAAATTAGAAGCGTTTTTGCTAAAAAAAACACAAACAGCTACAAAAGTAAAAAACGCCTTAAGCGTGAACTGAATGGATAATTGTTTAAAAATAACCTAATTTTATTTTTGAAGGAAAAAGTTGCGCAAAAAAAGACCTTTTATTGTTTTTTATGTTTTAAATTGTACTCATTGCTGTAGCGAACTGTCACCAATGACAGATGATGATAACAATGAAACATTGTAGTAGTGGTGGTTCAGATGCTACAGCTATTGCCTACTTTCCAGCTTGGTTTTAGACCACCTATTGCCACATTTCCGAACAGTGGCGTGAAATAGTTATTTTCACCACACCAGCTGGTAAAGGCACTCTTGTTTATTCAAAAAAAAAACAATTAAATCAAACTTTGCCTCATATAGTGGATAAAATGCGACTTTCTTATCAGTTTTTGAACAATCAAGAAAGCCTTTACCAGCTGGTGTGGTGAAAATAAGTATTAATGTCATCAGATCTAATTATACTTACTAGGTACACCATTAATGACGATTCTCGCGGCGTTCTATGTACGCTGTCGGTCTCCTTTATTTACTAGACTCTGACGCCCTGCTGACATAAAATGGGTATTGGAATAACCCGAACACACCTCACCCTATTCCCTATGCGCGTCAAGCCTTACAATTTATCACGCCAACATCACGTGTCTCGGAGATGAAGCGTTTACTCCCAGCCTTATTAGCTCATATTTCTTAAACGACCAATGTTGATAGCTTGTAATAGCGAGCTTGTTTTGTGGAGAGTGGAGCATCTGTTTTGTAGATAAGTTGTGGTTTGCAAAACACTGATTTAAACTGAAACTACACAACGGGACTTAATCGCGTATTTAAGATTTACCTCCGACGTTTCGAGGACGGCGGGAGGAGGGAGTCTTCTCCGAGACCACGGGGACAACGCCGTCCTCGAAACGTCGGAGGTAAATCTTAAATACGCGATTAAGTCCCGTTGTGTGGGTAGTTTCATAAGTTGTGGTTTATTGTAAAATAAGTGTCATTTACAAAACAACAATGTCAATGTGTTCAATGACAAACTTAAAAGAATTGGAGGATTTCTGTTTGTTCTCCGATTGCTTGAAGATCGATTACATATTATGTAATGGCTCCTCTACACGATGGGCCAACGCCGGCCACTCCAAGGGACGCAGCCATGCGGTAGAATGAGATAGCAATATCACTTGCTCCCTCTAAAGCATAAATGCGTCCCTTGGAGTGGCCGGCATTGGCCCATCGTGTAGAGGAGCCATGAGGTATCTGCGCCAAAGAAAGCCCGGCTCTTATGCTTATCTTCTTTCAAACTTCCTTTTATAAGGGTGAGTGAGTCATATTTTTTTGTCGCTAAACTCTAAGTTCATATTAAACATAAGAAAAATAAAAAATAGCGATCGTCCTTCTTTGGTGCATGTACTTTATGTACTTATTTATAAAAAATCGACGGGTGACAATTAAAGTCACTAACTAACACCATTGAAATTATTGGACAATAAACCGTGTTAGCGCCACTTGCACCATCCTACTAACCCAGGGTTAACCGGTTAAACCGTTAACCAAGTGTCAAATCTATACTTAAGTTCTAGGGAATAAGGGTTAAAATGTAAAATTCTTGTGTTTACTTTCGCTACATTGTTTTTTGATACAAATTAAAACTTATACCTAAACACACTCGATCAATTAATAAATTAACTCTAAATTAAACTAAATTAAACTAAATTAAAACTAAGCTAAGTAAAGCCACAACCGAGAACTCAATCAAACAACCCGTCCCGCGCCCTTCCAGATGCAAAGGTGCCCATCACGCTCGCCGCGTTGCCACGCTGGACCGCGATAGACAGCCTCTGCATCAGGAATGACCCGGAACGAGGGTCATGACCTCCCTCCCTCAAACGTTGCCCCAATTCACTCAAAAAGATTTTGGCCTCGGCACACCAACACCCGGACGTCTCCACTGCCAAAGGGACAAAAAGATATTTTGTTAGCAGGGCCGAGTACTTATCGCGCTTCCGAAGCGCCGCTAACTCAGCCGCCGCTCCTGCCGCCCGGACCGTCCGGCCCATGTGCGAGGCGGCAAACGTGCTGACACATGTGGCATCCCAAAGTAGACACTTACCCTTCTCCCATGGAATAAGTGTCAGCCCGTCAGGTCTTTTGCCATCGGTCCGGCTCAGACCTGGAGGTTCCAACATGCACGGCACATTCGCAGACAAAAGAGCCCTCCTCACAATGTCATTTAGGGCATGGTGGCGTGGAAACCTCCCCACACACCGACAACAACTCAACGCATGATGGCCGTTACTCTCAACCATAGTGCCGCAGATGCATATGTGAGGTTCGCAAACATCGCAGCCCAGGCGAAGAGCAACAGCCACCCGCATGGAGTTGTTGTCGAGAAGGGTACCCATGTGTGGAGAGGGAAGAGCCTGCAACCAAGCCCCAGCCTCAGGCCTAGACACTGCCAAAAGCCTAGCCTTGTCCGCACCAACAGCGCCTTCCAGTAGGCCATCGAAAACTCGCCTCACACCTATGTCATCCCATAACCGTTGACGGTCGAGTTTATCCGGCATCGGCACATTCGGGTTGAGAGTCCTCCAGGCAGCCACAGCATCAGACGCAAAAGGGATTGTCGGCCTGTCACCATTCACGGATAAAATTTTAGTGACTAGGCCCACAACTCCCTCCGACGATGCCAAGAACGCCGGTAGACTGACATCCCGTGCACGCCTTATGCCCAAACCACCGTTTCGTATGGGCAAGGACGCCAGAACCCACTGATCCGGATTGAGGGAGACATTCAGCAAACGCTCCACCGACTCCTTCAACACATAGTCGAAGGAGTCAATATGATCAGGGTACAACCAAGCTGGTACGGTGCGCAGAAAGTAAATGATTTTAGGGACGGCAAAACATACCCGCAGAAGAACCAGAGCTACATGGGCCGGAAGATCCCCCAATCTCTCCGCAGCCATCAGGAGGAGCTGCCTTCTCTCTTCAAAGGCCTCAGGAATCGCCTCCGAACAAATTGGAGAACCTAAAAGAGCGAAAGACTGAGCTGACACCTCCTTGAGTCCAGGAAGCAAATGGCTAAAAGTAGCGAAAGAATCACGGGCCTCGGCACTGCAGGGGAAAAACTCGCACTTTTTAGGGTTAACCTCCAGACCTAGAACCTGAAAACGTGGTAGAAGAGTAAGTAGATCCCGCTGCACATCCTCTGGCTTACCCCCGAGGGTACCATCATCGAGGTACCAAATGTTCAACGGGGACGTAAGCCCAGAAATTGCTTTCTGTATAGCAAGGCTGAAGACCAAAGGGCCTAGAGGATCACCCTGCTGCGCTCCCACCTGGGAAAGGACAAGGGAGCCATTGTAAAAAAGATTTGAAGGGGAGGAATAAACTTGAAAAAGGAAGGGATAGAGAGAAGGCACTTTCTCCCTGAAACGGAGTGTCAAATTGTACTGGTAACCATGGTAACTCCAGGAATAAACGCTTAACCCCGGGTAAGTGGGATGGTGCAAGTGACCCTTACAGGTGTAATAAAGTGCATTGTTACTTTAATTTTTTGATAGTACTTAGTGACTTTTGCTTGTCACCCGACGAAATATACTAACTTAAATGTTTCGCGTCTAAGCCTCAAAATTTACGAGCGCGTACGAATACAACATAATATGTATATCTATTCACAAATTTTTCCATTAAAAATCCAAATTACATTTAATTCTAACCAGATCCTCGCCGAAAGCCCCGTGCCACTTTTCAACCAATTTCACACAATAAAACGCTTGCATGGAAGCGGCAGTTTCCTTGGATTCTCCCCGGGCTACAAATGAAAAAAAACCGGGCAAGTGCGAGTCGGACTCGCGCACGAAGGGTTCCGTACCATAAAGCAAAAAAAAAAAAAACGGAAAAAAATACAAAAAGAAAACGGTCACCCATCCAAGTACTGACCACGCCCGACGTTGCTTAACTTTGGTCAAAAATCACGTTTGCTGTATGGAGAGTATTTGTTGTTATAGCGGCAACAGAAATACATCATCTGTGAAAATTTCAACTGTCTAGCTATCACGGTTCGTGAGATACAGCCTGGTGACAGACGGACGGACGGACGGACGGACAGCAAAGTCTTAGTAATAGGGTCCCGTTTTACCCTTTGGGTACGGAACCCTAAAAACGTTCTCTCCTATTCGCTCTATCGTTTAGGCACCTAAGGCAGTATGGCTTAGTGCTTTAGCCTGTCCAGATAGACGAAATAAAAAAAAGTGTATGCAACTAACCTAAAACTGATAAGTACCTACTTACCTGCCTATTTTAGTTGTCCTTGTATTTGAGTACCTGAGGCAGGGGGTGTTGTTAAATTGTTACCCACCAATCCCACCATATGATAGAACATTTTCACAGTAAGTGTCATTATAATTAAGTTAAAGTAATATAGGTTAATTTTGAACGGTGAAGATTTTCCTGTATTCAAAATTCATCCTTGTCACTTTGACATAAAGTGCCCATGTCGAATACTGGTGCAGCGTAGAGCACTAGTACTTCTACCTTAGAATGTGGAAAGGTTTCATAGTTGGTCAGGTATCAAGTTGTTCGATAGTGCAACCTACTACCTACGAGTACTTGCAATAAAGTATGACAATCACTCATGAAAATTATATCAATAAAATTTTGGGAAAGTAGGTACCAACGAATGTGACTAGCAAAAGTTTGAAATATTACTATGTAGGGTGAAATATTGTTTTGATCCGTTGCCAAAAGTTTAGTATACAGTGTGGAAAGATAAGTCGGGGCCTGGAGGGAAAGTACCTTAAATCCTTAAGTTGGCTCATTTTACTTAAAGGAGACATTACTTTATTTTTAAAAAGAAACAAAACCGCATTTAAAGATTTTTCTTTTTTTTCTTCAATTTTGCTTGTCTAAAAATTTTATTTTATGGATATTAGGATATAGATTTATGGATATTTTATACGACAGAGGAGTGTAAGACCTAATGTTTCTTGGAGAAATGTTACCATTAACATTAACTGTATCGACTAGTAGAATAAAATTGAGAGTGTTTATTTTTTGGGATTTTTAGTCGGTTCGAGTCCTGGGCGAGGCAAGCGAGTTTTAGAAAATCTTTGAATGCAGTTTTGTTTCTTTTTAAAAATAAAGGAATGTCTCCTTTAAGTAAAATGAGCCAGATTAAGGATTTAAGGTAGTTTCCCTCCAGGGCCTGATTATCTTTCCACACTGTATAGTATCAAGATAATTTAGTTCACGCCATTATAACGAGCAAAGTATGGACAGCTTGGCATTTCTGACTAGTAAATAAACATGACAATGATGCATGAAATGATAATGACAATTGTTTGTAAGGTAACCCTGTAACGGGGCGAATATGTACAGTAGGTAAGTTACTTTACTCGTAAATACGAGGGGTTACTTTGGAAATCGTATACTTTTAAAATTGGTTTAATCTTTGTTTAATACATTATAAGGTATGGCTAAGAGCAAAAATAACAAAAATGAGAGCAAACTGCGGGCACTTCATTAGGAACGAGATGTAAAAAAATATTTAATACTTCTTAATTTTTGTACTCATGATGTGTGTGATTTCATGTTTTATGTTTCTTTTTGTACAATAAAGTATTTTACTACTACTACTTACTAGGGAGGCCTTTGCCTTGCAGTGGGACACCAAAATAGGATAATAAAAAAATATAAAAAAAAATCTAGGTGGTTTACATGATACCTATGGCATTTTATGACTATGCCGCATAAATAATAATATGTCTTTTACAGTTAAAATAAATATATACCTTACTAGGTACTGTGTGCTTAAATACAACAACAAACTACCCACAAAATGTTTTTCGCAACAGTTACAAAAAATAATAAAGAAGCTCTATAGTAAGTCGATTTAAGTACCTAATAAATTTTATCTTTATCTTATCTTACTTTATATCCTCGATATTACTACATACTAATATTATATAATACAACATGTTATTGGATATCGCTTAGCGAGAATATTAACAAAACATCGACAACAAAAGTTGTTTACAAGATTGGAGGGATCTCTTTTCACTGCTAATTTTTTTTGTTGTTGTTAAGAATTGGTTCCTTGATAACAGGTAACTTTATATCCGTAGCAAGTTTTATATGTAATAGAAAAACACATATTATGCGTAGTTTTCTAAGCTTCGAGTTTTCGACTCGTCCCTGCTTCTAAAGCTGTTAGAATAATCTTCGTCAAACCGGGACGGCGGGACTTGAACAAATTAAGTTTGTATGTTTTTAATAGATTGTAAGATTTGCAAGTATACTAAAGGGTTGATCTGGTTTATTTAAAAACTATGGGACTATTTGAAATCCTTAGGATTTTTAAAAAGCCATTGGCCGTCGGTGAGACGGAACATCCATAGAATGCCTAGTTGTGCAAGGAAGAGTGGGAGGTGACAGGGCTAGAGAGGAAGATCGCCCATGAGATGGACCGACCAAATCAAAGCCAGTATGTCGGCCTCAGTAAACGAATGCTCACGGAAAGCACGGGAGATATGGCGACGTGTCGTTAAACGAGTCGCTCAAAAGTCTACATAATGGCCACGACTCTGTCAAGAGTGTAACGAAGAAGAAGAAAATTGGCCGTTAGACGCCTTTGGGACTATTGGGAATAATATTATAATATTGGCCGTTAGACGCCTTTGGGACTATTGGTGGCTACATGGAGGGGCTATCCGAAACTGTTGGCCGACAACTCGAAAGACACACTTAATATTTCATTGAAATTGTTTTAACCGTTTTATTGTACAAATATCGAAATATTCCTGGTTTTAAATTCTAAATATAAACTTCCACCAGAATAGTGCCGCTGCTGGCGTGTAGCCAGAATATCTTCCCGATCTCAAGTTCGCGGCACCTGCGGGGCGAACTTCCCGAATATTAATGCTCCCATACTGTTTCACACTTCATCCCTAACTTAGGGTTATAAGTATGTTTTAATATGTTGCAAGTTGCCACAGGATGGATCTGGGGGCAGAGGAAGACCCAAACGGAGATGGCGGGACAACCTCGATACATTCTGTGAGGAGTGGCGGGTGTGAATTAGACAGAGACAAGTGGCGGAAAAGAGGGGAGGCCTTTGCCCAGCAGTGGGACACACTAATAAAATAGGCTAAGAAAAAAAAAGTTGCAAGTATGATAAAGGATTACTAGATGACTAGATTGACTAGACTACCTACTTATCTCAGCAAGAGAAGAGCGTAGTTATACGCATGGTTAATTCCTTCAAGATCGCCGTAGAAAAGTCCAAGAAGGCATTGAAACCAAGAAACCTTGCAATTTCAATCGAATCCAGTTAGTAAATGTAAGCGGCAATCAATACCTATCGCCGGCTGGTGTCGACCGAGTAATATCCCTAGTGTGCAAAATGTTCAACTTAATAGACAAAAACAATAGCAAGTAGTTCGAAAAACTCGACTAGCTGATAAGATCACAAAGCTGCTGCTAGCTGGTGGGAATAACAATGATGTCCTTTTAAAACTTAATTATACTCTATTATGTTCCGTTTACGTTACGTTACCTTAATAGGTATTAATTGTTCTATATTTGTTACTCTTTTGGCTATTTAAAATCCATGGACTATTTTAAGTCCTTATAAAAATTGGAATCAATGTATAACATCTAAATTCATTCTTTTATCTCCAAAATCGCTTATGGTGCCAAAGACGTCAAAGAACTTTAGCTATCTCAGGTCATTTTCTGCCTCATACGAATCACGAACAAAAAATAGCGACGCAAAAAAATACCATAGCACCAAATCGAATTCAAATATTTCCAAAATCCCGAAACTCAAATCGGGGGGAATTGTAAAATAATAAGACAAACAACGTGAAAGCGTACAAAGTGTCGCCGTGCCGTCATTTCTGACGCGAGGGCGGAAAGTTTTTGATTAATTACGCTCCCCCGCCAGGAAATATTGCAGCATTCCAGGTATTATGGTTAAGAAAGGGCAGACAGGGACATTACAATGCAGTACAAATACTCTTTGTTGCACAACCACAAAACAACTTTGCAAAACACAATAATCAACAGGCACAGTATTGGCCATATGCGAAGTCGGTGGTGGTGAAAATATGAACTTTGGTGGAACGAGATCTTCATACTATTTGGCAGCTGCCAACTGTCAAATAAGCAATATGTCTCACACCCACTGCCACAGTCATGCACGGAGTGAATACATGGATATTTATTGACAGGTTAAAAATATAATACTGCCGTATGTGAACTTCAAGATATTCACAAGAGACGACACGTATTAGATCCATTCTAGATACGTTATAGTTTAGATATCAACTAGTTCTCTTTTGCAGCGCAATTCGGGCAACCATTGTCACTGTTACGTTAGATAGAGTAAGATATATATTAGATGTGAATTGGATCTCTAAGTCATATCCTGTATATCAATATTTATTTATTTAAATCATATTGTCGCTGTGCCACGTCTATCCATCTCAAGCTCTATGGAACGCGAGCAGCGCGAGACTTTCCAGTTTATTACCTGACATGTTTGAAATACCTGTTTTATTGTAGGGAGGGGGCTAAATGGAATTTTCCTAAACATTATTATTGGTTTATTTTTAACCAAGACCTTGCCAGATGAAACCTTGCCGAAGAAAGGTGGCGAAGACTCCAACGCAGACTTGAGCAAAAACATATGAAGGTTTAGAACGGTATTCGAATCTTAAAAATCTTATCTTGGTTTGATATTGAATTCCATTATTCGCTGTGCCACGCGCGCATCAATATATTAACGAGTGCAATGGGATGTAATGTAAGTGATATCAAAATTATTTTACAGTTAATATGGGCTTTGAGCCCTAAAAATAAACACATTTAGCAAAGTGTTATAGAAAATGTAAATAGGCTACTTGACTGTACCTATTTAAAATCAATTATTTCACATCACGCGTGAAATAAAACATCAGGTAATTATTATAATAACATAGATAGCAATTATTTTTAAACACAAGTTTTATTTAATAAATTGGATATAATAAATACATAAACTCCATATTAGCAAATCGTTTTGACAGTTCTAAAAAACAAACTGATTTGACTAATAGGAAAATACCCTACTGCGCTCCGCTCTTACGTTCTAAAGCAATTGAGAAAAATATCAATTGTTCTAATACTGAAATAAGAAATCTCTAGTGGAAATGTCGGTAAAAATTGCCTTAGATCCAGACGCAAACCATTCTTGGGGTAGAGCAGACCAGCTCTATATTTCCTTGACGCAATATATTTATATGCTGACTTTGTGGCGCGACCACATATGAGTCAGAAAAGATAGCGCACTTTCTATGTTCTTTATTTGATATGTGTGCAAAGTTGACAGTCCAATAATGACACAAGATTAAATTTATATGAAGTAAAATCATATTTAAATGTTTCAGTAGGTACCTGCAACAAAGAAAGCCCCATGCTCGATTCGAGTTTCTACGAGTTGAGTTTTATGCAATTTAGAAAAGAATTGTGTAGGTATATTGCCCTTACGCATTTTTTACGAAGACATTGTACAACTGTGTTCAGTTGCGTTATGTATAAGGTCTTCGTAATCAATCATCATCTTCCTCGCGTTGTCCCGGCATTTAGCCACGGCTCATGGGAGCCTGGGGTCCGCTTGGCAACTAATCCCCAGAATTGGCGTAGGCACTAGTCTTTTACGAAAGCGATTGCCGTCTGACCTTCCAACCCAGAGGGTAAACTAGGCCTTGGGATTAGTCCGGTTTCCTCACGATGTTTTCCTTCACCCAAAAGCAACTGGTAAATATCAAATGATATTTCGTACATAAGTTCCGAAAAACTCATTGGTACGAGCCGGGGTTCGAACCCGTGATCTCCAGATTGAAAGTCACACGCTCTTACCGCTAGGCCACCAGCGCTCTCTTCGTAATCAATATGGCCATTTATTTTTTTCGGTTATGTCATAGCATAATGTCGCTTCAGTTAGATTTTAAAGTCCGTCAACCGTAAACTTCCCGCCAATGCAATGCGTCCAAATCGCGATGCATCTGTTGTAGCCATTTTTAAAATTGCTACACCCTACCAGGGCCTATATGTATCAAAATGTGCCTATTTAATCATAAGAACTATTCAAACTATGGTTGCAATAAATCTTATGGCTATGACTATGACTAAAATAAACGAATAAGTATTTATAGCCACTCACTAAATTATTCACAAGTGAATTATCTGTCCCCCTAAGCTGTGACAAAGCAGAGTAATTGTGAGAATTGATGTTAGCAATTTAACACAACGCCGGGATTAAATAAAATCTCTACTGGGGATAAAGTGGATCTTTTTGTGCGTTTTACTTTTTTCCTCATTTAAGGTGCTTTAAAAGTGAGTGTGTAATTAAAAGAGGGTACAGCCGTGTAGATAATTATGATAATTTTGCTATGTATTTATGATATAAAATTAACAACAACAACAACCGTTGGCGTTGGTTGGCGACAACCGAGGGTTAAGTTTTGCTTGAATATCCATGCATCTGGAATATCGATCGTAATAATTATCGGTTGTATTATTCGTTTTTCGTTTAAGTATTTCTTCATCATCATCATTCTCTTGCCCTTGTCCCATTGACTTGGGGTCGGCGCAGCATGTCTTTCTCTTCTACACCTCTCTGTCCGCTATTTTATCATTCACTTGCGTTCGTTTCATATTAGCTCTCACACAGTCCATCCACCTTTTCCTCGGTTTTCCTTTCCTCATACTTCCCTCCACATTCATTCGTAATACCTTTCTCGTCACATGATTTTATTTCGTAAGTGACTTATTTCGTATAATTCTGTATGTATTCGTCACTCGTACTTTATTCGTCATGCTCATTATTTTTTTAGTCATTGTCTGTGATGTATCTCTCTCTCAATATGTCTTAATTGTATTTCATCATGGTCTTACTTAAGGGGTCCACAGATTACCAATTCGCCGGACGATATCAGCCTGTCAGTTGTCAAATTTTGCGTTTAACTGACTAACTGATATCGTCCGGCGAACTGTTAATCAGTGGGCCCCTTAAGTCTCATTCGTCATTCATCTGTTTCGTTTTATATATATTTTAATTTTTCATCGAAAAATAAACGAACAAGCTTTAGACACTTTGGGCAATTTACAGGCTACCTAAATAGAACTACTTATTAGAAAACAGAATATAATTTCTTTCGTTTTAAAATAGAACGAAAACACCGAAGGAACGAATTCCATTGGAGGTAAGTAATTTGTTCTAGTATTTATTAGGACCGTGGGACGCAACAGGATACAACTAAAATGAAGCCTCTTGTAACCTCAGGCTTTCAGTAAATTGTCTACTCTCGATAACCAAATTAATAATCGAAATGAAAATCTACCGCTTACTCTGTGTTTGTTGACCGAATATCTTCCTTAACAACCACATCAAAGGCCCCGAAATGAAGATGAATTAAAAAACTGCTTTTCAGCCCAAAATCAAATTAGCAGAATCGGACGAAAAAATAACACAAAGGAAAATTGAGGAAAAAGATTGTTTGAAATATAAAATGGATTAGCTTTCTATACAAATCATGAGATCTGATCTGAAGGTTTTGGTACAAATTGAGTTTGATTGCGTAATTCTTGGAATTGCTATTTTTCTTTCTACTCACAAAAGCGTGTTCAAGTAATGGCTTCTTTCTTCTAAAGTAGCGGTCGGCAACCTTTTATCAGCCAAGGGCCACATATAGTAGTTAACAGAGTTGACGCAGGCCGCACTTTGTTAATATGTGTGGCTTTATCAGACATTGTCGTTTTACAACATTACATACAGAATAGCCAGGGGGGCTCGCGGGCCGCAAGTGAGAGAGGTTCGCGGGCCGGCAGTTATCGGCCGCTGTTCTAAAGTAAGGACGATAATAACGAAGAATTTTGTACATTGACACGCTACTTCCTATGTCTGTCTCTGTCGCAGGCACATAATTTAGGTATATTGCTGATGCTGTTCCGCCGATGATGCCGGCGGCGGTCTATGCTACTGTGCGAGTGGGACTGAAATATAACTATGCGCGTGCGATAGAGATAGGAAATGGCAGGTCAATGTACGAAATTGTTTCGCTTGGCGCGATGTTCAAAATCCTACACAAAAATAGACATAAATAGGTAATGCACACACGAACGCTCGTCACGCTATCGAATGAAAACACTAGAGGGCTTCTGACCGTTTTTTAAAGACGTTTCACGTCTCCACGAAACGGTACGGCGTAAACGTTCTCGAAAAGAAAAGTAATTTCGTCTCGACAATAAAAACGCGCCGTAAACGAAAAAAATACATAAACACGTCCCAGGTAGACATGTTTAATCTTCCATCATCAACAGCATCTGCCGTCTGGAAATATGTGGCAGGGCGGCTGTTAGACTCGCTCGCCGAGGAATTGCTTCGGAAAAACCAGTGTGATGGCTCCTCTACACGATGGGCCAGCGCCGGCCACTCCAAGGGACGCAGCCATGCAGTAGAATGAGATAGCAATATCACATGCTCCCTCTAACACATAAATGCGTCCCTTGGAATGGTCGGCGCTGGCCCATCGTGTAGAGGAGCCATGACAATTTTTTTGTAGCGATTGGACCGGTGTTCTACTACGTCCCATAACCGGTTCCATAACCGGTACAAAGAACTAGTATTTTGCGGCATGAGTTGTTGGTTTGACAACAAACCATAGAACTCGGGTTCCAGCTGACGTACGTTCGGACGTGTAGGTATCTCACGACCTAAACGCGTAAGCGCCATGAATTTTACGGCGTGTACGACGATTATGACGTGTCGTACGGGTAGCGATTACGTAGTACATTTTAATAGGTACTTACCTGTGTAATTTTGTGCATAATAATAAATTTAAAATAATACAGTTTTAAAAAAATTGGCGGTATAGAAGATCATACCTTCCTTTCTCCTGCTTGAAGCGATAGTAGATAGGAATAGCATGCCAGGTGATATAAAAATGGTGAATAAAATTGGAAATAAGCGGATACAGCCCGGTTGTAAAACCTGTATATTGCAAATAGGCCGTAAAGAGAACCGGTTGCAGACGACTAAAGAGGTTGAGGATAGATGGGACATTCGTTTGAAAAGGGTGGTTTCCTCAAAGAGATTTGGAAAACGGTTTAGACAGATAGACATACAGACAAGCAAAGAAGACATCCTATAAGGCAGAAAATTATTTAAGTCTTTTGATGTATCATATCCACTCTTATGTTTTTTTATTGAAGATAATCCTAAAACGCGTTGTTACTGCATGCGATTTGGGTATCAGAAAATTGTGGGTACATGGTTTAAACTCAACTTTCCGCCAACTTAGGTATCAGAGCCAGAAATTTTATTGGTTATTTAAACAAAACTCTTTTGACATTTTGCTTGGACATCATCCGCGGGCCGCGTACAAGACCGTTGTAATCTGCGATTTAAACACTGATTAAAACATTCACGATTAAAACGGGATTGAATAAAGTTATTGGCGACAGACCCGTTACAAAGTATGATTTAGAATGTCACCTCTGTTTCAAATATGAATTCTATGGCTTCAACAGTTTCCCCTAGCACTTCTCAAGGGTAGTTTTACAGCCCGTCTGGGAACGGCGGGTCAGGTATGCCTTACCCTTTATTTTGGATGGACTTATGATGACTACGCAAATACAGACCCGGTATTTTTGGATATTTTAAACAACAGACGGATGAATATATTTATATTGTTTATCAACCAAATGATGATGATGATGACCGATAGTCTACGCGTAGCGGGGCTCCATGAATTTCATGACGTGCCTAGGAATTTCACGATCTGCCTGATTTTACGATCGTCCGCCGACATGTACACGCAAAACGGTACGACTTATGGAATCAAGTAGGTATTCAGAGATACATTGCTACAAACTCAGAATTAACGTCGGAAAAGCTTACTCGCCCGTTAACCAACAATACCAATAGGGAAAGTCGTTACACGCGAAATTTTCATCGTAATACCCCCCATTTGGCCCATTTCATAAACGTCATATCTCACTATGAAGTCTACGTCGCTTACGCCGTTTCTTATAACCTTGGTGCTTAAAAAGGGCGTATGATAATGAGGTTTCAACGGTTGTTAAGCTCTTTTGGGTGTGAATTGCCTAAGTTTTCAAGAGCTAAGTTTGGGAGCCCGGCCAAAAAGTTATCCATTGACTACTGACTGACTATAAATGTGTGACGCGTTATGTTTAGTAATGTGGGTGCGTGTTAATGAATGAATTATGTACTAACTTCATGCTATGGGCTTACCTACTACGTGTAGAGCACCCGAAACATTATATTTCACAGCATTACTTTTTTTTCTATTTTATTTTATTTATTGTCACTTAGCAAATATCCTTACAGGTTAACTAGTATGGCGTTTTTTGTTCGTATATAAATAAACATTTAAACTACGTGACTGTTTTTTATTCCCATTTCTTCCATAAATACTAATCTATAAAACCGTATATTCGGTGTTTTTGGTGGTATACGGTTTTTTACACTAGCACGCTAGTCGAAAATCTGGACAAAATCTTAATTTGTCCTAGTATACTAACCAAAAAGGCCGAATAGCTGCTATAAGGTCTTTTAACTTAGGATTTCAAGTGCGAATTATTCATTGTTACTAAGCAAAAAGGCAGCATGTGACATATACGGCGTTTTTACCTAGTTTCTGCTTTGTAACTAAGTTAGAACGCCGTATAACGCATGTTTACCGCCTTCTTGACTAGTACAACCTACACATTTTTAAGCTTAATACTAATCTAAAGTGTTTTTTATAAATTAAAAAAAAACTGAGCTGTTTAAAAACATACTATAAATTCCTAAAATAAGTACATATATATACCTACCACATACAAAAAGAAAAAATGGAAAAAGTTTTACCGTTTCGTAGAAATTCAAGAAAGATGTTTGTGTTGGTTTTTTGCGATTATCTCGAAACTAGCTTTTGTCGAAAAACTGCCTTTTAGCTTAGGACGGCAGTACAATAGTGCCTTACTAACTAGGTATGTATTAGGTACTTTAACGACATTGTGTTTGACTAATATATACCTTATAATGTATACCTATTTTCATAGTAAAAACACATAGTATAGGTACATATGTATTCTCATTGTAGGTAAATCTATTAGATCATGGTTGATACTTTTGACTTTTGTCTCATCCGCTATTGTAAAGTAGTGATAACCTAC
The DNA here is from genome assembly GCF_963556715.1 of Cydia fagiglandana. NCBI lineage: Eukaryota > Metazoa > Arthropoda > Insecta > Lepidoptera > Tortricidae > Cydia > Cydia fagiglandana. The sequence goes on from NC_085946.1 coordinate 2,994,354, forward strand.
AGCACAGTGATTATGAAAGAAGACATTTTACAGTACATGATGGTGCTACTTTCCCGCACTAGTGCGGGAAGAAGCACTTTCCGTGCGTATGTCGAAAGTTTGAAGGGCCATATGTACTGTAGGTAAAACGTTGTACGATACACGTGCGAATAGGTAATTCGCAACTCGTGTCGATTTAAAACGCTCACTTCGGTCGTGTTTTAATTTATTGCCACTCATTTCGAATTTCCTCTTTTCCGCACTTGTATCGTAAATAACTATTCCAAGTTCAGCTTGCCCTCTGCATCACATCGAAATATTTGTTTACTTTTCAAAGGTTTTTAAAGGACATATCCCTGTTCCACGTTTCAGTGCACAATTGACAATTCTAAATGCATATCTCAGACATAATTATGTTTGTGTATGGAAGCCTAAAAATGCCAACAAAGCGCAATTGGCAATTACGGCGCAACACGTAGCCCGGAGGTTCATTGATGCAAAGCTTGTTAGGCGCTCGTCTGTGGGGGATATAGGCGGGATTTCTGTTATTGCGATTTAAAATCGCTGTTGCGACAAACGCTGCAAAGTGTCGCTATAAGAAAGATTATGAAAATTTGCACGTACAGTTGCCATCAGATATTCTGAAGAGGCCAAGGTGTTTACAAATATATGAACAAAGACGTTAATAATTAATATCATAGAACTTCCATCTATCTTTAAATATGACACATGGGTCATACCACTACGTCTCTTCTTTGATGTAATGAAGTGTACCTACTATGACACGTCCTTTTTTACTCTTCATTCACGTCAGCGTTCTTCTCGTTTGCGAAATTTTACGCTTAGAAAATTCCTGTATTACGTTTGTATAATCCTCGTCACGCCGTTAATACTTAATATTCGTTACTCGTAGGCTAACTCTTTCTCTTGCTACCATCATCTAGAGTAGGTACTTCTGTCACCTGCTGTAGCAAATCAATGGCCCATTTTGTGATTAGTCCATCTACCACATGTTAGTTTCTGATGCGTTGTGGAACCAGAACCTAAACATATGGAACCGAAATAAAAAGGTATTCCCAAGTGGCCAGGGAAATGAGCAATTTCATTCATTGACGTCTTTTACAAACTTAAAGCGTTTCTATTTCTAACTGATCTTGTCAAGCTTTTAGGAGGTTTGAGAAGAAAACAATAAATGATTTTGGGTGTGCGAATTTTGAGGTAATTTTGATGTAAACTACTATTAACTAACTACCAACTGCTGCTACTACTCGTTCTACTACTACTTCTTCTACTAACATCTGGAAACGCTTGAAGCCCAAAAATGACACATAAGTTTAAAAGTCCTATTAGCCAGGACTTCCAACTCATAGTGGAACCACTAGTAGCGGTTTCCCTTCACTTCTCTTCACATCTCTTTGTCAACTGGTCAGAAGAGACCTTGAAAGTTGACATATTATTCAGATAATAAAAAGAGTCAGCTCTTTTTCAATGCTTTTTCCAGAACAATCGTTCGTCAATTTTGTTTATTCTCAGTGAGGAGTGCGGGTCTGATCAGTGTATTGAATCTGACAGCGTTATGTTGGCTTCTTACCTGTAGACCTTGCCAGTCAAATCAAAACAAGTCATCAACTATTAGGTATGCAACGATACCACTACCTACGTGAACGTTTCTGCATTATGTTATGATTTAAGTTTTTTCGTCAGTCTTACCTAATAAATATCTGCTAATATTAATGAGTACGTTCCTAATGTACGTTACGTAGTACTATATACCTAATCTAATCTATATATCTATAGATATATAGGGTACTTATAGAGTTCATCAGTATCCGAAGAATATAGTTTACCCTCGGGACTGTAAAAAGCGACTAATGTATGTCGGTAATGCGTTTTAAAATCGCCAGACTCCTAACCGTCCCCAAAGAAACTCAAGCCTAATTCGCGACGAGAGAAGGGAAACCACCTGCGCGGGGGGAAGCCAGACGTCAGCTATCGATTATTCGAGACCGACTCTTTCCAGCCCCGGCCACTACTTGCGTTTCCTTTACTCATATTACAAACCCCATTTCATATCTTAAACCAACATGATAAGACCTATATTCCCATGCTGCGTAATAAATCACTTCAGCTCATCCGTCCATTTTAACGCTATGCTAATTTTGAAGCTTAATTATGGCGGAATAAAGCAGGTTTTTGCTTGTAAGCTCCAATAAATCACACGTTATGATGAAATCTATTTGAAGTACGTAAAATTTTCACGGGATGTATTCAGGCGATTCAATTTACGATACAGGGAAGTTTGTGATATGAGTACTTTTTGTTTGGTACTGGTAGTTTTTAACTACTTATGATGAACATAAAGTTAAATTTAACGAATTTGAAGCTTTTACAATTTGCATGTAGTATCCACATTATTTGGGAATTAATGAGAACGAATAACGGGAACATTTAACATAAATGGAGGTAACTATGTTCAAATATTGTTTATATATTTTAGAGGTACTGGGCGTTGCTTTCCGGTTTTTAACTGATTTTCCAAAATGTTGATAGAATAAATATTAAAAATTTTGATAACGTTGTGTAGGTTTTTTACACAATCATATAAGCCTCATTAAGGGGATTCAAGAACTTGCATGCCATTTTCGTTACATTGCGGTATTTGGTCAATCGTACTCCGTCCATCGCCTTAAATGACTTAATGAAGTCAGCTTATTGCACTGCACGTGCACGTAAATCGTGCTCAACTAGGTCATAACTCTATTTACAGCAGTATTTTCGCGGCGTCACGAGGATAAATTTCGGGTCCAAAAATAGTTCCTTGAGCAACGCCTTATGACTAAATTATGTCCATTACACCTAACTCCAGCTCAGCTTAGTCCAAACTGTTTTTACAGGAGGATTTTAAAGTACCTTTATCGCTTGAAACATTTCTTCGTAAAGGAATATTGTGCCCGAAGAAAAAGTCTTCGGGTCCAAGAATTGTTCCTTGAGCTACGCCTTAATATAAATTAACTAATGAAGTCAGTATACTAGTAGGTACTTCACTTCAGAAATGCCATGCCCAAGTAAGTAGATGAAACGGTAGGTATTGACATGAGTATTTCAAAATTTATTTGTCGACAACTCTTTCTGATGAATTGGTCCTGATGAATAACATTTTGGGTCCTAGAATAGTTCCTTGAACGACTACTTTAATTGTAATTGTATTACATGTACATGAATATTTTATGAAATAGCTACAACTCTTCTTAATGAATATTGGGCTTGTTGAATAAGTAGGTAAGTGTGTTGCCTTACAAGACTAAATGAAGTTAGCATGCACTGCATTTAAGCCCGGCTCAGCTAAGTGAAATTGCTGTAATCTGCTCTAAGCCTGTTGTGATAGGCTCGACGGTTCATTAAATGCCGTCTTACGGGTTTAACTCAATCTTAAGACTTAAACGTTTCAGCGGGTCTGTAGTGGGTTTCACAATTTTAGATTGGAGGAAAATTAAGTGTCGGTTGAAGCTGAATAGGTAAGATAATTGTATTTGCTGGAAAAACTAGTTTGGGAAAATATGATTAACGGGGTACTGCTTTGTTTTCTTGATTATTAAGTTACAGTTTGGTAAACATTTGACTTAAAAAAGTAAATGTTTTGTATTTAAACCTGAAGATTATTCGAAGAGAACTTGTTAGGTGATCAATTGAAGGGATGTTTACAAAAACAACATAACTGACTACACTGGTTGACACCTGAAACGATTAACAATGTTCTTAAAAAAGCGTCAACCGCTCTAAGCAGTTAAGTTGTTTTTGTAAACATCCCTTCAAATTGATATATGTGTTGGGATTCCGGTTTAGAGAATAACTAACACAGAGTCCTCCTGTTAGATAATCTTTATTTCATTGAATTATCTTCAAAAGCGGACGAACACTACACAAAACGCAACACGTTTTGACGTCACTTTTAAACCCTAAAATGGGCAATTTTTACCCGACGCGAATTAAACCTTTTTGTACATTTACTTCGCAAAACTCACGAAGGGGACTCATTGTCCTCAAATGCGGATGCGAACTGATGTATGCCATTGTCTGTGTAATTAATTGTCGTTACCCTTTTGGGGGAAAAATGTCTGTCTGTTACTCAATTATGGAGGCTAAACCGCTCTAGAAGCATTTGAGTTTAGCCGTCAACGTATATATGTATTTTATAGGTTTTTATTTAAATTGCAATTTTCCTTATGTTCGTATGAAGTCATTTTAGAAGCTATCTTTTATTTCCAATTGAACAGAAAATAATTTGAGTTGACGATGAAAGTTTGTACCAAAAATGACTTTTAGCCATAAATATCTTGAGTACTCATTATAGAATTTTAGTCTATGTTTGCTTTAGCCTAGTCGGTAATGATGCTGCCTATGAAGCAGGTGGGACTGGGTTCAGTCAGTTCCTTCAAAGGCATTATTTGTGTAAGTGATGAGCGCGTCAAGTACACAAAACCAAAACCAGCCTTATTTAACTCGCGGTTGCCTGAACTAGATAGATTTCTTTTTATAATAAGCATTGGTAGATCAAATCACTCATAGGATCAAATTTCCCCATAGAGGCTTTAAACATGCTAAATTCATAAAACCCACGGGCCATCACGAAACTCCATATGCTTTTGTATATTTTTGTATAAAATGTCCATTAAAGCCGAACGACTTCTAAATGAATTAAGGGCGTTTATTTAGGCCCCGAAATGTCCAATATAATTATATTCACATCCTTTGTTGGAGGAATCTAAAGTTAAAACGTTTGTCGAAGGGAGTAACATTTAATTTGTTTTAATAGCATTCTTACACCATAAACCTATTTTGTATGTACGGTCAGCCAAAAAAGTGGTAGACCACTTTCTTGGCTGACTATACCTTGGCCGCTCCGATATATCTGATGGCGACTGTACTATTGTAGGGGTAAACACAAAATTTTCCCGTTTGTAATCTTTGACGATTTGTAACAATTTATACCTAGGTACACAAAAGCAAAAAATACTATGAAAATTTCTTCTGCACAATTTTATTTTTGAGGGAATGCAGCGATTACTTTTTCTTTTTACAAGCTTTTATTTACAATTAGTTTCACCTAAGTATTCTCAATAGACCATTGTCTGTGTGTTATCAAATCTTGCAAGCTAAATTTGATCCACTTCCCGGTTTCCGATTGAGCTGAAATTTTGCACACATATGTAAGTCGGGAGACAATGCAATATTATGGTGTCATCGAGCTGATCTGGTGATGGAGACCGGAGGAACTCTGTGATAAAACAACGAAACCTAATTGTGTTTGGGGGTTCTTAGAATTGTCTCGATGAGTATTAGTTGCCTGTGGAAAAGAAAGTACAGTCGGCGATAAAAGCTTGTACCAAAAATGAAATTAACTGTATTGTACTGTAACCAAAAACTTATTTTAAACTTACTAAATTAACATTCATATAAACATGACATCCGCGGTCCTCACTCACACACATCCATTTCGCTCACGCTTACGCTCAGTAAGAGTAGAACACGAACTTACGGGGCCTCAAATGACTTTCTTTTAATAATTATAAATGGGCTTACTCATGGCCACAGACTAGCCGAGGCGTAGACGTGGCCTACGATGGAGCGAGCTCGCCCAGAAGGTGCCTGTTCACTCTTGATTTGAAGGTTGCCGGGTTATAAGAACACGGAAATATAGACGCCGGCAAGGAATTCCATTCCTTGGCAGTGCGCATAAGGAAAGTAGAAGCAAAGCGCTTCGTGCGAAATATCTACCAAGTAAGGATGGAAACCGGCCGTGCGTCTAAAAGTCCGATGGTAGAATGGGGACGGTGGAATGACGCTCAACGCCTTCAAAATTAGTTGATTTGGCTAAACTGCTTTAGTTAAATTGTAGGACGTCGGTTTGGTAATATTTGGATTTGGCCTATGATCACACACTGTGGAGACGGAGCATCATCAGCAATGAAGGACCGAGGAAGAAGAAGGATTTGTGTGAAAGGCTTATTTTTCGAGTGAGCAATGTTACCTTTTTGCTATAAGTGTATTTACACATTGACCGGGGGCCGGGGGGTTAAAGGAGTCCATAAAATACCCTCACATCGAACTTCTTACAAATAACCCCGAAACTATCTTGCAAAATCGTTGTTCGCAAAAATATCACTTAGGGAGAGGTATAGGTACAGGATGCTCCAAATTATTAGGAATAAAAGTCAAACTTTATCCCACGAAGACGGAAAAATTTATTATGGATGCCACAGGCGCGTTGACAACTCTTTTTAGGTTTGTTTTGAACAATAAACATTTAAAACTATTTATTGATAGCCATAAGAATTTTTTACTTCTTTGTGGTGCCGAGCGGAATATGAAAACGATCTTAAGTATGATCAAAAGAGTCGGTCGGGAGTAGCACGAAGTACGTGGAACGCTGCAAGCACTTTAATAACAGGGACCTTTGGTGTCTCCATACCTATTAATAGAATCGGGTGTAGTGCTACATTTAGGGCTCATAATTTAGACGGTAGGTAGGTCGGTTGAATTGAACGTAACCAACAGTCCGCAATGTAACTAAAATCGTATGCGAATATCGAAATAATATCGCGCGCCGTCTAAATCAGCCCTAGGGACGCATATGCGCGCGCTCGGCGCGCTCCAATGCCGGACCTTGGGTGCCTTGATGCCTTCATACCATTTTGAAACATCCTGTACCCCGAAACAAATGACAATATAATCGGAGTCAACACAAAAAGTGCTCAAACAAGTAAATATTGACTATGATTCCGATGTGAGCGAGATTGGGCACGCGTTGAGAGATGAGCGATTACTACATACGCGGCCGGGATGACGAAACTCTCTGTACTAATATTTGGGGTTGTAGGCGAAGAGAGAGGTAAATAATAAAGAAATATGTTTTTACTAAAATGTTTATTTCCTATGGCTATAAAGGGCTGCTTACACCATCCCACTAACCTGGAGTTACCATGGTTACCAGTACAATTTGACACTGGGTTAACGGTTTAACTAGTGCTAGTGGGATGGCGCAAGTGGCGCTTAACCTTTCAAATTTGTGTGGTGGTCTAAAATCGTTATTCTCATATCTATAACATGAACAAATATTCTCTACCAAACAGCTGATTGAAGTCAAACACCAAACAGTTGACACACTTCAAACTAGCTTGAAATAACTTAAAAACTATTTTTCTTTTTCTAGCCATGTCACGCTGACCAATTGACCACTTCATCATTCCTAAAATTCTAGTTGAAAAGTGTAATCGAGAATTAGAAAACAGCTGTTTGGTAGAGTCTGTTCTGAAAGAGAATAGTCGTGGAATGTATTGGGCACCATACATTCCACGACTTCTCTTTCCGAACAGACTCTTACTTACTTACTGCTGTGGCGTAACGACCCGAAGTGGATCTTGGCCTCCGACACCAAAGACCGCCATGCTACTCTGTCCAAAGCCGTTTCTGTCCAGTCGACGGCGCCGAGTTCGCTAAGGTCTTACAGACACAGACTAAGGAACAAGTCACAAAAAAAGTCACAAGTCAGTAAGGTTTTAAGGAACAGACTCTTGATAAAATATATTATGTTGGGCATAGGGTAGTGTTGAGATTGTTGAATAAGTTACAATAACGGCGCAAAACCACTCTAAATTTACCTGTCTCTGGTAGGGGAAAATATTTGATGACTTGTCGTTTCGTTCCGTAAATAGGAATAGTATGTTTTGCTAGGATGCTAGCACGCGCATTTTTTCTTAATAAGTATTAGGATAGGTAGGGTAGGTACGAGATAGAAATATCACTAAGTATAAGGAACCGAAAACTACACCTTTTGGGTTGTATGATTTATTGCAGCAAAGCGTAAGACATTCGAAAAACAGGTACCTACTTACAAAATAGTTACAAAATAATAATTTGAATGAGCCAATAATTATTATAATATAACGTCGGGTGACAAGCAAAAGTCACTAACTAACACCATTGAAATTGTTGTACAATAAACCGTGTTACAAGTGTAATAAAGTGCATTGTTACTTTAATTTTTTGATAGTACTTAGTGACTTTTGCTTGTCACCCGACAATAATATTTACCCATTCTAAAAAAAATTGTATAATCCTGCCATCTTACACAAAAGAATGTAACTATTTCAGAAGACCACCAACCTAACAACTTTACGTTTACCGCGCCATCTAGTGAGGAGTAGCAGAAGTTTTGTTATTCGGCTCATCTACCGGCAGGCCGAGCCGGCGTTAGTTTTTGCCGTTAGATGGCAGACTTAATTCATTTTATAATATAATTTGAGGTCTCAAATTAGGAGGAGGTAATTAGGTCTTATTACCTACGGAAATAGGACTAGGTATATTAAAATCTGCTATTATTACGACAGGCTCTTGTAGCTATAACCAGAAATATATTTCGTGGCTGCATGTGCGTTTTATATCCCAATAAAATACTAAAAAATCCCAAGTAAGAAGATACATCCAAGCCACATTCATAGTTAATATTAAGATAATTGAGTCTAATTTGCTTTGACAACCATGCAAAATCGGACATACTTTAGTATCGCAGTTGATTAAGATAGCCTATCAACACATTGATCAATATCTAATTAAAGCTACCTATGTAATTAAGTCAGTTAATTAATTGTGTAATTAATCATCACATTAAGATCAAAGAGTGTGCGAAGCGGAAAGTTATACTTATCCGTATCTATTGAAAGCATTTTTTAATAAGTACTTTGAATAATGAGAGAAAATTTAAGTATATAGGTACCTATCTATGGACTTATGTAGTGACAGTACAATTTCATGATGAAATTGAGCTGATCTTATGATGGATATCGAAGGTGATATTAAAAACAACCTGACTTTGGATTAGGTAGAATAGACTAGATTTATTAGTTAGGCAGGTGCTGTTGAAAGAAAAGTACAGTTGGCAATAAAAGTTTTATAAATTAAAATAAAATGTCAATGAAAAGGCAGGATTTTGTTTTTACCTATAGTTGCGCAAGGCTTGTTAAGGGGCCCACAGATTACTTGTCTGGCCCGGTCTAGCGTCGTGTCATCTTTAATAAGCTAAAATATCCATATAATAACCCAGCACATAAAAGGTAGTATACCTATCCTATATCAAAGATATATACAATATCCTCTCTGCCTATATCAATTGTCATACAGATTGCATTATAATCCCAAATGTGGCATCTGACTTACAATTCCATAAATAACTACTACAACATTACACATTACATTTACAACTGGCCTATGTAATCGTAATCGCGTATCGTAGGGACCGTGCTGCATGATTCGAATGTTTATTGCCCTTAAATTAGAGAAGAGACCAAAAGGTTAATTGGTATGGTATGAAAAGATTGTATGATGACCATCTGTATTACAATCAAAAACAAACAGTCACGTCAGATTCCTAACCTTCGTAGCTAATCAGCATTTCTATCTACAAAAAAAACCGCCCAAGTGCGAGTCGGGCTCGCGCACGAAGGATTCCGTACCATTAAGCAAAAAACGGCAAAATAATCACGTTTGTTGATGGGAGCCCCAATAAAATAATTATTATATTATGTTTTAGTATTTGTTGTTATAGCGGCAACAGAAATACATCATCTGTGAAAATTTCAACTGTCTAGCTATCACAGTTCCTGAGATACAGCCTGGTGACAGACAAACGGACAGACAGAGAAACAGATAGACAGACGGACGGACATCGGAGTCTTAGTAATAGGGTCCCGTTTATACCCAACTACGGCAACGCATAAGTAGGGTTATGATTACTCTTTTGGTACGGAACCCTGAAAAACTTCAATTACATAATGTCAAAGTTAACTTGACAGACTAGTTAGTTAGAAGTTAAAATGCCGGTTGAATACCAGCTTATAAGAAGTTATTGTTGACTCAGCTCTGATGGTTAGAAATTGTGTCTCATTTGAGTTAGGATCTCTTAATATAATTTAAAACGATGACGACGCATCTGATCCGTAAGATAGTGGTGACACACGGACAGGCTGACATACAGTCTACAAAAGCCTATGGTGAAACTTTGAGACTTCTGTATGTTCGACTATTATACAGGGCGTCCCAAGACAATGGGACATCAAGGGAAAGTACCTTAAATATCGTAGATAGGATATTTTGCTGAAAGAAGACATTATTTTAATTAAAAAAAAAACAATTTAAACTGCATTCATAGATTTTTAAATAATTACATGGTTGAACCGGGAATGGAACCCGCTACACGAGAAAAAAATTAGCCTGTAGCTTTATCATACCGATCGAAAGGCTTCATCATAAGGATTATTTTTTGCTAAATAACATAGTGTCAGAAATGAAAGTAAGACCATAAATTCCATAGTCTTGGGACACCCTGTATTTCTTGCTATATATTTGAACCATGGGGCAAAAAAATATAAAGTTAGGGCGTTACAAGATTATGAAAATATCAGTAGAGCGGTTTTCGGCTTGAATTCTTCTTCGCACAATAAAAAGTCATATTTAGGCACTGGTCCCACCGCGAGCTAGTAAGCTATGAGCTATCGGCTATAAACACGAACAAAAGATAAGCACGCCCGTGTAAATAAAAGAGACAAGGCGATATTTATAGTTACTCGCCCAGCGGTGAGCTATAAATATCGCCGTGTCTCTTTTATTTACACGGGAGTGCTTATCTTTTGTTCGTGTTTATAGCCGATAGCTCATAGCTTAATAGCTCGCTGTGGGACCAGTGCCTTAAGTAGGTACAATCCTTGAAAAATTAAGCTACTCGTAGGGTCGAGGTGAAACGGGACTTAATAAGTACCATCAGGTGAGATTGTGGTCAAATGTTTACCTTTTTCCAAAAAAAGGACCATCCTTTTTCTCCATCCTCATTCCATTTCTACAACTCTGCATCTTGAACACAAAGAAAACTGTTATAATGGTTCAGGGCGCCGATGTATCACCAGCAATTACCCTCGATCAAGTAACGCTTCAGTCTGTCGATCATTTCTGTTACCTTGGATCCACCACGACATCAAATCTCTGCAACAACAAGGAGATAGATACTCGCATTGGAAGGGCTGCAACAACTTTCGGCAAACTCTCAAAACGAGTTTGGACTAACAACAGACTTACCATGTCCACCAAGGTTCACGTTTATCAAGCCTGCGTTCTTAGTATCCTGCTGTACGCTTCAGAAACGTGGACCACCTACTCCAAGCAGGAACGTCGTCTAAACGCATTTCACATGCGTTGTCTCCGAACCATATTAGGAGTAACCTGGAAGGATCGGGTAACTAATGAAGCTGTTCTTTCAAAGACCAAATGCAACAGCATAACGGCCATGCTGAAACAGAGACGACTCCGTTGGCTGGGACACGTTCATAGAATGGACCCTGACAGATTGCCACGTGAAGTCATGCTCGGACAGATTGCCGAAGCTAAGAGACCGGTTGGTCGACCCGTACTCCGTTTCAAGGACTCCTGTAAACGCGACATGAATGGCTTCGGCATTCCAGCTGACTGTTGGGAGGAACGCGCGGAGATGAGACCGGAGTGGCGTCGTAAACTGCGGGAAGGCATGACAAAGCATGACGAGCTCTGGCTGGACCAACTCAGGCAGAAACGAAATCGCAGAGCTGCTGGACCACCCCAGGAGTCAAGACACGTCTGTGATCGATGCGGCAAGAAGTGCCGATCGGCCATTGGTCTATACAGTCATCGCAGTCGATGTAGACTGTAGACTACCTCCTCAAAATACTTTCTTTAGTCGCTGCAACTATCATCTGCAAAGATGCTGTGGCCAATGATGATGATGATGATGCATCTTGATTATATCTGTAACCTTTTTTTTTTAATTTAACCGGGTCAAAGTTTTCAGCTTAAATATGAATAATTAAGAATATATCAAACTTTTTGACGACTTCGACTCAGAATTACGGCCTGATTCGAACTTTAAGATACGTTAAATATAATCGGTAATTAGTTAAAAACAATCCTCTTTCCGTCCGTGTGTATCGTATCTATAACACGGATCTCGCCCTACATTGTCGTCACGTACACTATCATGAACAGACTCGTTGTTTTCTCACTGCCACCTGTTACGAGAAACATAATTACTATGGCTTTTTATATTTGGTAAACAAGCGTACGGGATTTGTTTATAAGCTTTAGTTCATTATGAAGCAGGGTTTTGTCTTTTACCCAAACAAGAAGAGTTTTTTAGCAGTGTATGCATTGTCTATATATTTTTGTACTGTATTTCATCATATTTCCTAGACTAATATACCAATTTTAATGATGAATTAGGTATCAATACTGCCAATTATTTAATATCGTCCTTCGGAAAGCAACAGTTTTTAGTATTCCGTACAAAACTTTGTTCACGGAACACTTGTGGAATCACTTCGGTGTTCCGAATCGGTTAAATGAGTTTTATTTTGACAATAAAACTGTAGTGGGGTTTATGTAAAGTTTTTTTATAACATTGCTTATCATATTGCTTATCAGTTTTGACCAAACCGGTACATATAGACATCTCAGTTAACCTAGACAGTTTAATTAACAGTTACATAGACTGCAGTTAAGCATGCAGCTGTCAGGACACAGGATTAGATAGTGCACAATTAAATGCAACGCGCGCGGCATACAAAACCATAGAAAGTGAATTCTCCATAATCGGATTCAGAACACGCTCGCCTCCAGGTCGCTGTACCTGCTATGCGAAACTATACTAAAGAGCAATAAATACTGATCACTTTATATGAAAATTTCTATAAAAAAGGACCCTCTTGAGAATACAATACACGACAACGTGTATTTACTCGTAGACTTCAACTTGGAAAATAGATGATATAATAATAATCTTTGAGACGCCTACTACCAAATTTCCCCACGCTAGCCGAATGCATTGGGAACTTCACATAGGTACACACCTTTTGAATTTCTTTACAGATATATGCAAGTTTCCTCACGATGTTTTCCTTTGACGAAAAGCTAATAGATAATAAAAAATAAACAAAGACTTGGAAATCAGCCCAGCAGCCGAAATTTCGAAGTATTCGAAAAATCGGGAAACATACAAAAAAAGGTCCCGACGAATTAAGAATCACAGATTTTTGGCCTTTTGGAAGTTATTCAAAAGGTCATTGACCTTATACACATTGATATCCAAAATGATGGCCCATTCTGGCAGTTTGCTAAATCTTACTATTGTACAAATCTCGTTACGCTAAAGATGTAAATTCAATTCACTTTCTAAGTGAAGATATCATCAAAATCATTGGCCCGTGGCACAAATTGCTATCAAATTACATCCTCGGAATAGAAGATAATGCACGAGGTGCTGAAGCGCCATTCGAAATTCATATTTTTGCCCCATTTTGAATCTATTTTGACATTAGTAAAAGCACATCCAATAAAACCTAGCCCTAGATGTACCCATCAGATCTTTCTGACGACTACTTAAATCTAATAGTATCGTTTTGGTTAGAGTCTGCCCTTGCCAATAATAATGTCAATTTCAGTTAGACTACAATTTGAAGTGAATACAATAACAAAACAAAATAAATAAGTAAATATTATAGAACAATTGACAAAAGAGCTAAATAAATTCTTCCGTGGTGCATAAGTATGAGCGAGATGCATGCATCCTGCCATGGCAACTGATCTCAAAATAAGATCAAAAGTAAGGCTGTAGTCGTATCGTCTAGTTGAATTGATGTTTTTTGCTCAACAAGTTCTCAAGCTCACGGACAAGCTACAATAAAGTTCCCATCGGTCGTGCCCGATAACACGATGTAGTTGCAATTTACAGACTAAAGACCTAAAAAGACATTTAGATGCAGTCCAGACTTTGCACCCACTTGGTAAGCGATAGCAGTGCCACTAAATATCAAATCTGAGTAGAAAGTATTCCCCGATTCTGGCCCCGCCTCTCAGTGGTCCCCGATCCTGACCCCAAGGCCGAGCCACCGCCCCTGCTGAACCTAAAAAAAAAAAAAAAAAAAAAAAAAAAAAAAAAAAAAAAAAAAAAAAAAAAAAAAAAAAAAACTATTAGCCCCCCATTTCAATTGATTGCGCTAGGTCTCAGCAGTGCCCGGCGCCTCCTTCAGGGACTTACGAAATACGCTAATTAAACAATACACCTTGTTCACCACGGTAACAATAGGCTTATCGACCCTTTTCTATTGTTCGATCTCGACTCGGGCGCGCTATTGTGTTACCGAGCATACTACCTGCCTGGACCCTTTCCTTAACCCACCGACGTCTCCATTCATGCCTTCTTTATGTGTGTATACTGTAGGTGTTTGTGATAGGTATTTTGCAATAGGTATTAGCGACAGCTATTTGCAATAGGTATTAGCGATAGGTACTTATTTGTGATGCATAGGTACTCTAACTATCAACTCTAATAACCCGCATTATCTTATTACCTCTTGGAGTTATTTCGATTTATAAGGAATACAGTTCTAACCTTCTTCTGACGTAGAATTTACACTAGTAATCCTTTGGCAGCCTAAACTAACCTTAACCTTTTACCAAACCTAACTTATTCTTCGAAAACCTAACCTAAACCTAACTTGACCAAACCTAACTAAAATCAACCTAACTCATTTCAAACTAACCTGCTTTCACCTAGTCTTCCGATATAAAGTAAACTCGTAGTTACTTGTTTCTTTCTATTATTTAAAAAAATAACGAGGCGTGTGAGGCATTTCTTGTGCACTTGTGTTCATTGTTATAATAGCTTAATTGTTTTATTGATAGACGTCTATTATATTTTATACTGACAATGGATTTATTGTTTCCTATACCTATTCTTTTATAATTTGGGTTTGAGTAAAGAGAACGTCTGTTTAGATGAACTTGTTGATACATGTTACTTTGTGTGATTTAAAAAAAAGAACGAGACATGTCAACTGGTTTCAACATGATTTAGTCTAATACATCAACATTTCTTGTGCGTTGCTATTCATTGTTATAACAGCATAATTGCTTTATTAATAGACGTCTATTATATTTTATGCTGACAATGGATTTATTGTTTCCTATATCTATTGTTTTATAATTTGGGTTTGAGTAAAGAGAACGTCTGTTTAGATGAACTTGTTGAGACATGTTACCTTGTGTGATTAAAAAAAAAGGAACGAGACGTGTCAACTGGTTTCAACATGATTTAGTCTAATACGTCAACATTTCTTGTGCGTTGCTATTCATTGTTATAACAGCATAATTGCTTTATTGGTAGACATCTATTATATTTTATACCGACAATGGATTTATTGTTTCCTCTTATGCTTTTGAATTTGGGTTTTAGTAAAGAGAGCGTATGTATTAGATGAACTTGTTGAGACATGATTTTAACGGTACTGTACCCTGGTCATAGTGACACAGTATAAAAGCCGAAGAGAAATGAGTTTGAGTAAGTATTACCGTCGTGGCAGTCCACTGTATCAGAGCTCCTTGTATCTATTGCAGTATATAGAAATATAGTGTTAATTCAACAGTGAAGTGTTTAAGTGTTTATAGAAAGACCCAACAATGGATGTAAGTATGTCTTTTATTACCGTAACTTACTTTGTTTTGTTTTCACTTGTGTTCTTTGTGTTTTAATTATCAAGATTGTAGACAGTGTGTAAATTATTGTTTTATATTGTTTCAGTTCACTGAAAATACTTTCAAGAACTATTACTACCCGGATAATAATAAAGACGAATCAAGCGATGAAGAGGGTACGCTTGGTTTCAAAGTTAAACAAGCCATCGCAAAGAAACGTTCAGGAAACAATATCGATAGTTTCTTTGAACGACCTAAAAAGCAACCCAAAATTGTGAAACGGTCTTCGAATGTGAGCAAAAGTTCACCAGACGGTGTTGCAAACTTATCATCCGGACAAGACGACGGGGCGTATGCATCACATTTGATTAAAATCGAGATATATGATATGCAAACAATTAAAAACGTCCCACCCATGGAACACTGGAAGCATGCGGACTTCAGATTGAAATATTTTGCGTTGGAAGACGATTTGGAGCTACAAAATACGCGAAATATTATTTATAACATAACAAAGCAATTAGCTTCTAAGGACAGTAGTGTGAAATATTTTATAGATAATAAGAAACAGTGATAGTTATAATTATTAATGATAGTAGTAGCTTAATGATTGTGTTAACGTATTTCTCATTTTTTACCTCTCCTTAAGTACATTTTCCATGTAACAGATTTTTTTTGTGTCGTCTCGTTTTTATGTAACAAAGAATGTTAAGAAATATTTTGTAAATAATAAAATTAAAAAAAAAAATGTATAGTTTAGAATGGTCTTTGTATTATATGAAAAAATAAAAAATCTTATTTAAGTACACGTATTATTTTATTTCACAAAAAATGTTTTAAACATATTCCTTAATATAAGGTCATTACATACAGAATTATCAGAAAACAAACTTAGCATATCTTTCATAGTTTTTCCATGATATTTAAAATACAAATAAACTAAACAATATTCACCACAAACTGAAGTAAAATGGTTTTGAAGAGGTTTATTGTTATAAAACCACTGTCTGGTGTTTCTTTTTAAAAATAAGTTATGGTAACCTGAAGGCTTCCTTCCGAAGGAATCAAAATATTCTCCTATACCAGTAACATCAATGTGTATGGCAACCCAGTGGGAGCCTGGTTTCGTGTCAGGGTCCAAATTACTAACAATAAATACAGGTAGATCGACCCAAATAGGTATTTTGTTAGCAGCAAAAACATTTGTTTCAAAAAGTGGGTTTAATTTCTTCATACAAAATTGTATCTCATTAGTATCCATAATTACTTAATTAATAACAATTTTTGTCTTGATGATGCTGCAAACAATGACTACAACAAAATAAAGTAAACGAAAGAAAACATTGTATTTATATAATTATGTTTTTCAACTATTATAATCTACAGATACATCACGGTTTTTGTTTATTTCAATAATGTTATCAAATTCTGCATAAACGATACAATTAATGGTGCTAGTTAGAGCCGAATCAAAGCGTACTTCTATCCGAACACTTCCATGTCTAACAAGATTCCAATGTGAAGTTGAACTAGCAGATAAATCTGGGGTTAAATCAAAACATAACAAACAATAACCTCCACCATAATCTGTTCTACTTATTCCATTACCTTCGTTGTGAAAATGAATACCAGTTCCGGAAAATAAGGTGTGATATGCCGCCGCTATTAAACCAGAACTAAATGACGGTTGTAATGTTTTAGAAGGAATTTCATGACCATCTACAAACAAACTAAATGAATTCATATTATAGTTTTGAAAATTAAATGGATTCAAAGCTAAATTTCCATTAAAACCTGAATTTGATACAAATCCAATAATACACCGTTTAGGAATTTGTCCGAGAAATATATTATCCAATGTTTTACCCTGGACCCCTGATGGTATTGTGAGAACCTTAACTTCTGCTCTCGTAATGGGGTACTTCGCAGTCGTTGTTGCCAATACTTTTTGATGGGCTAACAAAACGCTAGGATTAATTTTTGTTCTTCTAACAATGAGACTAGCATCTGTTATTTGTACTTTAAATTTTTTATCTTGATGACAAATTAAATTAAACGATTCTTTTGATCGGACTAACTTAATACGCAATTCAACGCCATTTATCAAGAATTTCTCTTGGTTAAATATATCGCCATGCAAATGTCCAATCATTTCCACTTGCTTACTCTCTTTGATAAATTCTAGTCTTTTCTGAAATCCTTTGTTGTTGGCGTCAACGGTATCCATAAAATCTGGGGTATCCTCATACCATAACCCACAAGTAAGATGGGTTTTTTTGGCTGCCGGTCCATAGTTGAGAAGATTTTCCATATAAGCACGGTAAGCATATGTATTGTTTGGGGGTGATATGAGTTTTTGATTTAAATATACATCAAGTTGGTTGAAAAGGGAATGTAGCCAGTTATTGGTGGGTCCAACTCCGGCATCTGCTTTTAATTTTGTCCCATCTTGATTCAACACTTTAGCAGTAATATGTAACATTGTGTGTGATAGATCAATGTAGTCATCTCCTGATCCAGGTACTTGAAATTCAATGGGGCCATCATCACTTAAAGATGAAATTGGTTTGTAATGAATCCAATGTCCGCTTTCAATACTTGTTTGAGTTGATGGAAGGGCAAATATATCTAATTCTGATTTTGCACATTCACATGAATGACTGTGTAGAAATGACATTATTTAACTTGAAAATATATCGTTATTTTTATTATTATTTTTACTTCCTCTTCGTCGCGATGCTTTTCGAGTAATGAGCGGTTCTCTTCTTTTATTCGACATTTTATACCCAGATCCTGACATGAGAGAATCAATTTTTTCATCAGCCTTTCTTTTTAGGTTAGCGCTCGCTTCCTTAAATCGTGATCGAATGGAACTATCCATAGGACGAGAATTTACCATATCAGATAACAGACCAACCCCTGCCCCTAAGGTTTCTTTTCCAATGGTTTTTAAACCGCTAGATAACAAAGGGAGCACTGATCTAAATAGTCCACCCAAAAAACTGCCTATACCATGTCCTCGTTGGTATGGAACTCCCTTATAGACAATACCTATCCCAGAGCCGGCTTGGTGTGAATAATAATGTTCGTAAGGACAAGAGACTGACGATCTGTTGTAAATCATTTTACTCGTTGAAAGTGTAGCTTCACGCAAGAAGATCCAAATTGAAATGGTACTCTGACACCAGTCGTTGTTCTTATATCTATTTCAATTGTATCGAACTCTCTTCGTAAAACTGGTACATAATGAGCGGGTGAGAAGATGTGAGTTTTATAAGCTCCATAAATGAACTTAGTTGGATCTAAAGGTATTATTCTGAGTAATGAAGTAATAACATCTCCGACTACTTGTGGATGTATTATATCAGTATAAACAAATATTTGAGATGGTAAACCTAAATATAAATTTGCAGGGTTTTTTCCTAATGTATTTTGTTTTAAATTTGTTCTCGGTTTAAAACCCAATTGCAGACTTAGTATCGGAGTTGTTATGATAGATGTTATTTCTTTATTTGTTGTTGCTATTCCAACCAGTTTTGTTAATCCATCATATCGAAATTTCACGTTATTTTTTAACTGTGGGTTTTCATTAAACGCTTGAAGAAAATGATCTATATTATCATATGTAGTGGCTGGTATATGAGTTTTTATATCCACTATTTTTGTAGTTTTATCGGTGGGTGATAACACCGTTTTCTTTAAATAAATGATGTTTTCGTGCTCTTGAACATTATACATGGAACAAGGGTATTGAAATTCCACCAACCCAACTACCCATTCTCCATCCAATTTAATGGTCTTTGGTAATTTAGTTAAGAAATGTGCAGTCGTGTTATCTGTGTAGTAATCTGATGAACTATTACTTAACAAAGTTAGATAAAAACTATTTTCACTCATATTTTCTTTAAGTTTGATTCAGGTATCCAAGAATTAAATTTATTAGGATAACCTTGCCACTTAACTAGTATTTCCTTTCTGCCAGCAACTCGACGCGAGCGTATTATTTTATCAATTTTATACTCGTTGGAGGGGAGGTAAGTTACCTTTTGTAATTCTTTAGAATAAAATGTACCAATGATGGGTTCACCTTCTAAATCCTTTATTGTATAAACAACTCGTGGCGATCTGTTAATAATCGAATCAATAATAAATATTTCATCACTCCAATTACTTTCATAACCTTTTTGAAACACATGCTTATATTTAGTGATTCTAACATGATCACCTACATTTAGTTTTTTAGTTTCTGATGAAATTTGCCTATCTTTTTTGCGATCATATAAATTACACCAAACAGTCATAATATTATTAGAGCTAACATCAACTGGGCGCATTTTAATGCTAGAATGATAGCTATGGTTGTAAGAATGTAAAAGATCTTGTAATATATTTGTGTAGTTATACGTATTCTTATGAGTGAAGTAACGCCACATTTTCATTTTAAGTGTTCTTTGAAACCTTTCTACTATACTTGCTTTAATGTCGGGGTTATTAGTGGTATAATAATTAATATTTTTGCTCTTAAAGTAATCTCTAACCGCCTTTGAAACAAATTCTGTACCTTTATCAGATTGGATGTGACGGGGAACAGAGTTGGCTTCAGTAAATATGCTTTCAAAACATTGTTTAACAGTTGCTGAATCCTTCTTCTTCATGGCTCTTGCAAAAGCATATTTACTGAACACATCAATAACACAAATAATATATTTGTACCCATCATTATATTGACTATAAGTACTCATATCACTTAAATCGGCTTGCCAAAGTTCATTAAAGTTCGAGAGAATGTATTTATTTCTAGTAAATCGTCTATGAGTAGGTTTATGCAGTGTGTACGTATCTTGAGATTGTAACCATTTTTTCACTTCCTCTTTGTTCATTTGACCTTTCATTTCCTTTGATAAATTATTTAAACTGCTATAGCCAGCTGGATTAGAGACATCATAGTAGATTCTGTTAATGTCTAGTAAGGAGTCCATCTTTCCCACTCTATTTTCTTTCCGGATCGCTTTTGCTCCCGTGTAGCAAGAGGTGTAGAAGTATTATTATCTTTATCTGTTGAGGCTCTCGTCTTCACAGATGTGGAGGGGGTAAAGGGTTCAATCAAAGGAGTACCTTTAATAAATGCTAAATTTGTAGGATTACCTATGCATGACCTAGGAACTTCGATATCTTTTAAAAGTAAAGCAAACACTTCCCATCCAATTGGCTTAGGACGTTTAAGACATCTAACGGTGTCGCTTACCAAATCAGTAATATTACTATTTTGAATGGTTTGGTTATTTATAACAACTTCACCAGTCTGTTTCCACCAAATTTTCGGTTTACTTGAAACAATGTAATCTAACAACGTTCGAGCTTTTCTTTCATAAGATTTAGGTAATATGTTTATAATTTTTGATGGACTAATTGGCATTAGTTCTTGATTTATTTCACCAGGTGGTGTATTAAACGATGACGGTGTGGCTGCTTCAGTTATATTATCTGTAACTGACTCATTATTTTCATTCTCCTCCTTTTTGTTCACTTTTGTTTTTATAATATCATTACTTTCGTTGATGACTTGATCTAGCCCCTCCATCACGATGGGTATTCTAAACGGTTTTCGATCTGTTTCAATAAAATGTAGAAATCTTTGTAATGCTTGAGAATATAACGTCCACTTTTCGCGATCATTCATTTTACTTTTAAGGATCTTTTGCATCTCTCCATCTAGTCGAGATGAGGAATTTTCGGGTGGACTCTCATTCCGTTTCAGTCTTTCAATAAAATCTGATTCTACTAATAACATTTTTTTTGTGTTTTCCATTTTGTTTATGATAAAGAGTTCACTAAAGCACTTAAAACTGCACCTAAAATAATAGGTAGAAATGCGCCTCCTTTTTGAACTATAACAGTTTTTCTTATTTTATGTTTCCCTTTCGAAACTAATTTTCTTAAAATATCTTTATATTTTTTTAGTTTCGTCTTTTCTTTTTTATCTAATGGAATTTTCCCATTTAGGACGTTATAAATACACTCACAAATAATGTTGATCTCTTCATCGTCACAAGATTTAAGTAACGCAGTACGATATTTGGGTTTAAGCAACTGCAATGCTTCAAGTAAATGTTTATATGTGTTTACTCTTGCATGCATCATGTAGAACTGACTAAAATATGCTGATTTTTATCATATTTAAACCCCTTTTTAGGTACATACACTGTGCAATGCCCATCGAACGGAAATATTTTTGTTTTGAAACGGCATATGTCATTTGTATTTTGTTTCAGGTCAATCATGAGGTAACCATGAGCCTCCTTTGTAGCATCTTTGTAGGCTTCGTCCACAAACTTTGAGTTTTCTGGGTAAACTTGTCGTGACAGGTAGCGTATTTGAGTTTTATCCCTGGGATTTTTAAAAAATACAATGTAGCTTGTATTCAATGAAATATCACGTTGACCTCGACCTTGATGAAATATGTTTTGTGTAATATAAAAAACACTTAAGTTTCTATGATGACTACCTTTCGTAAAAATGTCAACGATTCGTCCATCTGATTCTCTCATCAAATCATCTATAATAAGAAGTTTAGGTTTCTTCCCATCAAAAATTGAAAAATCTGGTATTCCTTGACTATAATTTACATTTTCCAGATTGTAGAGAGGTTGCATTTCATCATAACACCAAATAATTTCATCAAATTCAACATTACATATCCCTTTGGAGTTATTCAAAAAGTTTGTGACAAATTGAGTTTTACCACAGCCACTAGGACCTGCGACAATGGTGGTGAAAGGATGATAAAAGTGAATCATTATTAAATATCGTAATCTATGTGTATGTGTGAGTGTGTGGGTGAGTGTTGATATGTTAACGGATGGACTTTAAATGGTAATATTCAGAAAGAAGATTACTATTTAAACAACTCAGATATAGTAGAAAAAACAAAAGGATTACGTAAAAAACAAAAATTTATTATATATGATCACACTTTTAACATTAATTTTTTTTGTTTCTTATTTACAAAACTACCTTAAAAGATACAATAAAATAAAATTCATACATTTTTTTTTTTACATGTTTACAAGTAATATCTTAAAAATATACAATGTACAAACAATAATTTGGAATTCGAATGTTCTGTGTGATTAAATTACAACTTTGAAACTTTTTAATTATTGCGGTATTTTATAATGACCCCACGCAAGAGTGTCAGAAGAGTTTTCTAATAAGTATCGTTTTGTATCTTCATGCGATAATGATATTTTATTTATTTTTTGAGTGAATATTATATGTTTTATAGACTTAAATCTTAGCATTTGAGCGCGTTGCAAATTTTTATTAAATAAACACGTTTTGTAATTGTCAAGAGTAAAATTTTTTGTAACACATTTATTGACTCCTTTGGCTTTTGATAAAACACCGTATTTTTCAGTTTTCTCATCATTCTCGTCATATTTTTCAACATCTAAGGTATACATTTTAGATCTCAGACCTACGAATTCTTTTAAAATTCTACCATTATTTTCATCTTTGAAAAACCCTAATCGCTTTTTATTTATTAACGGCAAATCATATTTATTGTTAGGAGGATAGTCAGATGTATCAAAATATAAATTAAGGTCTGATTTTATATCTGCGTAATAATTTTCCGTGAAAATTTGATATACTAAGCTATCAGTATCTGTATAAAGAAGCTTAAGATTGTCTGGATATTTGGTTTTCATGTAGCTGTAGTGAAAGTCATACATCAAAGTTTTTGATATATCTAATACGCAAAATCCCAAATAAATCGGTTTATTATAAAATATTCTAGTTTTATTCAACTGAACGGCCACTAAATTCTCAGAGAATATGGATAAACTATGGAACTCAGGTTTCGCTATCAAAGATTGAACCCCCTGCGTTTTTCCTCTATTTTCCCAGTTATTTAATAATTTGACATTTACACGTTTTGCAACATTTTCCATGGTCTTACCGAACACTGAATTATTCATTAGTTTAAAGAAATCTTTTTCAAAATCGGATGATGCCTGTGATCGCATGTGGGTGTTCAAATCTATGTAACTTTTTAACCACATAGACTGCTGAAATTTAAGAATGCGATGGATTTTACTCAATTTCAAACCATTTTTTAAACACTGTTTTAGATTTCTATAGTGAATGACATAATTCGTTTTTTTATTTAAATTAGGAATTAATTTTTTTTCTTTGGAATTACCCAAACAAACGTTTTCAGGACAGAATGGCAAATCTGAATGAGAGTCATGCAACTCGTTAGGGTATTCGAGATCAACTTCTAAAATTAAACCATGATCAGCGTCATCAGATATATTAAAGTCAGTATCTGTATTTACCCATTCAAATTTACCGGTAGGAAGACATTGAGACATAGCCCACCCGTAAAGGTTATTTGCATCAAAGTACATAAGAAATGACGATGGGATATTTTGATTATAATCTGACAAAAAAATATTATTAGCCTTCGCATATCTATTACTACATTGTGATATGCCACCTCGAATATTTTTCGCTATAAAAGCTATTTTATCGATATCAGTTAGGAGTTCTAGTTTTATTTTTGTAGTTCTTAACATTGCATCCCAACTTAATCCCGGAGCAGTATAATAATGAGCGGGGTCTAATCCATACGTCTTAAGACAAAGGTTTCTAAAATTTTCAAATATATCAGTTAGTAATAAAACATCAGTTTTTAAATATAAATCAGAATAATCACCCATATTTTTGCATTGAAAATGAGACCAAACATCTTTTGCGTGATCATAATCCTCCTCTGAGATGTGACTATCAGACAAGGAACTAAAGAAATCATCTTTAGAGGGAAGAGCTGTCAAGTTTAAAGAATCGTATGATGACATGTGTTCATAGGGATATACACCCTTTCGTAATAAGCGTTTAAAATCCTCCTCGCATGAAAAATTCAATTTTAATTCATGAAATTGTTCAGGCAACAAGTTTTTTGCCAATTTGTCAAGACTACTGGACATAAATTTAAGTGAATCAACAAATCTCAATTTAACTGTGCGATTATTTATTTGCAAGCTCTTAGAAAATGAAATGTATTTCTCTTTGTTCTCTGGAATCAATTCAATGTCGCCTTCCACCAAACCAAGCCCATGTACTATAAAATGACTATCATAGTTACACAAATTATGGAAAAATACAGGTACAAAATTAGGTGCCCTGTATTTTTCAGAACAAAATTTATGTGCCACTCCTTCATAAATACCAGTATGGTAATTATAGGAAATGACTGAATCCTCGTTTAAATTTTTATCACAAATATAGCATGTACTACTCTGAGAAATATGCACATTATTTGCATTAGATAAAGGCAATGGAGTTTTTACAAAAGTATTTCTCCTACAAATGGCCTTTAAGTCTTGTTCCATATACTTCATAAATTCCTGGGTGCAATTTTTACCTTTATATGTTCTGTACACTGACAATTTATCATTATAAGAACATTTAATGTAGTATCCAAAACTATATACCTCATGTTTTTGTACATTTGTTGTTGAGGATGTAGTAGGATTAATTTTACCTGTTTGAATCGGGTTTAGAAAGGCCTCGAAATCAGCATAAATAACAAAAGGTACCCTTAATTTACGTTCATAATTATCGAAAGTAAGTATATTGGAGGAAACGTTTTCATTGAACCAGTTTTTCTTTTTATCCTGTTCTGAAGGTAAATGTGTACAAACATGGAAACAATCGTTTCTTTGATGATTCATTAAATTGTCGCGAGTTGTAAAGTTCGACAAACAACCATCACAAATATGTGCGGCATGCTGTGTATTTGATAATTGTTTAGATACTAACCTAGATAAATTTTTGATATAGCAATAATGTCCCTTACTGTCTTTGGATATGTACAATAAGTTCAAGTGGGTAGCTTTTTTGCACTTTGTTAAGTGTAATGGGCCTACTACGTCATGTATTTTACTTTTCGAATTGTATTCAAGACCAAAAACGTTTATACTTATATCATTCATTTTTTCGAATTTCTGAATATCTCCAACTTTAAGTGGGAAAGTTAAATTTCCTAAATTTAATTTATTTTTATGCGCTATATACGATTTCGTAGTGTTTGAACGATGACTTGTAGGTGGATACAAGCCTGACAATACAGCCCATCTAAAACATTCATGATCACTATTTTTTACATTAATAACTGCTTTTCTGTTCTGAATATCACGTGGTAATTCGATATAGGAAGAACCACGCAATGGATTAAATTTGTTTACATTGACATCTAGATAGTTAAATTTTACTAAACTCCATCCACTATCTTTTCTCTCAAAGTTAAATAATTTTGTTAATATATCTTTAACAACTGACTCGAAAATCTCATCTTTGTCGCTGCTAACATCAACTACATTGTTACATAATTGGAAATCAAATGTATTATTAACTTGTTTGCTCTCTTGAGTAAAATCCGCATTTAAAATAAAGTTTACTTTTAAAGCATGGTGATCAGTGAGGGAACGATCCAATAATGCAAAGATTTTATCTTTATTTCCTAGTAAAATAGATTCGGGAGTAAATGGTTGGTGAACATTTTCATTTAATAGTATTCTGTAAGTGGCCACCCTATTCTTAAAAGCATTTTCAATTAACTGAACATTAACCCATTCAATGTCAGCCCTTAAAACATTATTTTTGTGAAGATTACTATTTAAATGATTTTTAAAATATCTTTTAGAGACAAACTTATTACACACAGAACATTCAATTTCATGATTATTATTTGTACTCACAATGACATCGGGAACTGGTTCGGATGATGTTGATGCGACAGGTTCAGCAGCTGCTGGACGGTTTTTCTTCAATAAGAATTCTTCAGTCTCCAAAACTGCAGCTGTCCTTTTTACTCCCCGTCCTATTTGAGAAGATCTATAACAATACAAAATAAACATAAATATCTTAATGTGAGATAAAATAAAAATAATTACTAAAATGGTTGGTTGTATATACTAACGTAAGTCTTTTCGACACTGCTGACAATAGGCTTGCATCATCAAAACTCCATCAATCACATCTGATGACTCAGTATTCCCCTTGGAATTTTTTATATGCCCATCACATGGTGTATAATACGGTATAATATCAGAATCTTCCAGTAACGAGTGAGGTAATTTGTTTGAAATGTACCACATTCTTATATTTCTATGAAAATATGATACAATAAATTCTTTACTTAATTCCTCAATCTTATCACGAGGCAAGGTGAGACCAATATGATAATAAGTAAACACCATTATGGAAAAGGATATCACAATACAAGCACGGCACCAAAACACTGAATGATATGAACTCGAGATACCCCGCTTATATAACCAGTCCTCTCCCACCCCACGTTTATCCTAACAATAAGTTCAGGTCACAACAAGTCAGGGACCCATCCTTTGTTAAACAGGTACCGGTTAAGAGTTATAAACATGTATGAACAGGAATATTTTTACTTACGCCTCTCGGTGAAGTTGGCTCACAAGACGGGCAGCCTCGCATAGATCTTCATTTTCTTCTATTTCTTCACAGAGTCTGATAAGTTCAAGATCGTAGACATCACAGCTCAAAGAGTCCATTATGAAATGAGAAATCATACAGTGCTTTCTTTCATTTAAATAGTTGATTGACTACACGTATAAGATTTCTAAGAGTGGGGACTGTGACCTTTACAAGTGAGAAGTTTAAATTAATACTTGTTGTAATGTGATACAATAAAAATAATCTGTTACATGGAAAATGTACTTAAGGAGAGGTAAAAAATGAGAAATACGTTAACACAATCATTAAGCTACTACTATCATTAATAATTATAACTATCACTGTTTCTTATTATCTATAAAATATTTCACACTACTGTCCTTAGAAGCTAATTGCTTTGTTATGTTATAAATAATATTTCGCGTATTTTGTAGCTCCAAATCGTCTTCCAACGCAAAATATTTCAATCTGAAGTCCGCATGCTTCCAGTGTTCCATGGGTGGGACGTTTTTAATTGTTTGCATATCATATATCTCGATTTTAATCAAATGTGATGCATACGCCCCGTCGTCTTGTCCGGATGATAAGTTTGCAACACCGTCTGGTGAACTTTTGCTCACATTCGAAGACCGTTTCACAATTTTGGGTTGCTTTTTAGGTCGTTCAAAGAAACTATCGATATTGTTTCCTGAACGTTTCTTTGCGATGGCTTGTTTAACTTTGAAACCAAGCGTACCCTCTTCATCGCTTGATTCGTCTTTATTATTATCCGGGTAGTAATAGTTCTTGAAAGTATTTTCAGTGAACTGAAACAATATAAAACAATAATTTACACACTGTCTACAATCTTGATAATTAAAACACAAAGAACACAAGTGAAAACAAAACAAAGTAAGTTACGGTAATAAAAGACATACTTACATCCATTGTTGGGTCTTTCTATAAACACTTAAACACTTCACTGTTGAATTAACACTATATTTCTATATACTGCAATAGATACAAGGAGCTCTGATACAGTGGACTGCCACGACGGTAATACTTACTCAAACTCATTTCTCTTCGGCTTTTATACTGTGTCACTATGACCAGGGTACAGTACCGTTAAAATCATGTCTCAACAAGTTCATCTAATACATACGCTCTCTTTACTAAAACCCAAATTCAAAAGCATAAGAGGAAACAATAAATCCATTGTCGGTATAAAATATAATAGATGTCTACCAATAAAGCAATTATGCTGTTATAACAATGAATAGCAACGCACAAGAAATGTTGACGTATTAGACTAAATCATGTTGAAACCAGTTGACACGTCTCGTTCCTTTTTTTTTAATCACACAAGGTAACATGTCTCAACAAGTTCATCTAAACAGACGTTCTCTTTACTCAAACCCAAATTATAAAACAATAGATATAGGAAACAATAAATCCATTGTCAGCATAAAATATAATAGACGTCTATTAATAAAGCAATTATGCTGTTATAACAATGAATAGCAACGCACAAGAAATGTTGATGTATTAGACTAAATCATGTTGAAACCAGTTGACATGTCTCGTTCTTTTTTTTAAATCACACAAAGTAACATGTATCAACAAGTTCATCTAAACAGACGTTCTCTTTACTCAAACCCAAATTATAAAAGAATAGGTATAGGAAACAATAAATCCATTGTCAGTATAAAATATAATAGACGTCTATCAATAAAACAATTAAGCTATTATAACAATGAACACAAGTGCACAAGAAATGCCTCACACGCCTCGTTATTTTTTTAAATAATAGAAAGAAACAAGTAACTACGAGTTTACTTTATATCGGAAGACTAGGTGAAAGCAGGTTAGTTTGAAATGAGTTAGGTTGATTTTAGTTAGGTTTGGTCAAGTTAGGTTTAGGTTAGGTTTTCGAAGAATAAGTTAGGTTTGGTAAAAGGTTAAGGTTAGTTTAGGCTGCCAAAGGATTACTAGTGTAAATTCTACGTCAGAAGAAGGTTAGAACTGTATTCCTTATAAATCGAAATAACTCCAAGAGGTAATAAGATAATGCGGGTTATTAGAGTTGATAGTTAGAGTACCTATGCATCACAAATAAGTACCTATCGCTAATACCTATTGCAAATAGCTGTCGCTAATACCTATTGCAAAATACCTATCACAAACACCTACAGTATACACACATAAAGAAGGCATGAATGGAGACGTCGGTGGGTTAAGGAAAGGGTCCAGGCAGGTAGTATGCTCGGTAACACAATAGCGCGCCCGAGTCGAGATCGAACAATAGAAAAGGGTCGATAAGCCTATTGTTACCGTGGTGAACAAGGTGTATTGTTTAATTAGCGTATTTCGTAAGTCCCTGAAGGAGGCGCCGGGCACTGCTGAGACCTAGCGCAATCAATTGAAATGGGGGGCTAATAGTTTTTTTTTTTTTTTTTTTTTTTTTTTTTTTTTTTTTTTTTTTTTTTTTTTTTAGGTTCAGCAGGGGCGGTGGCTCGGCCTTGGGGTCAGGATCGGGGACCACTGAGAGGCGGGGCCAGAATCGGGGAATACTTTCTACTAATCTGTCTGAAAATAGTTGTGGTATTCCCACATTTTGTGGCTGTTAAGTCAGTGCAGTCTCCTCAATCCGACAGCCCAAGACTTGGTGCCAGAAAATTGAGTAACTTACCTAGAGTTAGACGGATCAAAGACAATAAAGAAAGGCCTAATAATATGGATCGCAAAGGGTAACATGCAGTATTTATGTAGACAAGGAAGTATCCAAAGCCTCAAATGCCGCAAATATGCCATCGCCATTCAGTGACGAAATACGGCTAATCTTCTTGCACGGGCATCTTGCCCGTCGACGGCGGTATGGGCCAAACTTTTTACCTTTGCTGTCCATATTGTTTTATTTTTAACTTTTATGAGTGTTGATCAATAAACGACCAAATACTGACAAAGTAATGAAATAACTAAAGAAAAGTAATCGGCCAAGACAAGTGCGAGTCGGATTAGCGCACCGACAAGACTACACTTACACTACACCTCAATCGGTCGGGGTTTTCTTGTATTCGCCCACAGATGATTGTAAGATTGATAACAATAATGACGAAATTGCTTTAAAGACTGTCATTATTGATTTGAAGACATACTGGTATGAGACGTATTATTCTTACAAGTAGTTAGTGTAGTTACTGAGAGAGAATGAATGAAGCCATGTAAGTAAAGTAAGTTTAAGTCATCAAACCTATAAGATTTATAATATGTGGTAATCTCATGAGAAACAAACTGCGACTGCCAGTTTATTTATCCTATTTCTAGATACGAGTTTAGTGATGCGAAACCAATACGCTGTTAAATAGGTAAGTAATAAGAATAAGTATATATGAATTAAAATCGTTTTGGATTTAATAAAAGATCTGAATATTACAGGAAAACAATTTTGGGGTCCAGGACCACAATTCAATAAAAGAAGTAGGAAACCAGACAGACCAATCCCAATAAGGTCTAGTTTCCCCTCTTGGTTGGAAGATTGAAAGGAAGGAAGACGTTGGAGACACATCTGAACTTTAGGTAAATAAAAAATTGTTAGCTTAGGTATCTTATTGAGAAAGTCTGCCAAACACCAAAGTATATTGTAAGATTGTAACCGACCACTCCCATCTCCCATGTTTAAAATAAATATTTAAACAGAGCCAATATAGATCCAATAGAGTACCAATAGGTACTCTCGCTTCACATTTCCATAATTAGCATAAGAAATCAGTGCAATGCAATCACCTGTCACTTTGTATGTGGTCGTGGGTGCTTACAATGATTGACATAGTATTTGGAGTATTTGTTATACGGTTTCTCTGAATAAATTACAGTATTTATTACTAATGAACCAGTTAATCATGTAATGTGCGGTGAATTTGCTAGTGAATCATCGAATGCTCTATGATGCACAGATAAAGGCGCCCACTGATTAACAGTCCGCCGGACGGTATCGGCCTGTCAGTTAGAACAAAATTTTGACAGTTCCGAACAATTGACAGGCCGATACCGTCCGGCGGACTGTTAATCAGTGGGCCCCTTTAGATGACATGTTTTTTAAATGTTATCAGACAATCCGGTTTATTTTCAGATTGAAATGAGACCCGGAAAATAATATAGGGAAATTAGGGAAGTTTTTATCTATCACCATCACGTAGAAGAAGTCGCGGCCAGAAGCTAGATAGTCATAAAAATTTAATACATCTGTATTAATGAGAGTAAAATGTAGTTAACGATAAAAAAAACTACAAGGATTAATTTAAAAGTCACTGACCTATTCATGTGAATTGATACAACCAAACAGATATACGTAGAGTTAATTACTTTCGCATTTATAATTTAAGGATTAAATAGGTTAAACTGAATGTCGCTGAAAGTGGCGTTTTATTACAAAGTCTATACTCAGTACCTTATAGGTATTTAAATAAAAGTAAATAAATAATTTGTACATTTTCGGGTAGTTATTAAATTTCGGGTAACATTTATTGACTAACCAACCAAATACAAAACCACCTGGATCTGTCACTGAACGACCAGACTTTAACCTACAATATTTGATCATGTAATGTTTTCATCTACCCTCAACTGGCTTTGATTTTGTTTACTCTTTTTAAACACCTAAAGATACAGACTATATTAATGATTAACATGTTGAAAATTTCACTAAACGCAATTTAATCGGCTTAATTATTAACTAATATAAGTAGGTACCTAAGTACCTCTAGTTTCTATTAGGCTGTCACTCCGCCGATCTTAAAGGGATTTGCTGAATGTGAACATCGTGAAAGTTCAATCAATAGATTACCTATTACATTTTTTATTCTATTAAACCCAACGTATAATTAAATAACAACGCACAATACCCCACGTGCTTAAACGCAGTTTATTTGTACCAAAGAAATCACTTTCAAACTCAACAACAAAAGCTTTAAAAAAAAATTAATACTCGATGCAAAGTATCAAAACAAACCACACATCTTAAGTACTGGGAAAGTGAACTATGCTATCTATAATCATTGAAAAATACACCTTGTTTAATTGAAAATAGTGTTGACTTTCTTTTGTGTGGTTATCGGTAAAGCATAAGGCATGACTCGGGAGTTGAACAACCATTGCAATGCCAACAAGAGTTGAGGGCAGACGTATCGGTTTTTGAAAAGTGTGTGTTTTTGAATTTTCAAAGTGACTTTTTGTGTTTTTGAATGTGTGATTTTGAATAACTGATGCTTTTGGTAAGTTTTTTTTATTTAATTTAATTATTGCAAAAAGTAAATGCCTAACAGTTTTATTTAATCAGATAAATGTGGCGGTAAATTTTATCAACCAATTTTCTAAAATAATAAAAAAATCGGTGGTAACATTTTAAGGTACCTATTACAAAAGTCTGTCCATTCGCTTAAGGGCAATGATATGTACCTAATTATTCATGACATTGGCTAAGAATTCCCATTTAATTTTCGTACTGGCAGTTTCTACGAATTTCCCTACAGTAATTATTTTAACAAAAACCGAATTCTTCATTTTTATACTCGTTATATGATACCTCTAAAGCCTTAAAGGGACGTCTAGGGCTTTCGAAACACTTTGGAGATTCAAAGTTTTGAATAAAATTATTTTGTATCAAATGACTGTAATGATGATTTTGACTATTCTACTTTAATCTATCCGTACGCTGCTTAA
Organism: Cydia fagiglandana; assembly: GCF_963556715.1. Classification (NCBI taxonomy): domain Eukaryota; kingdom Metazoa; phylum Arthropoda; class Insecta; order Lepidoptera; family Tortricidae; genus Cydia; species Cydia fagiglandana. The sequence goes on from NC_085946.1 coordinate 3,027,069, forward strand.
TTAATAGCACATTACAATACAAGTGCGAGAAATAGGATATTTATGAGTGGCGATAAATTAAAACAAGACTGAATATTGTCGGTCAAAGGGCTAAACACAAATCGTAAATGTAACTTCTTCAGAAAGCTGTTTAACATTAATGAGCCCTGCAATGATGAACTCTGGCGTAGGGTTGTCAAATGCTAAAATTAAATACTGTCATAATTTCTGATTAGTAACAAAATTCCTAATCAAATTCAGTAAAACAGTAATACAGCTGTCCAGCATAAGTACCTTAAAATAGGTACTTATGCTGGACAGCTGTATTAAGTAGGTACCTAGGTACTAGACTATGCCCGTAGTTCGTCCGCGCGTAGTACCTAGTACCTACTGTATACTGACTTACGGTGTCGACCTTTGGGCAACAGCGGCTGATCGTGAGCGAGTATTTAAGCTTCAAAAGCGGGCAATACGAATAGTCGCGAGGAAACCCTACGACCACTCAGCACACGACTTATTTATTAAGCATAAGATTCTTACATTACCTAGTGTTTACATCTTGGAGGCGTGTAAGTACGTAAGAAACAATCTAAGCTCTTAGAGTTTGACCAGCGAGTGGCTGCACAAAAAAAAAGCGGCAAATTCAAAAAATCTTTAACTGGTAACACGAAGCATAGTGCAAAAAAAGTAATTTGATACTTGGTAATTCATACGTAATTAATTTTTGTTTTGATTAGTGACTGACTGAAGTCTGCAACGTAGCAGACTGTAAATTTAATACAGTAAACAGACTGAGGATATCGTTGCAATGCAATTATAACCCCTGGCTTCTAATTTAGCCCACTTAAAAATTAAAAATATGATTGAATAGTTATCATTATTATCAGAGATACTAAAAAACGAAGGAACGAATTGTTAGTAGACTAATCAGTCAATCATTACAAAAATATGTAGTAAACATAAATATCTTTACTTCAACTGTACAAAAAGTAAGTTATTATATTATCCTAAGATTCCTAAGTTATAGAAAATGATACTTTGTTGTTACAAATAAATTTCAGGACTGACCATTAAACGGCACCCTTTAAATCTCATTTCTTTGGTCGTTGAAGTCAACAACCAAGGCATATGTCATAATATTGAACTTGGTTCTCATATGACATTTATATTTTTGATAGGATTAAAAATTACTTTATTTGTGTTTTATTTTGAAGTTTTGAACTCGGGTTAATTACAGGCGATTATTTATTAAGCATAAATATTTCCCTTGTGCTATTAAAGTAAACCTTCACAAGGGAAATATTTATGCTTCCCGTTGTACTTATAAAGTTAGTAATAATAAAAAGTCACATATTGTATAATGGAGCTGAACTGAAGGTAGGTGAAAGAAAACACAATTTAGTTTCAATCTACTTTTAATATTGTTAGTTTATAAAGAAGGTGCCTATTTATTTAAGAATCAAATTCGAAATCGGATTCAAGAAATTCAATTCCTGACAGAGAACTATCACTGTCATTGTCACTTTCCCGAACTTCTATTATGAATGGAGCTAGTTCAGTGTCTGTAATGTTGTCCTTAGACTTGTATTTTCGTTCCACATTTATTACATGGTCTGTACTTTTTTTCCAATCTTCCGGGGTAATCATTGCAAAACATTCTCGGATCAAGTTTTCCGTATCTGAACCCGGTAGCCCCACATTTCTGCTGGCTATTTTTCGCTTTGTGAGGCTCCATATCAACTCAATAGCGTTTAGATCGCAATGGTATGGAGGCAATTTAAGGACCTCATGCCCATGCTGCTTCAATAACTCCTCTGCTGCATATATGGGACCAATTTTATTTTCCTCAACGAGGCACATCAATTCCTCCTTTTTGAAACACTCTTCATATGGGATATTATTTTCCCTTAGCCATTTTTGAATATCAGCCTTTAAGCTGTGCATGGTTGGAGGCTTATTTATTTGTGTTACATGGTAACTGGCATTGTCCATAACAATTACACTGGGCTCAGTCAAATTTGGGATTAACATTTCTCGTAGCCACTTTAAAAAATTAGAACTGTTCATGTCATCATGATAGTCAGCTGCTTTGGATTTTGTGCTAAAAACAAGCAAAGCATTGGGCACAAATCCTTGCTCTGATCCAGCATGCACTATAATATGCCGCTTACCCGAGGAAATTTTTTCAACTAAACCGGAAGTTGAAGGCCCTTGCCATGACTTCTTCGGTCTGTAATTTTGATGGACATATGTCTCATCAAGATACACAATATTTTTTCCTTCTTCCCGTTTTTTATGTATAGCTCTAAGAAACCTTTGCCTCCACCCAGATATTTCAAACTTTTCCATGAGGATGGAGCGCTCTTCTTTATTTTTTTTAAACTCAAATCCGTTCTCGTGTAGTATTTTCCTCAGTGTTTCACAACATCCTGAGAATCCTATAGATTCTTTCAAATCCGCATGTAAGGCTCTTAGAGTAGGTACCTGCTTTTTGACGCAATAAAACTCATTAATTTTATTACGGATGGCTGACACATCAAAATTGTCTAAATTTGACACAGTTGGTGGCCGGGGTCGTTTTTTCCCTGGCGTATTCCATTGGCCTTGGTTAATAGAACCCTCTTTTTTAATTGTGCGTAGTGTACGAATGCTTGCACCTGAAAAAAAAACAGTTTTAACAATAGGAATTTTAACAAAAGAACACTAAAATATTAATAAACCTAGATGTGAAAATATAGATTATTTATATTACCTGTCATAGTAGACACTTTCTCTAAATAACTTGATTCTGATGCGTTATTATCAATAACATTCTTCAGTTCGCTTGCTAGCTTTTGAATAGTTTCTCTAACATTTTCGTCATCTACGCCCGCTGTAATATAAATAAATCATAAGTTTAGTAATACAAACAAATGTTCCTATCTCGTAAATTAAATTTGGTACAAGAAGCATCAACATTGTTTGATAATGACTTACCGGTCGCCTGAATGATTTCGTCCAATATTCGCTTCTTTTCTAGTAATCTCTCATTTTCGTCGTGTCGAACTTGATTATAGTTACAGATTATCTTAAATAACATGCTCCTCACACTGCTTCTAATCGGTTTAGCCATTATAATACGATATAAACTATAAACTTCCGTAACGAATGAACTAACATGAGAATTTGAGAATCTAGGTTATGTGTAAACTCGTTTGACAATATTTTTGACACTTTTGACAGCTAAAATTATTGCCATATATAGAATTCTCTAAAAACGCTTGTGCAGCGACTCGCTGGTCAAACATATGTTTGCAAATAAAAACTCACATAAATGTGACACAAATATCAATATTGTTTGGTAACAGAAGCTGTCAACATTTTGACAGTTGTTTGACACTTTTGACAGATAAAATTGTTGCCATATGAAGAATTCTGTAAAAATGCTTGTGCAGCGACTCGCTGGTCAGACTTTATAAAACCCGAGAGCAGCAGTCGGGTAGAAGCACGCGCGGTGGAAGTCTCATTCTGGTGCCGGCCCATACTACCGCTAAAGCTAAGAAATCCCTTGGAGTTTTAGGGGTCAGACTGTTCAACACGTTACCTGCTGAAATCAGAGATGTCACTAGTGATGTCACATTTACTAATAAGGTTAAAAAATGTTGCTGGAGATGGCCTGCTACACTATCGACGAATTCTTCGACAGGGTGTCATTGATCCATACATGCAATGTAAAAGTCTAAATTCACTGTTTTAATGGGACATTATTGTCACTGGAAATTTTTATTTTTAATTCAGTTATTTTAATATGGATTATTTTATTAGAAAGCCTTAATCTAACTATAGAAAATTATTTAACAAAACATTGAATTATTTTAGTTTTTGTTTTTTAATTTATAATTATGATTGACATGACATATGTATTTCTGTTTTGCTTTATTAGGTATGCTTTGATGTGTTGTTAAGTTTACTTGATTGAATTGATTATGTTTACATTTAGAGAAATGTAATTTTATTTTATGTACCTACTCCTGACGTGTAATTATCTTTATCAATAAATTATATGAATATATGAATATGAATACTTACGTTATTTCACTTCCCCCTAATCCCCCTCCCTAGTAATATCATAGTAAATTGCAACCCCCATTTGAAGTAATTAAATTGCGCCAATTGCAATTGCGCCATTTCTTCAAAATACTCCAAGTCGTTTTTGTATGAAGAAACTAACATCCAAACATACAAACTTTCGCGTCATATTAGAAACCATTGCCCAGTAATTTGATCTTTCTTCAAAAAATAATGTCATCTCTGCATTTCCGCCACAGACCCTTTCAAACTAAATGAGGGTTTCCGCGATCGGGTTTTTCACTAGATGGCAGCACCGTGACGAGAGGTCTTTTTGACAGCTGCTGTCAAAATCCACCAAAAAAAAAACATGGTTAAACATAAATTGGTGGATTATGACAGCTAGACCTCTCGCCACGGTGCTGTCATCTAGTGAAAAACTCGATCACGGACACCCTCATTCCCGTCATATTAAGGAAAATTCCCATCGTGTGGTGACCCTAGCGAGTAAACCATGCTATAAAACGGTGGCAGCAATTATTTAACCAGCTCAGTTGCCGTCATTATGAGATTACCATCGGTGCAGCCGGCGCGACTATCGCGGCGTTGTTTGTACCATACACTATATTTTGTTCGAAAATATAGGTCTCAAATAAATGAGTAGGTACGTTTCAACTATACGGGTACCGCCAGTTTGACACGGATAAGGCAGTCAATGTCGTGGTAAGGCTACTGATACTTGTTAAACCTTTTACAGTAGGTACACATGGTGCTACTTACCGCCCTCGGGCGGGATTAAGGACAATTAAATACGTGCCTCAGTAGATATGTCAAAAAGTTAAAGGGCCATATGTACTGTAAAACGTTGTACAATTGTAATTCATAACTCCCTTCGGTCGTGTTTTGAATTTCCTACTTTTAGCACTTATAGGGTAATATACTACGGTGTTGTCATCATAGAGGGTTAAAGATATGCGTGTAGATAAATAATTTTTTTGTACTCCCGTACTTTATTTGTCATTTAAAGGGTTGTGCATTGTGCACATACCTTATAGTTGTCAAGATATAGTCATTAGTCTATTCCCAAAAAAAGTATTTAAGCATACACGCAGTATCTTTTTGGCACTTTTACGATACTTCGTGTAATCACCACTTAAAAAATATTGTGTGAAATACATTGTTGCCAACTTAATTTTAATTGTCATCTTTGACAGATGAGTGAACCATAGACATGATTTTTTTTATTTCATTCATTCTTTTCCCGCCCGTACCCTTCATTCTTTGCTATTTCTTGAATAAAAAATATTCGTTTTTACACGACTGCCCTAACAAAAAGAGTGTATTGTGTTCAGCGTTCATGTTTGTATGTATAATATATTTATTTATGTGAGTTTCTTTATTCCACCATAACTTCTGAATGCCTTAACCGATTTAGATGTATGATATGTCATTAGAATCCTTACGTCATCCCGGGTGACATAGGCTATATGACGTCATTATAAAACCAATATGGCGGACGTAATACGCAATATTGCGTGACGTTTAGAAAAAAAAATCTTGCAAACCTATCGAGTGGGGTCTCAAAATGAAGAGCTTTGAAAGGCGATTTAAAATATATATAAAACATACGCGCTTAAATCTTATTTTGGCTAAATAAGGAATTACAAAATGTGCTAAGAAAAATAAATTCTTCTATCTTATTTAGTGAGCTATCGAATAAAAGGATATTTACCGCTGATCATAAAAATATATACAAATCATCCATATGACTTGTATAGGTATATTTTTATAAAGTAATTTTAGGAACTAAATCGCCCTATTGAAATCTAAACGTGTGAACTTCGATTTAAGCGATAGGGTTTGAATAATACTAAAAGAGTCGGGCGTAGCACGACATACGTGGCGCGCTGCACTGGTCCAAAACCAGGCGCCTTCGACTTTCCCATACTAAAAGAGTCGGGCGTAGCCCGACGTTGTGACACGTTTTATGCTTGCCAAAGCCGGGCGCCTTCGGCGCTCTCATACTCAAAGCGTCGGGCGTAGCCTGACGTACGTGGCGCGCTGTACGCTTACCAAACCCGGGCGCCGTTGGCGTCCTCATACTCAAAGCAGCCCGACGTACGTGGCGCGCTGTATGCGTTCCAAAACCGGGCGTCTTCGGCGCCCTCATACTGAAAGAGTCGGGCGTAGCCTGACGTACGTCACACGCTGTAGGTACGCTTACTAAAGCCGGGCGCCTTCGGCGAACTCATACTCAAAGCGTCGGGCTTAGCTCGACGTATATGGCGCGCTGTACGCGTTCCAAAGTCGAGGCGCCTTCATACTAAGTTGGGCGTAGCCCGACGTACGTGACACGCTGTACGCTTACCATATCCGGGCGCCTTTGGCGCCCTCATACTTAAAGCGTGGGGCTTAGCCCGACGTATGAGGCGCGATGCACGCGTTCCAAAGTCGGGCGCCCTCGTACATAAAGAGTTGGGCATAGCCAGTGTCTAAATGCGAAGCCCGTAGATCGAACTCCGCGTAAAGCCGAAGGCCCGGAGCGTCCGACAGGTACGCGCTTTCTACAATATCCCCTAGTTTAGTATCATAATTGAGGAGTCGTAATTCCACGCAAGGCTGAAGACCGAGCTGCGGGAGGTTAGTACTCGCGGAACTCGTGGTCAGATATTTGAAGAAATTGCAGAAATTGCTAGAATCCCTAGCCCTTCACCTTACGCGGAGGTCGGTCTTCAGCTTATGTATTTTAACACATCTACAGTGGTTTTGTGTTTCACCGCTAACGTTCCGCAGCTTAGCCTTCAGCCTCGCGTAGAAACTCGCTTCTCTTGGACGCTTTGGGTGTTAGGCCCTACGCAGAGCTCGGCATTCAGCCATCTAGTCTGTCAGGGCTACCTACTTTTATTAGGAAGTTCATCATTTGAATGTAGGTAGGTACTAATACTTAAAAAGATATTAGCGTCGAATAGGTCCTTTTACATGCAGTCTATCATTATTGATCTTTGAATTGGTGCTATTTTGCCAAAGGCCATGTGTGCGTCGTGCTGAAGTTGCGACGAAGATAATTGGGTCAAAAACTTTTTTAGTGACAGTAAGATTATGAGTCTTTATTGTGGACCTTCAAACCCACATGGCCATTATAATTCAAAATTCCACTTCTTTTTAAGAAGTTAAGAAGCTATATTTAATATCAAATATCAAATGTCCCAAATTGTGAACACATTCACATATTATCCACAGAAAAGACCCCGTAATAAGTGTGTCCCTGCCTTTAGAAGGTCCCAGTCCTAGGAGCTAATACCTATTCACATAAAAAGAACTTTGTGGACAAACTAAATGGCCGGGGGAAATCTTTATAAATGGTAGTTTTACTTAGTTTTTTCACTAAAATGTTTAAAATAAAATAAATTAAATAAAAAATTTAAAACACGACTGCTGCATTTTAAATCGAACTGAAAAACTAAAAATAATGTTAATATGTTAGTCACATAATTTTATGAATCTAAATTGGAACGTAAATATACACTCACGGTCATTCACAGTAAGTACAAAGGGCTATGTACATTAATGACCGTGACTGTAGGTACGTGTACATTTAATTTCAATTGCAGTCGGGGGACTTTTTGATTGAGATGCACTTAGGTACATCAAGGTGCCCCGACTGTAATTGAAATTAAATGTACACGTACCTACAGTCACGGTCATTAAAGTACATAGCCCTTTGTACTTACTGTGAATGACCGTGAGTGTATATTTACGTTCCAATTTAGATTCATAAAATTATGTGACTAACATATTAACATTATTTTTAGTTTTTCAGTTCGATTTAAAAGGCAGCAGTCGTGTTTTAAATTTTTTATTTAATTTTTATAATTTTATTTCTAAGTAAGTGATTTGTCGTAGAAAAAGTATTGTTTGCAACGTTGTTTAACTGAGTCAAAACTAACTAACTGAGTTTCGGCTTCGCCTCAAATTGTTAATCACGCCACGCCTTTTTTGACCTCTCTTAAACAACGGTTGCATAAAATAGTATTAACACACATGGAAAAACAAATAAAACCATAATAAATATTGTTTTTTAAAATACGAATCCATAAAAATATTGCTAACTGCCTTCCTCACATACCAAGAGCACATCCATCACTACAGCACGTTATACCGCGCATTTCCCGCAAATACTTATAAAGTCCGCGCAAGCGCAACAAAACGACATGCGTAAGTAATTACCTAATCACATCTATCAACATTCTAATTAATGTTACACATCTATACTGCCCGCTAATAGCTAAAACAATGCCTACACACGTCAACACTGATCAATGTAACAAACAAAAAACAACCTTTTTCGGTATTGACAGGGTTCAAAATTAAATGCAGATAGGCGAATATTGCGATCATGAATATTTATTACGTTGAAGACTATAATTTTGTACCTGGAAGCGCACTTTCTGTGGCAAAAACTGATTTAGCTCTTATAACAAAATAATCATACAGGATGTGTTTTAAACGTTGGAAGTTAACGTGGTATAAAATCTATAATAGTTCATATTGAACAATTTTTACCATCGAACCAAATCTGATGTTGCTAAAAAAGTTAGTTGTCCCATAATCTCAAGGAAACGAACATGGACATACCATCGGCCAAAATGTAAAAAGAAAGCTAAGTTGGCCCCATAGTAAGAGTTGTTGAGTGTGAACTACATGTTGAAGTCGCAAAATTCGCAAAAGGTCAATCCGAACGTGCAACTACATCAAACCGTTATTAGAACGATATTGGAATCATATCAGTTTAGTGTCATTCGTGCGTTCATTTCGCTGTATTAGTGCGAGGCAAATGCCCGCGTGAATGACAGCTATTATAAGATTATAACTTTACAAATATGATTCCAATTATTAATATCGGTTTGATGTCAATTGCACATTCGAATTGGTCTGATAGTTTAAATAATAATGAAAAACCACCCTGAATACTTAAGAGCCCTTCAACGTGCACACTAGCGCCACAGCTAAATAATCGTGATTATTTAAATTTAACGAAATATATTGAAAAAAGGGGGCCGTTACGTACTGTATTGTGGATGTTAGTACCTTTTGAATACATCAAACTAGTTTCTATGTTGCTGGTTTTGTCGATCTAGGAACTCAAAACAAAAACGGCAGTTTTAACTTTGGACGCATAGAATGACGAATCCAACAACATAAAAACTAGTATGATGTATTCTAAAGGTACTTACATCCACAATACAGTACGTAACGGCCCCCTTTTTTCAATATATTTCGTTAAATTTAAATAATCACGATTATTTAGCTGTGGCGCTAGTGTGCACGTTGAAGGGCTCTTAATGATCGTTACACGTTTGTGCAATTTCAAGTTGAAGTTACATAATTAACAAGTCTTTTATACGCATCTGACTTTTATGAGTGTACTAACATTAAATTTAACAAAAGCAGACCTTATCTCGTTATAAAAGTTATGAATGGTTAGTTCACTTTCGACGATGGTAGAAAGCAATATCAGAAGGGCATTTAAACACGCACGATATGGCCATAAATATCCAAATTATGAAGAATATGATACAATCAGTATCGGACAATTTCACAGCTAATCGTAGATCCAAAAATTATGCAAAATTACTAGTTAAGTACCAAAGACAATAATAGTTTTTAAATTCCAGAAAATATGTTTGATTTAGAAAAGTGTTTTTAAGTTGGGTTGGACTTAAATGAAATTACTGTATGACTAATTATAAGGGGCCCACTGATTATCAGTCCGCCGGACGGTATCGGCCTGTCAGTTGTTCGGAATTGTCAAAATTTTGTTCCAACTGACAGGCCGATACCGTCCGGCGGACGGCGGAATCAGTGGGTCCTTTCCCTTTATAGGGATTCCAAGTTTTAACGTTTATAATCATTTCATTATTGCATTATTACATAGATACCTATTTTAGAAGAATTATGTAACTATTTTCGATATCTCTCGAGATCTTCACTGAACCCTTAGTGTAAATTTTATTAGGTTGCGTGACGGTCGTACGCGTTTGCGTTAAGTCTCATTTTGTATGGGATTTTAAACAGCGCCAAGCGGGTCGTTTTGTAAACTCAAAATCCCATGCAAAATGAAACGTTAAGGTGACAGTCCATTTCCAACGACAGCTGCATTACGGTTCATTTCACTATGAAAATTGACAATAACAGCGACGCGTTCAGTACTAGTAGTGCAGCTGCGGTTAGAAATGGAATGTTACCATAACGCAAATGTGTGCAACCGTCACGCAATCGAATACAATTTACACTAGGGGTACTTACTGATATACCTTTTATTGTGCGGAAACAACATCAAATGGCTAACTATATAGTTTTATGGTAATTTTTATGTTCAAAAAGAGAAATTACTCAATAACATACCATAAACAAAAGATTCTGCAAAACATTTGAATAATTACATTGATGATACTAGAGTCAAACCAGGCTAACTCTGCACGTCAGTTGCAAGGACAAAACGTGGAACTGTCAATATTAATGTCAAATTTGTATGAAAAAATTAGCTAAGACGGACTCTATAAAGTCCATTCCAATAGAACTTGCTAACTTTGTAAACAAAAGACGTAACTTTGTTTTGTCACTGTTTCTCCTTGAATTTTCACATCATCTCATCAAACACCATTGAAACACATACACTATACACTATTAAAGCGGTCGTTACCGTAAAATACAACAATATATAACTGTATCTTGGATATTTCATTAAAAGTTTAAAATGGTTTCATAAGTTAGGTTATTAGGCCCTGATGTAATGACGTTTTTGTTTCTTTTACATTCTACAATTGTCTATGATGGGTAGTGTTGTGACTAAAGTTGGTGATATACTCGTAAAGCCGCTACACACTACACGACTCACGGTCTATACCTGCCAACGCGGTTATATACACTACGCGGTAGTTTGACAATTTTTTTTCCTCTGATCGTGAAGAATCGTGATTAAACAAATTAAAAATAAGTATCTACTTATTTTTTACTTTCGGTATTTAATTATTCGATATGGTTTGACATAAAAACCGGGCAAGTGCGAGTCGGACTCGCGCACGAAGGGTTCCGCACCATAAAGTAAAAAAAAACGGAAAAAAATGCAAAAAGAAAACGGTCACCCATCCAAGTACTGAACACGCGCGACGTTGCTTAACTTTGGTCAAAAATCACGTTTGCTGTATGGGAGCCCCACTTAAATCTTTATTTTATTCTGTTTTTAGTATTTGTTGTTATAGCGGCAACAGAAATACATCATCTGTGAAAATTTCAACTGTCTAGCTATCACGGTTCGTGAGATACAGCCTGGTGACAGACAGACGGACGGACGGACGGACGGACGGACAGCGAAGTCTTAGTAATAGGGTCCCGTTTTACCCTTTGGGTACGGAACCCTAAAAATGGTAACACACTTTCGCACCGCACCACGACCTTGGTGCGTCGCACCCATAAGTGATATATAGTTCGTTTTTTTAGCATTAAAAATAAGGTAAACAATCTTTATGTCTTTGTGTTTGATTGAAAAACACATTCAAAAAATAAGTTACGGCAAATATGTAACAATAATGAATCCAATACGATCATTTATATTCTTCTGCTTTCATAAGTAATAGTTACTGATTTTTAACAAGCGTTTTTCAATTAAAAGACATGTCAAGATCGCTTACCTTCTTTCAAGTTCTTTTTAATGCAAAAAAAAACGAACTATGGATGCGACGCACCAAGTTCGTGATGCAGTGCGATAGTGTGTTACGGCCTTAAGTAAAGGACTAAGTAAGACTCTTGCCCATCACTAGCAAATTCATCATTCAGAGACAATTTCAATATGGCGGTTTGTTTACATAGTTTGCAAGTTCTATTGAAATGGACTTTAGGTATATATTTCTATAATAATGGCCTTTTTGGGGTTCCGTACCTCATTAGGAAATACGGATTCCTTATAGGATCACTCGTGCGTCTGTCTGTCTGTCTATCTGTCCGACCATTCTCCCCTCTTTATCTCCGAAACGGGCTTAAAATTTTGAAAAAAATACTCAAAATAGTTTTTTACCTATTATAGATGACTGGAAAACCTATCAGAGACGAATCTATCATAATCTGCGGCCACACGATCAATTTATATCATAATTTAAACATCTTTTATAACACGCACGTACATAATGATATCTTGGGAAGTTTAATATTTATGTTTCCATTGTGCAGTCGTGATCCTTAGAAAGCGGGCCGGTGCAGAGGCCACTGAGGTTGTATCGCGTTGGTGCATCGCAGTGCACAAATTGCATCGTGTTTTGAATACTAAAACGTAACTTTATGTACTTGCAGCGCCTAAATGTAGTTTTTGCGTCAAAACAAAGAAAGAAGAAATCAGTAATTTTTGCAATTCGGGGTGGTCTCATAGTAAAGTCATAATTATAATGCGTAATGTATATACTTGTACCTATTACATAGCGAATCGGCATACTTTAATTACTTTAATAAAATTATTCACGATCCGCAATCTACTCGTACTTTTTAGGGTTCCGTATCCAAAGGGTAAAACGGGACCCTATTACTAAGACTTCGCTGTCCGTCCGTCCGTCTGTCACCAGGCTGTATCTCACGAACTGTGATAGCTAGACAGTTGAAATTTTCACAGATGATGTATTTCTGTTGCCGCTATAACAACAAATACTAAAAACAGAATAAAATAAAGATTTAAATGGGGCTCCCATACAACAAACGTGATTTTTGACCAAAGTTAAGCAACGTCGGGAGTGGTCAGTACTTGGATGGGTGACCGTTTTTTTTTTTTGCTTTTTTTGGTTTTTTTTTGCATTATGGTACGGAACCCTTCGTGCGCGACTCCGACTCGCACTTGCCCGGTTTTTACTTTTAAAAAGGTACATTTTACCCTACAAGCAGTCTTCGTGAAAAACTCTACAGTTAAGTAAAAGTGCTTGAATTTTTTCCCTACACAATTCTGCTGATAAAAAAATATTTTTTTAATACAGTTGCTCAAAAAGTGCTACTTTACGTAGCTGTTTAGCGTGCGGAAAGTTGGTTATCTCGAACTAGTGCTTTTTACTTTTCCAATTTTTTTAAATTTATACTTGTTCCAATTCACGACTACTTATTGATGAGTGTTAATATTAGTTTCCTTTAAACGTCGTAATCAGCATAAAAACCTACCGTTAATGTAAGAATACGAAAAATATTACATATTTCATATTTAATTACTTACCTCTTCATCATTATAACACGTTTATTTTTTAATATTCAATATTGAAAATTCCGTTCTTAATAAGTTGACTGAATGGAACGGAATAGCTGCCAAACGCCCATAGATATAATATACTTAAAGACGACGTCTAACCGAGCTGTCACTGTTACCACTTTTGTTTAGTGTACGATTAACAATGTTTTTCTTATTTTTTCGCAACTGTATTAAAAAACGTCGTTCGATACACGTGCGGAAATGTCATTCTTCACTCGTCCCGAGTCTTGCCACTCGCCTGCGGCTCGTGGCAAGATATCTCGGTACTCGTGAAGTAATGACATACCTTCCGCACTAGCATCGAAATGTACTATAACGTTCCCAACAATGACATTGAAATTGAAAACGATGATGTTAATGTCAAGTAAAATGACTCTATAAACATTCGTGACAGACTCTTGTTTTCTTCCGATTATTCTGACAATTATATTCGTCCCAGATGAGTTGCAAGTCGTGCGTTAGCTGCCCCCGATGCCTACGCTCGTACGACTAATCGAGACATAAACGAAAGTGTAAGATTTGAGGGACGAAATAATTACAAGCTCATTATGTCATTTTTTAATATGGTGAAACGAAAAGTTTTTTTTTTACGTCTAAGAAAATCACACTTTCAAGCGCACCAAATGACAAGGTTGTGAGTTCAAGCTACTCTTAAATGTTCTAATGATGCTGTTATAAAAAATATACAGATATAATTTTTTAAAATTTATGTTGTTCCTGACCTACAATACCTACCTATGTAATAAAGGATTAAGTCAATCTTATTTCCTTATTGCCTACCATTTTTTTTACAGTTTTCTGTTTTTTGTGCAAAGGTTTAATACACAAGTTAAATTAATAAATTTCATATTTTTTAACTGCCTTAATTCAATAACCATTTAAAAAACCTTCACATGTTTTTGACCAATGGGTACAATAAAAATAACACTGTTAGGTATTATATATGAGATGTTGTTAATAGTAGACAAACAATACACTTTCATGCGGATTAGGGTTCAATAAGAAAAAAAGTTTCGCATATCTAGCCCGTTTCTTGGGAATATCTACAGGAAATACTAAAGAAAGGTTGTTGTGTATGACCATAGCATAGCATATATTGAGGCACATTTACTATAATAACGTTGACAATGCATGTCGGCTACCTTAAGTGTTCGTTCACACAATTTTAGTTCGTTTAATAACAAGGGAAAGGCACTTGCATTAAATGTTTCCGCAACAAGAGGCCAATTCTGTTATTACGATTTGATATAAATTTCATATTATTTTGTTACGACTGCGACAAGCTTCATCTTATATTGTCAGCCACTGACGCTGATTGATCCGCATGGATTGCAATCAGGAATCTAATTTAAACTTCCATTTTGATGTCACAATGATGCCATTCTGTTATCATTCGTCCGTGCGTCTCGTTTGCGCCAATACGTGTACGAACAAGTACTAGCGAAATGATAACAAAATGTCAATTAGATTACAAATGGTAAGTTTTAATTGGGTTCCTGAAGCCGTCTTACGGCGCGATTCAGGAAATAAACAAGAGATTCACTAGATTTGAAATAGTAAAGATATGTGACGTTCCACGGCATAGGGTACCTACCTTATGGCGGCTGGCACTTACGCTATTATTAATACCCCTCCAATATTCAGCCGGGGCAATGGTACTGTAGAAACCGGGTAGGCCACTACACGTAATCTTTTGTTTATGCGAAGCAGGGCGACAGCGTAGAAGCGATGAAATGATAAATAGCAATTTCAACTTTAAATTAAATATAATGACAATAGAAACTAATGAGAAAGCGTTACAATTTGAATTTGCGTAAGCGGCAGCTATATAAAACAAGTGCGCGGGCGCATGCGAACGCGGTCTGAGAGCGAGTGGTAGGTGCCGATGCGGTGAGGGAACCGGCCGTCGAGGCGACGGCGGGTGATGCGCGCGGCGTGCGGGGCGTGTGACGTATGCGCTGCTCCTTTGTGTCCGCGCGTCTAGCCGATGGTCCAAGTGCAATAAACGGAGCGGAGCGGGTAGCGAATTGCCGCTACAAGTACTCCCCCGGTGAGACCGTGACTACGGGCGATAGTGATCTGGGAACCTGACTGTTCGCCCACTCTTTGTTTTTCTCTCGGCCTTCTGCTCGATCGCTTTACTGCCATCTGGAGTACTACTATGTGCCGGTTGCTCGTCTCTCGCCATATAAGCCGGTTTGAGGCGATCTATGGTGACGGTAACTTCTTTACCCTGCACTAGTATGGTAAATGTCTTCGTCCCTCTTCCAACGACCTTGTAAGGCCCAAGATATGCTGCCTGAAGAGGTCTTCGTGCTGGTCCCTGTCGTAGAAAGACATGTGTGGCTGTGCTGAGGTCTCTGGGGATGTAAAATGGCCGAGTACCATGGCGGGACGTCGGCTGCGGAACCAGCTTGGCCATATGAGCACAAAGCCGGCTGGCGTAGTCTTCGTAGTCGACTACCTGATCCGGTGATGAAGTTAGGAGCTGCCCAGGCAAGCGGAGTGGCTCGCCATAGACCAGCTCGGCTGCAGACGCCTGGATATCCTCCTTCCAGGCACTCCTAATCCCGAGAAGTACTAAAGGTAAGACCTCAGTCCATGATGGTGACGCATAGCACGCGATAGCGGCCTTGAGTTGCCGATGTAGACGCTCCACAAGGCCGTTGGCTGCCGGATGGTATGCCGTAGTAGTGTGATGCTCGGTGCCCATCAGCTTCGCCAAGGACTGGAACATGCGCGACTCGAACTGGCGGCCGCGGTCCGTTGTGATGCGCTCTGGACAACCGAAGCGTGCGACCCAGCCAGCCAGAAATGCGGCCGCACAGGTCTCTGCCGTGATGTCCTTCAGTGGGTACGCCTCAGGCCATCGTGTGAAGCGGTCGACGGCTGTGAGGCAGTACCTGAAATCATTAGACGGGGGTAAGGGACCGACAATGTCAACGTGGACATGTCGAAAACGGGCTTGAGGTGGCTTGATTTGTCCAATTGGTGAGGAAGTATGCTTCGTTACTTTGCAACGCTGACAGTGTACACACTCCCTTGCCCATTGTCGACAGTCTTGCCTCACGCCAGGCCATACGTATCTAAGCGTGACTAGTCGTACTGTAGTCTTGACGCCAGGGTGACTTAGGTTGTGGAGTGCATTAAATACCTGACGCCGATGCGTTGGCGTGATGTACGGTCTAGGCTCTGGAGTTGACACGTCGCAGTAGATTGGCAAGCTTGAATGTGGAGTTGTTACCTTCTGCAGGTCTAGCGAAGAACCATCTCTAAGTAGGTCCAGTAACTCAGTGTCTGTCTCCTGGTCGCGGGCTAAAGACTGGTAATCAAAGGGAGTGAAGGCAAGTTCCTCAATTCGTGATAGTGTGTCTGCCACTGCGTTGTCCCTGCCTGCTATGAATCTGACATCAGTGGTGAATTGGGAAATATAATCCAGGTATCTATATTGACGTGGTGAACAGTTGTCTCTGCGTGTGCTGAATGCGTATGTGAGTGGCTTGTGGTCAGTATAGATGCTGAAAGTACGCGCTTCGACCATGTACCTAAAGTACCGAATAGCCTCGTAAATTGCAAGAAGCTCTCTGTCATACGGGCTGTACTTTCGCTGCGCTGCGTTTAGCTTCCGCGAAAAGAAAGCTAATGGCTCCCATGCACCATTTTTGAACTGTTGGAGCACAGCACCGACTGCGACATCCGATGCGTCTGTCTGGATAGAGAGCTCAGCCTTGGAATCTGGATGCGCCAGCAGTGCTGCTTGTGCCAGTCTGTACTTACAAGTTTCAAAGGCCTCCGTTTGCTCTGCATTCAGCTCGATTGGTTTGGAGCCTTTCGTCTGTTCACCGCCGAGTAGTAAATGGAGTGGGGCTTGTATTGCCGCTGCCCCAGGGATGAAACGACGGTAGAAATTCATCATACCCAGGAACCTCCTTAACTCCTTCGTGTTCTTAGGTACCGGAAATTCCTGGACGGCTTGTACCTTACTCTCCAAAGGGCTGATACCTTGTGCGGATACTGAGTGCCCTAAGAAGGTGACCTTGGATTGACCGAAGACGCACTTCGCGGTGTTTATTAGCATCCCGTAGTCCTGCAGTCGTCTGAACAGCTGGCGGAGATGTTGTTGATGGTGCGCCTCTGACTCCGAGTAGACGATTATGTCGTCGATGTACCCGAAGCAAAAATCGAGTCCCTTCAGCACTTCGTCCAGAAAGCGCTGAAATGTCTGAGCTGCATTTCTGAGGCCAAACGTCATGTAAGGGAACTCGAACAGGCCAAAGGGCGTTGTGATAGCGGTCTTCGGTATGTCGTCGACAAAAACTGGTATCTGATTATACGCCTTGACCAAGTCTATGGTACTAAAGATCTTCTTACCTGTCAGCTGGTAAGCGAAGTCTTGTATGTGCGGCACTGGGTAACAATCAGGTATGGTTCGTGCGTTGAGAGCCCTGTAGTCTCCGCACGGTCTCCAGCCGTCATTCTTTTTGCGTGCCAAATGTAGTGGAGAGGACCATGCACTCTCTGATCTTCGAGCAGTACCGCTGCGGACCATATCCTCAAACTCTTTTTTCGCTATAGCCAGTCTCTCAGGATCCAGGCGACGCGGACGGCCGGAGACCGGTGGTCCTGGAGTGGTCCTGATGTGGTGCTCTGTACCATGCTTTGGAGTGCCCGGCTTACCAGCTGGACGGGTAATGTCTGGGTACTCACGAAGTAGTTCGCGGAAAGGCGTACTCGTACTCTCCAAGGCCATCATGTGTACGGAATATATTTCCTCGCTGCTGCCAGGGACCCTGGCCGGAGTGGTGAGTAAAGTTATGGCGTCGATCAGGCGCTGGTTTCGGACATCGACAAGAAGGTTGTAGAATCCTAAAAAGTCGACGCCGATGATGGGTTTTGAGACGTCAGCCACTGTGAAGCGCCACTCGAATGCTCGACGGAGACCTAAATCTAAATGGAGGTTTAAGAGTCCATAAGTGCCAATCTCTGTGCCGTTAGCGGCAAATAGGAGGTACTTCGTCCTCGGACATGCCCCCCGAACAGCTGACCTTGGAAAAACACACAGGTCTGAACCCGTGTCTATGAGGTATTGCACCTTCGTCGTACGGTCAGTGATGAACAGGCGGCGGGTTGTTGTTGGGCAGTCGCTCGCCGCTACTAGTGGCCGCCCTGGGCGTTTCCCGAATGATAACTGCACGGCTGCTTGCACGTCTTTGCTTTGTTGCCAAAAGTGAAATGATACCAGCAGTGAGGATGACCTTCGGGACGTTGTCTGGAGCGGGATCGGCCTCTTGACCTTGAATGAGAGCGAGAGCGTCTGCGGTGATTAAATGATCCAGACCTATGACCTTGAACCTTAAGGAGGCTTTCTACTTGCCGTGTCAGTTCCTCTACTCGTTGCTCCAAAGCGGTACCTGGCACGCCCGAGGATGTGCTGGCAACCTTGTAGGATGGCTGCGCCACGTCGACGACCTTGTCTGCTAGGCCTGCCAGGGTGTCGAGGTCCAAGGTAGGCTGAAATGCAACAACAGTCTGTACATTAGGTGGTAATCTACTGGTCCAAATAGTCCGAATAAAAACCTCTGGCATGTGCGGTCCAGCTAAATCCTTAAGATGCCTTAGAAAGTCGGTTGGCTTCCTGTCCCCGATTTCTTCATGCTGGAGTAGCTGCAGGGTTTTCTTTTCACGTGAGACAGAAATACGTTGGATGAGCTCGCTTTTTAATTTAGTATACTTGCCAGTAGCTGGGGGATTTCGAAGAATGTCCTTGATTTTGACCGCGTACTCCGGGTCGAGCTGGCCGCACACGAAATGGTATTTCGTCTCGTCCAAAGTGATGCCAGAAAGACTGAATTGGCTTTCTAATTGCGCGAACCAAACCTCTGGTTCATCTGGCCAAAATGGGGGCGGACGCACACCCACTCGAAACACATCACTTGGACCACCACCCAAATGTACCGTACCTGGACCGGCTCTGTTGCTAACCCCCGCTGGAGGCGTCGGAATACCTGTACCGTCACTTGTATTTTGCACATCCCCTGTTAAATTGGTCATTGCTGAAGGATTTTTCTTGTCGCCGACGAATGTGTCCACTTTCTTTGTCGCGGGTCACCAATTTGTAGAAACCGGGTAGGCCACTACACGTAATCTTTTGTTTATGCGAAGCAGGGCGACAGCGTAGAAGCGATGAAATGATAAATAGCAATTTCAACTTTAAATTAAATATAATGACAATAGAAACTAATGAGAAAGCGTTACAATTTGAATTTGCGTAAGCGGCAGCTATATAAAACAAGTGCGCGGGCGCATGCGAACGCGGTCTGAGAGCGAGTGGTAGGTGCCGATGCGGTGAGGGAACCGGCCGTCGAGGCGACGGCGGGTGATGCGCGCGGCGTGCGGGGCGTGTGACGTATGCGCTGCTCCTTTGTGTCCGCGCGTCTAGCCGATGGTCCAAGTGCAATAAACGGAGCGGAGCGGGTAGCGAATTGCCGCTACAGTACCTTTTGCCGTGAAACTTCACATATCTTTACTTTTCATATCTAGTGCATCTCTAATTAATTTCCCGAATCGCGCCGTTATAATGCGTTGCACTTACACTTTTTGGTGCGCATGAGTCTGCCGAAACGACTCAAGAATGTATCAAAATAAGTAATGGCTCCTCTACACGATGGGCCAACGCCGGCCACTCCAAGGGACGCAGCCATGCTGTAGAATGAGATAGCAATCACTTGCTCCCTCTAACGCATAAATGCGTCCCTAGGAGTGGCCGGCGTTGGCCCATCGTGTAGAGGAGCCATAACGTTATCATAACGATAAGTCCGAATCGGCATCACTTGCAGTATTAAATGTTATGTTTCCGCAGCAGGTCCGAGTTCGCTTTACTTACGTATTTTACTGTCATAAAAACTGTAAAAGTTTGTTCGAGGTTATAAAAAGTTTCAAATCCTGCTTAGCTGAGTATTTTGTTACGTTTTTACGAAGATAACCGGTGTAGTTTTAACAACATTTAAAGATAACTGTATACTTACTTGTTATACTCGTATTTAATTGTCAATATTTAATCAAGAAAGTTATTGACTTACCTAAATTGAACAAAATATTTGCGTGACTCAAGTATTTGCCTCTCCCATTAAGAGAAAATAATTTACATTTTTCTCATATTTATATATTTTCGGCTTTTCTTACTTTGCAAGATAAATATCTTCATCGACCTGTCTGGCCTAGTGGGTAGTGACCCTGCCGATGAAGCCGATGGTCCTGGGTTCAAATCCTGGTAAAGGCATTTATTTGTGTGATGAGCATACATATTTGTTCTTGAGTTATGGGTGTTTTCTATGTATTTAAGCATTTATAAATATTTATATTTGTATAATGTATATCATTGTCTAAGTACCAATAACTAACGCATTAAAATAACACTTGCACAGCGTTTGCTATTAAAATCGTTGCAGACTTTTCTTGGTCTAACGTAAGGAACGATACAAAATGTCATTTATTTTACCAATGTTCATTGCTCTAGACTTCTATATTAACACTTTTTCACTTTCACAACATTTGTTTTCACTATGTATCTTTCCTCGTTAAATTAAAATATTTATTGCTAATTATTATTATTTAACATGAGAACGTTCAAGCATAAAGTTATCTGATGCACGCATATTCTTTGTTTCCCTAGTTATGTAATTTATCTTTAGTATTGTTATGACGACATGAGACCAAAGACAGGTACATAATAAAGTCTTGTGATATCCATATACATACAAATAAAAGTTACAATTCAAGAAGCCCCTTAGCCTTAGGCCCTAAAGTATAAGATATAGAAAATAATGAAAGGGCAAGGATATAATATATTTTAAAAGCTTAGGAGAGAGATGATGTTGTGACGTTTTAAGATCAATTTCTTTCTTTATATTCCAAATCTAACATTTTATGGGTTTTTCATAGAATCGTTAGAACTTTCAAACCAGGCATTTTTTCTGAATTGTTATTGATCATCGGTTTGTCACGTTTCATTACGTAATATTTTTATTTTTATATTTGCACAGGAAACTAAATTTTTCATACAAAATAACATAAATTAATTGTGCTCAACTCGCTAATACCCAATAGATGACATCCTGCTGTCATCTCAATTGGCAATGACATAAGTTTAAAATCACTTAGGCACTGGTCCCACCGCGAGCTAGTAAGCTATGAGCTATCGGCTATAAACACGAACAAAAGATAAGCACTCCCGTGTAAATAAAAGAGACACAGCGATATTTATAGCTCACCGCTGGGCGAGTAACTATAAATATCGCCGTGTCTCGTGGGACCAGTGCCTTAGTTTACTTTATTATTGAAAACTACCTGTCTCTAATATTAACTTATCTTTTACAAAACTCACGTTTCCTTTCTCTCTTTCCAGCATCGCAGATCATCCTGACATCGTTAAGTGGAAAGTGACAAACAAATTACCAAAGGAAATTACAATTTCTTCCAATCCACATTACGAGTACATTGTTGCTCTCACTGATGAGATAAAACACGTAACAGAGACATATGGAGACTGTAATTGTGACGCTGACATGATTGATATGGAAAGACATTAGTACATGCTTGGTTTTGGTGGAAAAGGTTACGGTAGTATATCAATGGTTAGTTTAGTTCATAATGATTGATACAGAAAGACATTAGTCTGTAGGCGTATTAGAAAAGGTAAGGTTAAACTTGGAAATCTGACAAAGATCCCATTAAAGACCGGAAAGGTTAAACCATGGAGGTATGTGTCAATAATTGATGCAAGAAAGAGTAATATCATAAAGAAAGGAAAGGATTATGATATAAAAGTGATTAACCTTGGAAAATTGGAAGAGGTTATTGATACCAAAAACATTAAATGTTTCTAAAAAGCCATTGAAAAAAATGAAAAAATGTGTTAATATATCAATGGTTAAACTTTAAAAGAAGCCGATAACGATAATGTAACTACATCGTGTAACTACATAAATACTATAGTAATTGATAATGATTGATACAAAAAACATTAGTGGATGCTAGTGAAGAGCCAAAACGAAGAAAAAGTTAATCAAATATATAATGGTATAAACGATTCTGTAAATTGGCGTGACTCGAAATAAAATGGGTTAACGATGTAGATAATGCTTCTAGAGAAATAGCCGAATCAAAGTATTACGATAAATGCTATGACCTGCGGTTCAGATGTATTACGTAATTCAATGGATAGTTATCGGATTGGAAAATGGGAGATCGAGATTTGTGGAATGGCGGATGGAGTTGGTGAAATCTGCAAGAGATGCTGAGGATGCTGAAGGGTGAGTATTTAAACATGTAAAAATAGAGATAAGTAGAATATTTTACAAAATAAGCATATGTCTCATCAATCATGACGTGGAATTTCACAAATTTTGATAAATATAGAATCCCGTGATTTAAACACAATAAAACATATTTTCGCCAAAATTTAACCAAACACCTAAAAGTATTATAGGTCTTCTAGTAGGGCTAAGATGGTCAGCTCTTTATCATTATCATTTGTCACCATGTCTGTCACGTTCTAACAAATATGTAAGTGCGAAAGTAACGCATGGCATGACAGGTGATAAAAATGCGACCATGATACCGCTTCAGTAGCACAGGAATGAACCGATGAATGACATTCATGTAGGTATGTATATGGGGATATAAGTAATGGAAATTTTAAAATATTTGGAGTGTTAAAGATCTTATCTGAGTCTTATATGAGTAAACAGTGAGTGTATAGTTTGCTTTTTTTTTATTCACTGAATAAGTATATTTCTCTCTCTGCACCAATTGTAGATGTCTGTTTGGCCCTATGGTTGACTGGTAGAGAATGCCATTTGGCATTAAGTCCGCCATTTGTACATTTTTGTATATACTTTGTGCAATAAAGTTTAAATAAATAAATAAATAAACCATATTTTTTTCTTCCGTAAAAAAGCACTCTCTGGTATAATATCGAGTGATGATCAAAATTGCCTTTAAAACCTCTTGAGTACCGTCAGTGGCCATGTTATAGTTTTTAGAGTACAAATAAATACTAAAGCCTAGTTCGTGCTTTAGGCCAAGAAATAAGAAGGTATAGAGGGAATTGCTAAGAACACAATTTTTGACTCCGTAACTTTGTTTGGACTAGTTAGGAGGTAAACATATCAAAAGTCCCCGGCCGTAGCCCCGGTGCTGGGGGGTAGAGGGGGGAAAGAAGGTCGAATTTTTCGGTTTTTCATTGATATCTTGGAAACTTTGCGTCTTAGCGACATGACTACTAAGACAAACCTAAAGATGATAAAATTAGTTACAAGTTTTATCCAGTCAAGTTTTTCGATATCTTGAATAGTTTTTGAGATACCCGCTCTTGAAAGTTTATTTAGGGCTTTCAAGTTTATTTTGATATCTACATCAGGGAAGCTGTTAGGCCATGTTTGGTATCATTTTCGTATAAATCGGGGGTGCTGAATTCATTTTTGGTATCACATTGACACCATTCCTAAGAAAAAACATAAAAACTTTAAACAAATACCTTTTTTTTTATATTCCTCTTCACGCTTGAACCGCTCAACCGATTTAATTGAAATTTGGTATACAGATATTTCGAGTCCCAAGACAGGACATAAGATAATTTTTATCTCAATAATCATCCTTTAAAGTTGTGAAATGGAGTATGGAGGGAATTAAACTTCGTCGACGAAACTGAATTTCTGAGGTTAATACTGCTTAAAGTAAGGTTTGAAGTCATGTTTGGTATCATTTTCATCTAAATCACAGATGTAAACCATCCTAAATTTCATCTAAACCGGTTCAGCGGTTATTGACTCCCCATACAAATTTCCACCCCACTTTTCACACCCTCAAAAGATGCTTTTGGTTATAAAAACTATCCTATGCCCTGTGTCGAGACTGAAACTATTTCTATACCAAATTTCAACGAAATTGGTTCAGCGGTTTAAGCGTGAAGAGGGATTTTCAAAAATATATATTTTTTAATTTTTGTTTTACTTCGGAATAGTGCCAATGTGATATCATAAATGAATTCAGCATCCCCGATTTATACGAAAATGATACCAAACATGGCCTAATAGCTTCCCTGATGTAGATAACAAGATAAAATTAAAATCCCTAAATAAACTTTCAAGAGCGGGTATCTCAAAAACTAGTCAAGATATCGAAAAACTTGACTGGATAAAACTTGTAACTAATTTTATCAACTTTCGGTTTGTCTTAGTGGTCATGTCGCTAAGACGCAAAGTTTCCAAGATATCAATGAAAAACCGAAAAATTCGACCTTCTTACCCCCCTCTGCCCCCCAGCACCGGGGCTACGGCCGGGGACTTTTGATATGTTCACCTCCTAACTAGTCCAAACAAAGTTACGGAGTCAAAAATTGTGTTCCTAGCATTTCCCTCTACAACGTTTTTTGAGCATTCATTTCCTGACCTACTTAGGCTTTCAAACGGATTTAGGTGCGGGGCGAAAGTCTATAAAGCGGTTGAAAACCGGATCGGTCTATTTATATCTGACGTAATTTTCTCAAATTCCCGTTTCAATGTCCATTTAATTTAAAAGAAAACCTTGTATTGCAAAGAGTGAAGTATATTTGAAAATAGCTAGGAAAAAAATAAGTACCTACTCAGTTTTTTGGAAATTCATTTTGCTGCTTTGTTTTGACCTCTACCAAAATTAAACAGCAGCCATAATATGGTAATGCCGCTCACTATACGTTCTGTCTGGTAAAGTAAGAGTCAAATTTCTATTACCTATTATAAAAATTTGATATTAATGATGGTGTGCAGAGTTAGCTTGGTCCGACTGTTTACATCGACTTAACGGCTCGATTCGGAAAATGAATTAGAGACTCACTAGATATGAAATAGTAATGATATGTGTCGTTCCACTGCAAAAGGTACCTTATGGCGGCTGGCGCCGCGATTCGGGAAATGAATTAGGGATTAACTAGATATCAAATAGTGAAGATATGTGACGTTCCACGGAAAAAGGTACCTTGCCGGCCGACGCTTACGTTGCATAGCGCCGCAATAATATTGGAGCGGCGTTAATATTAGCGTAAGCGTCAATCGCCATAAGGTACCTTTATCGTGGGACGTCACATATCTTTACTATATCGTATCTAGTTAATCTCTAATTCATTTCCGCAATCGCACCGGAAGTCGTTCTTGGCATCCAAACCAAATAGTTTAATGTCTGATTTGCGGTGGTGATAGGTATCACTGTGAGGCAGACTTTTTCTGATCGTGACATAAAGATGATCTAATTTCTGATGATCTTTGCGGTTTCAATCAAACAAATTGCGTCACGACTAGAGATGCAACGGATAGTTGTTTGGCCGGATACCGGATACCGAATATTCGGCCTGACCGTCAGCCGAATATCCGGTATCCGGCCGCCGGATATTCGGCCAGCGGAACTATACCTACATTTCGGATTTTCAGGTGCGCATTCTGCAGGTTTGACCTGTTTCCTTGTGAACGTTCGTGCGTACTCATTTCTAGGTTCGAAATGAGTGCGCGTGCAAGTCAATGGAATTATTAAATTGTTTTAAAATAATAAACAAGTACGATTATGACCGTATCTGTTTCTTAAATCCAATTTGTTTACTCCGAAATCAAGCAATGTTACTATCCGGTATCCGGCCGGATAGTAAGTCACTATCCGGTATCCGGCCGGATAGTATAATAATGGCCGGATAGGCCGGATAGGCCGGATACCGGATAGTAACCGGATATCCGGTGCATCTCTAGTCACGACTTGCTATAGAAATTTGTTATTAATTTTAGAAAGATTGAGATACTATCTGTTGCCCGTAACATTGTCATAATATAATAGATCGTAATAGTATTCTGGCCTCCTAAGCTAAATCAATGAAAATTTAATGCAAATATACTTTAAAGTCTGAATCAGAAAATTCAATTTTGAAGCTCATTTATTTATGAGATACCGCGTTTTAGCTTAGTGAGGCCAATTGAGGTTCATTCAAGTGAAGTTTGATCTTATGATCTAAATTATAAATATGGTTGTCTCTTTCTTCGAATGTGACGATAATACTCTAGCAAACAAACTTAAACTGAAAAACCGGGCAAGTGCGAGTCGGACTCGCGCACGAAGGGTTCCGTACCATAATGCAAAAAAAAAACAAAAAAAAAAGCAAAAAAGAAAACGGTCACCCATCCAAGTACTGACCCCTCCCGACGTTGCTTAACTTTGGTCAAAAATCACGTTTGTTGTATGGGAGCCCCATTTAAATCTTTATTTTATTCTGTTTTTAGTATTTGTTGTTATAGCGGCAACAGAAATACATCATCTGTGAAAATTTCAACTGTCTAGCTATCACGGTTCGTGAGATACAGCCTGGTGACGGACGGACGGACGGATGGACGGACGGACGGACGGACGGACGGACAGCGAAGTCTTAGTAATAGGGTCCCGTTTTACCCTTTGGGTACGGAACCCTAATTTATTTTATTCTGTTTTTAGTATTTGTTGTTATAGCGGCAACAGAAATACATCATCTGTGAAAATTTCAACTGTCTAGCTATCACGGTTCGTGAGATACAGCCTGGTGACAGACGGACGGACGGATGGACGGACGGACGGACGGACGGACGGACGGACAGCGAAGTCTTAGTAATAGGGTCCCGTTTTACCCTTTGGGTACGGAACCCTAATTTATTTTATTCTGTTTTTAGTATTTGTTGTTATAGCGGCAACAGAAATACATCATCCGTGAAAATTTCAACTGTCTAGCTATCACGGTTCGTGAGATACAGCCTGGTGACAGACGGACGGACGGATGGACGGACGGACGGACGGACGGACGGACGGACGGACAGCGAAGTCTTAGTAATAGGGTCCCGTTTTACCCTTTGGGTACGGAACCCTAAAAATGTATGGGGATCGATCCTTCGCGCCTACGTTTCTCAGATTTGCCTACAAGGAAGTATTATTTCTTGACCAGATCTTAAAATTATCGGTTCGCCACATGAAAACTAATCTAACCATATCATAAAATGCCATTTTAGAAATGGCACAACATACCTACATTAAATTAATTTGTAAGTTCTTTTTACCCAGAGAATATCTCTTTAGAACATCAATCAATCATATTATGTCAGCGTTCGGTAAACGGATTTTCAAATTTTTCTTTTAACTTCACCTATTCATCAAACCATCGTCATGTACCAACACAAAGCCAACAAAACCTTCAAAAAACGCGCATTCCAACTCCGCAAGGGCCCTTTCTAGGCCCTACGTCTTTTATTTCTTATAATGATCTTAAGACCAACTGTATAATTCTAAAAAGGCTTATCTTACTAACAAATTAATGTCACTTAAATCATTGTAGCGTTAAAATTAAGAGGCTTTAACAAAAAGGGCATTTTGTGCAAAAGTGAGTACTAATGATGTAACATAAGGTCGAATTTCAAATGTGAAAGGGGTTGTATAACAATTTTCTATTATTTTATGCATGGTTGACAATAGTTTCTTTGATATATCGGAGCTTGGTATGACAAGGTCCTATATGAGTTGACTATGCTTTACTAAGCACCTACGATTTTAGTAGCATAACGAAATTTAGTTCCTCATTTAATATCAAAATACAGTGAAATCTCGATAATCCGGCACTTCGATGGTCCGGTATACCCAGATCCGGCACTAAAATTGGCATACAATAAATGGCTAAGTTCCAGGTAAGCGTAGATTTTTTATTTATTTAGTAATAATATGCAGATTTGCTGTAACTTCGAGTAAACTGAATTTTCCAGTACTTAATCAGATTGTACTGTATCGGATAGGTAAATGTCTTTTGATTAATTTAAAAATATCTTCTTGCGAGCTTCTAGTAAATTTAAGTGTTGGCAACACAATGGGACATTAAATTAAAGACATTATTTTAATTAGAGTTTCTCTTCTTCTTCCTCGCGTTATCCCGGCATTTTGCCACGGCTCACATAGGAGCCTGGGGTCCGCTTGACAACTAATCCCATGATTTGACGTAGGCACTAGTTTTTACGAAACGACTGCCATCTGACCTTCCAACCCAAAGGGGAAACTAGGCCTTATTGGGATTAGTCCGGTTTCCTCACGATGTTTTCCTTCACCGAAAAGCGACTAGTAAATATCAAATGATATTTCGTACATAAGTTCCGAAAAACTCATTGGTACGAGCCGGGGTTTGAACCCGCGACCTCCGGATTGCAAGTCGCACGCTCTTACCGCTAGGCCACCAGCGCTTCCTTAATTAGAGTTTAATTGTCTAATTAATTAAATGTTATAAGTTATACTTGGGTTGGGTATAATGTTATCTTAACACTATTAAATTAGACAATGGCATTGAAGGTATTATTCGAACATTGCTCACTCTTTGAACAACAAACACCTTAAAGGCTCCTCTTCACGTTGGGCCAACACCAACGCCAACGAGGGACGCATTTATGCGTTAGAGGGAGCAAGTGATATTGCTATCTCATTCTACCGCATGGCTGCGTCCCTCGTTGGCGTTGGCGTTGGCCCAACGTGAAGAGGAGCCTTTAGAATTACCTACCGTACCGACACTCACTAGATATGAAATAGTAAAGATATGTGACGTTCCACTGCAAAAGGTACCTCATGGCGGCTGGCGCCGCGATTCAGGAAATGAATTAGAGATTCACTAGATATGAAATAGTGAAGATATGTGACGTTCCACGGAAAAGGTACCTTATGGCAGCCAGCGCTTATATCGCATAGCGCCGCAATAATATTAGAGCGGCGTTAATAATAGTCTAAGCGCCAACCGCCATAAGGTACCTTTATCCGTGGGCCGCCACATATATTTACTATATCGTATCTAGTTAATCTCTAATTAATTTCCCGAATAGGGCCGTAAGTGGGTAGGTATATATTAAAATTAGCAAAATGAAAGTCCCACGACGTCACATATGTTTACTGTATCGTGTCTAGTTAATCTCTAATACATTTTTCGAATCGCGCCATATCTTTGTTCCCCACTGAGTAAATGTATTGTGCTCCATCTTTTTTGACGTGATAACGTCTTATAAATCTATGAACAAGTGTCACGTTGTGGACAGAT
The DNA here is from genome assembly GCF_963556715.1 of Cydia fagiglandana. Taxonomy (NCBI): domain Eukaryota; kingdom Metazoa; phylum Arthropoda; class Insecta; order Lepidoptera; family Tortricidae; genus Cydia; species Cydia fagiglandana. The sequence goes on from NC_085946.1 coordinate 3,056,474, forward strand.
CTCCATGGTAATGTTGTAGACAGATCTCCATGGTAACGTTACGTACCTAATGTAATGGTAATGTTTTCTTATGACGTTATCACGCAAAATTATCGTTCGTAAACCGACTTTACAGACAACCATATTTTTTATCATAAATGTAGGTATATGGTGTGGTTATGATTATGTATAAATCCTAGACTTTTGCCTTATTACTTGCCATAAACATCCGCCTCGCGAAACCTACAATCCACCATGAAGACTTTCGCCTAAGGTCACAATGCCAGTGGAAAATCGCTCGAATTACTCTAAATCGAATAAAACTGGCAATTTGGCCATGGAAAGTGCTTTGATACGATTAATCCCGCTTTCTTACGTGTTGAGTTATAGCTGTTATGAAATATAACGGCCTATATACCTTGGTTTGGCTTGGAATGAATATAGCTGCACCTTTAATACAGAGCAATAGAGTTCAAAATTGGGACGATGTGTACTGTGCCAATGCGGTAAATAAAAAGGCCTTAAAATTAATAATATACTTAGCGCCACTGGCACCGTTCCACTAGCCTGGGGTTAACCGGTTAAATCTGGAGTTACCATGGTTACCCGTACAATTTGACACTAGGTAAACGGTTTAACCGCTTAACCCCGGGATAGTGTGATGATGCAAGTGGGCCTTAGTAACGATTTAGGTAGGGTTAGGACGAATTATCGGCCTGATTCGAACTTTAAGATACGTCAAATATTTGCTAAAGACACGGCATGGATCGGACATGTCAGTGTCAAGAGTGACGTTTCTTTAAACAAAAATGTCAGTCACAAAGGAGTGAGGTGCTTTAGCATAACAATATAATAATTATTATTATCTTTGACGTCGACTGTACCTACCTAATAGGTATCTATATGTATAATGCATATAAGTACAAAGTATTTTATTGATACACGTTTAATTTTAAGAAACAAAACTATTGTGTTGTAATAAATTAGTCTCTTTCAAAACATTTGTTTCTGGTAATTAATTACACGGAGTACACGGTCACAGAATACTGCCATTATTTACAGTATTGCAGCGCCACCTATCGACGAATGACAGAACATAGTAAAATGTTGTTTTCGAACGTATTTAGAGTATAGCGACATCTTACATACAGCTGTTGTAATCTACAGAGCACTGCCGTCTAGCGACGAATAGGAGAACTTTCATGCCCAATAAGTTGCTCAGTGACCTAATGGCTTCTCTGAGTGAGTCATTTATATGGTTTACCTTGTAAAATAAAGATGGCGCTAATATGAGGAACTACATAATTTAATTGAAATTATGTAGTTCAAAATATGCACGAAAACTGCAACATGGTGTAATAAAAACAGGTCTGCTAGCAATATAAATAAATATGAATCTTATACAAATTCTACGTCACTGTAGAGTTTCCACTTTAAGTAGGTACCACACAAATTGACAAAATGATTTTCGACTTATGTTTTACGGTCAGTTTACAAACAGAAATATTTTATGCATTACGATTTAATGTCATTTATTAGTATAGATTACAAAATTGAACCGCGAGCGCAGCAAGTGGTTTGAAAAGTGGAATCTTGAGAGTTGCGAGGACTACAAGGCACGATGGTTAAATAAGTTTTGCCCGCGAGTGACACAAACTTTTTCACCACACACTAACCCGAGAAAAATATTAACTGTAAGATATCAAACAAAATCAAAACAAATCAAATCCAAAGGAATGTCATTATATTCAGTCAGTCAACATATTAAGGAAACAAATCAAAAGCATCCGGTTACTTTGCCCCACAAGTGGATAAAATGCAACTTTATCATGAGTTTTTGAACAATCAAGAGGGCCTTACCAGGTTGGCGTGGTGAAAAGTATTTTTCATCACAGTAAATGTGGAATTGCACGCAGGCTTACGCCGACCACTGACTAACAGTCCGCCGGACGATATCGGCCGGTCAGTTGTTCGGAACTTATGAAATTTCTAGTACCATAATTAACAGTTTTTTGTCTTTATACTTAATTTTTGTATCGCAAGTGTGATGAAAAACATTGTGTGTAACTCGGGGCGTAATAATATTAATTGCAAACTCGAGTCTATAAATCGCTCCGGCAAGCCGCCGCGATTTAACTTACTCTAGTTTGCAATATTTAACTTACGCCCCATGTTGCACAATGTACTATTCCTCAACTACGACTGGATAAAAACCATTAAACATGCATGTGAGCAGACAATTAGGAAATAATCGGGGCTCAGTAAATACTAAACAGAAAACAACAATTGTTTAATTGTATAATGTATTGACTAGATAATAATTATGTTTAATATTAATTACCTATATAAATGCCGTTTAATTTATTCACATATACAAACATATTAAGATTAATGTTTAATTATCTGTCATTAATCATCAACTAGCATCAAAGATAATATAAATTCTCCTAGCCAATAGCAATGCCTAGCAAAGTGGTTTTTACTTAATTACCTGTAAAAAATTGCTAATTTTAATGACTTATTATTTGTAAGTGCTTCTGCTTAAGGGATTTTTACTTAAGAAAAAAAGTGCTATGATTATTGATTTCTAATGATAAATTATAAAACAACTTAAGTGGAATAATAAAATTATAATCAGAAGGGTTTGCTCCCATTGGTTCTTAGAAAAGGCAAGGCACTTACTTACATACTTACAAAAAGCCTCTGGGAGAATGAGCCATGTGCATTTCAGGGATATCCTATTCGCACTTTAATAATTTTCACTCAAAACTTAAATAAAACTACTTTATAATAATAATAAACCCTAGGTTAGGTTTTTTATAATGTGTTTATATGTATTTTTTATTGTTTTGTAAGTGTTTTTATATTTTACTTTTATATTCATATTATAAAAATACCTAACTTAAGACGAAAAATAAATAAATAGAATAAAATTAATACCTAATATTAAAAACCAAACTAATTTAAATTAAAAAAACCGGGCAAGTGCGAGTCGGACTCGCGCACAAAGGGTTCCGTACCATTATGCAAAAAAAAAACAAAAAAAGCAAAAAAAAAACAGTCAGCCATCCAAGGACCACTCCCGACGTTGCTTAACTTTGGTCAAAAATCACGTTTGTTGTATGGGAGCCCCATTTAAATCTTTATTTTATTCTGTTTTTAATATTTGTTGTTATAGCGGCAACAGAAATACATCATCTGTGAAAATTTCAACTGTCTAGCTATCACGGTTCGTGAGATACAGCCTGGTGACAGTGGTGACAGACGGACGGACGGACGGACGGACGGACGGACGGACAGCGAAGTCTTAGTAATAGGGTCCCGTTTTACCCTTTGCGTACGGAACCCTAATAACGTCTACATGAAGCCCCCACGGCATTGTGGCAAGAATAAGATAAACTTAAACATAATGGCTTTATTTGGCACGATTACTTAGTGACTTTCTACAAAAATTAACTGATTTGCAAGACCGAAGTGATCCCATAAGTGTTCCGTAAACAAAGTTTTGTACGGAACACTAAAAATTAAATAGGGTAAACAAAATATAACAAACAATACATAACAAAATATAGATGATTGTCGCTGGGTCCAAATGGGTAGTCAACTGACCTTTACACTTCAAGAATTTTTTACTTAAAATTTAAGAAAATGATTGATTGATTGATTTCATTTGTGAAATATTAAAATTGTTGAGCGATAACAAATCGCTCAAAACTTGAAATAAATCTCTTCTTCCTCGCGTTATCCCGGCATTTCGCCATGGCTCATGAGAGCCTGGGGTCTGCTTGACAACTAATCCCATGATTTGACGTAGGCACTAGTTTTTACGAAAGCGACTGCCATCTGACGTTCCAACCCAGAGGGTAAACTAGGCCTTATTGGGATTAGTCCGGTTTCCTCACGATGTTTTCCTTCACCGAAAAGCGACTGGTAAATATCAAATGATATTTCGTACATAAGTTCAGAAAAACTCATTGGTACGAGCCGGGGTTTGAACACTTTGAACCCGCGACCTCCAGATTGCAAGTCGCACGCTCTCACCGCTAGGCCACCAGCGCTTCCTTGAAATAAATATCTATCCGTATTAATATATTCAATATATGAAATCTTGAAATTAATTATTTAATCAGGGTACTGATAACATAAACAACACATAACCAAACAGGGGGTCCTCTAGATCCAAATGGGTCATTAACTGGTCGGGTAAGTGGCACGCACCGTTGCGACGCGCGCGCCGTCAGTCGACGTATGCGAGCGTGCGCGCGCGGTGTGTGAACTGACTAATCGGTGAGTTGTTCATTTTTTTAATACCTATACATAGTAAAAAAATATAGGTATATAAAAACTGATAACAAGAAAAAAAAGTTATTTTTAAAAATATTTGCTATCGCTAAAATATAATTTGGAAATAAATCTTAAACACACGACATAAACAAAATAAAAAAATGATTCATAATTTTCACGACAAATAATCAACCGAAAATTATATTAACTATAGTGACAGTTACATAAATATAGGGTTCAAAAATATTAATAACAGGAAATTATTAAGCTTAGAATAACTTTAAAAGTGCAAAAATTACTGTCTTGGGTGAGACTTAAACTCACGGCCTCTGGATCGATACTCCAGCGCTCTAAATAAAATTAGGAAATTATTAATAAATAACGCTATTAAACGTAGAACAAAATAAATTAAGTACTTTTCTATTGTGAAAATCATTTGAATACTTAACTTTAAGTCGCAATAAAAATACAGCCAAATGAAACTTCATTAGTTTTAAATTATTCAATTTTGAAATAACTGATTCTTTCATTCAAAATCGATACGAGCTGATATGACCGTTATTTTTAACGTTAGATTTAATTCATTCATTTATTCATTGTTGTTGATTAGAAAAATCAAAAAAAACTCGGTTGTAGATACAGAGTTTCCTAGAAATAATTACGTTGCTCACAAAATTATGATTATTTACGACTTATTTCCTAAGTTTCTTGCATTCCTTATGATCGACCATATGCTCGTAATTGGAACAGAAATTATGCCTACTTTGTCTTCTTTTAATTGCAATTCGTAACCATCATTTTGCTTCCCTGAGTTTATACATATAATAAATACAATATTTTTGTTTATTTCATTTAGTTTTAATAAATAAAATTTTCAATTTTATTAAGAATGCGAAAACTGGGCAGGGAATATCAAAAAATAAAATGTTCAATGTGGCATTAAATTATGGAAGATATAGTATAAATGGTCTATCGCGCTGATATTCTGTTTAAATATTATAGAGTATTACCATAGTATAAAGCCGTAAAAGAAAAAGTCCTTAAATAAAAGTAATAATAACGATTTTAATAACAAAACTTCCGTGAGACACAGACATATTAACTTATTTTCGACTTAAAATACGTGAGTATAATATATATAATAATAACGAATAATATATTTAATAATAACGATGTCGTAAAGTTTTGCCATAATGATCATTCGCTTTTAAACATGAAAATGATAATAAGTAATTAAACAGAAAAGTTTACCCACTCCACCGTTTACTTTCATACTAACAATATATTTCTTCCTGCACCATTTTTATTACATCTCTGTTTAGCCCTATAGTTGACTGGTAGAGAATATATTAACATCTGTTTCAAATTATATTTTTAATTATTGTAATTTTACATTTCAATTTCAAATGCCGAATATTTTCTAGAAATAACTTGCCTATAACACAATAAAAATAGGTAAAAAACCATGCTATATCCCCTTTTCAATGTAGGTAACACAAGTACCAACGTAACGTAGTATATCCGATAGACGTTTCACATTTGACATTTGTAATTATGACGTAAGTTTGCAGACTCATCATTTACTTTGAAAAATTCGATTCACTCTACTTTAAATTTGTGATGAATTATGATGATGATTGATCAAAACAGCTCTATATCCTTTCCGGGCTTTAAACTATCTCTATACAAAATTTCATCTAATTCGGTTCAGCGGTTTAAACGTAAAGAGGCAACAGGCAGACAGAAAAACCGAAAGACTGTCAAATGTGACATTTCTTCAAACAAATACGTCACTTTTGACACTAATCCATATCGTTTCCAGATCTATTAATTGACGTATCTTAAAATTCGAATCTGGCAGAGAGTAACTTCCGCAAGTTTCGCATTTATAATTATTAGAAGAGATTTTTCATGAAGAATCATCAGAAACAGTTGTGATTGTAATTTTTGTTGTATTGTAAGTTTTTTTTGTAAATACATATAGGTATATCCAGCCAAGAAAGTGGTCTACCACTTTTCGACTCTATCATCTGATTGATAGTCGAAAAGTGGTAGACCACTTTCTTGGCTGACTGTACTATTAGGTACCTATAGTATTTTATACAACTACATGCAAGACGGGGTAATATGTTGTTTATGTAATACATGGTGTACAATTATGCCAAAATACGCGTATACACATATTATTTCCCCCGTTCCTTCGTTTGGTGGCCTAGGTATAAGTATTTTACCCATAACCGGTTGTAATCCAATCTATAGGAACCAATGCCACAATATCGTAAGTAAACAAATGAAAGTGGCCCTTGGCCCTAGAGAGAGCAGGCTTATTCTAGAGCACCGTGGAACAGAGTACACAGAATGCACTCGACACTTTCACCCTATCTGCATACTACACTGTCGTCCAAGCAGGTGCTAATTCTTAAGTTTGTGTCTTTAGCAAAATTATTACTGTTTAAAATTGTATTATGTGTAGATAAATTGTTGACTTGGGTTAGATAGAATACTCTTTATTGGCGCCCCTGAGTAATATCAAAAACAATAGATAGTATCAGAGATATATATAACTCCGTATAAGATAAATAAAGTCTAAGAAAAAAACGTGCCTCGGACGGCCAAGGAAAAGTCATTCTCGAATAGATGGCGCCATTACCTTTGGCCTATTCTCGGCTAGATGGCGTTAACGACACCATTTGGTATTTAACAATTTTAACACATATCAGTGAAAGAACATGGGTCAGTATGGAACAATAAAAATTAAGAATCATTTATCCGTAAACATATTTTGATTATTTTATACATTTTCAATTTTATTTTAAGTTTTAATCGTGTGTCGATAGATGGCAGTAAATGTACCGTGACTACAAAATTGACAATGACAGGACCCCTCTATACTATCTATTCTTTTTGATAGTATAGAGGGGTCCTGTTATTGTGAATTTTGTAGTCACTGTAAATTTACTGCCATCTATCGACACACGACTAAAACTCAAAATGAAAACGTATAAAATTATCAAAAAATGAATATATATGGATAAATGATTTTATTATTTTTATATCATTTTGACCTATGTTCATTCACTGATATCTATGTGTTAAAATTGTTAAATATGAAACGGTGTCGTCACGCTATCTAGCCGAGAATAGGCCAAAGGTGTGTGCGCCATCTATGCGAGAATGACTTTTTCTTTATTTCCGAGGCACGTTTTTTTCTTAGAATTTATTCATCTTAAACGAAGTTACATATGTCTTTGGTAATATTATAACTTAAGGACAAACGACTCTCTGACGTTTTTGTTTGAAGAAAGTAGAAACGTCACATTTGACACGGACATATCTAATCTATTTTGTTTCTAGATCTATTAATTGACATATCTTAAAGTTAGAATCAGGCCGTGAGTAAATATAAAGGCAGACAACATGCGCTCTTATCGCTAAAGAGCGATCTCTTCCAGACAACCTTTATGTGTATACAGACAGAGTTAATCAAAATAGTGGAGTAGGGTTGAGGTAGCTGGGTTCTTAAAAAAATAATATTTCTTAGAATAAATATAGGTAAGGTCAGCTTGGGAAATTGCAACTATGGGGCAAATGCAACTACTCTAAAAATACAAAGTGAGTCTAAACTAAAGGCTAGAGCCACTTATATTATTGGCACACTTTTGCCAGTTATGAGTTTACCCGTGGTTCTCTGGATCGAGACTTACTTCTTTTATTTTTAGAAAAGTTGCATTTGTCCCATAGTTGCAAGTGTCCCGGCTGCGATATCGGCCTGTCAGTTAGAACAAAAATTTGACAACTCCAAACAACTGACCGGCCGGCGGACTGATAATCAGTGGGCCCCTTTACACTGTTTATGGCTACAAACGGTAAATACTATAAAACATGACGAAAATGTGCAATCATTTCATTTAACGTTATTCGAAAGGGATAAAAATAGCCTTATTGTCAGCTAAGTTTAAAAATATCTTTATTTAGGTATCTCCAAATATACAACGGTTCATTATCGGTATGATTCATTAATCATTATTCATTACTTCATTAATAATGAAGTAACATTTTTTTCTACCTACGTATTTAGTTCTTTTTTTTTTCAAAATTATGCAATAAGGATATCGTTAAATCTAATAAGTACTATTTTTAAAACGTGATCAACTGTGACCCTAACCGTTGCACCAAAAGTGATGGTGCATTATGTAAACTAAGTTTCATCACCCACCACTGCGTTCACATTTGTGTCGATATGTTCTTGTATTGCACGACTTTAGTTATCGAATTTTTGAGGAACTGTTTCATCATTTATAATCATAGTCTGGTTTTTTGGGGGCAAAAACCTACTTGTGCTAGTGATCAATTAATAACATGAGAACCTGTCCCTATAAGTGCGGATATAAACTGAACAGAAATTTCAACGCAGCTGAGTCGGGCATGCTGCCGGATACCGGGCCGGCAGTATCCAATGAGGATTACCTCCACCTCTGACAAAAAAAAAACTGAACAGAAGTAAATGCATTTTCTATATATTTTTTTTTGTAAACTTTAAAATAAGAACAGAGGCACTGTATGTGTATCTTGTGTAGGTACTATTTATTGAGCCTTCTATATAAAAGGACTGAAAATACAAAACTGTCGTGACAGAATGACAGCCAGGACAAAGCCATCCTTTTAGATACTTGAACAAAAGTACCCATTTATTTAAGGCGAAGTGTGTCAAATACCGACCAGTGTCTAACGGAACTCTAACTTGAGACAATGACGTGACACCGTTCTGATAAACGATCACGCTTGACATAATTCTATTAATGGACCTTGTTGTTGATGGCGAGATAGGAACAGTGAAATAAAGAAAAGTAAAGCAAACATGTTCAGTATTGCCAACTTGGCATAAATGATGCCAGATCTGGCATATTTTCACTCGCTTTAGCAACAAAATTTTCCATTTAGCATCTGGCATATTTTTTAGCATAATTTAGTCTAAGCCAAGTTTGCACCAACTTGGCAGCGACAATATGCGCCATCGCCTTATGTGGTTCATATTTTCATATGAATTTTGACTTTTGTGGACGGATAAACGTCGACGGTCTATATAAAGTTGGTCAAGCAGATCTTGTCAATAGAAAAAGACAGCAAATTTAAAAAATGTATGTGTTTTAAGTGTCTAATCTCAAGTGACATTAAAATGTCACTTGCTAAAGCTAATGTCAAATGCTAAAGCATTTTTGAGCATAATATTTAAAAAATATTTGGCATAATTTTGGCATAATCTACACATTAGTCTAGCATTTTTTCAAAATCGGAGTTGGCAACACTGAACATGTTGGCAGATGAAGAGATTTGATAGGAAGGTAACGGTACCTACTTTAAGTCAAAATCGAAGAACTGAGAATTGTGCCATTGTTCGCGCTTAAAAATAAATTTAGTAATTAGTGGGTTCTTCCGTGGGACCGACATTTTCGAGCATTTAGTATCCAGTTAATTATGAAATATAAATTTTTTTTATAAAAAATATGCAGTTATCCCATAAAATGTAATAAATAAACATTGCAAAGGCTTTGACGTAATCATTTTAAGTCACATAGATAAAGTACAACTAAAAGTATTTACTTGTCATGTCTATGGAGAGACCTAGGTTCTTAATAAATCTAAAGCAACAAATGTAGAGAAAGCTACTGCAGTCCTAATCCTAAGTAAAAGCTGGGTAGGTAATTAATTGTCTGGATTAAGACTATCTGATAATAGTAGCCTTTCTCCTACATCTAGATCTTAATACATCAAGTGTAAAGTAACGGCAAACTTATACAAATGGATTTGCACAACCTGTCTGTCATAATGTTAAGGATTTAATTTAATCGAATCGAAAGAGATGAATGCATTAAGCTAGTTACAATTATAATAATTTCGTATTGTAGCTAGTGGGTGTCTTAAAGTTGTTAAGCTAAGTTGGTAAACAGAAGCTTTACAAATATATTTGAGTAGATTGTAGGTAATAAATAACCTATGTATCCCAGAGCATTTCTAAAGTCTCCAAGTTTACACTATTTGTATAAAAAAACAGTTTAAGCTTGTTTAGACCTAAACTTGAATAATACTTAAATCTTGTAATTAATAGGTACTTACTCTTAATCTGTACGTTGTGTGTATAAAAATAACATAGGTCCTAATGATAAACTAGATTGCAATGTAAATTTTTTCGAAACCTTTACAATTAACACGATCACGAAAAACGTCTGGTGCGAAAACCTTACACTTTTCTTATTGGCTTGTTATAGCGAACAGATTTGACGTCAATTTTACTGTTTCTATTCATTATCAGTATTATCACAGTCGTGATAAACACTGGTACTCACTTTTTCATGTTTGTTTATATTCCAAGTTACTATCCCTAGTTAACTACTGATATAATGTCAAAATTATGTGTTGTCATTTCAACATTGGTAACAAAAGCTACAGTTACGTTGTCAAATTATTTAAACCAATTATTTCAAAATCGATTAATAACAGAGAAAAACCATAACAGGAAACAAAAAAGCAATCCAACCGGCCAAAACTATATTTACCCGCCTCCAGTCTAACAGAAAAACAATACGTAATATAAACCTTAATGCCTTGTAATAGAAGTGACAAAAAATATGAAGGTGATATGAAGCGTAAAGTGACATAAAGTGGAAAGTGTTTCCGTCTGCGATGAACCAAGTATTGCACGTAAATTGTCATCTATCGTAGTGCGTGGTATCTATTAAGTATATGGTGGTTGATAGGTTATTGTTGCTGTAATGCCTTGTGGTTGTTTGCCTTGATACGTTTCTGCTGTAATGATAGGAAGCGTTATTGCTTGCAAGTCGACATTCGTTTGTCTAAAACTTAGTACAAAACTAGAATCATCCTCTGCGTTTTTAAGTTTTGCAAACCCTTGTAAGTAATAAATAGAATCAGGCGTTTGCGGAAATTCATATCTATGAATACCAAAATATTACTTTGCTTATCCGCGAAAATATAACATGCTAGTCAATCAGTGCTACTTAACTCAAAATAAATAATTAATTGCATGTGCCAGTGCTGTCAAACTGGTTTAACTTGACAGACATTCAGATGTACTCTATGAGTATCCACTGATGAAACTCACCGTACACAATGTCAAATAATTAATTGCATGTAAAAAATACGCAAGTAAGTATAACGGGTTAGCACTGATTGACTAGCACGTTATCTTTTCGCGGATAAGTAAAGTAATATTTTGGTACTAACCCTTGTAAGATTTAACATCTGGTAGTACAGGCTAGGAAAGAGTATGCAATATTTATAGAGTCAGCTTTCCATAGCCAGCTTTCATATCTCAGCAGTTAATTGGTTATAAAGTTTAATGAAACGCAGAAATTATTACTCAGTTTATGTTCAATTAAAAATATATAGGTAAGTAACTTTGGGAATCAATTAACTTTTCACTTCAACCCATAACCCGACAACCGTCATTTTATTTATGTAGTACTAGCTTCTGCTAACTACAAAAAACAAAAAAAACTTATTATAACATTAAATCGAATTTTTATCGAGGGTTCATTAAAAAAACAAAAAAAAATGGAGCTCTATAAGTTCTACATCACTGTATTCGTTTTAAATTCAAAGGTCCTGCCTTCCACGATTTATAGCGCTGTAGACCTGTCCCATACATTTAATTTAAGACTGCGTCAAAGAAAAGCACTTGATATAGTTTTTAACCAGTTTGCAGATTCTATGTAAAAGCTAGTTCTAAATACATATTTAAATCTGTTTTATGGGAGGAAATATTTCCTACCTTATCAAACCATTCCAACAATCGTTCGAGAAATTGAAACGGACTGGAAGTGCAAACGAGAACGCATTCCGATGCGCACGCGCCGCAGTTACAATATTAACATAATGATTGAAGAACGAGGTATAATAGTTAGCGGGGTTTTAATACAGCTCTTTATTTATAGACTAGTCTATGCCAAGGATTTCATCCGGGCATCAACTTTCCTCGCGTTGTCCCGGCATTTTGCCACTGCTCATGGGAGCCTGGGGTCCGCTTGACAACTAATCCGAAGAATTGGTGTATGCACTAGTTCTTAAGAAAGCGACTGCCATCTGACCTTCCAACCCAAAGGGTAAACTAGGCATTATTGGGATTAGTCCGGTTTCCTCACGATGTTTTCCTTCGCCGAAAAGTGACTGGTAAATATCAAATGATATTTCGCATATAAGTTCCGAAAAACTCATTGGTACGAGCCGGGGTTTGAACCCACGACCTCCAGATTGAAAGCCGCACGCTCTTACTGCTAGGGCACCAGCGCTCGTGAGTTATTTCATTTGAGTAAATATAGTGCGTCAAGCAAATCTTGTCAGTTGCAATTTAAAGCAAACTAAAGTAGGGCGACACTCAAAGAGTAGGATTGCGCTAAGAAAAGCAGCAATGTACATCGAACAAAAACTTTTTTTTCCGCTAAATGCGCCCTATTACGTACCTACATCAATTCACATTGTTACTCGCGGATTCTCTATTGAAAATGTTTGAAATTATTATTAATAGGTATGTACGAACAATTTAAAAGCGGTGTGTGATGTTGATAAAAATGATTAACTGATTTGAAGATCTCAAAATAAAATTAGAAGTAGACTATGCCGTTAAACAAGAATGTATGAATAAAATCGTTGCTTCCGCAGGTAGATGTCCTACTGGATTTTAATATTTTATTAGATTTCTCAGTTGGCACTGTAGGCATTGTAGGCACCTTAGCTTTGATTGAACACCATCTTAGGTATTTAATATATTGGTATTTAATGACGACACAACAGAAATATCTCTCAATCGATTCAGAATGTAAACAAAGAAGATGATGGCTGTCATTTGCGATCCACATTCCACAGATAAAACACAGATGACACGTGATTTTGGAATTATTCGAACACAGTGTTGCTAACCCGCGATTTTTCAAATTTGCCGCCGTTTGCGACTGACAAGATTTGCTTGACCCAATATAGGTACCTATTCACTTCTACATCATGCAATATTATCTAGTAATAGTAACATATGCCTGGAAACACTGTTTAGATGCATGCTAGTAGCTGGTTCTTGTATGTTACGGTCAAGTACTACCGTTACGAGGAAAATATTTTTACTCTAAACATCATACTTAAAGGTGTAAAGGAAACCGATGATTACCCTTACTTAATACTTAAATGTGTCATTAAATACTCTTCTACTGAGGATATGGACATTTCCAAGATGTTAGCGATTGATGGACATGAAGACATTAATGACTATAACTGTAAAGATAATGAAGTTGCGAATGACGCACGCGAGAAAGTTGGTTTTAGTGTAAAATTATACGAAGCTTTTACAGAAAATAATGACTCATACGATTATTATCATCAAGGTCATTGAAATGGACAACACAATATAAGTCACAGAGGAATCTTTATGTGTAAAACCGCAAAAATTCTAAATGTTTAATATTCAATAGGCAGAAGCGTTTGACCAGTAACCACACGACGAATTTGGTGACAATTTTAAGTATGAAGTTATAATATATCGCCAAATTACCTTAACGGCTGTCACGCTAACGGACCGAAAAACCCAAAAAGCTTGTTTCTGTTATCCAGGTCAGTAATGCCATACACAAACAACCACGCACGAACCAGTTGGCGGTCAGGGCCGTACGGTCGTTCAACTTCACTTACCCACAAAAGATAGGACCCTCATCCCTATTAATTTATACCTCGATAAAGCTCCAGCTTAATTGGGCGTTCTATTGCATCGCACGGAAATATCGCTTACATGAAATCCATCGAGCGTTTCCTTAGGAAAATCGTCTTCGCGGTGAAACTTACGCGGTATTGTAACGCTATGTCTTGAATGTTATTGTTTATCGGGATTGGGGTGAGCACGTTGTATCGGAGTAGTTTCTTTTTCAATAAGCTGGGAATAGGTCAACTTTGACAAACACCTAGAGCAGGAAATGATCTTCTTGAGGAGCATGTGATGTAGCGTACCTATTACTTTTAACGGTCTATCTTAGGTTATAAAATTTATCCGTTTTTTTTGATAACCTAAAGTGCAAATAAACTTTTGTTTGAAAATATATTTGATAAAATTTTTATTTTTGTTTAAATTTGAATTTAGATTATTAAAATTAGTTGATTTCAATAGGTATAGGTAAAGAAATAAATTTATGAATGTCAAAGACTGTCAGTAAAATGTCACAATGATATCTTTTTTGTCGTCGTAGTACATTTTTTTAAATACTATTCCATACAGAGTATTTACCATAATTATTTAAATATTAGTTTTGGCAGCTTCTCGACATTTCTACTAGGCTAAACTGAAATGTATTTACAATGTAAATGACCAATTGACCATGTTAGCTTGAAATCATACAATGGTAAAATAGATATATTAAAGAGGCAGATGCAGGCCTTTCTTTCTCTTCGCCATTTGTTTATTTATAGATTCACCTAAAGTGTGTCGAATTTTCATTAAATGTATATAAATCATCGTAACCCTCTTATGCATCATTACGTATTTACATCAGCGGCATCCCACGGTGGTAACGGTAATCTCGCGCAGCTAACGATAGGCTAACGGAATAGTTTTTCTGACTTCCTTTATTGTGTAACTTGTTCTCCTTAATTTGTTTTAGTTTGATATTGTCACCGTTAAATTGATTTTTATGTTGTTTTTATTTGACGACGTTTGTATTTCATATGTGGCTTTCCATCAGAGAAGGGTCTTCATCCAAATGGAGCAGAAGGACCCTTTAGGCATAGAACGCCACATTTTATTTTGTATTTATTAGGCCATTTTAAAAATTAATATGAATTATTTTAGAGTAGTTCCATGAAAATTTAAAATAGCTACATTAGTGTACACTGTATACCTATAAGAATAACATCTGTATGTATTCTGTATTTCCTGTTTTTAACGATTTCTTTCTTTTATTCCAGGTAATCTGCTATTCGACCAAAATGACGCGACGGAAAAGTGTGTGTTCAAAGTGGACTTTAATTTTATTAGTAGTTATTATATGTCAGTTTGTTTATTCAAGACCACAGGAGGTGACTTCGTCGTCACCGGCTAATGATGCACCAACAAACAATGTACAAACCACAGAATCAACAAGGTATAGATTTAGATATAAGCAACGTAGTTTAGCTTCGCTTAAGTTACCTGTTGTCATTAGTTTTTTGAATAATTCCGATTTAATTAGAAACAGTCATAGTCATGAAAATGGTTTTAATAGGAATACGACTACACCCTTAAAAGAAGACCTATATTCTAACGCATATTTTTTTAATTCTCAGTCAAAAGAAGTGAATAGCCACCCAACTAGACAGAGTCGTTTAGTTAAATCCAAAGATCATGTTAAAAGTAAGAAGATTCGAAACCCGTCAACTAAAAACGATAAAACAAAGAATAAAATTAAAGTTATAAATCACAAAAATAATTTAAAAATATCCCAGCCCGTGCATGATCATAAATTGTTGATTTCACATAAACATAATCCTCCTATACGTAAAATAGTAACTAAATGGAGAGACAAGGCAAAATATGAAGACTTGCATTTTAATTTGGATACAGCTATATCCAATGAAAATACATTCAACAGTGACCACACAAGTACAGAGTTAAATGATGATATTTCTACTGAAGCTACGGAAAAAGAAACTAACTATCAAAGCTTTAATAATCTTTATAACAAATTAGTAAACAATAGGTACAAACCCAAACCGGACTATTCAGAAGAAACTCAAGTTTATTCCAGTAATGTTCACATAATAGACAGATACCCATTCCCAAGCGTTAGACCCACTTATGTTTTTACAACACCCATGCCTACACCTATAATTACTAATGTAGGTGATCCCCAGCCTTGGCCTCAACCTAGCTTTCAAAACGATTATCGTAAAACTACAAAAAAACCTATGCAAACAAAGAATCCTATCAAAAATCAACATAACTATCATAATTCTGTATATAATAATTATCCGCAACACCATTTTGAGGTCACGACTTTCCAACCGTCGACCGCGTATACAGATAGGATCGTCATACGACCGGAAGAATACAGTGCGTCACCCGACGACTGCCCTACTATATTCCTTACTTTAAACAACACTTTCCAAGGACAAGGCAAAGAAGCGTGCCCTGATTTAAATATAGCTGTCAACACAAACGTCATTAATAAAAACGTCGTAATAGAGACCGAGGAAGAAGATGCAGAACTTTTCCCGGGACCCTTTGATGAACCTATCGATGATGATTCAGAAACAGATAGCGCACAAGCTAACGATTATTTTGAATCTGAGGAAAATGAGGAGCAAGAAGATGCGTCCGTTGAAGGCGAGAGTTTGACGAACTATAATGCGGCCAACCAAGAGTTATCATCAGATTCGCCAGAAGCAGGTGGCTTTGGTTCGTCCAGTACAAATCTAGCGTCATTACAAAAACCTAGTAGGCCAAGTAGTGACCTTGACGACCTATTTAGTTTTTCGGGATTTTTCGATTTTTTTCGACCTTCTTTAAATGCTTTAAGTTGGTTAGTATCTCTGAGTCCTTTTAATTTTGGTTTATTGTCATTTTTCTTTTCTCCTATAGCAATGATATTTGCAGCGGCGTACGGTGTAGCATCATTTTTCAGTAGCTTGCCTTTAGCAAGAGAAGCACCGAAAGTTCAAGTTTACCGTCCTGAATGGCAGTGGGATGATAATATCAAGTCGTGGCATCTTAACTCTTTTCCGGGAGATAGAAATTGGAACAATAGGATACCAAAAAATAGTCAAGAAATAAGAAGTTCTGTTAAACCTACTTTGTTTTTTAAATTAAAGGAATGGATGAAGAAAGTAACAAAGGAACTTAGGGACAAAAACGAATTAGAAATTAGGCGTAGGCACAAACGAAAGAAAAGAGAGGCATGGGCACGAAGGGTAAAATAGTCGAATAGGCCATTTTATGATTATGGCAATAGAGATTTTTTTACTAATTAAAAAAAATAGAACTGTA
This sequence comes from Cydia fagiglandana, assembly GCF_963556715.1. Classification (NCBI taxonomy): domain Eukaryota; kingdom Metazoa; phylum Arthropoda; class Insecta; order Lepidoptera; family Tortricidae; genus Cydia; species Cydia fagiglandana. The sequence continues at coordinate 3,073,749 of NC_085946.1, forward strand.
GTCGAATTAGCTACTGACGATGGGTAACTGTTCTGATTGAATAACATAATTATTATTTTTCGTGCCACTAAATCAGTATTTATAATTATAAAATAATATTATTTTGTATGTAGATATAATCGGACTAATGATTCGGTCAAATTGTGTTTTGTGAAAAACTAATTATAGCCAGCATTCTATGAATGTAGTATGATACCTTTGGGTATGGTGCTTTACGCAGGCTAGCGTCCCGTCCCCTCCCCCTGACGCAACCCCCCCTTTTAGCATAAATATGTCCCGGTTGGGAGTTTTTTTTGTTTTTTGGGGAAAGTATACAATATAGGAAAAAAGTGTCAATGGAATAAATGTTCCCTATTAAATTCTAAACAAAAAAGGTTATATTCATTTTTTTGATACGACGCACCATATTTATGTTATGGCTAGATGAACTTCGACAAAATTTAACCGTTGAAAAACTTGCAGAAGATCAATATAACATAGTACGTGATAGTACTCAAAGAAATCATACAGGACAATAATCTTGCTAGCTTATTTTCCGTATAAGATTTTTTTCAGTACTATCACGTACTAACTTATAATGAACTTCAACAAGTTAATACATGAATATGGTGAGTCTTACTAAAAAGTTGTATATAACCTTTTTTGTTTAAAATTTATTAAGGATTATTTCTTACCTTGACACTTATTTTCTAACTCTAATACTTTTCTCAAAAATAAAAAAAAACCGTAAACCGGGACATATTTTATGCTAAAAGGGGGGGTTGCGTCAGGGGGAGGGGGAGGGACGCTAGTGTGCATAAAGCACCATACCCAAAGGTATCATACTACGTTCATAGAATGCTGGCTATAATTAGTTTTTCTTGCCCATACATTAGAACATAATTTAACCGAATCATAAGGCAACTCTTCGTGGCATTTGCATTGACAAATAGTGGTACTCAACATTATGTAATGTCAATTTTCTATGAAAACATGACGTCATTATAAATGACATTTTTTTTCACTTTTTCTGATCAAGTCGTTTTGCAATGCAAAGTTAGCTTAGGTATACGGACTCTAGTAGCTAATTTTAGATATTTAAGTTTAGTTATGCTTACGTACAGTGGTATTCTTGCTGTGACGCATTCAAGATGTATTAGTACCTATGTATTTTTTGTATAATATTTTAATCTTAAACCTAAATGTCTCTGAAATTTTATTAATACAATTTAAATGATTTATTTTATGTATTTACGTACCTATATTTATAAGTATAAAACCGTGGCAGTTACAGTGATATTATTAATTTGTTTTTACAAAACCCCAGTAGGTACTTTTTGATTTTGTATGGAAAACCGGAACAACGCAAATTAAAATATTTTTATTTAAAAGAAATTTAATTTGTACGTGGAGTTGTATGGATGATAAACATTTATGGCGTTATTCACGAACGCGATACTGGCCTGAACTAGCTATGAATCGTTTGTCTTTATATGTCATTTTGACTTATGTATTTGTAGGAAAGAGATAAAATATAATTTAACTATATCATGCTCGTAAAGTTTAATGAATAAGGGGGTTAAGGCTTACAATGGCCAGTGTAATTAGTATTAATATTTAAAAAAAGAATCAACTTTGATTGCTTGCTAACCTCAAGCATCTCTGTGAGTTTTTGTATTGCACAACGAAAATATTTTGATATTTAAATCTTTTTGTGTGTGTGAGAGCGATCATAATCATAAATATATTTTGTGTGCGAAATATGTTTGCAGATTTACTGTACGATTGTTTGAAATGATTATTATACTTCAGGTACCTAATTTCTGAGTAAAATTAGCAAATCATACCTACCTTTATATAATATAAGTAGTTTTATTAACTTATTTCAAGCATTTTTTGAAAGTAAACAAAATGAAAAATAATGTATAATTTTATTTATATTTCTTCTATTTTGTAAATAAACATTTGTTATTTAACCTTAAAGACGTTTTATTTAAACCGGTTGTGTATTTATTTGACAAGTTTCTGAAAAGTAATATAGTTTTAGTTAATAATGTTTATCAAAAGATGTATCCTATCAAAATCAATGAAAATTTGTATATAATGAAGCTTTTCCACTGCTTTTGATACTCTGCTCTTACCGTCAAAATCGAAAAACGTTATCTGCATTTCTATCGTTCTGCATATTCGAGCGATAGAAAGGCAGAGAGATTTTGCGCGGTAGGGCTTCAGGTACACAGGTGATCTCATGTAACAAGCCTTCCAAATTTTGAGCATAATTATTTAAGTATGCTTAAAATTTGGAAGGCTTAATTTTATAATAACAGCTTGTTTTCTGGGTACCGGGGTATATAATTCTTATTTAAGATGGTAAAAATAAATCATAATTAGTCTCAAATGTATCAGGGAATAAGTGTGATCCACTGCGATCCACTGACGTGGATTTCAAAGGATTAGAGTTAGACCAAGAAAAGTCTGCAACGATTTTGAGAGCACACGCAGTGCATGTGTTATTTTAAACGTCAAACTTCTATGAAATTATGACGTAGGTATAAATAATATTTACACTGCATGTGCTATTAAAATCGTCGCAGAGTTCTCTTGATCTAACTCTAGGTAGATTTTCTTAGGCTAGCCAAGATAATTGGAAACTTATTGACATAATATTTGTATAATGTTACATTAGTAAAGGGTACCATGGACCACTACACGCATCAAAACCCAACATATGCCAGCAGCGAATCTAAATATATCACGGTTAAATGGTAATGAAACTTGAAAGCATACAAAAACAATTTCCAACTAGATTTATAGATTGTACTAAAAAAGACGTCTTCCTATTTAAATTTCCACTTCATTTTAAAAAAAGCCGTAGATAGAAGCCGATGAAGACAATTTAGATCATCCGGTTACTAACACGACTTTTTGTCATAAGGTCCCGACTGATAGAAGAGTCTCTAATTAGTTAATTATATGATTAGGTCGATAATTGTTTCTTTACTTTATGTAAAATACAAAATGCCACAATTTTTCACAATTGTATGAGATATTTAACATATTTAATATATTTCGTTGCGTTTCTCATTGATTAACACTATGCTTCTCTAAATTTCAGGAGCTCCAGTGAAAAGACTCCAGGAAACGCGACAAAAGAAGAAGTGACCACCAGCAGCGCTTCCAGGAATGTCAAGACTAAAGGCGCTGGTATTGGCGACTCCATCAAGATGGTTGCCAGCCAGTTGCTTGAAAATCCTTCTAATTCTTCAGGACCAGTACCCATAGTACCTGACACCAGAATACCCCCGAAACTTAAAAATCAACTTGCACAAAAACATAAAATAAAAACAAGACATGAAAATGGAGAAGAACCCTTAGAAAATGCACATGTTGGTGTCGCTGTACCTGTCACAATGGAAGAGTTGGAATCTGAAAATAAAGTAAATGAACCATCAAATGAATCATCGACGTCTAATGAAGGCATTTCTACCTGGATTCTATTAAGTAACACTGCGAATAAAGAAAATATTACATCTACTACTGAGCCTACAAAAGCAGATGATAGTATAAAGAAACAGAAACCACTGCCTTCTAAAAACAAAACGAAACGTCCTCAGGTCAACAAAGTGCCAGTAGTTAAACGTCCGATTATTGGCAGTACGAACAAATCAGATTTAGTTGCTGGAGGATCAGCTATAAACGAAAATGTATACAATAAAATTAAGGATACTGTATTATCCAATGTTCAGAAAAACAAAAGTACGACCACCCAACGCACCACAACGCCCTCAACCACCACTGTTGTTACAACCACAGAACCGCCTACAACGAAAAAAGAAGTTGTTACAAAGCCAACAGTGACTCTCCCCGTTGTCAAGGTTACCTCGAAACCGACAAAGAAGAAGAACAAAAATAAGCACAAACTCACTACAACAGAAGCACCAGTTGTTAATGAATCTGCTTTATTACCAATGGAGCCAAAAGAACAAGAAATTGAACTTGAAATCAGCACCCCAGCAGCCACTACCAAGAAACCAAAACGCACGTCTACCAAGAAAAAGAAGACAAAGAAGCGTAAGACCACCAAACCTAAACCTGAAACTGGCACTGCAGTTAGTGAAGTTAAAACGAGCAATAAAACAAAATCTAGTAAGCCTTCAAAGAAACCAACAATAACAGATGTTACTGGCCCCATCACCTCCCAAATCTACAATTACTTTTCCAGAGAAGTGATGCCTTCTGTAGGAGTTGGAGTTATTGGTTTAGCAAGTTTGGTTGGTATAGCCAGCTACTTCCTGTATCCTTTCGCAACACCGGTACGAAGGACTTTTGAAGTAGATAAGAAAGATGATATTTATAAACACAATGCTGAAGAATACGCCAATGATGGCAACGGACAAGCTGAAGAAGAAATGCTTGGGACAGTACTAGCTGGAATGCCGGCACACTCAAAACATAAGCTTAATCCCTATGCTGGCCAAACTACTCATGTAAATAGAAACCCATACCCAGTGAAGAAAGACCAAGATCTTAGATATCGCCACGTATCAACAAGCAATTATGAGCCTAATTACAATGTGCGCTATCCGCAACAAAAAACTGGAATCGCACATGGCGCTGTATACTCTGAGCCGGTAAATTATAGCCCACAACAGCCACAATATGAGACACGAAATGTATATACCACAGAAAGTAAATACACATACGATAAGGGACCAACTGCTTATACTCCATCTTACCCAGCAGTAGAGCCCATCTATGCTGCACCTCAAACAGGACCCTCAGAAATATCATCGTACGGAAGTGATGCATCTAACGCTGTCGTCTACGGGGTCAAACCGTCATCGGAATCAGATTTCAAACCAGTGTATCCCTTCGAAGGCCAATATTATGGTGAACATCAAACTACTAGCACTCCAATGGCATACGCACCAACATCAATGTATCTCGGCTCCAATAATGAGGAACAACCTGAAGATACTAAATATGATGAAAATACAAGTGAAGATGAAGATAGCGTAGACAATAAGTTTGTGGTCGGTAATGTTCCTAAAGAGCTGTCAGACTCAGTTACCCCCGCCGTCGTACCAGAGCATGGACCAAGAAATTTAAATAGGAAAAAGAGAAGTCCGGTTTACCAAAAGCGTAGTATCACGGGTTCCATTGAGGAAATCCTTAAAGCAGCGAAGGAGCAAAACAAGGATGTGTTTCTTAGCAACGAAATAGACGAAGCTCTAGGATTAACAGTTAAAAATGTACCAGTTCCAACTGAACAAATCAAAGTGGAAACTGAAAACAAAACAGCTGAAATAAAAGAAGAAATCGTTCCTGTTTACGCAGTATCTGTGGATCCTACAGAAGAAACAAAAACTACAACAAATGTACCCGTTACAACTGAAAAGAGCGATTTCATAGTTGAAAGTGTATCCACTCTTCCGATCAATGGTAACAAACAAGAACCAACTACCGAAACTGATATGTCAAATGAACTAGACGTCACGACTAAAACTTTTAAAGTATACGAGGTATTTTCGTCTAACAGTCCGGCGGACACAACTGAGCCAACCGGCACACACGAAGCAAAAACAGAGACAACCACAGCTAAGAGAATAATGACTGAGACTACGACTGAATTTAAGTCAGAAACAACTTCAACTATGCCATCTACTTCACCTGTTTCAGAAACAAAAGGACCAGCACCAGTTCCCAGTACTTCAAGACCAAGACCAACTATGTACCCAGAAGTTATAACCTACCCTCCTCTTAATCAGGAAGGGGGTATTTTCACATTTCTTAAACGACTCATAGAATTCAAATACAGACTCGGACTGAGTATTATACAGAATACGTCAGAATCTCTAAATAGGTATTTAAGGAGTATGGAAAATGCGGCGCAGAGCGTAGCCAATGCTTCTAAGACTTAAGTTTTTAGCATTTATTTATAATCAAATACGCACAACGGTGAGTCTAATAGAGAGGAGGAGCGAAAGACTTAAGAAGAATCATAATATGACGAAAAATATGATTACATACTTAACGCGCATTTAAAACATTAAATACAAATCTCTAAATAATATGCGATTAAGAATGTAATATATGGGCTATATATAAGAATAACTAAGTGGAAGTAGGTTCCTACTAAAAGTAGGTTAGGTACCGTACTTAAACAACGATTTATAGCCTACTACGTTATTAAGGTTGTAAGAAAACAGGGAAATATGTAAGCTAATAAATAATAAATACTTTAGTAATTATAACATATAAATTATAATTATTATTATAAATTCGGAGGCTGGGTTTAACTTATTTTTTAAGCCCTACTGAATTTGTAATTTTAACTATTGGCAGTTTTCAGATAATTCAATTTATATTGTTTCAAAAAATACACAAATAAATTGAAAATACGCAAATTATTATGCAAAAACATTTAGTAAAAACATCACAATAAAAAAAGAACTTAAATAAATATGCCTGAAAAATAATCTTTTAGAGATTATTTGCCAAAATGTCTGTTTAATAGTAATCATTTTATATGTAAAGACTCATTTATTTAAAGAGATTATGTTTAAAGCTTTGTTTAGTTATTAAGTAAGTAATGTAAGGTGAAATTTCATTCCCTTTACTTTGTAAATACCGGATGTAATTACTTAATAAACTTTTTATACAATGATATCGTAATTCTTTTTACTTCACATCACTATTAATGTAAAATCATTAAAAAAAAAAACAAAATTCACAGAAATTTATAAATTCACAGTGGAGAGATTTCAATAATGCAAAAGGTAATTTTATGAGATACATATTACCATTTCGTATACTAATTAATATAGGCAAAGAGAATAGACAGTATAGAAGGGTCCTGTCATAGTAAATTTTGTAGTCACTGTAAATTTACTGCCATCTATCGTCACACGACTAAAACTCAAAATAGAGACGTAGTCAGACGTATAAAATTATCAAAAAAATGTATATATATGGATAAATGATTTTATTATTTTTATATCATTTTGACCCGTGTTCATTCACTGATATCTATGTGTTAAAATTGTTAAATATGAAACTGTGTCGTCACGCCATCTAACCGAGTATAGGCCAAAGCCAAAGGTGTGTGCGCCATCTATCCGAGAGCGACTTTTTCTTGATTTCCGAGGCACGTTTCTTTTTAGACTTTATTCATCTTATACGAAGTTACATGTCTTTGATATACTTAGGTAAATAATTATGAGGCTAATTATTGGAACTTATATTTTGACTAGCGACACGCCCTGGCTTCGCACGGGCATGCACGGTGGGTTAACAAATTATACACCTAAACCTTCCTCAAGTATCACTCCATTGACAGGTCAAAAGCGTATGAAAATCCGTTCAGTAGTTTTTGAGTTCAACGCGAACAAACATACACAAAGAGACCGACGCGGCGGGGGACTTTGTTTTATAAGGTCTGATAATATTAAGGTGGATTTGTTAGCTGTTGGTCTGGTCAGGCGTGGCTCACTCCGCGATTTCGTCGCTTTGCTACAGGTAGCTAAAAGTACATCGGTTCCACCCCAATTTTGGGGAAAGCCATAAGCCGCGCGTGGCGCTGTCGCCACCCAGCGGCCATATCTGTGCTGATCGTAACAGACGCGTTTTGTTAGAGAGTGAGTCTTCTGTACCTAGTACTATTATTTATTCTGTAGTCTGGCTCGCATTTGGTCCAGGCCACTGTTTGTCCAATAACCGTTTGGTAGTGATTACCATTTCATATACTTACTAATTAATATAAACTGTGATGTCAATTGGATCTCGTATTTTGAGGTGAAAAATGTCAAATGATGTAATTTTCTCTCTTTGTTAAGCTGTTAAGGCCCCAGTACACAATGCGCCGGCCACTCCAAGGGACGCATTTATGCGTTAGAGGGAGCAAGTGATATTGCTATCTCATTCTACCGCAAGGCTGCGTCCCTTGGAGTGGCCGGCGATGGTCCATTGTGTACTGGGACCTTTAGAGAATGAAAGAGATACCTACTTTTGGCAATTAGTCGGATCGGATCCCCTACTTTTGATGCTGACGGCGGGTACCTAGTGATTGTCTTTCTGCTATTCGTGCTTTACTTTGGTGTTAAAACGTTCAGCTGAAATAAAGTTAATCATTGTATTTTTGACAGTAATTTATTTTCTTAAAGAGCACTTTTAATACATTTTCATTTAACTTTAAACATGTAAATGAATTTTGAGAATAGCGCCATCTCTGTGTAAATGTGGAAAGCTAGAGCAACACACTAAACATTTAGAATATCCGCGACGTTCCCGTACTGACAATGTAGGAAGTTGGTTCCGCTATTCGTCGCAAGATGGCGCTGTAATTAAAAATTAATATTTCAGATTATGAATGTTCGATCACGAAATTTTCAATTCTGAGATCGGCCACGAGAAGTACATTATTAGATCTAATAAAACAAGGCGCGTAAAAGTTACACATGTTCAATAAACCAGGGGCCCAATTCAGATTTAATAATTTGTGACGTCCCACGGGTAAAGGTACATATGGGTAAAGGTATATATAATTATGACGGTTGGCGCTTACACTATTATTAACGCCGCTCCAATATTATTGCGGGGCTATGTGACGTAAGCGCAAGCCGTCATAAGGTACCTTTCTCCGTGGAACGTCACATTTGTTAAGTTTAGATCTCGTTTTGATAAATGACATTTAAAATCGCACACGCTGATTTGTGCATGCAAAATGAATTGAAAGTCATGTGTGATGGCTCCTCTACACCATGGGCCAACGCCAGCCACTCCAAGGGACGCAGCCACGCGGGAGAATGAGATAGCAATATCATTTGCTCTCTCTAACGGATAAATGCGTCCCTTGGAGTGGCCGGCGTTGGCCCATCGTGTAGAGGAGCCATGAGATGCGCGCCAATCACCAAGGCATCAAAACCAGTTCAAAACCATAACTAATTGTTGAATCAACTTCCAGGGAAACTAAAGAACTAAATTCGCACAGTAATAGGGTTGCCACGTCGGAAGGAGCTATTATCGGGAAAAAATATATTTTTTCGGGATTTTGGGACTTAAGTCGGGAAAAGGTAATTGTATTAAAAACAACGATATTTTACATTATTGGCACTATGTCAGCTGCTCTGCTCATAGACGTTTTTATATAAAAATAGTATAAATTCTTTGAGATCTTGAACAGTCTGGCTCATCGCTCGACGCGGGTCGCTCGCTCAGTCAACGATAATTTGGAACTTGAAATTATTGTTTTATAAAGCTGCTGCGTGAAGCTGCTTTCGGGACAATTTTCACTTTGTCGGGAATCGGGATCACATGCTAAAAATCGGGAGAATCCCGCCAAATCCCGACCATCTAGCAACCCTACACAGTAACCGTCAACTAATATATATTATCTGTTGAATAGCGACCAAATTACCGGATGTCGGAATACTGAATATGTAGGATTCCAGTTTAAAACTAGTTCGCCACTATACCACGCCTAATAAGGGTCTCCCCACACCTAAACCCCCTTATTCATAAACGTTTACTAAAGTTGACAAGCCGATAATTCCCTTTCCGACATATTAGTATGATGGAAAGGGACAAACGATTATTATCGGCTTGTCAACTTTAGTAAACGTTTACGAATAAGGGGGATAGACGACGACTCTTTCGCTTGTATTGCGTAAGACATAAAGCTTTTTTCTGTCGGCTTTAGCCAATTCCGCGTCGATAGGTGTGATGTGACCCTGATGCAGATTCGCACGCTACCATGGTGTGTGAGCGAGACAGCGCTACATATTTATAGCTTGTTGTTGCTACACCAAAATGGTATTAATGGTATTTTTATTTTCTTTTGTGACTTTTCTATTACAGGATCCTATAGGTATAGGTACCTCTAAGAAGCCTTTGATCCTGGACAAAAATGCACTTGATCGTCGTGAAACATTTTTTTTGACAAAATTCATGGTTTAGACACTCACTGTAATTTTTTTTCCAAAACGTATGAAAGCAAATCGTCGTTAATTAAAAAGTAAAATTTTAGCAAAACAGTACGGGATCAGGTAGCTACAGAGTGCATTAAAAAAATCACCTGTATAGCGATGTCCCGCTCGCTCACCGCAGCGGTGTGCGGTTTAGCGTCCAATGTGAAGACCGCCTAAACCGCGCGCCGATGAGTTTCCTGATCCCACCGTCTAATCGGCCCGGGTGTTCCATTAATTCTAATGACTCTTCAGTGTTACGCACTGGGTCGGTAGACGCGGCGGTTGCGGGGCGGTTTTGTAAACTTATGGTAGTAAACTGAGCCCACGCAAGGCAACGTATGCAGGGGCATTCCACGAGACTGTCGCTTACATAACGCAATTCTTCTAATACTTCTGGAAATGCTGAGTAAGCGATATTGGGTCAGGTAATATTTCATGACTTGGCTAACAAATTGGCAGTATATTCTCGAGATTCACGTATTTTATTGAGGTAGCTGCCATACAAGGCAAAAGCGTTATGTAAGCGACAGGCTCGTGGAATGCCCCATGCAATGCATTATGAAATTTGGACCCTGAAATTTGAATACTTGTCATGCGTAGCGTGTGACAAGTATGTTTCTAAGCATACAAATTTAAGGGTCCGGATTGCATACGTTGTGTACGTGGGCTCAGTTTGTCCCTACAAAGACCTACTTACTGCTATGGCGCGGAGATCCGAAGTTGATCTTGGCCACCGACACCAAATACCACGATGTTTTTCTGCCCAAAGCCGTTTCTGTACAATTGACGGCGTCGATCTTGCTAATGTCTATTAGCAGCGTTACCTAGGACGTACAGAGGGTCTTCGGCCGTTTGGTACTCCAGTACGGATATGATGGTCGTTCTTGTCTACGTGACAGCGTGATAAAACGGTATCCGTCACTTTCTACCCCGCGGTGTTAGAAAGTGACAGTTATTTTATCACGTGGATAAACGTGGATAAAGCCATCCATAATTCGCAGGCAGAGGACGGTTTTGTTAACGGTTTGTGATAAAGTTAACGATGTGTTATTGGTTTAAAGCAGGCGTTAGCTTAGCTTGTTTCATAAAAATTCATCATTATTTTATAGGTTTTGCTAGGAATTGCGACATACGCGTCGTCGATTAGCCCTATTCTTATACAGCAGAAACGCCTTTCATTTTCTCAAACCGGCAAAGAAATAAAACTCTTTCTTTGAATTCAAGTCAACGCTATGTTAAAAATGTTTCATATAAAATACTAGTGCGTAAACTCAGACTTTATCGCCAAAAACGGGCCTAAACAATCAAGTCTCATCAGGGTTTTATGAACCCTTACGTGGTCATGCCACTGTATAAAATAGTTGTTCTTGTAATTAACTTTCAAACATAGAAACTCATATACCTACGTAAATAAAGGCGTTTTTCCTATAACGGTGTTCAGTGGATCTATCGCGGACACCGAAGTAAGCAAATGTCGGGTATCTTTTTCCTTTACTCTAATGAAGGCGTAATTAGAGTGACAGGGATAGTTGCTCGATGTCATAGCCCTGAATATGCCAAAACTAAAGAGATAGCTAGACAGGTTGACGGGCGATGCTTTCATCTTTTATGTACCTACCTTGGCTTTTACAATTAATGGAGGTTATTATGGGAATTGAAACGGGTTTGAAATGTGTTATAGCGCGAGTATACTGGGAATTTATCTACCCAATATAACAGATGTTTTCGTGTGTAAGGTCCGATAAAATCACTGGATCTCAATCACTGGACGTGGCACCAAAGACGTAAACCACAAATCCTGAAAAATAACTATTTGACATCAGTTTTTAGTTACGGCTGTCATCCGAATGTCTACGCAGAGTCCTTGAATGCTTCGGACACATAGCAAGGAAAGACGGTGGCAGCCTCGAAAAGCATTTTGTGACTGGCAAAGTAGATGGGAAAGGGCCTGGACGTGCAATACGTTGGTCCGACCAGATCCGCACTGCTCTTGACTCCATAGTTCACATGTCTCCACACCGCCAAAGACAGAACCAGATGGAGGGAGTTCGTGAGAGAGAAGGTGATTCAAAAGGGAGGTCACGACCCTCAATATTGAGGATTACGGCGCAAGGAGGAGGACATCAGTTTTTAAACACTTGTAGCATTTTATAATAAACCAGAGTAATAGAGCTTTTTAAGTTTGACGTATTATTAGTTTCTGTTTTGAAAGAAATGTCGCCAGACTGTCACAAAAAAATTGTCAGTAACTTGTTTACCAAAGCATATTAAATTTAATGTATGTCCTGCACAATCAATGTTCACACAAGCAGTTCCTCAATCACAGCGTATAAGCGGTCACATCAATCTGACTATATATAACTCTTATTGCAAGCACATAGAGCATATCGATGGTCAGTTCGTGTTGCTGTTAGCAGTACTTCAATTACAGGTATAAGCGGCCACATCGCCACATGGATTAATTCCGATCGCATTGGAAACCGTGTTTAGTGGTCGTGGCCACAATACGGCCTGTAACTGGTCAGCAAGCTGTATTGTTAAGCTTGGTTCGGCATTGATTTGATATACTCGTAGTTGGATTGTGGCATGCAATATCTGTTGCACCAATACGCATAACAACAATTGTATACAGTCAGCTTTAATAGCCGCCGGAAGACGCTGGATGCGGGTGGCTTCCAACCGGTACGAATGGAGGTCCAAGGGGGAGGCCTATGTTCAGCAGTGGACGTCTTATGGCTGAGATGATGATGATGATGAGCTTTAATAGTTGGCGGATGACACAATGCGCCAAAAGTATCTGCTACCCTGGAATACTCTTACAAAATAGAGATATAACTCTATAGTTCTAAGTCAAAAGTAACTTTTACAGTTTAATTGTTCTACATAATAATGACATAATATCTCTTTTTGTTATGTTATTAGAGAACGGTAGATACATACTTTTGACGCGTAGTCAAATCCGTTACTTTTAAAAGTCATATACCTACTGAAGTAAACGCCAGTCAACGTAACTGAAGTAAACGGTGTAAGTTTATTTCTATATAATATAATAGTCAAAAATTATGAATTTCACAGTTCTACAGCAATAGTAGGTATCTACCACAGAATGAAAATAAAATTACAATTCATTACATCACAGGCCTTCTTGCAGAGGATTTAAAAAAGCACAACATGTTTGGTGATGCCGATGATGGTGACTGTGGTGGCCGACCTACCACCCACATTTTTGACAGAGAAAGTTCATGCCACCTGAGGTTCCCGGTCTGCTTTCTGAAAGCAGCAATTACAATTACAAACTGCCGTATACGAACTTCAAGATATTCACAAGAGACGACACGTACTAGATCCATTCTAGATACCTTATAGTTTAGATATCAATTAGTTCTCTTTTGCAGCGCAATTCGGGCAACCAATGTCACTTTTAAGTTAGATAGAGATATCTATTAGATGTGAATTGGATCTCTAAGTCATATCCTGTGGAAATCGTTCAAGAGTATCTCCAGAATCGCGCAAATGTCAAATTTGACAGGTTAGATCTTGAACATATCGTTATCGTATCTTGGTGATGTCTAAAAGATATCTAATAGATGCCTATTTCAAAATCCGAATCAGGCCCAATCTCAATTTCGCGTTAATTTTCAAATAAAACCGGGCAAGTACGAGTCTGACTCGCGCACGAAGGGTTCCGTACCATAAAGCAAAAAAAAACGGAAAAGAATGCAAAAAGAAAACGGTCACCCATCCAAGTACTGACCACGCCCGACGTTGCTTAACTTTGGTCAAAAATCACGTTTGCTGTATGGGAGCCCCACTTAAAATCTTTATCTTTATTTTATTCTGTTTTTAGTATTTGTTGTTATAGCGGCAACAGAAATACATCATATGTGAAAATTTCAACTGTCTAGCTATCACGGTTCGTGAGATACAGCCTGGTGACAGACAGACGGACAGACGGACGGACGGACAGCGAAGTCTTAGTAATAGGGTCCCGTTTTACTTTTTGGGTACGGAACCCTAAAAACCAAACCATTCCAAACGCAAACAATCAGGACTAAACAAATTAACCGAACAAATTCTGAAACAGAATTGGCAACGCTTTAAAACTGAGCACAAAGCGCCGCCCAAAGCACTAATTAATATCATTTGGGCGCGCCTGAGTGCGTCTGATGACAGTTGAATGGCTGCACTCCGTGTTTAGGATGTCCGTGTTACGTAAATGTACAAACTAATTTTTAAATTATAACAAAAATAAATAAAAATCACTACTTTGAAATTCGAATTTGTGACTTTTTGGAACACCGGTCCAATCGCTTTTGACCAACGGAGCTACCGAAGCCATCCGAAGCTTGAAGCGTGCGAATTTTTTCATTGCTTCCTCTTTTACACGCGTTAGGGAGGCAGGCTACTATTAAGACCACCGGTGGACGGGCAGCAGCGTCCCTCAAATTCGGTGTACTCGACTGCGATCGCCAACCCGCCTGCCAAGCGTGGCGATTATGGCATTCACCCCCCAAGAAAGGGGGAGGCCTATGTTCAGCAGTGGACGTCTTATGGCTGAGATGATGATGATGATGCGGGAGGCATAATAGCGACATCTACCGTAAGAATATTCTATCTTAACGGCACTGGAGTCTCAAGTTATATTAAGAATTCACCATATGTGCTTAACAAATTTTTATCAAAACCCTTTCATAATGGATGCTGCTGCCCGGATTTTTGACATTTGCGGCAGCAATGCAGTCAGCACTGTGAGCAGCAATATCACGCCGCATAACTGCAGGAGTAATGCTGGTGTAGTCTGAATTCAAACAGTACCTTAACTTTCACCGTCCTTGGAAACTGTAGGTATTCGTTAATAAAGACAGTCCCGCGCATTAATTCATGACGCAAAAAGGCTGATTTACAAGTATAAATTTATCATGAATCTACATCCATCAAGGCTTATCTCGCTTTTATTTAAATCGCTCGTTTTCGAACAATGCCCCTTAATTTATGCGGAGCAATTTTGTACGAATTTCGAACTGTAGTGCGTATTGTGGTGTCTCAGATAGCTTTGCTACTAGATGACGCATGGACAGCTCGGGCAAAAGTAGGGACGGTAAGCACGAAGAGTTTAGTACATTGATCCGCCATTTCTTATCTCTATAGCACGCGTTGAGATTTAGTTACCTGAGGGCCTACCGCGAACCACGTTCGACGTGTTGCCTCTCTGTCGCACTTGTAAATTCGTACGTAAGTGTGTCAGGGAGGTAACACGACGAACGTGTTTCGCGATAGGCCTTCTACCTCTCTGTCACTCTTGCATAACACAGGTATTCGAGCGATAGCGATAGCGGCACTAAACACAGTTTCAATTTCAAATTCTCGCAGTAGGCTCTCAGATCTATTCGTGAAGGTACCACGAGTAATGGTGCCCAGTAGCATAGAATAAATAATAGTACTACGTACAGAAGACTCACTCTCTAACAAAATGCGTCTGTCACGATCAGCACAGATATGGCCGCTAGGTGGCGACAGCGCCACGCGCGGCTTATGGCAAACCCCAAATTTGGGGTCGAACGGATGGACTTTTAGCTACCTGTGGCAAACCGACGAAATCGCGGAGTGAGCCACGCCTGCCAGTAGTAGACTTGCAGCTCCACCGTTGCTTAAAATCCGGCTGATTTCAAAAGGGAGGAATGTGCTTAACAAAACAAGGTAGGTAATAGGATACAACTAAGTCACTTGCTGCGTAACAGTACTTTAACAGTGCTGCCTTAAGGTAACAGTTCGTTTCCAACGACAGCAGCACTACCATTCATTTTACCATGGAAATTGATAATAACACCGACGCGTTCGTGCTAGTAGTGCAGCTGCGGTCAGAAATGGAATGTTACCCTTAACGCGTCTCTATGATGACCGTGACTTTGGATTTTTTGTAACGCCGAGTCTACGGGATGTAGTCCATGAATTGTGTTGCTGATTGTACAAGTTTTCTGTTCGGTTAACAGAGAATTACTTACGAGGGATATGCATATTGAATGCTGCTGTGGGAGGCTTTAACGTGGAAAAGAATGAATTATGACAGTTTTCGTGCATACTATTCGCGTGGACTATCAGGCCAATTCGAACGCGCATCTGACATCAAACGTAGATAGCTGTCATTTGCGATCGTCATTGAAAGGTATTTTAGTTAAAATATTTATTTATTATCAAGCATCAAATTAAGGGGCTACTCCACGCCAATGACCTTCGATCTGAATCCCTTAGGTTTCTAATGTTTTTTTGTAGCTTATTATATTAACAACAACGGCTTTAAGCAATATTGTATCCCATATTTACTTCAAAGTTCATTGTGTTTGAGATATTTGGCATCAAAGTTGAACAATTTTAGGTTAAAAAACTGGTTTTCTGGCCATAACTTATGTGTTAATTAGTTTAAAATTAAAATCCTGGACACGTTTTTCGAGACGTCAAAGACGAACCCAAATATGTAGATTTCGTACATGTAAGATCTTCTTCTTCTTCCTGGCGTTATCCCGGCATTTTGCCACGGCTCATGGGAGCCTGGGGTCCGCTTGACAACTAATCCCATCATTTGACGTAGGCACTAGTTTTTACGAAAGCGACTGCCATCTGACCTTCCCAGAGGGGAAACTAGGCCTTATTTGGATTAGTCCGGTTTCCTCACGATGTTTTCCTTCACCGAAAAGCGACTGGAAAATATCAAATGATATTTCGTACATAAGTTCCGAAAAACTCATTGGTACGAGCCGGGGTTGGAACTAGTGATTGCAATCCGGATTATTCGAAGTTCAAAAATCCGGATTTCGGAGCGTTTAAAAATCCGTTTTAAAATCCGGATTTTGAAAAGAAAAAACCGGTTTTTCGGATTTTTTCCCACCAGTACTAATTTGCTCAAAATTAATGCTAATGCGAAATAAAAAGCGGTGCACATGAAGCGGTAACGCGGGAGAGCTATTGCCAGCCGGGCATTGCGCGTCGCGCACTCGTTCGCACCTGTATGCTTGCCCCGCGTCCGCCGCCCCTGCCGCCCGCTACCCGCCAAGTCACCGTCATCTGCACCATGGCCGCGACATCGACTCCGACTTCTCCTCTTTCCTCCGTGGCTTCCACGAGTGCAATGACAACTGTTAATGGTAAACTACAGAAACAAGACCAACGAGAGCTAAGTTTTAAAGAGCAATTAAATCAGCAGCTGTCTTTGCTCGACCAAAATAATACAGGAGTTGCCCAGATTGCCTCACCAGATGCCCCGGATTAGCTACTCTAATCCACATAGAGCACGAAGGCGATTCCATTGCAAAGAGGCGTAAGGCAGGGAGACGTTATCTCTCCGAAACTGTTTACTGCCGTAATGGAAGACGCCTTCAAGCTCCTGGAATGGCAAGGACTTGGCATCAACATCAACGGCGAATACATCACTCACGTTCGGTTTGCCGACGATATAGTAGTCATGGCAAAGTCGATGGAGGAACTCAGCATGATGCTCGATGACCTCAACCGAGTTTCACAACGGGTGGGCTTGAAAATGAACATGGACAAGACGAAACTTATGTCAAATGCCAATGTTATGCCCATTCCACTTTCTGTTGGGAACTCGGTACTCGAAGTTGTTGACTCGTACATCTACCTAGGACAAGTAGTCCAATTAGGTAGGTCCAACTTCGAGAAGGAGGTCAACCGCCGAATCCAATTCGGTTGGGCAGCGTTCGGGAAACTACGCAATGTCTTTTCGTCCGACATACCTCAGTGCCTCAAGAGGAAAGTCTTTAATCAATGTAGGTGGTAATGTGGGGTGAAAGGCAACCTTCTCAAATAGAATTGTATCTAGCACTGTGTAGTGATAGGCTGAGAATGCTGGACTTTCCGGCCGAGCTAACGTCGTGTGCTGATAAATTATGTATGGAGCGTAATCATTCAGAAATTTTAGACAGAATGTATGACGACATAATTGACACTTTGACGGATGCGGCGAGAAAGTCTAGCCGGAGAGGGCCCGCCAAGCGGAATATCGTAGCGGGATGGAACAAGTACGTCGCAGGCGCGCATAGACTTGCGAGAGAAAAGTTTCTGGTCTGGGTGTCGGTGAATAAACCTAGGCGGGGCCCGGTATATGAGGATATGTGTGATTCTAGGAGAGTCTTCAAGTCAAAATTAAAATGGTGCCAAGATAGGCAGGAACAAATTAAAGCCGATATTCTTGCCACCAAACGGGCAGCAAATGACTTTAAGGCCTTCTGGAAAAGCACAAACAAACTTAATGTGAGACCTAGTGTCCCTGTGAGTGTGGGGGGAGTTAGCGACAAGAAGCACATAGCGAATAGTTTCAGACGTGTGTTTTCTGTAGAACCAATCCTGCATAAACCTACAAAAGAGGTGCGATGTGCTGAGGCCGTTATGGGCGAGATTGGAACCCGCGACCTCCGGATTGAAAGTCGCACGCTCTTACCGCTAGGCCACCAGCGCTTCCTTACATCAAAAAGAATAGCTCTACTGGAGCCAACTGGCATAGCGAGAGACGACGGCAAGAGACCGGACGGCATGTCCCTGGTTCCTTGGGGTTTGGGAAGGGTGCTAGTGTGGGACGCTACCTGCGTAGACACTCTGGCCCCTTCCCACCTGACGGGAACCAGTAACCAAGCAGGTGCGGCGGCTAAAGCGGTCGAAAAGCTAAAATCCCAGAAGTACAGGGGTCTCGGCCCCGAGTATATTTTTATGCCATTTGGGGTTGAGACCCTTGGCCCGTGGGGTCCTAATGCTGTACAGCTTTTTAAAGAGCTCACAAAAAGGCTTAAAGACTTCACTGGTGACCGAAGAGCTGGCAGCTTTCTCGCTCAACGTATTAGCTTAGCAATACAGCGAGGAAATGCTGCCAGCGTCCTCGGCACCATGCCAAAGGGGCCCAATTTCCTAGACATTTTTTAATTATATTATATTTTATTTAGTTTTAGTTTTTAGTTTTAATTTAGGTTTATTTTATAGATAAGTTAGTTTATTTTTATTTTTAACGTTTGTATCTGCCTTATAAATAAATAAGTATATCAAAGAATAGATAGTATAGAGGGGTCCTGTCAAAGTAAATTTTGTAGTCACGGTACATTTACTGCCATCTATCGACACACGATTAAAACTTAAAATAAAATTGAAAATGTATAAATGAATTAAAATATGTTTACGGATATATGATTATTAATTTTTATTGTTCCACAATGACCCATGTTCTTTCACTGATACGTGTTAAAATTGTTAAATATCAAACGGTGTCGCCAACGCCATCTAAACGACAATAGGCCAAAGGTGTATGGCGCCATCTATTCGACAGTGACTTTTGCTTGACATCCGAGGCACGTTTTTTTCTTAGACTTTATTTATCTTATACGGAGTTATATATATCTCTGCTTACATGTAAGATCCTTATCTGCTAACTAGATACGAAAAAAGTGTTTTTTTTTACTATGTTTAAAAAAATAAGGATTCATTTCTTTCCAAATCCGGTGGACAAAACCGGAGATAAAAGATTGAAAAACCGATAACCGTTTGTTTTATAATTCGATCTGTAGTGCAAAAAAAGAAGATACGACTCAAAACTTGTCAAAAATTGATGAAAACCGAAGAAATATTCTTGGACAGCCAAAAAATGTTTATAGATGTGTGAAAGTTATGAATGTAAAATTGATACATTTTTGTGACTTTCGGAGAGATTAGGTCCGAAAAGATTTTCCCAAAAAAAACGATGTGCCAACAGAGAATAAAGTAAGTGACAGACGTGATGGAGTGACGCCCCAATGTTTTATTAATGTATTAGCTATTTTAACTTAAAAAACTAAGGGCCCGATTCGGATTTTGAAATAGACATGTACTAGATATCTTTTATACATCACCAAGATACGATAACGATCTAACCTGTCAAATTTGACATTTGCGCGATTCTGGAGATACTGTTAAACGATTTCCACAGGATATGACTTAAAGATCCAATTCACATCTAATAGATATCTTACTCTATCTAACGTAAAAGTGACATTGGTTGCCCGAATTGCGCTGCAAAAGAGAACTAGTTGATATCTAAACTATCATCATCATTCAGGCCTTTAGCATCTTGACAGATGATTTATGCAGCGTCTGTTAGCGAGGAACAACGTCTCTCGTGGCTGTATAAGCCAATGCGGGACCGGCATTTGCGACCGCATTTATGGCAGCTGAAGCAAGGAGTCATGTCGGCATTATCCGGCGGGTTGTGCCGCTTTGCGCGTTTTCGGGCAAGGTCTTGGAACCATGCGTTGTCGTGGATTTCGCGACCTTTCGCGATGGCACCCCTCCATCCATCGCGATCTGACGCGAGCTCCTCCCAAGTGTCCCTATCGATAACAAAAGCGACCATGTCGCGTTTGGCGCAGTCCTTAAAACGCAGCAAGGGACGTCCAATGCGGCGCTTTTGGAATGCTACCTGACTCAACATAATCTGCCTAGGCAAACGAGTGCTATCCATACGCTGCACATGCCCAAGCCACCGCAAGCGCCTTTGTTTCAGCAGGGCGGTGATGCTAGGAAGCTGTGCAATTTCCAGGACTCTCTCGTTAGTGACCCTGTCCTTCCATGTGATGTTGAGGATACTCCGAAGACAGCGCATGTGAAAAGTGTTTAGTCGACGTTCCTGATTAGCGTACGACGTCCAGGTTTCGGCTCCGTACAAGAGCGTGCTCAGGACGCAAGTTTGATAAACAGTCATCTTGGTCCTGATAGTAAGATGTTTGTTGTTCCACACTCTTGTACGCAGCCTGCCGAACGTCGAGGCCGCCCTGCCGATGCGAAGGTCAACCTCGCTGTCGATGGAAAGGTTGCTCGACACGGTGGACCCTAAGTAACAGAACTTGTCGACTACCTCTAAGGGTACAGTCTCCAGGAGGATGGATGGCTGGTGAGTGTACCCTTGCGCTAAAATTACGGTCTTCTTCGTATTGATAGACATGGAGAACAGGGAACACGCGTAGGCAAATTTGTCTATCAGGTTTTGGAGCTCATGGGGTGTTTCAGCTACGAAGGCTGCGTCATCGGCGAAGAGCAGACTGTCGACAAATAGGTCAACGCGATTACGACGAGATTTTAAGTGATTGATATTGAACAATCTTCCGTCTGCTCTCGTGTGTAGGTGAATTCCTTGCTGCGTGTCACCGAAGGCAACCTTTAGCAAAAGAGAGAAAAATATGCCGAATAGTGTTGGCGCTAAGACGCAGCCTTGACGAACTCCTCTCTGCATTTCAAACGCGTCGGATGCTTGGCCGTCGAATACAACTGAGCTCTTCATGCCGTCGTGAAAAGATATTATCAGGTTCAGAAGCTTTGGGGGACATCCAATTTTCTCAAGTGCAGCGTAAAGCCCCTCCCTACTGACCGTATCGAAAGCCTTGTTCAGGTCAACGAAGGCGATCATTAGGGGTGTGCTGTGCTCACGGCACTTCTCTTGAAGTTGGCGAAGTGTGAAAATCATGTCCGTAGTAGAGCGCTGAGATCGGAAACCACATTGTGCCTCAGGATACACACGTTCGGCAAGACTTTGCAGCTTGGTCAAGATGACTCTTGCAAAAAGTTTACCAACAATGCTTAACAAAGATATCCCACGGTAGCAGTTACAGTCGCCGCGGTCGCCTTTCCCTTTGTATAAGGTCACAATGTTTGCATCACGCATGTCCTGGGGGAATAGCTCCCTCTCCCAGCACTTCCCTAGTAGATTGTGGAGCAGAGGTAGTATGCACTTGAGTTTTAGGACTTCGGTAAGAACCCCATCTATTCCAGGACTCTTACCGCCCTTTAGCCTCTGAATAGCATTATGAAGGTCCTCGACTGTGGGTAGTTCGTCGAGTTCAGCCATGACTGGTAGGTTCGGAATTAAATCCAAGGCTACTGGGCTGATCTCGACCGGTCGAGAATAGAGCTCAGTGTAGTGCTCCACCCATCGACTGAGTTGACGTCTACTGTCAGTAATGACAGTCCCGTCAATCTCCTTCAAGGGGGCCGTTCTCTTTGGCACAGGACCTATAGCCGCCTTTATCCCAGCATAGACACCGTGAAAATTGCCTACTGCAGCACAATCCTGGATACTTTTACATAGATCTAACCAGTAGGTGTTTGCGTGCTGGCAACATGCTCGCTGAAGCGAAGACTTCGCTGTGCAGTACTCTGTGTGGGTGACTGGGCTGGGGTTTACACGGTATTTTAGTGCTGTATCGCGCTTGGCTTCTAAGAAAGGCAGGAGCTCCTGTAGATTGTCGGCAAACCAGTCTGGAACTTTTTTCCGAGCAAGCCCAAAAACCTCACAAGCTGTTCCGGTGAGGAGGTCTTTAATAGAATTCCATTCTACGTCTACCGGTGCGTCTAAGTCCCATGCGGATACCTGCTGTCGAACCAGGTCGCTAAAAGCTTCCACCAGCTCCGGGTCTTTGATTTTAGTGACATCCAGTTTGGTTTTGGCGGGAGTTTTGGAGGAGTGGATCCTCTTAGCGACCAGATTGACCTTGCACACCACTAGGGAGTGGTCGGTGTCGCATTGTGCACTGTGGTAGGATCTTACGTGAATGACTTCCTTGAGAGCATTTTTCTTAGCTAAAACCAGATCCAGCTGATGCCAATGACCTGACCGGGGATGTTTCCAGGAGACTTTCCGCATTTCTTTACCTCTGAAGTATGTATTGGTAACACATAGCAGGAAATTTGAGCAGAACTCTAGCAGGCGTTGGCCGTTTTCGTTTAGTTTTCCCACGCCATGGTTACCAAGGCAATCGGGCCAAGAGGTGTTATCTTGCCCAACTCGAGCGTTGAAGTCTCCTAGAATATAGATTCGATCCCCAGCCGGTATACTACTTACAACGGAGTTCAGCTCCTCGTAAAAGTCGTCCTTAGACTCCGCTGTCGAGGTGAGCGTTGGAGCGTAGGCGGAAATGAGGCTTATAAATCCACTTTTTGTGGATAGGCGCAGGGTCATAATGCGCTCAGAAACACCTCGAGGTGTTTCTATGGCACTTAGGAGAGTATTCCTCACCGCAAAGCCCACCCCGTACTCACGGTGTTCGTTGGAGCCCTTGCCTTTCCAAAAGAAAGTATAGTTCTTCTCCCGTAAAGAGCCCTCGTCAGGGAGCCTGGTCTCTTGTAGTGCTGCAATAGAGATGTCAAGGCGCGCCAATTCCAGATCGACAACAGCTGTCTTACGCGGTTCTTCTGCGTAGTCTAAAGTCTCCAAGTTGTCCGGGAGACCTGTCCTCAATGTCCGGACATTCCATGAACCAAAGCGCATGGAAGTGTAAGCTTTAGTTTTTCTTAAATGTTGCTGTTTGGTCGTGGGTGTAAAATGACTCAGCATCGATTTCCGGGCAAGCCCTGTGTTCCCAACACCCCAGAGGAACATACGATGCCGGGGCGGACCAGTACCTTACTGACTGGGGGCTGCCCAGTTTAAAGCGGGCGGTAACTGATCAGTAGGCCTACGATGGACCCTCCCACTGTCGAAAGTAACCCCTGGCACCCGCGCTTACGCCCATACGCGCAGGCTTATAACCGGTAACTGTTACTTCCCGTGTTGTTTTCCTCACCGCGGACACGATGAGGGTGAAGTGACCTCTCCACAGACGCTGCATCGCCATCGTATTTAGAATGGATCTAGTACATGTCGTCTCTTGTGAATATCTTGAAGTTCGAATACGGGCAGTGAGAAGCTTACAAAATACACAAATATTCTTAATTGAGGATGGAAAACGGACAAGAAAAAACACTAAAGGTTTCGTTGTATTTTGAGCACGAAATCCTAAAAAGGCGTCGAGAAAATCTGTATATTAGTATTGAGCACAGACAAAACATCCTCCAGACTGAGCATAGTCGCGCTACCCCCTCTGCCATGCATACGATAATTTTCCTCCATGTTCGAGTCGAAAGTGTCTTTGTGTGACGTCCGTGTCTTTGAACGGACCAATCACGGCACGGGACTTCGCTTACCTCGTCCCGCGCGCCCCCGCATTTTTGCCATCATCGGTTGCATGAAATAATTGCTCTAAACTCGGTCTAGAGGATTCCTAGTCTATGGTATTGAGCAAAGAGGAAAAGAGAATTTCTTGTAAGCAACGTGACGTGACACGAAGGAAATTTACCGTCCACATAACACAAAACAAAAGAGTATCGCAAAAACAAAGCAACACTCAACAGTTACTATTGACCGCATTGTGCTAAAGGTGACTGTCCATTTCCAACGACAGCTGCACTACTGTTAATTGACAATGACAGCGACGCGTTCAGTAACGGTAGTGCAGCTGCTGCGGTTAGAAATGGAATATTACCATAAGGTGACATTTGAATGACAACTGCATTACTGCTGCAGTACATGGATTCAGTGATTAAATGAATGACGAATTAAACAGTACTGCAGCAATGATACCAACGATATACTCGTTAAATTAATTTGTTACTTTTGTTAGTAAATAAGAACAAATAAATGGAATATTACCATAAAGGTCACGTTTGGGAGTCAACGGCAGCGTTTTTACTGTTGCGGCTTCTTTATTGCCGCCGCTGTATCTGTCAATTTGCTTGATAAAATGAGTGACATTCGCCGTCGCATTACTGTCGCAAGACATTTATGACGTACGTCCCAACACTTATTTTATCATAATCAATTTTATAATAATTTATATTGTAATTTCATACTATGAAATAAATAAATCTAAATCTAAAAATCTAAATCTATCAAGGTAATTTACAGATACAGGGGCGGCAACAACAACGCTGCAAGAGTTACTGCTCGGCCACGACATTGAGCGACTTGCAACGGCGGCAGCGATAACCATAGGTTGGACCGAGACACAGCGATCGGACCTTTCGTTCCCACCTATGGTTTCCGCTGCCGCCGTCGCCAGTCGCGTAATGTCGTGGTCTAGCCGTAATGGAACTGAAGTTGATATTGGAACGTCACCTTAACGCTGCTGCCAGTCGTCAACCGAATGTCACCCTAAGTGTATAGTTCATTAAATCAACAAATTACGTGTCAAAATCTCGCCCAAAAGGGCATGAAAGCGGGACCGCTGGATCGGAAACGTGGGGTTGGGACTTTAATAAAATAAAATGAGAATATTATCGAATGGAGTCCCGCGAGTAATGTTGCGTGTGAGGGGTGAAAGACTAAGAAAAGGGTGGAGTCGAAAACCACTGAATTTTTTTTGCTGTAGTTGCCTCTTGAAATGGGCCGGGATAACCCTGGACACCTCTTGATTTGCGAGCCGGGAAACCCTGGACAACGCTCTTCGATCTTCGCTCTTCTTGATTTCGCTTCTTACGAGTAACTTGGTTTCCGATTTTTGATGTTAGATGGTCTTCTTTTTTCTTGGTTCTTAATGGTGTTTGGTTCTGACTGCGTGGATTCTTCCGTTGAAAGTGTGATTGGTTTTCTAGGTTGATTTGACTGCGTTTGTTCTTCTCTTCTTTTGTAGTCTTGGTAGATTTCTTCTTCTTTCTTGAGTATTAGTTCGTTGGTTCGCTGGTCTGGGTCGCCATCAAATAACAAGATTGGCCTTGTTATGTTGTTTCGAGTTAAGTCAAACACCTTATGTGTGATAGTATAAGAACTTAAGAACCGTTTATTCTCTAAATGCCTGCCTATACATATATACACGTTAGGTTGCGCTTACACAAGCAATATGCGTTTATGTCGCAGTAAACCAGAGTGTTACTGTTAAATACTAAAAGTGGCTAATTGCCATATTACAACTCTTTGAGTACCTAATTCAAAAAGTAATCGTTAAAAAAACGGTAAAAGTAAATTACGTAGACGTTAGTGCATATATGTCAGTGTTGACACTATCAGTGACTCGTGGTACGGGTACATAAGTGTAGAGCCATGCTTACAACTCTTCTACACGCCATAACTTCACAAACTCTACACCTTAGTCAAAATATGTGGCTTGTATTTACTTTATGAACTGTTTCGATGTTAACAAAAATGTTTTATAGAAACATTGAAAGAATTTACTTATACATACATATACTTCACTAAATTAAATATATTATCCTATTTAATAACTCATCATTCACCATCATCATTTTGGGTCGCTGAGCCAATGAAGTAAGTAAGTAGAATTTAATTACAGGTTGAAAAATAAGAACCATGAATCTCCATATATTCTCTGTTCCACAAAAAATCCTAATGTCGCGTCAATAAATCTGTCTTCACTGTCAATACTCCAAAACCCATTGAACCACATTGCCACCACGTGGCCGGCTGACCACAATGAATTTTATCGACCATACTCGCATGGAAGACAAAGGGCTTATGTCCCGTGAAACTTCTATAGCAGATGTGATTTTTTAGAATTAACCGTTTGTTGATACTGAGGTTTTGCAAAACACTTCTTTAGGTTCATACTTATGCGTGTTTTTTGACGTGATAACGTCTTATAAATCGATGAACACCGGTAACATGCTCGAAAAAGTGTCGCGTTGTGGACAAATCTCCATGGTAACGTTGTGGACGGATCTTCATGGTAACGTTACGTAATGTAATGGTAATGTTTTCTTATGACGTTATCACGCAAAATTATCACAGTCAATACTCCAAAACCCATTGAACCACATTGCCACCACGTGGCCGGCTGACCACAATGAATTATATCGACCATACTCGGAAGAAAAAAAAACTTATGTCCAGTGAAACTTCTGTAGAAGATGGCTTTTTTAGAATGAGCCGTTTGTTTTTGTGGTTTTGTATAACACTTATTTAGGTTCATTTTTATGCGTGTTTTTTTAATGTCAAGGACGAGAAGAATCCTTTGAATAAAAATATTATCCTTGTTAAAAGTTTGTATTTTTAATTTTTATGTTTAAAAATATATTTTTTACTACTGTTTAAATTTTTTTTTAAAGGAACAGTGACAAAATACACGTCAAATAAAAAAATCTTTCTACCTCTAACTGATACACTTCCCTATTTTCTATAAATTGTTTAGGATTCATATAAAATGACATCATTTGGATATTATCATCATATAAAATGTACGTTCGAATTAGTCTCAGGGTCTCCGTTCGTTCGGAACCCTAGAACCCAGTTCGAAATTTATTGCGTATTTTGATTTATCTTATTTTTACTGGGATTGTATGTCCTTTTTACTGAACGTGTGAGTTGTATTGAATGAGATTTATGACAATAACGGGCTGTTGGTTTCATTAAATTATATTTCGAATATTTAAACGATCCTCGCTATAATTGCTTAACAATGGCGGACGAATTTAAATAAAATAAACGATGAATTATTTACAACAATACACAACAATTGTTTGTTTCCACGAGATGTTTTAGCAGATTTTATTGATACAGGGCACGGTAAAATAATATTTTGTTGACGTGAAATTGGTTAAATGTAAATTATCAAGTGGGTAGAAGCGCGGAATACATACATAATATAATAAGTAAAGTAGTAGGTATAGCAGCGTAAGAGAGGACACCCACTCGCCATTTCGTGGTACATGTTAGTGGGGTACTCTGATTCGGTATTTGGTAGTCTTGATATTTTGGTGTCCATGAGAATGGTAATGTGGTAAAAAAGTTAATATAAAATAGCATACCATGGTCACACTTAGACAACAACCATCACGATTGACGTTAACACTATTGAGCGCACTAACAATTTGTCTTCGGCAATTTCCTTATTGTTTCACGTTTGTAAAATGACGACGCCTTTTGTAAAAGGCGGATTCGTACAAATTGACTGCGACATATAGGTAGGAAAATGTAAGGAAAATCCCTGTCCACATAATCGTTTAAAGCTGTATTGTGCAAATCCATTAATTATTCATTCGTTCCATTTGTCTCATATTAAATTGCGAGAACTAGGTACCTATACAGAAAGCTCACTTACTAATATAAGCGATGTTTAACAGCTAAAATATTTTCCTTGTGCCTATCACGTCCTATTTGTGCTCGCTGGGGTTGTCAAATAAACACGTAGACTGATAATAGGCAGTGATAATAATCGTCACTCTGCCTTACTGAGGACAGCGCCATTTTTTCCAATTTTAATTTCGTTCATTGAGACCAACTTGTATCACTTGTGTTTTTATTGAGTAGTAACTGTAGTGACTTACGTAAACAACAACACAACATTGTTACAAAACACAAATATCTGAACACGCCTCTATTGTCAAGGCGTTGGAGTGCGTGTTCAGAGACTGTTCAGATATTTTTGAGCACCTCCACAGCTTAGATATATCTGATGGCGACTGTACTCAATTACCGCAATATTCTATTCAATTAATACACGTAACATCCGCCAGGATGCTCCGAGCCTCCAAAAGCTGAACGTAGCAGGTCTTGTGCGAACGTTCCATTCTACTTACTCTAATGAGTTCCACGACAATGGAACAGTGGAACAGTATATAGCCGTCACTGGAACATGGAACACCTACATTGATTAGAGCGCAACGCCAAAGCCTTGGAGCATTGAACCAGCAATCTACGTAATTCTTGGACTAGAGTACTATGGGAACTCACTAAGATTTATGATGAATTCATTAAAAAGAGGAACACACATGAAAACTGTACCTATGTAACTAAGACGGTTGGTAAGAAACAGAACCGCTAGTGTAAATTTCATTCGATAGCATGACGCTTTCGCGTTTGTTTTATGGTTCCCAAATTTCTTTTGCGATTTCGGCATTGGTCCCAATAATAGAGAAAAAATACATAGACTCCGTGCATCAATTTTAGTACCAAAACGACTATTATTTTCGTAGCCGACATATAGCATCGAGTAGCGGAATTATCAGTACTGCTATTGATTCGGTTAAATTATGTTCTAATGTATGGGCAAGAAAAACAAATTATAGCCAGCATTCAATGAATGTAGTATGATACCTTTGGGTATGGTGCTTTACGCACACTAGCGTCCCTCCCCCTCCCCCTGACGCAACCGCCCCTTTTAGCTTGAAATATGTCCCGGTTTACGGTTTTTTAATATTTTTGAGAAAAGTATTAGAGTTAGGAAAAAAGTGTCAAGGTAAGAAATAATCCTTAATAAATTTTAAACAAAAAAGGTTATATACAACTTTTTGGTAAGACTCACCATATTCATGTATTAACTTGTTGAGGTTCAATATAAGTTAGTAGGTACGTGATAGTACTGAAATAAAACTAATACGGAGAATAAGCTTGCAAGCTTATTCTTCGTGAAGATTTCTTTCAGTACTGTCACGTACTATGTTATATTGAACTACAACAAGTTTTTCAACGGTAAAATTTTGTCGAAGTTCATCTAGCTAAAACATCAATATGGTGCGTCGTATCAAAAAAATGAATATAACCTTTTTTGTTAAGAATTTAATAGGGAACATTTCTTTAATTGAAACATTTTTCCTATATTGTATACTTTCCCCAAAAAACAAAAAACACTCTCAACCGGGACATATTTCAAGCTAAAAGGGGGGGGGGGTTGCGTCAGGGGGAGGGGGAGGGACGCTAGTGTGCGTAAAGCACCATACCCAAAGGTATCATACTACATTCATAGAATGCTGGCTATAATTAGTTTTTCAAAAAACACAATTTGACCGAATCATATTTGACAATAGATGTTCCGACGACCGAAAAGTCTAATGCTCAACAATTTTCAACTAAATTATTATAACCGGATTAACTGGAACTGTATTTTAACTCCTTTTGCTTTTAATATTAGTTGTAAATTGTTGTTCAATACAATTTCCGTAAGTCGCGATACTAGAGAATTCTAATTAGTATCGAGTAACCATACTGATAAAGAGAATTTTAGGATCAAGTAGCGATACTGATACATATATTTCCGCTACCTACTCGATGCTAGATGTCGACTGCGATAATCATAGTCGTGTTGCTACCAAAAGTAATGTATGGAGTGAGCAGTGAGCACTCTATTCTTACTATATTTCTCGATGGTCCCAATCTGCATAGGGCATGCTCCCGGGAATTCCCGGTTCTCATATTCCCGGGTATTCCCGGGAATTTTATGGTGTCAAAAGAACCGGTACTGAAGACCCGGTACCGGTACTTCCCGGTTCTCATCAAATGACAATTTATTCCCATTTCAATAGTAGTAATATTTTAGTACTTTAGCTCGGGACATTATATAACATTTAATAATGGTGCTATGAAAAGGGGGACCCAAATAACCCGACAAACTAACCTAGTAAAGTAGGCATTCGTGCAGGCAGGCCGTACCGTCATACAAATAGTGCTGAGCGCATCGACTACGCTACGGTCGTGTGGCTCGGCCCAGGCGGAGGCAATGTGTGCCGGTTAGTTTCGTAAAATAGGTTGGAACTCCAATTAAGTGTTTGTTTATAATAAAATAAGTCATTTATTAATTCTTATGCAATTATTTATAAGAAAATAAGTAATTAATAAAGATTGTACGCTAACAGAAACAAATTCTTAAAAGTAATTAAAAGATGCCTTGAGAACCGGGAAGAACCGGGAATCCCGGTTCCGGCCATGCCCAGAACCGGGAAATGAAATGCTTGGTACCGGGACCGGTACTGCATGCCCTAAATCTGCATGACTTTTAAAGTCACTACGCAGACTGGCTGGTAGTTAGAATTTCACCTTTTATAATTGAAATGTTACATTTCCAAATAAATGTGACGTTCCACGGCAAAAGGTACCTTATGGCGGCTGGCGCTTACGTCGCATAGCGCCGCAATAATATTGGAGCGGCGTTAATAATAGCGTAAGCGCCAACCGCCATAAGGCACCTTTACCCGTGGAAGTCACAAATGAATAAATTATGCTAAACCCCCAAATGTCTACAAACATTTTACATTACAGCTACTCCAAAAGTTAACTGTCACAGAGACCATCATGCTATGCGAGACGTATAGTTAAGTTAAAAGGTAAGTTTCGAAAGGGTTACCATGACCCTTGTATAACAGCAGTATCGACTTACGATCGAGAACTCGCAGTTAAATCAATCTGCCCGCAGCAGACCCTTATCTTGCCTGACATGTCCCTAAGTAGCGCCTCAAATTGCCCTTTTGGGCTGACCGATCACCTTGGGTACGAAATGTGATTAAAATTGAGAGAAAATGCTTTGAAAAGGAAATGCCAATTGAACTATAGGGTATTTGACTGTGTTTAAAATAAGTTATTTTACACCATGCATGAAACAAAGCATCAGAAGATAGAGAAACGTAGACAGCAGCTAGTTTTTGACACAATTTATATTTTAAAACCCATACAATTATGTTTATCTTTTTATCATAACGTATTATGTTTATCTTTTTATCATGATCGTCAAAAATTATAGTAGGTATAAATTTAAAATAATAACGTTAATTAAACTAAAACTAACATTAATTTAACTATAGTGTTTCATATACATTCCATAGTAGGAAAATCGTTTTGACAGTTCGAGAAAATAAACTGATTTGACTAATACTCTATTGTTAAGTACCACTTAGGCGCTTGATAAAGAAGGCTATGTTGGGACTAAAATTAGTTTATTTATTAGATTCTTACGTACTCAACAATTTTTTTATGAAAAAGAAAAATGTAAAGAGAAATAATCAGGCAATTTATTAAAAACCTGTTCTTTCCTTGTCCAACAAATATCACTGGCCATTCAGCGGGGTAATGCCGCCAGTATTTATGGCACATTTGGTCCGGGAGACAATCAGAGTGGGGGGGCAATATTTTATTTGTTAAGTTAGTTTTACTCATTCTTAGGTTTTTTTTAGTTTATAATTTGTATGTTTAATCTGTTTTATTCTAAAGGTTTTTAATAAGAGAAACAATTAAATGTCCTTGGCGGTACAATGCCTCAAGGGCCTATTTTAGATATAAGCTAGTTATTAATTTCGTTTAGTAATACCAATCTTGTTTGTAAATAAATGATTTTGCAAATAAACATTAAATCACAACGTATATACGGACTCATAAAATATATTTTGTTTCATAAAATATATTATATTTGATAAAAAAAAACTTTATTCGTATCTCAATTAAAAATATCTGGTGACACCTAAACATGTTAATCTTCTATAATAAAATCTCCTTTGCAATAACAAAAACCTCTCAATTTACGATGATTAAAAGATCTAATCTCAAATTGAAACCTTAACCGCAATAATTTCCAAATAATAGACGATAATTACGGCAAATACTCATTCGGTCCAATACACAGTCACAAAATGCGAGTTCACGCACCGCGGGGCACAATAAATATTACCAAATTTTAATTTGACGCTTGAACAAAATGCGACTGATGAGGTAGCAATACCAGTAAAATAATGGCTTGTATTTTAAATGGCTTTAGAGTGCAATTTTTGGACTTAATATTTTTGAAAGGGTTTTTTTATATGGATTTTTTAAGCCGAGCCGCGCAGGGCTCTTATGCTCTGATGCTTAACGTCGGAAACTATGGAAAATGGAGTATCTGTGCCCCAAACGCGTTAGTTCCGCGTATAGCATTATTCCCGATCGCATTTTCCCCCACTCGCGTTAGTTCCGGGTAGCATTATTCCCGGTCGCATTTTTCTCCTCTAGCGTTACTTCCGCGTTCCGCGTAGCGTTAGTTCACAACATAGCTAGACGGAGCCCCGCTTCGCGAGGCTCTTATTTCTGGGCGGTTTGCCATTCGGGCATCTGAAGCTACCTAACGAACCTAACCTACCTAACCTATTAATTTAATGTGACGTCCATGAAAAGTGGGGAAAAATGCGACTGGGAATAATGCTACCTGGAACTAAAGCGAGTGGAGAATAATGCGATCGGGAATAATGCTACGCGGAACGAACGCGTTTGGAGGACTGATTTAGCTACTCGGAAAATGGCGTCGCTGCGCAAGTGCGCAGTTGCGTCAACGTTGCGTTGAGCAGCAGCCATAGAGTTGATTAGACGCCGACGCTTGGGAGAGACTAGTGTAAGGGGGCACTAAATTTCGAAAATCTCATTGGCTGGGGTATCAAATTAACCACCAAAATCTTCCAAATTCTTGATCAAAACAATCCGTAAGAATAAATAGACAAAATAAAATAATATCCCAACCTAAATAACTATATTAAAAGGCTTATTGAAAAAGTTTTATTGAGTCATTATTAGTTTACGTACACAACAACTCACTTTCGCACTTGAAATTTCAATCAAAGTTCAACTAGTTATTAACTTATTACTGTGTAAATTGATACGCCTAGAATTTAAATAATTTTACGCTTCAATAGTTTTACTTTCAGAAACTTGACTTCTTGATTAAAATATACATTTGCTCCTCGCGCCTACATTTTTCCAAATTTACCGCTTTTCTCTACTGACGGAAATAGCTTGGCAAATTATAAATAGTTATATAATGTATGAATGTTTAAATATCTTACTTTTTTTACGTATAATATGTTGCCACGCCCTTGTAGGGTCCATGCTGTACTGAATGAAACTTAAACACCTTTATAAACACCATGGATTGCATCGAATAAATGATTATGATTATGATTATTATACCATTTGTATAACCAGTTATATACCATAAGACTGACACGTAGGTATTTAATATATTAAAATGACTTACTGGCATTTTTTTAAACTGGAAATTGCCGAACACAATCTTTGCTCCATAACGTGCAAATTTGATGTGATGTGAATTTTTAATGACAATATCCCGTGATTAAAACAATAAAAACTACAATTTTAATAGTATCAATAACAGATCTATCAATATTGCTCTTGGTGCACCAATAATAGATTCACCTGCACTATAATTAGTATTATAGCCCTCTATTGGCAGTAGTCAAGGACCGTTCGGGCGATAGAGAATGCATTTTGCTAATTACAGGGCGCGTCCAACTGACTGCGCCATCTAGGACAGCCGAGCGCAATTGATTACTAGACTATTTTGCATCAGTTTGTATAGTAGAGACATCTATATATAATGGTTATGATGAGATGATATAGCCTCCGGTCTGGTCGGATTCGAACTTTAAGATACGTCAAATATTACGCCTAGATACGATATGGATTTGATGTGTCAGCGTCAAAAGTGACGTTTCTTCCATCCATATCGTATCTATTGTATCGTAACAAATGTGTAATTATTGAGAAAGAGTTAGACCAAGAAAAGTCTACAGCGATTTTGATAGCCCAGGCAGTGCAAGTGTTATTAACGTCAAACTCTATGACATTATGACGTACAATTGATCGTATTATATTTATAACTATTACATATTTGGCGTGACTTATTTTAAAATGTGTTTTTCAATTAAAAAACACATCAAGATTGTTTCCCTTTTTTCTAATGCTAAAAAACGAACTATAGGGTATCAATATTAGCCCGCGTAGTTAAAGAACAACTTTGCATTCTCGTAATACATATAACTTAATGCCTCATTTTACCTCTCCAGAATCAACTTGTATATTGTATAAGTACACAATCATTACCTTATGCGCACTGCCAAGGAATGGAATTCCTTGCCGGCGTCTATATTTCCGTGTTCTTATAACCCGGCAACCTTCAAATCAAGAGTGAACAGCCTTCTGGGCGAGCTCGCTCCATCGTAGGCCACGTCTACGCCTCGGCTAGTCTGTGGCCATGAGTAAGCCCATTCATAAAAAAAAAAAAACCTTAATGATTAAACTATCAAAGTATTTTGATACAAATTGTGTAAACACTTCACCAAAATTAACCCCGCCGGTAAAAGTACTGTATTAAAATGTATCAAAAATAAACCATTATAACTTGATACTTTGTTCACAGCACCAAAAGGAAAATTTAACCACACTTTTACACACTAAAGTGGAATCCATGTGCCCATTTAAATTGGGTAATGGATATTTCTGCTTTATTAAATGGAAAATATTCTGTAATAAATTAATAACTTAAAAGCCTTTGCGAAATTGAGTGTTTGGTTGGTATAAAATAATAATGAAATTGATTTAAGTATACTCGTTATAATTTTAATGTTAATTGCTTCCGGTCTTTGTTAGCTATTGAGAAGTAATCTAATACGTACAGTAGGCAAATAAAAATAATGTAAGTGGGTATAAATAATAATGATTTGTATGTGGGTGTGTACATACACAAATCGTTATACATAAGTGATACTTATTCCGTCATGATTTAGTTGTTTTTTTTTTGGCAAAATATTTTTCAGTCATTGGATTACAATGCTGTGTTCATTTTTGACCCAGAAATGTCACTCTTGACTGTTGACAGATTATGTCCATAACAATTTCAGTACAGGAAATTAAAATCAGAATCGGCCCAGGAGGATCAGGAAGTCAGATTATGATGAAAACAGAAGGTAAAACGGAATTTCGTAGTAACACAACCATGTTTTGGAGGTATTAGTGCGCCAGACATGCACTTAGAGTGAGTGTCAAATCAATATTTCAAACTAGTGGCTCTGTCAGCTGTACCTAGAACCCCCATTTTGAAAAAATACCAAAAACTGAGCTGACAAAAAAAAACAAATAATTATGTAAGCAAATTTTACGATAATCAGTTGAATAGGTATTGAAGAGAATAATTTGACGTGGACATACAGATAAATTTTTGCCCAAGTTGAAACGGTCAATTAAGTTGTGATTTCTAATCTTCGAATGCGACTCCTGATTGACATTTGGGCTTCGTAATTCTGTTGACATGTATTGAGAAACTGACTGCAAAACAGGCTTTAAAAAAAATATCCCTACATTTTTATTTTTACTAAATCTTATTACTATTTTGGATTTAAACCTTATATTTCTGTACCAAAATAGACCACATACTGTAGATGCTTAAATAAAGTCTCTGAAGTAGTAATCCAGTTAAAAAGCCCCCTAAATAGCTTGCAAAGCTTTACCGGCCTATTTATCAGATAAGAGCCCGCACATAGCTCACCAAACAGCGGTCTGCGTGAATCTCGAAAATGGGACGTTAAACAAAGAATCAACTCCCATTCGCACCCACAACGGCTTTATAACTCTATAATACTGTGCAGGGTGGTTCTGAGTTAGAGATTGAAAAATAAGTTTTTGGCAAAAATTTCATTTTTGGTACAAGCTTTTATCGCCGACTGTACTTTTCTTACGACAGACAACTATACTCATCGAGACATTAAATTCTAAAAACCCCTAACACAATTAGGTTGCGTTGTTTCATCACAGAGTTCCTATAGCCACCTCCTGTCTCTATCATCAAATCAGCTCGATGGTACCATAATATTGCATTGTCATCCGATTTATACATGCATGCAAAATTTCAGCTCAATCGGAAACCGGGAAGTGGATCAAATTTAACTTGCAAGATTTGATTACAGACAGACAACGGCTGACCGTTGAATATATATTTAATAAAAATTGATGTTTATTACAAGCTTTTATTTACTTTCACCTGAGTGAAAGTAAATAAAAGCTTGTAATAAACATCAATTTTTATTAAATATATATTTCTATCAAAATACTTTTTTTATTTGCAATAACCTTCCGTTATTGTTTTGTTACGGAATAATTGAATACAATACGAATTAAGTGTTTACTAATTATTAGGTAGTACAACTGCGGAAAACAGGCGAATAGCAAAATAAAGCACTACTTAATATGCGGATACGATCCACAGGGGAAAGAAACTGTTAAGTACCTATAGAAGAAATATAACACTGACTTGATATTAATCTTATATACTTAATTTATCTCGTAAGAACATAACAAAATGTTTCAAAATTATAAACGTAGAATTATTACTCTACATACGCCCCAAATACAAGTTGCCCTGTATAATCCTGTTTTCGCCATGTTTATCGGAAAGTGAACGAAATAAATCCCTTTTATTTTTTCGTTTAACTGTAGTTCACAAGTGGCGAGGCTGAAATAGTAATAATTGATGCCGAAACCTTTGTTTTTCGCATTTGTTTTTCCCGCTTTTGTATTTGGCGCAATACAATAGCGACGGGGGGCAGTGATCAAACAATGTTCGGCGATGAATGCTTTATTGCGAGGAATGTGTAAGTTAAAAGAATCCGGTTAAATGTCATGCTACGTTACCAAAGACCTAGCATATGGTTGACAGTAAGTACCTATTGTAAAATCATCAAAAATCTTTTATATCTTAAAATAGGACAAGATTTATTAAACTCATATTATATACATAGTATCTTTATATAATTTCCATATTATACTCAAAAACTGCAGTTCAACATTGTTAAAAAAAATGTATCATGTTCCATACAATATTTATTTTTACGATAAATTGTCCGAACTCGGTGATGGTACAAGATTGAAAATACACGATTTAAAAGTTCGATTTTGTAGCAAAAAAGTGTTATTTTTAAACCGGTTTTCGACGAGTTTATTAAATATAAAGCTCCTCCAAAAACGGTTTGAAAAAAAGATTTATAATTCGGTTCATCAAGGTCAAGATAAAGTTCTCAAAATGATTGATTTATCGACAAAAATTTGAAGCGTTATCAATATGAACCGGTTAATTTTAAACCGGTACCGAATATTGATTATAAATTTTAGTTAATCGGTCAATGGTAACTAAAAATCCCTGTAAAATGATCGGCCGAGCGCTTTATTTCACAACTTGAGGCATCAATCGGTTTAATTTTCGTTATAACATTTTAGTGTCCGGCCAGTACGCACTATTGGCACAATATAATGGATGACTGTTTACAATCGGTCCCGTCCGCCCTCGGCCGTTTGGTCACATTACTTTTTAGGGTTCCGTACCCAAAGGATAAAACTGAACCCTATTACTAAGACTTCGCTGTCCGTCCGTCCGTCCGTCCGTATGTCACCAGGTTGTATCTCACGAACCGTGATAGCTAGACAGTTGAAATATTCACAGATGATGTATTTCTGTTGCCGCTTTAACAACAAATACTAAAAACGGAATAAAATAAAGATTTAAGTGGGGCTCCCACACAACAAACGTGATTTTTGACCGAAGTTAAGCAACGTCGGGCGGGGTCAGTACTTGGATGGGTGACCGTTTTTTTTATTGCCGTTTTTTGCATTATGGTACGGAACCCTTCGTGCGCGAGTCCGACTCGCACTTGCCCGGTTTTTGTTATTAAGTTGGAACCTAAAGTGGGTGACAAGTTGTTACGTCATTTAAGAGATTTATGGGACTGCCGTCGCTCGTAAAAGTAACTTATTAGTACAGTCAGCAGCAAAAGTTGCTAAGCGGGCGAGGTGTTCAAAATTACCTTGACATGCTCTTATTGTCTTAACAATAAAGTCGCGTCAAGATCATTTTGAATCTGGCCCGCTTAGCATCTTCTGCTGCTGACTGTACTTAGTTTATGGATTGATGAAGATTTTAGGCGAGTATGTTATATTAAGCTATAATTATATTAAACTCCGTGTATTTTTAGTCACTCGCGCGACATGTTTCGGAGACACACAGTGCAAGTGCAAGTGTTATTTTAAACGTCAAACTTCTTTAATTCTATTAAAATCGTTGCAAATTTATCTTGGTCTGACTCTAGGAGGTGCCTTAATTTAATCCTTGAATCACAATTGCATGTCCCTTAAATGTCAGTTTTGCACTCTCTATATGAGCTTTAAAAACATATCAATAGAGTCGGATCAAGAAAAGTCTGCAGCGGATTTGATAGCCCACGCAGTGCAAGTGTTATTTAAACTTCATAATATCATAAAAGTTTGACGTTTTAAATAACACTTGCACTGCGTGGGCTATCAAATCCGCTACTTTTCTTGGTCTGACTCTAACATATTTTTACATTTCAATGTCGCTCCTGGAAATGACATTTTCAAGATTCATTCTTGGAAAGTAATGTAATATATTAAATTCGCTTACAATGTACGTTCCTGGGAACGCTATAAACGGATCGTATTCGCATATAAATTTGACGACAAATGTGATTTACTGTATCTGGTAGATGGAAGGAAGTTACGCGGTGGACATTTTACTATGAGATGCAAATATGCCATATACGGCCCCGACACTATCATTAGCAATGACATGAAATTTCATGACACTCCAGCGTTTGGTCCAGTCAGGTCATGACATTCTTAAATCTCCCCACACACTTATCAGTATTTCTATCAGTATTCATCATTACTTGTCACGGGGATTTTAAGTTATTATTTTCCTAACCGTTCTTAGTTATGTTGTAGTGTATGTTTTGAAGAACACAAAACTAAGACATTATTCAAGCATCGATTCAAATATTTCTAACCTGTCGTAACTATACTATGTACTGTGGCAACTCTATACCCGATGAGCCAGAAAAATGCAGAAAAAGAAATAGGTAACTAAAAAGAATATTTATTTGTTTCGACCTTTTCGTGCGTGCGTGCGTCATGACTGTGTGAAAGATTGGTAGTTAAAAAATGTATACAAATATTTTTTTTTATTCTTACCCCGAACCGGGAATCAAACTATTCTTAAAGTACGATCAGCATAATATAGTAGGTAGCATCCAAAGTACCTATCCAAATAGTTCGGTACGCCATACATACCTATTATTATATGGTGTACCGAACTATTTGAATACTTTGGATGCTACCTACTATACGACGCTCACTGTACCTACTGGATTCCTCTTTTATGTAAGAATTTATACGTATTTGGTTAAGAAAAAAGGTACCTGATATGTAACCTAGTTAACTTACCTATAATAAAAATACTTTGTTTTTATTTGGTTAGTAAAATAAAAACGGCTATGGCAGAAATTTAATTGATGTTTTGAAGAAAACTGAATGCAATTTATTTCGTCTTAAAGATCTATATATAGTGTTCCTTCGAACTTTATCTGAGTATCTCTTTTCGTTTCAGTTCCTTATGAAAAAGTCTTTAGTACCGCATTTTTCTGTCGCATTCTATATATTATGCTGAGGGAAGGACTTTTAAGACACAGGTTTTTGGGGTATCCGAAATACTAATACTTGTACATAATTATTAAAAAAGTGGTTAGGATTTTGCTGATTAAAACTAGTCGGGGTTTCTGCGGTTGACCTGACGTTTAGTAAAAATAATATCTGTGGAGGTTCGAAGTAAGGAGGTATAAAAAAAGAGTCCGTCATAAAGCAAGTTTGAACGGGATAGTCTTATATGGAACATTCAACCATAAACACTAACTATTCATTCTCAATTAGTCATAAAACATTTTAAGATAAAGATAAAGATAAGATAAAAATCAATTTATTCAAGTAGGATCTGTTGGATCGCTTTTGCATCGTCAATGTCTACATTTATGTTAAACATGCACAGTTACAATAAATTTAATTAAAAGGAGTCAATAATTTAGAAGGAAATGTCAAAAAAAAATCGCAAATAAGAATAAATACATTACAATTTGGAAATGATAAAAGGAAAGTACCTACTTAATACTAAACTAAAAATTAAAACATGCAAAAATGCGATTACCTAATGGTAGTTATGTCATTGTGTATTTACAATAATTTAATCTCATGCAACATCAGAATATATACAAATTATGAATTATAACTACCTAGTTGTACAATGGCTGAATCAGCAATGTGCAACGTCAAAAACAAAATCATAAGCGCAATAATCAAATAATCTAACATAAATAGGTACATAAATGAATTTTCAATAATTTCCAAAACAAACAAGAGAAGAAGTTTAGGTACATAGAGTCTGTGCGGAAAGAGAAGAGTCGTGGCAGAAACGGGAACTAACATTTAAAATTTTATATGGCAATCAAACCTTGTGACACCTGTCTTGTAAAAAGTAAACAAACTTCTGTCATTGTATATTTTTATTAAAAAAACCGCAAGTCTTATGTATATAATATTTTCAAAACACGATACAACCGTACATAAAATCACAAGGAAAATTATATTTAACATTGTTCGGTTTTGTCAGCGGGAAGAAAACGGCTATCGACTGACAAAAAGTCGCGGAACGTGTTTCCGCTATTCACGGGTATTGATGTTGTATTTAATATTAAATAATTAACTATTTGATAAACCCCCTAAGTAACTTGTCTCCGGTACATAATCGGTAAGTATATTCATTCAAAATATATTAATTTTCATAAATATGCAGGTCATTCATGATCTTTAAAATAACTGACAAATAGGCTTGATACTTGCCATTTTATGCATATTTATATGTAATTTTTTTTCAGGATTGTGTAAAAGTACCTACGGTATCTCGAATAAAAGACCGCTAAGTACCTAGGTGCTATGTAATAATTCGTAATCTACGTGCTGGATTCAAGCACATCCAGTTCAGATGAAGATAGTTCTATGAGTGTCTGGTTATTCTGAAGCTAGCTCAAATATAAGTGACTTTGAATATTTTAATTCGGACCTCGATTACAAAGAATAAAACTTTTGCTAACAAAATATTTCTTTATTTGTAAGTTTGTTTACTAGGTTCTGAATAAAAGTTTAGCTAATAAAATATTTCTTTATTTGTAAGTTCGTTTACTAGGTTCTGTTATACAAAATTATATTTCATATTTAGCAGTGACTTTTCGGCGAAGTAAAATATCGTGAGATGAGAGAACCGGACATACTCGTATCCCAATAAGGCCTATCTACTTATGCACAATTTTTATACATATTCATATTTATTATTAATAATGGTCACATACATTACAAGTCAAGTTTACGATGGGTGAAATATATCCCAGATAGTAAAATTCCAGTTCTATTGCCCAATTTCTACCCAATCTACCGTTTTGTATTAAAATAACTGTTGGACTGCACAGATTAGGAAGTACATAAATGAGACTCTATCTTGTTTGGTATTAGGTGGGTCGTTCTACCGTTTCGTGCCGATTTGGTGTCCGAGCCCACATCAAGCCTTAAAATTATAATTTTTTATATGTGGTTATTTTTAAAAGGTATGTTTAAATGGTACGGAAAATGCGCCAGTTTTGGAATTTAGCTAAACCTAATGATCTATTAAATAAAAATTAAAAACATGCGAAAAATTCATTTCCCTCGACATAAAATGGCGTACCATTGGGTTCAAAAATTTAAAAACACTATTATTTGCAGATAAACCCTACTTTCCATTATTATATCCAACAAATAATCAGTATTATAATGGTACATGGTACGTATTTTTAAAGTTAAATTATCATAGAGAGAACGCACTTTTTAATTTTGTCACGCGAAAGACTTCATTTTCACTCTAAAAAATTGCCACTCATGCCAAATCTAAACGCGCCTTTATTCACGAATACCTGTGATTGCTACGTGTTTTTACTACCTTAGTCTACCGCAATACGTCAACGAAGGAGGTTTCGCGCTCTTGATTTACGAGTAATTTTGGTTCTCCTCACCGGAAAGGCACTTTGTCACGGTTACTACTCATTTCCATCCATTAAGTAATTTGGTGCTATATATTGTAAAAAAAAATCACCTTGTTAATAATCTGTTAGCATTTTGGCATATCTTCATTACTTTTACTTGATGACATTCTAACCTTAAAGACGATAAAGAAATTTAAAAAAACCGTCGAAAGTTCATTCCACTCCAATTCATTCCTCTCCATTTCTTCCAATATTTTCGGGTGAAGGAAATGAACCAGTTTGGAAGGAAATGAACAATAATTTTGTATGACAGATGTGATACCTTTTTATGTTTTTAGCCCACAGCCCAAGAGTTATATGCACACATACGCTCTCAAATCATAACTCTCATGTTTTGAAACGTATGTATGTCCCATTATTTCGACTTCGTTAGACCATTTGACAGAGTTTCAGGGTATAGGTTCTTTCTTACCTATACCCGACATTATGTCATGGGAATCCTGTTGGTTGTGGATATTGCATATAAATAAGCAGATAGGCGCGTAAGCGTAAGTAGTCTCTTTTTTCATGGAAAATATTGTAAATATATCGGATAGATACATCATATTTACAACATTTTATAAATGCGGAACATTTTGGACAGGTGAACCTATTGGAACTTATCTAATGCCTAACTTCTCTGCTAATTAACATACTGAAAACTTTTTATAGTCCTGGAATAAAGCTCAAGAGCGAGCCCTCCGAGGGCAGATATTTATGAGGAGGGTCTCACAAAGATCTGCTCCCGGGAGCCTCTTCT
Source organism: Cydia fagiglandana (assembly GCF_963556715.1). Classification (NCBI taxonomy): domain Eukaryota; kingdom Metazoa; phylum Arthropoda; class Insecta; order Lepidoptera; family Tortricidae; genus Cydia; species Cydia fagiglandana. Next base: position 3,116,712 of record NC_085946.1, read on the forward strand.
TGTGCTAAGTTAAAAATACGGGTTGGCCGTATCAGGGGAATTTCTTGTAACTTTGTAACCGTTTAAAGGCCAAGCTTTAGAAAAATCCAGAAAGTTCATGAAACAATGGTTCAACACCATCTAGAACTGGAGAGGAGCGTCCCATTCCCACCCCTTACTGCGAGTTCCACAAAGAAAGAGCAGGCAGCTCGGAGCGTTCGATTGTGGCGCGCCTTCCTGCAAGGCTAAAAGCCGAGCTTTCGCAGGAGAGTAGACCTTAAATTTTTTCAATGCCGAAATGCAAGCGATGCCGAAAGGCGAGCTCCGCATGAGGTGTTCAAAATTTCTTTCAACTATTGGCAGCGGGCACAATCGTGCGAGGTCAAAGACTGAGCTTCAGTGGAGCTGACCTCAAACAAGAACCAATAGCCGAATGTATTAAAAAGCAAGGCCGACGGCCCGGGGGAGCTTCAGATAGGGGCACATTTCCGTACAAGGCCAAACATCAATCTGTAAGAGTGCAGAACTTTGCTAAGTGAGGCCAAAGGCCGAGATCCGCATAAACGCTGAAAGCCCAGTCCGTCTGATAACGTTGCGCTTCCATAGAAGACCTAACTTGAGAACTAAGAGAGCTTGAAATTTAACCAATGTGATCTCGGATCCTCCTGCGGCTTGACCTTTGCATTTTTCCTCGAAAGTGCGACTTGTTGAGTCTACAACCCTATGGAGTTTGTTATTTATAATAAGTATTTTGATTATTCGGGCGTACTCGGCCCTTGGCCTCTATCCACACAGGGTTTTGATGTTTCGTAGAGTACGCTCTTCGACCTCCAACGGCTTTAGAGCTCAACATCGTGTTTGCGGTCCGCTAGTTTGCTTTTTAATACACAACTATTTGTTCGTCTCCAAGCTCTGCTGTCCTGCAGCTTTACTTTGGCCCGCTGTTCCCTTTGAAACGGCTTATCATGGTAGTGTCCTAAATCTAATATCTGGCCCACTTCATTAGTTAAAAAAACAACATCTGCTCTTTACAAAGACGGCTAAGTCACTTTACCTACTAGAAAGTTTACAATTATGCCGCAGTTCTCTCCCGAATAATATCAAAACTAACGATTGTTTTTTATAGCAATGTCTAGATAATTTAAGCTTTTTTAATTTCATTTATGTAAGCAGTTTTTTACATTACAAATCTCATTATTATATGTTTCTAGTTCTGACAAATAATGAGACCGAAGAGAAATACTGAAACATCGTAAAAAGTATTGTTAAAAAGTAGGTTATTATATTAAACAGGTCAACAGGGTAGATATACTTTTTAGAAGCCAAGCTATTTATGGTTCCATCGTTTAAAATATTATCACTTTGATTTTGACCAATAAAGTTAATTTATATTTAATATAATTTCATTTATTTCTATTCGTGTTTCATTACCTTCCCTTAGTTTTTCATTTCCATCTGTGCCTTCATTACTTTCCTTATTTGTTTTCCAAAAGTATAACTAGTATATAGGTGCCTTTCTTAAAATAATATACACAATACGTATACACATCCACAATATCAAAATCTACACTGTAACTTCAAAATAAAAAAAATCTCCAAAAAAGTGCCAAATCGGCACGAAACGGTAGAACGACCCAGGTATTGGGCAGATACTTGACTAGTTTTAGCAGTTTTTGTCAATCGCACTGTCACTTTTTAGTATCTGAGACATAAAAACAAGAGTGTGTTTTAAAAAGAAAACTAGTGCCTGCGCTAAATCAGAGGATTGAGTTGACGATCCTACACCACAACCAGGATCCGTTTAGTAAGCCGTGCTAAAAAACCGGAACAAAATATCATGACCTTCAAGTATCATGACCTTTAGTGTCGTACTATAATCACGTGACCAGTGTTGTCAGCATAGCAAAAACCATAAAATAGCACTGGCGCGCCCTCAAATCCCACGACTCTTCTCTTTCCGCACAGACTCTAACAACAGTTAAGTATTTAAAGGTCTAATTTCTATAAATATAATTAATCACTAAGCCTCATGCAGTCGTTCTTATTTTGGTTCAATTTAGGCCAAGCAGTTTTATCGCTAAGGTACTCTTCGACACTGTAGAACCCTTTTTTCATTAAGGAGGTTTTTAAATATTTTTTTAAAGTGAGCATTGGCAAATTAAGCACCTCTTTGGGCAATTTGTTATAAAATAATATACATTGCCCCAAAAATGATTTATATATTTTACGCACACGAAACTTGTGCATTGCAATTTTATGCTTATATCTAGAACTACTCATTTTCTTAAACGAATCTATGTGCTTTAGAGCATAAACAATACACTCGTAAATATATTGAGATGCTGTTGTTAGGATATTTATTTCTTTAAATCGGGCTCTTAATGATTCTCGAGACCCCATCTTGTAAATAGACCGGATGGCTCTTTTTTGTAGAACAAATATTGTTTGTATATCCGCTGCCTTACCCCACAATAAAATTCCATATGCCATTAAACTATGAAATTGGCTGAAATACACTAAACGTGCCGTCTCTACGTCAGTCAACTGCCTTATTTTCCTAACTGCAAAAGCTGCAGAACTTAATTTACTAGCTAATGACGATATGTGAGGACTCCACTGCAAATTTGTGTCCAAAGTTAAACCTAAAAAGATGGTTTTATCTACTAACTCCAAGCGGTCCCCATTCAAATGAACATTTATATTTTTGTCAAGCTTAACATTAGGTAATGTGAATCGCATGCACTTGGTTTTTTGGGGATTAAGTAGCAGGTTGTTCCTTGTAAACCAGTTTAAAACTTTCGAAAGAATATCATTGATGCTATCGTAATCAGTTGTATTTCTATTCACTCTAAAAATTAAAGATGTATCGTCTGCAAATAGAACAATTTTGCAACAGTTTTCGACAATGGAGGGTAAATCATTAATATAAACTAAAAAAAGAAAAGGCCCTAAAATAGAGCCTTGAGGCACTCCTAATTTGACAGGCGCTCCGCTAGATTGTGTTCTATTTATGACTACTGTTTGAGACCTATAACTAAGATATGATGAAATTAATTTTAAAAGCTTTACAGGCCTGATTTAGTTAATATGTTTTATCCCTTTCTTACAAATACATAAGTCAAAATGAGAGATAAAGACCAAAACGAGAAGATGAAAACTATTCATAGCTAATTCAGGCCAGTAACGCGTTTATGAATAATGCCATAATCCAGAGAGTTTACTTATAGGATAGGTGCATACTTACAACATGACTGTTATTATATAAGGCCATATACAGAATATACGAAATAGGGATGTTGACCATATTATAAAAAATATATTGAACTCCATGCACGAAATAAAACGCAAAAGGGAATAATACGCAAAAGTCGGCGTAGGGTCCACTAGCAAATTCAGAGGGTCTACTTCGAAATGCGAAAATCTAAATTTCGTTATCAGTCTCTAACGCTCGAATACGCAAGAGTGATAAAGAGGCAGAAAAAGAAATTACGTGGTAAGCCCTCAGTATGTGCTAGAGGCGTCCCCTACGCAGAGTATTGCGTAATATTATTCTATTTCCCTGAATAGGGAATATTACTCGAAACTCTGCGTAGGGGGCGCCACTACCACAATCCATCACAATCTGGGGGTCTACGGCGAAATACGAAATTTCGTTATCTAACCTCTCTATCACTTTTCATCATCATCATCCTTTTGCATATTCTAACGATAAAGAGGCAGATAACTAAATTTCGATTTTCGCGTTTCCCGGTAAAAATATAATTAAATTGTTGTAAACAACTTAAAATAAAAGGTTTTTAATTTTTATTTCATGTATGGAAAATTTTTAGAAAGGGACAGAGATTTTCTTTATGCATCGTATTCTGCATGTTTTCCTTTTTTCTTGAGTGTCAAGTGAAAATAAACTTTAGAGCAATGATAATAGAGTAGGTATACTCTTCTAAAGTACTTTTAATGACAGAATGAGGGATTCTAATCCGCTCCACTCACTATCAGTATAATGTCATTATTTTGACATTTCTTCAAAAATATTAAAAATGTTTAATAACTTCGTTATCGTCCATCATTCTTTCTGTCATTTCTGATTTCATCATTCTAATCAATTCACTGTCAGTATAATTTCATTTCTAGTATCATTACTTTGACATAACTCCAATACTGACGGAAATTATTAAAATAAACTTCATTACTTGCCGTCATTCCTTCATGACACTCCCTACACTATCACTAAAAACGTCATTCCGTCAAAGTAATGTCAGTATCCATGATAGTGTCGGGGCCGTAATAAACTTTCTCAACTTTGCCTATCATGCCAAACATTGCCTTGCTATAACATTTCTACGAATGGTAAGAGAATAGACACATTTCAATCAACCTAACCCTTTACTAGGCTAAGGGATATATATTTCCCACATATGGCACTTCAAACATGTGTTCTATTTTCGATCAGCAGGACTGACATTTGATTGTCATTTTTGAACTGTCAGCCTGGTAAAGGGTTAACGGTAAGTAAATTTAACGTAAGTTGGTATCTAAATCAAATAAGGCCAAAGGGGGATAAGAGGCCTTAAATATTTGTGGCTTTCCAATAGAAAAGGTTCTTACATGGTGCTCCATGTGCATAAAGACCCTTTTCTTTAGCAATTCAAACTTTTATTTGGACGTAATATCTAAATGATTTCATGATTGATATGTCAGTGTCAAATGTGACGTTCCTTCAAATAAAAACGTCACTTTTGACACTGACATATTTTCTCCATGCCGTATCTAGATCTATTAATTGACGTATCTTACAGTTTGAATCGGGCAGTTTGTTCTCATCGCTCGATCCAATACATGTACGAGCGAAATGTACACAGAGAATGATAGAGAGAGAGAGAATGATAACTAAATGACATACATTCACATCATTACGATGTCGAAGTGTAAGTACGAATTGTCCTCCTGATTCCAACATGGCGCTATCTGTTCGTAGACCGTTAATGTCGCCACACAAACTATTTGTTTGTGCAAATCTTGCTCCAGTGGTCTCACAGCCTCTATTTAGCGAATACAGACTATTTAGCGCAGAAGTTCCGTTTTATAAAAACGCCAAAGATTATGGAAATTTATTCTTAGAGTCTGTGCGGAAAGAGAAGAGTCGTGGAATGTATGGGGCTCAATACATTCCACAACTCTTCTCTTTCCGCACAGACTCTAGTTAGGTTTAGTAATAATTGGACCACAATTTACTTTCTATAGGCACTATAGTTCTATAGGTAGGTTCTATAGGCACGCTTACACTCACGATTGTTGCGCCATTTAGGGTTCTAGCTAAATTGGTTATTCAATACTTACGCTATAGAATTTCAAATTTAGCAAGAACCCTTAATGACATAACAATCCCGTGTGGTGACTGTACATAGTGTTCGTTTGTCTACCTAGTTTTTATCTTTCTCTGAATTGCTCGAAGGTTAACTGGAAGAGAACATAACCCTGTAGGGATAGGGCTAAGTTCGCGTTTCTACATTAGGTACCTTCGTATATTTTTGTTCTTATTGTAATTTATATCTGTCGTATGTAGGTACAATAATGACTGTGTTTACATACATTATTAAATACTTAGCCTAGATTGTCCCGTCCCTCTCTCTGACATTTAAAACGATGTATTTTGGGATACGTCATTATTCATCATCAGGCCTCGGAGTATTTTTAGCACGGTAAGACTAAGGAGAGCTATGGAGTCTTTGTTAACATTAAAATTAAATTCATACTCATACTCATCCTCATTAATTAAGTTCGTCCGAATCGTTTTATAAATACTTAGACTACTTATATGTAATTAATTCTGTTTACATATATTTAATTAAATGTTATATTATAAAAAAGTAATAATATGTATATGTGTATGTTAATATTATTATATTACCCATATTGCAGTGTCATCGCTCCAATATTTTATTTAAGTACTTAACGTACCTACATACTATAATTACTGTTAAGATAAGGAACTATACGTTGTCACTGGCCGCTTTAGATAATGCACTTAATGACATCATATGTCATGTATCAACATATTAAGACGTATGATTTGTTACTTCAATATATTCATTTAAGGCAAATTTCGGAATAAATTGCTGATTTCATTATGACGGATCCACAAATATCTGAAATTTTGCACTGGATTGAACCGTACAAAGATCTTATATACGATCACGAAAAATGTGTAGTAATGTGTGTGTCTTGTGACGTACATCTCACGCAATTAAGACACACTTTTATATTAAAGCATGTCAACAGCATTCTACACAATACAAAATCTCGCCAACGTTCTTCGTTTATACAGCGCTGGATAGAACCCTATGAAGAGTTAGAGTATAATACCGATCAAGCAGTTATATACTGCACTGTGTGTGAAAGTTCTATAACTAGATTGAAAAAGGACAACGTTCTGAAACATGTTAATTCTGACAAGCACCAAAAGAAATGTGGAGCTATAAGCGACTTCTATATTGATCTCTGCTTGTTCCTGGTTACCTGCAACATTCCTTGGAACAGACTTAATCATCCCGAATTCCGAAAATTCATGGAAAAATATTGCTGCCCAATAACGAATAAAAGACTTCCACACGAATCAACTTTGAGAAAATTTTATCTCCAAAAAATTTACAACCCAGTTATGGACAAAATAAGGAACTCATTTAAAGATTGTTACCTGTGGCTTTCCGTGGACGAAACAGTAGATGTTATTGGTAATTGCGTTGTCAATGTTATAGTAAAGTCATTACAAGGATCCTCGTGTCGACCCTTCTTACTATCATGTAAGGTATTAGAAAAAGTCAATGGAAACTCGATCGCTGAAGTGGTAGAAAATAGTCTTATGTTTTTGTGGCAAGGTAATTTCGAAGGTACCATTGGCAAATTTTTAATATTTTGCACGGACAGCGCTGCATATATGCTTCTCGCAGGCAAAATTTTAAAACGGAAATTTATCAACATGAAACATGTTACTTGTTTAGCGCATGCCCTAAATCGTGTTGCTGAACAAATAAGATCAGAACATGAAGGAGTCAACGCCTTAATATCAAATGTAAAAAAGATATTTCTGAAATCGCCACAGAGAACACGAATATTTAAGACGATGGCCCCTGATGTGCCCCTACCGCCGCGGCCTGTAATAACCAGATGGGGGACATGGTTGAATGCTGCATTTTACTACGCGGATCATTATGAGCAAATAAAAAGTATTATTTTTGAATTTTCAAGAAAAGAAGCCATCTCTATAGCAAACGCCCAAACCGCATTGATGGATATGAACATGCCAAATGAGCTTAGTTTTATTAAAGACAATTATCAGGTTATTGTTGAATCTATTACAAAATTACAGTGTACAAATATTCCATTAAAGCAAGCGTTTCAAGTAATAGACGACATTACACAATTTTTTACATGTTTCGGCCCTGACACGATTAGAGATAAATTTGTAAAAGTTCTCCAAAGGAACCCAGATATTAATGAAATACGAACGATGGCAAGCTCACAACAATTTGAGGAAGTTCTAAAACATGCTACTTTAACTTCAGTCGATGTGGAAAGATCTTTTTCGTGTCATAAGTGGATTTTTGACCAACATAGAACATGTTTCACTCCAGAGAACATGGAAAAAGTCTCAATTATTTACACATTTTACAACTGGACTGATGAAATAAACAACGTACACGTACCATGTGAAGATTTTGAAGAACTCATTCCTATAGCTACGTGTTCTATGGATATTGATTGTTAATTCTATGGGGTTGTTTACCTTCATATTATTTGTTACTCGTCAATGAAGATGGTGGTGTATTTTTTATAGCTATTATTTATTTTATGAACTAAATTAACGAGGATGAGTATGAGTATGAACTTAATTTTAATGTTAACAAAGACTCCATAGCTCTCCTTAGTCTTACCGTGCTAAAAAAACTCCGAGGCCTGTTCATCATCATCATTTCAGCCTATATACGTCCCAATGCTGAGCACAGGCCTCCTCTCATGCGCAAGAGGGCTTGGGCTATAGTACCCACGCTAGCCCAATGCGGATTGGGGACTTCACATACACCTTTGAATTTCTTCGCAGATGTATGCAGGTTTCCTCACGATGTTTTCCTTCACCGAAAAGCTAGTGGTAAATATCAAATGATATTTCGTACATAAGTTACGAAAAACTCATTGGTACGAGCCAGGATTTGAACTCGCGACCTCCGGATTGAAAGTCAGACGTCATATCCACTCGGCCACCACTGCATCTGCTTCTTTGGGATACGTACACGCAGTATTTACTTTTCTTTA